>NC_139352.1:116185431-116785431 GCF_055883805.1 Amblyomma maculatum | reverse complement strand
AAGGTGTGACTCGCGACATCGAGCATTAACAAAGATTACGGAACTGATACGCGATCCAGAATCAGAGTATACCGGCGGCTGTTAAAAAACAACAAATACAGTTTTGAAGGTTTCGCGGCAATACTGTCGCCCTGCCTATTTATCCTATATGCTGAGTGCATCATGATGCACTCAGCATATAGAAGGCTGGTCTGAACGAGTCTTCAGCTGGAGTGAAGATTTCTGGGAAACGTATCAACAACCTTAGATATGCGGATGATACCACTTTAATGGCAGAAAGTGAAGTGGAAGTCAAGGGACTTCTGATGCGCTTACAAGAAGAGAGTGAGAAGTTTGGGCTTAAACTCAACATTAAAAAGACAAAGATCATGCGTCTTGCCCTATCATGTCCTGGTGCATCAGGGGAGAAGAAGTGGAAGCTGTGACAGATTTTCTCTTCTTGGGCGCCAAGACTACCCCGGAAGGAGACTGCAGCCATGAAATTTGGAGACGCCTGCTTCTGGGAAAGAGGGTCGTGGCTAGCCTTGACCGCCTACTAAAGAGCAGAGACATTACACTGCCAACCAAGATCCGTATAACTCGTGTTATCATCTTTCCAGTTGTGATGGATGGATGTGAGAGTTGGACTGTGATGGAGGCCGACTGCCGAAGAATGGACGCATTTGATTTGTGGTGCTGGCGGAGACTCCTGTGAGTTCCTTGGACGGCCAGAAGATCAAATCAGTCGATATTGTCGACCATAAACCCTGACTGCTCATTGGAGGGTCAAATTCTAAAGTTAAAGCTCAGCTACTTTGGTCATCTGATCAGAAGAGAGGAGTCGCTGGAGAAAGATTTGATGTTGGGAAAGGTTGAGGGTCACCGTAGAAGGGGCAGGCAGCGAACGCGATGGTTAGATAGCATCCTCGAGGCGTTGCAAATGACGTTACGTGATGTTAGGAAGGTAGTGAGAGATCAGAAAGCGTGGCGGTATATGGTCCATAGGGGCACGAAGAGTCGGACACTACTCAACGACTGAACTGAACTGAACTGAAGAAGCAACTGTTGTGTACTTTCCTCTAGAACGATATCAGTAAGCTGCTAGTCATAACCTATCAGTACCTGTCAAATGCGCTCCATCTTAGTCTTATCCTCCTAGTTATTTTTCATTCATGGTCCAGATCTGCGGTTACTACCTTTGTTCTGTAGACACAATCGCCTTCCATTTCCAGTGCTCCGCTACCGATTGCAAACTGCTGTTCCTTCACGAGGCTGTTGAACATTACCTTAGCTCTGTGAGTATTTATTCTACACCTAAGTTTTGCTTTTCCTGTCTAGGTCATCTACCATTCTTTATAAATAATCTCCTGACTACTTAACGAGGAAATGGCATCGCGAATTGCAGACCACCGAGGCATTCTTGATTAACTTTGATCCCTAACTGTTCCCATTCAATGCCTCGAAATGCTTCCTCTAAGAAAGTTGTGAACAGTATTGGGGACATCGCTTCTTCTTGTCTAGCAGATTTCTTCATGGGAAATTTGTTGCTTTCATTATGCTGATACAGCGCTGCTGTGCAGCCACTATGGACGTTGTCCAGTACTTTCAAATATGGCTCATACACACCCTCATTTCGCATTGTCTGTATGACTGCCGAGGTTTCGACTGAGTGCAATGCTTTTTAGTAATAAAAAATGCTATGTATGAGGGCTGGTTAGATTCTGAACATTTTTCTGTCACCTGTTTGTTATTATGCATATCAGCAATAATAGAGTCTATTTTCTTAAACCTGGCTTGGTACTTTTATTGATTTGGTTAATTCAGATCATCCTCCCTTTAATACATCTTCATAATTAACTTTTACTTTTTGCGTACTCGTCGTCTTCATTCTCCTTTGTCGCCTTCCTGTTCCCCTTTGCTCTCGTACTATTCCTCGAGCGCCTGAACCCGTCAGGATTTTCCTTTTTTTCCGCCTGAACAGAGGCACCACACACCTACACACTCCGGCACACGTCAGGGCAGTTAAACGTGATGAGGGCGGATGCGGTATACGCTGCGCTGTCCAAATGGGCGAGAGAGGTAATGGGCAGATTAGAGTGCATGGCACGACAGAGTGAAAAGTTTATATAGGTTTCCTCGGCCCCTAATTTAGTTCTACTTCAGCCCTTGATGCTCTATAAAGCGCTGAATAGCCGCCGCTCGGTAGGCACGTTTAAACTTTAATCGTCCCTCAGAAATACAAGCAGTGAAGCGGCATATAAACAGGACAGTTTAAAGCCTGCCTTTGGAAAAGGGTTTTTCTCAACAGCATCTTGCCGCGAAATAGAATGAGACCGCAAGCGTTGAAAATGGGGGCGGAGCAGCTGCTGTAGCTTTATCCGGCGCTTCTCTTTTTAGAATGCGAAAGAATGAAAGTGTTCATTTTATCGTCTCACTACTGGAGGACCTTAACATTATTGATGGTCCTGCCATTATTTCTTTTCGCTATTAATTTGCTGACTGCGGCGGCATCGCCTGGAAATACCTAGTGATATGCGTGCAAGAAATGTTCCGCCAACATCAACACAAAGTAAGACGTTTCCGCTCACCAGGGCAGTACTGAAAATCGGCATACTGCTCTCACCTCCTTTCTTTCTTGATTCAGTTCTCAGTGGTCGAGCATATTTTCAGACACTGTCATGGTTTAGAGCTCCGCTTTGTTGTTACACATGTTAAGTGCGAATAATGTTCTGCAATAGCTGATAGTTTCAAACAACAGAATGCTCAAAATCGTGAAATACTATTCCGCATGCAGCTAAGAAGCGCAAAAGAGGACGATCTAAATTCCAAATTAGTTTCTTATAAAGCTTGAATGCAACTAGTTATAAAGATCGATTACCAATCAGGTTTTTATGTATGGGCTACCTATGTCACAAGGCTGTTCACTCAGGCCACTCTAAAATTTCAGTACCAGCTATTTGGGGCTGCAGCATAGCTAAAGAGGAAGAAAACAAAGTGACTCGCAGATGTGTTCAGCACCGTCAGATGCTGAATGACAGTTGGTGCGAGCAGTTGTGAAATCGCATCAAGTTTATCAAGCCCGATTTCTGCATTTGACAAGGGTACAATGGGATCGCCTTGAAACTATAAATTTAGATGCGATGAAGGTCATCACCTGCCTTCCTCGTATCCTACCAATTGCGGCGCTCCTAGAAAACGCACAACTGAACACAATAGATGAACTGGTGCAACAACGACGCGATGCTCGCAGGCTTAAGGTCACCCTCTGTCACGCCACGTGGGCTCTGAGGGCTTATGCTTCGTCACATTCAATTCTACCGCCACAACTGCCAGATCTCGCCCCTCTACCCCCCTCTGCCGTTTTGTACAACTCAGTGATACCAAGCCAACTGATTTACGACGGCCGAGAACACCGAAATCAACATTGTCACTTCGTGACCGAACTATGGAACAAGACGCCGCTTGCCACAAGGCTCCATCACAATTTACGTCGTTGCAAGCATCCAAGACTGCGAAGTGGAACTGCAGTTTACTGCCCTAGCAAGTCTTCACTGAATAAGACATCAAAATTTCAATTACCGGAACCTTCATCTTTTTGTGCGGAACTGATTGCTGTGACAGAGGCACTTCGCTGCGTGACCGCCAATCCCATGCTTTCCACGGCCCGTATTGTCATACGCAGTGATGCCCTCCAGGTGACAAAGCACCTTATGGCGCATTCTGTTTGGGGGACGAGAGCAGACGCGACGAGCATTGCAGGGCAATATAGGAGCACCCCCAATGAGGGCGTAACTGTCCTCGCACGGGTAAGGTCCTTTTATAATTTTTAAGCTAGCGACAACTGCCGCGCGCCACCTAGAAGGATCCCAGAGCAGACGACGTCCGTTTTAAATCGCGGCATTCGTTAGTTGAAATCTTATCTTCACATGCAAGGCAATAAAAGCTACGGACTGCTTCTTGCGACAACCAACGTGTCAATTGTGTTTATTTGCTGCGAGCTGGTGCAAAAGCGACATTATACAGCGGGGCATGGACTGTGCGATGTCCCCACATAAACTTGAATCATCACGCATATTGATGTGTCATATGCATTTTCAGTCTGCCTTTGAGCCTCAGTGCAGTGCTCAATGAAAAAGCATCTAAATAATTAGAGAGATCTTACGTGATGCGCTGGCGCATTGGCCCAGTTATGAGGGCACTTTGCTTCGCTTCAGATTTGTTTACTCTATCTGACGCTTCTCTTATGTAAGTTTGCAGTTTTGTTTTGTGTAAAGAAACATCACCACTTACTGAAACATTTTGCTTCATATCCGAGTGTGAGAAACTTGTGAGCAAAGATTTCACAGCTGTGTGCAATATATGCTTCGATATATGAATATATATTTTATTTGATGGACAGTAGGAGTGGCTATGCATTGTTTGCTTTGAAATGCGGAGTAATGAAGGATTATTTACATTTGCAGTGTACAAAATACATTTTAAAAAATTGTATAAAATAAAAATTAGGCGATTCTTCCATGTGAGCGAAAGAATATGAAATGGTGCTGACACTGAGCCCTAGGACATTTAAATAAGTTCAAAAAATGTAAGAACATATAATTTCCACGCTGTTACAGCAGTGAAGAAAAGACCATGTATTTTGCTCATCAGCCTTTGCACCAGGCATTCCAATATTAGCACAGAGGCATTGGGGGTAGAGAGGGGAGAGGCACTGCCTAATGCTATTTGCAGCAACATGCATTCTAATGCTTCGGCTGCCGCATTTCTGTGAGCTTTGAACGTTTCCCAAAAGCAGATCATTTTTCCTTCTCACAAGAATTGAGATCTTGGTTCTCAAAAATATAGCAAGGAGGGTGTCTGAAATGCAGTGGCATCTGGGGAAGCAATTACCTAAGTCCAGTGTACTTTGAATCGTGCTGTGAAGCTTGGATAAAGAGATAAGGTTTGTTATCTGGCGATCCTCATTTAAGCGCAAGCGCACATAACTTTAAACAGTCTCGATCAAATGCAATTCAGGTAATGCAACAGTTAGTGCCGGCTTATCCTTGTTGTAGCACTTCAGCATTGTAAGCTTCTTGCCCTCTGAGCTTGTGATAGCTTCATGACAACTTGGCAGGAGTTTGTCTTTTTAATTGTGCGACTACATAGCCGGGAAGGTGCTCCAGAGATTCATGCTCTACATTTTCAAAATCGAGAGGTAAGATGGATGAACAACATATATTTTGCTTTCATCTGGTTTGTTCTCAGCCATGCCAGTTAAGATAAAAGCAGTCTTCTTCGGCGTACCTTACATCCCTACTTCGCCACAGAAACTAGGCCATTGTAGAAGAACGAAGTGTGCCCTTAAATTCAAGTACACGGGGCACAGGGTTATTGCACATGGGTGTTGAGAAAAAAACTAACTGATTTATAGGAAGGGAAAGGTGCGGTAACTGTCCCACTTGTTTTTTTGTGGAAACCTCAACCGCGCCATAAGGGAAGGGATGAAGGTGGGAGTGAAAGTGGAAAGAGAAAGAGGAGCCGTAGTGGAGGGCTACGGAGTAATTTCGACCAGCTGCGGATCTTTAACGTGCGCTGACATCGCACAGCACACGGACGCCTCTTAGTTTCGCCTCCATCAAAACGCAGCCGCCGAGGTCGGGTTCGAACCCGGGTACTCCGGTACAGTAGTCGGGCGTCTTACCACTGCACTGCCCTGGCGGGGCAAGGTGTTGAGAAAAGGTTCTCTATGGCATCTTGCCCAGGTCTCTCTTGCTCTCTTCTCTTGCTTGCTTGCTTCTCTTGCTCTTGAGCAGGTTTCCTCAAGAGCAGGAACTTGAAGTCGTATTTTTCAAAAAACAGTGCCTGCAAAAGCAACACGGATGTTGTTGCTAGTATCACACCGGTTTGCACTGGCTTCCAGAGAGCTCTTTTCTCATCTCCATAGAAATTTTCTCAAAACGTGTAATTGTTTCTTCAAGAAAGTGAATGGAATTTCCATACTCAACATCATCGAAATGGGTCAAAGCCAGTTTTGTTGTTCTAGAAGTCAGGAGTCGGAACCATCAAAACATTATCCCTAGAAACCATACAGTCATAAAGACTGACTTGTCTAGAGTTCCCTTATTTAGAAGCAACCGTAATACAGCAGCAGTATCACTGCTGACTGGGCTGAACGCAGGCCCCACCTTCATTTTATCGTAATGACTGGGGTCGACTGAAGAAGTCTTGAGGTGGGGTACTAGCTTTAGCTCCGCATTGCTGTCAATCTCAACTAGCTTCTTGATGGGCTTCATGAATGCTTTTTCCGGGAGGTTTCGTTTCTTCACTACTTCTTTTGGCACATATATCTTCTGTCCCTTGGCTAAGTGGCTCCTCATGTTCTTAAGGAGATGAGGAACGTCAGCCATGAAGAAAAGCTGCCTAGATTCATCAAATGGATGCGGACAACAGGTTTTCGGTCTGCTGTGTTTTCCTACAACTTTACCGAACAGTTTCCACACAGCTTGGTTTCCGCCTCCCATGTCTGTCACTACGATGTCTACTTTCAGGGAAATTGCCTCACATGCGTTTATACTGAGTATTTTTATATCCTTAACTGTTTTGGCATAAATGAGTTACCAAATAAATGATAAAGCAACTGTTTGCTTCCAGCGAGTTATGCCACCAAGCATAAATGCCAGTCCATGAGTGGCAAACAGTCAGGCGGCAGTGTTCCATCGGGAAGAGGAATAGTTGAGGCTCCAAGCACTGTGCGTGAAGTTGGATTGTACACCAAGCCTGGTGTAAGCTGCATCTCGTCAAGCAATAAAGTAGCGTGCCATTCTTCAGGTAACATTATGCTCACCTGTGCAGAGGAACGGTTTAGCTGGTGGATTATTAACAGTGCTGCTGTATTAACAATGTAGGTGAATGATCATGTACTTACCTTTAGTGTGGTAGACTCCATGATCTCCTTTAGTAAACCTGGTGCTAACGTGTACCTTTTCAAGCAACGGTGTAGGGTTCGTTCTGTTGGCTGAGATTGTCCAAGCTCTCTTACCGCTTCATAGCCACGTGCTCTGCATAAAAGTCTCACTTTCAGAGCCTTTATAACAGTTTTCTTGGTCCATCGGGTTCCCTTCATAGTTGCCATCTTCAGGCATTTAATTTGATCTTCGTTTAAATACTTCTTCAGGCCTGCGACAAGGTGCTTATTCGCAGTTCCTGCAGTTGCTGCTTCTGGGCCATTCAAAGCTTTCGTCGCGTTGCCTGTAGCCCATTTTTAAGCTGCGCTATGTTCACCTTTAGAGCTGCTTGTACTGATTGGGCTGCAAGAGCAACCAGAAGTTTTATTCAAAGGAGTTATAATTATACATTTAAGTAAAGCATTGCTGGCAGCAAATGAATTGCATGAAAGAAGAGCAACAACAGAGAAACATATTGGGCAAACACACAGATTTGATAATAATGCATATTTCAATAATGTCGAATTTTGCGCTTGTTGGTTCATACTTCCAAGCTGTAGCGCACACAAGACGAGGAACTGAGAACAAGAGGACAAACACAGCGCTACTGTGTGCGTGTGTCCTCTTGTTCTCAGTCCCTCGTCTTGAGTGGGCTACAGCTTGAAATCATATTTCTTCGCCTCTGTTATTTTCGTGAAGTTCAGTTCCTGTGCACCAATAACCTGTAAATCAACGCTGTTAACATGTTTTGCTTCCTGCGAAATAATAAATTTGCAGCATAAAAACTTAACTTATAAGTAAAGGTTCTACCAGCTTGCATAGTTAGGTACAGAAGAAGCATTGGATGATGTCATACCACGAAAAGCAAAGAAAAACGTTTCACTCACCAGCTTCCGTACCAGCCAGCTGGAATGTGGCGGCCATCTCGGAGTCTGGTTTCACGTCAAGAATGTCTGTGTGGAGCAGATGAGAACATAAGCCACCATGTAGAGAGGCATTAATATCTCACATGGGGAAAATACACACAAGGTGCTACATGCTTTGGCCCACATAAGATGTTTGCCTCAGAGCGTGGGCTATGAACACAGCTTAATGAGGCATAGAAGCAAGTTCGCGGCATAGATTAGAAGTGAATAACTATTGACAAGTACAGAATATAAAACTTTCTTATCTCTCGGCTGTCTGTACATGTGGTGTCTGCATGTAAATACATGGACAGCATGAAGGCCTTAATATGAGCAGACGGAAAAACAAGAGTGCATGGACGGGAGAAGTTCACCATTTTCAGTGCCCACTGGCTGAGATGTGACGTGCATCTGCATGTTTTGCTTGCCTATGGGGACATCTTTACAGGACACATCACAAATGATAACCGAAGCATAGGTTTTATTGCCGGTATCAATTTGACTTGAAGGCTGGAGATCTAATTCAAGAACATTGGTCGGAAATGAACAGCATGTATTCGTGGCTTTACAGCTGGCAGGTGCAAAAAAATACTTGGTGTCGCAAATGGTCTTAGCTTTTTTTCACCGGTGTTTTTCAGAATAATTGGCTTGAATTGCTCTTCCGGAATGTGGTCCTATAAAAGAGAATGCAGGGGCTTTTTTACAGGTAAAATTCCGAAGAAAAACACAGAAGGCTAATTTGTGATTTTTAATAGGTAGCCGAGCACACTGGACCACCGCAGCGGCGAACACACAAAGTGTGTCGCACTACGTTACTTACCCATAGTGTATACTATATTTATTTTTTTACCTGCCGTTTCCTTCCTCTCTATCGATCACCTCTTTGACTTCGTCTACCGCTTCCTCATTATTCCTTTATTTCTGCCGCCTCAATTCAGGTACTTCAGATATCAGATAGCAGGTACCGGGGCTGGAAAATCTTTTTCTTGCCCTTTTAATATATATGAAAATACTACTACTACTTACCTCGCATAGTCGTACAGTTGGCGAAAGGTCAAATTCTTTCCGTCCGATTCTATGCAGCCGCACTTGTCTTCTGGTCCGGTTCTGTTTCCCGCGAAGGATGCAGAATAGCTTCTTGCCGTCCTCCGTCCGGTTTCGGCACCCAACCGTACAACAACAATGTATTTCGGCCCTTACAGAACGAGATTATCAAAGCACTGTGCATGTGCTGACATCACTCAGAGCTAAAGAGCGAAAAATGAAATGAATTCGACGAAAACAAAAAGGTTGCGGCGCGTAAGCAGAGCAGGTGAAACTGCGACAGCTGTCCGCTCTGTCTACGAGCGCTCTCCGCCCCGCGCGCGGGAACTTTCATGGCGGCATAGGGTCACATGTCACGGATGAGCCAATCGCTGGCGCCGTCGGTTGGGTCAAAACCTTTCCATACTTTAAAAATATTTACCCACGGGAACGCTCCTTGCTTGTCGAGAGCAGCGTGCCACTACCATGTGACCGCACGTCTTTCCCCAGCATTATCTGCCTGCCCGTAGTGGAGGCAGTTGCATCCCGAGGAGAGGCCAACGCTCAATGAAGAACCGCTTGTTTTGTATGCCTTTGTTCTCACATCGCGGCGATCTGCCTCCTTTGGCCCTTTCGACACCAGCAGCAACTCTCAAACATGCATACAGCCCCTGAGCAATGCTTTCCGCTCGCCGAGCGCCGACGCTTTGCAGCCGCCATTTTGAGCTTCGCCGACTCAAGACAGAGAAAAAAGAAGATGGCGGATATGATGCTTAATGCCATCTGACTTCCTCTACACTCGCTTTAGAGAGCAGACGAGAGCGTAGTCGGGTGTTCTTAGTGGAGGAAAAGCCCTCCTCCTCTACTATTGGAGGAAAAGTGGAGGAAAAGCCCTCCTCAAGGATTGAATAAATAAATAAAAATAAATATTGGAAGCCAGTGATTCTACTCCTGCTCTCCGATTGGAGGGCGCCCGCTTGTCTTAGAGCACTTTCGAAGTGCTCTCCATTGCACCTGCCCTCCCACTCGAATATGCCATTAGACTCGTCAGTAGAAGCACAGAAATCTGCCAAAATATAGACAGTCTAGTGGCACGCATACCGCAGCCAATTCGCATTGAGTGGATTCCGCGTGACCTTTTAAGTGTTCAAAGTCACGCGGCTGCTACGACCCGCCTTGCCACCTCAACCTCGTCATCGGCAAGCCTCCTAAAATTGGATAATGCTACCCTAAGATTAACAAGAAAGTAGCACGCGCTCTGATACCTCCGTGCACGGTAAGCCTCCCCCGCTGTCTAACCCATGCAGAGGCGGTGGCGCGTCGGAGGATTCAACTTGGGATGGCTTTAATACCTGCAGTTATTCGAAAGTGGCTTACATTTCGAGATTTGTATATCCACCCTAGGTGCCCGGTCTGCAAGTCGAGATATGCAGAAGGCGATATTCACTATTGGCTGCGGCTATGTCCAACGCTGAAGTCGACGCGGATTGTAATCAATCGCAGTAGTAATCCAGTAGTAATCCAGGCAGTAATCCATCGTCATATGCCGCTTGGACACTGGGACCGCATCATCGTTCGCTCCTCGACTTCATTACATCAGCCAACCTTTCTTGATTTATTTGACCGGTACCCTTCATCCTTCATCCTTCATAACATTCTTTTTATGCCCTGGGGGAATAAACAGCGCAACTACAAACGAATTTATTTTCTGAAAGTCGATGCGTCTTAAATGATGTGCTCAAGAAGAAAACAACCGACTTTAGCGCTTGCAGCTAAATCAGTGCCCTTTTCTTCACCCCACTGACCCTCATTCTAGATCGCAGTTAACCTCCTGGAAGCTTTCTATCGCCGACTTTGGCTCAGACCTGCATTCATAAACACCTTATTTTTCCTTATTGAGAAGGAAACATCCCCATAGCGAGCTCTGCGGCGCAGTTGAAACACAGAAGCATATTCTGTCTGCTAGTCCAGCTTATACTGAAGAACATGACCATCACGAACACCTACAGCAGTTGATTACCAGAGTGCTTGTATCTGCGGAATTGTGTCTTAAGCCTGTGAGTCTGCCCTATACTGGAGAAACGCGCAATCTACTATTTGCTTTATTAGTTAAGTGACACTGCACACCTCGACCTACTTTATATGCCCCCCACTCCCCCCTTACTCCGCCTAACATAGCGCAGTCTGTATGGAATTGACAATGTCAGACCATGTTTAGGAGATCGCACTAAACCTCCATTTTAGAGCATACCGTTTTGGGAGAATTTAATTACACGTCAAATGTTAGACAATTTCGTATTTCATTTTACTCTCTATTTATTCATTGTCAGCTGTTTTTTTTTATTCCGTTATTTCAATCATCAATTCACTTTTTTCCACACAGGAGCAACATAAGGTATTAAGAACTCAGGATAAATTATCTGTCTTTGTTTCACCAAATTCCTTCTTTCTCTCTCTTAGGCTCAGATTCCTTGCAACCGCAAGGAGCTCAGTGGTTCGTTTTACGGTTCAAATTGCCTCGTCGCTCCCTACAATTGGGGAAAACGTATCTTAAAAAATGCGCACAAAATTTTATGTCAAAACTCCATCGCAACCGTTATTTAGGAAGCATTAATTTAGAATGGTTTCATACTGTTTCGTTTTACATTAACATCCATCTACCAATGAAACTGGCGGCTATTTGGCGATACGGATTTGAACGGAGGGCATATATATCCTAAATTGTATTTCGTTCATTATAACTGCAGGAGTCCACAGCGAAGTGAGCTAGATACTGCACGTTTCTTTCCCCATGCACCTAAAAGAACTGAAGACTCTGAGCACTTTGCCAAGTTCCGTGAGAGTCTATGAGTGCAAAAAAATTTTAGAAAGAAAACGCGATGATGAAGGCGATATTGCGGCCGCCTGCACTGAGGCTACCGACCAACTGACGCCGGCGTTCACCCTCTTCGCCAGCTCGAGTCCTTTTGATTGCAGAAAATTAAACGTTTTGCAAGTAAGCTTCTACTCTTAAGGAGAAGCTAAGCGTCCTAAAGTTTATTTATTAATTTCCCAGCGTAAAGTTCTTGGAAAGCATCATACCCTCGCCGAAAGAAATTGTACCATCCCTTGTTGCACCGTCTCCGCTCCAACAAAATTACGTCATCGTATGTATGTATGGATTGCATGATTGAGGTCGCCTCTTAATCCCTAGGTCACATAATTGGGCAATAAAAGCCATCGACTTTGACTATGCTCATGAAGTCTAGTTTCCGTTGTTCGCAATTGTAAATACAGCCCCGGATTTCTTAGGACCCAGTTTTGTTTTGGTTTCACTCTTTATGGGCCCTTGTAAAATGGCGACGACCGAGCGTATTTAACTTTGATGTGTTGTTTGAACTCATTTGTCTCGTCTTTTGTTTTGTCGTCGATTATATGCTCTCCATTGCGTGTTTTAGTTCCCCAGTGCTATAGAATCAAGCGGTTAAATTTAGTTTTTTGTTATTGCTGGAAGTAATTAAAGTAATTAACACTGTTGAATACCAACGTAGGTTAATCTAATACACATTCACGACGAACCATGTCTGCGGCGCCACGTCAGTCCCTGTCAGCCAGGAACGCGTCTGAATTTTAGGGAACATGATAGACAACGCTTCACATTAGGAGGCCATTACTGCCTAATTAGGGCGTTTGTCTCCCGTCGCTGGAGCGACGTAATTCTAATTCCGTGTCAGTGCCATTCCTAATTATTCTGTCTTAATATCATGACGCCATCTTGGATGATTGTGAGCCGGCATTTGTCTCCGCACCCTTATTTCTAACGTTGTTAAATCATTTTGATAGAGAGACAATGCCGGACAGCATGTTGTGCTCTGTGATGTCTTGTGTTTTGTTTTGTAGTGCTGTGAACCGTATTTTTTTGCCGTACCCGTCGGCGCACTTTGTTTTACGCTCCCAAATCTCGAGGTACTCCTCTCCGCATACTGTCCAATGCCGGAGCCGGAAATATTTCATTGCAATATTGTCATGGGCTGTAATGAGGAAAAGGAGACTCTCTAAGCAAAATCGTCGTTGGGTGGACTTATACCCTACTAAAGGATACGGCGCAGCGTCCGAAGGTAGAAGGAAAGGATAAGACGACGGTCGTGGCCGAAGCACTAATTTATTCCTTCCTCAAAAATTTTCGGGGAGACATTAAGTACCAAACAAGGGCGTGGCGATGATACAGTTTACTATCAAATAGGACAGCGCTTGGTGTCAAGAGCACAGCTGTAATGGGAACAGAGGATGAGTGCAAAACCCTTGGCTGGCCACTCTCGACACCAGGTATAGGAACTACTGGAGTGATGTCACGGGCGCCATTTTGTGGTGAAGTGCATAGCTTCTGCAAGGACAGGTGGAGCAGGTGCTGATAAGGCAATCAGATATGCCTGCAGCCTCTCGCTGTGCTACTTGAACCCCAAAATGACGGCAACTATTACGCAGGTGCATACTCCTTCTACCTCGTGGTTTTCGGCTACATGCCAGGTGCCCCATCCAAATGTACGCAAGATATTAAAAACATGAAGTGTCCAATAGTCGAATAAAGTGAACAGAGAACTGTTGAATGTCGCTTTGCTTAGTATCCACTATTTATTTCATTCACCATAGCTGAATTATTACTATACGAACAATAAGAAACTTTTTATTTGATGTTGAGGAACAAAGCTGAAATGAAGATTGGTACATCGTCTCGAAAAACAGCTTGATATCGTTTCTGCATCAAGGTCCGATTTTTCGTAGTTAGTGACCTCCAAAGAAAGCTACCACGTGGCAAGCTACTGGCTCATATCCTCATCCAGTATGCCAGCAATGCCACATAGGGGACACCTCCCTGGTGCAAATTAGTGCAAATCCGATTTTGCATAGCCAAACACTTCTCAGAACAGTGATGTGGCGCCGCTGTCCCATGGATGCGTTTTTGTGCAGGAATGTATTTAAGAGTTACATTTTAACGTCATTTATCCAAAAGGGTGGCTTTTTGGGCTTGTTGGTGCTTGAACATAGCGAGACTGTAGCGCAAAGCAGACAGGACACACGAGAAGACAAGATACCTTTATTGTGTACAAGATACCTTTATCATGCGGTGGCCACTACATCGGACAGAAAGGACGGTGCCTAAATCAGCGATTAATGGAACACGCTCGTAACGTCAAGAATGGGAAGGGTAGTACTCTTGTTGATCATATTCTTTCTTGTGAATCGAAAACTTGCAAACCGTACTTGGAACAAACAGTTGTGCTAGCAAGAAATTTTGACATGACCACGCGAATGATAATTGAAGCTGAGAAGATAAATGCTTGCGGAGAGACTTGTGTTAGCACTCCGTCTATTAGTTTATGCGATACCGGCGGTGATACTGTCAGCACAAGTGATTTCCTATCTTTGGCGTATAAATGTGCTGCATGTCTGAAATAAAGATTGTTGGAAGTTAGCGCTCGTGTTGTTCGTTCTTCTCGTGTGTCCTGTCTGCTTTGCGCTACAGTCTCGCTATGTCATTTATCCGTTCGTCTGTCCTTTCTACCAAAGCGCGAGAAAAAGAAACAATTCCAACTGCGCCGTATAATCACGAAGAATAAGAGAATATTCGGATTCACTTAAAGTTTCGCAGATATTCCTGCAAGAAAGCAAGTAGTTGAGCTAGAAAGATAACATGGTTAATTCAATTCAGACGAGGTTGGAGCCGAACCCGGGAGGTACGGATTGCGGTACTGGCATGCTACTCATAGATTATGAAGGCTGAATAAAAATTTATTTCGAGATTATTTCTTTGAGTTTCCCTCTGCTCACACGCTGCAGTAGCTGTATGGCGGTGCTAGTGACATCGCTGACGTTCCAAGCGATGAGCACAAAGTCTGAAGCGGGCACGAATTCTCGCGCAAATTAGAACAGCCTACCAATGAACCAGTGCGGCAGCTTTACGTCATCCGTAAACTCTGCCGGCTGACCATCCTAGGTACCCCACGAACAAATGGAGGCGGGATGCAGTTATTTGCTTTACCGGCCTCCCCGGAGGACGCGTAGACCTGTTCCAGAACGTCTGGGTTCAGCCTGCTTCGCCTACTTTGTAATTCCGTTTTTAGATGATGACGTACTTGACAAAAAGTGAGAGTCAAATTTAGCAGAAATAGAGTGCAACATTGATCATTTCCAGTGCCAAACATTTGTGGGCCTCATGGCCTTTCAGGAAATATTGTAAGGCCTTTGAAGGTCGAATCCTGGTTATTCTCGTTTAACTAAGCATCGAGTTATAGATCAGCAGTTATAAAGAATTTTACATTTGTGAAAGACAGGACGACAAACGTTTTATGCTTTTGCACTTGAGACAATGAATGATCAGTGCCACAATTTTTGTCATCGACAACACACCCAATCTCACATTTAGGCATCTGTAGTAATTTTCACCTCAGCTCAAAAGCACCTTGTACGCAATGCCTTTCGGGCATTTCACAAACAGGTTTTGATGCTTAAGTGTGCGAAGGGCCTTACTCAGGTCTTCTGAAGTGTTTTGTTTGGATAGCGCCCTCAGCTTGTTTGCAGTATAGAACAAAATAGTAGGGGTCATCAGGTCACTTATTTTCCCAAGATTGCGCAAAACATATGGTTGGAGGAAATGACTGCAAATTTGTTTTCTCTTTTGTCCTTTCCGGCCCTTCCTGAGTTTTAGTTTCCCATTTGTTCATCTTAACAGATCCTTCCGCTACTGAAACCAGCTCGTACTACTGATAACCAGCATCTTGCAATTTTTTCTACTGCAGGAAGGTGCTTTCTTCTACAGCATGCGGACTTCTTGCATCAGATAAGTTCAGTTGGAAGTAAGCGCTCCTGTGTCTGCCCTTTGCTTAGTACTTTTCTTTCTTTGAGCTGCCACGTTCAACACAGTGAACCAACTCGCCCAAATCCTGCCATTATTGAATAGAATACCATCTGATAAATAACTGGTATTTTGAATGAATGACCGCTGTATTGATAAAATACGCTTTGTGGGCACTACACAAATGGGAATTGCCTTCTGGCCTTACTCGTCTTCTGCTCTTGAAAATTTGTACTTTCTGTAGTTGACAGATAACATACCAATGAGGCTAAATATTGAAATTTCTAGGCACATCTTCATATTCATCTAGAATTACTTTATGAGGTATAGGAGCATGTGAAGCTGAATTAATGAATAAATTAAACAATATTGGTTTTAAACGTCACAATAAATGCCCGGTGCAACTTGCCTGTTCCATGACAGTGGAAAACTGGAATGGCTATTGTACGCCTGAAGGTGGTCGTTCATTTCATTCAATTTATTAACCGTCAAAGAGAGAGAGAGTAAGAGAAAATAGAATAGAAAGGCAGGGAGGTTAACCAGGTGATGCCCGGTAGGTTACCCTACACGTGGGGAGGAGAACAAAGGGAGAAAAAGGAAAGAAAGAGAGCCAAGGAAATAGTCTGTCACATTTCCAGATATCTCTAGTGAAAGGGGGTAGAGAGCGTACACGTAAAGTCTTGAACTCAACCCCGAGTCCTTGAAAAACCTAATGAGCGCCTTCACTGATATCCTTTGTGATGAAGGAGTCATCCAAGAGCCCAGAATCTTAGCTTCAGTAAGAGCGTGAGAGTCCAAGCGGCGGAGTGTAGCAGCCAGAAAGGCACGATCACTCTGACACTGAGGGCAGTCACTAAGCATGTGTGCAATAGTTTCAACACAGCCGCACTGCTCACACATTGGGGAAGTCTTCCATTCCCATGAGATGGAACAGGCGTTTGTAAACGCTACTCCTAGCCGCAGGCGACACAAAAGTGTAGCAGCACAGCGGGGGAGGCCGAAAAGTACCTGCAGTTGAAGTCTCTGGTCAAAATGTTTCGAGCGGGACGTCTACCCTCTAGGCCTAGACCATGATTGCCTAGTCACGTTTCGTGTGATCAGTCGAAGGTGCCTTGCGGCGTCGGCTCTTGTGAATGGTATCTCGACAATGTTGGTTGTATCGTGATCCGATGGAGCAGCATCGTCAGCTAAGTTGTTGCCAAACATTCCACTGTGGCCTGGTATCCACTGGTAGATTAATTCCTGACCCTCTTGTGATGCCTCGTGGTGCACACAGCCCATTTTTGACGAGGTTGTTTAGCAATATACTTCACAGCAGCACGAATTGCGGTCATTTCTGCTGCAATAGAGGTAGTATTATGCGACGTAGATGGTAAATGTTCTTGTGTTTCTGACACCGCATGCAGAACTAGTAGAGGTTACCGAGCCATCTGTATAGACGTGAATACGGTCCCAATAATGAGTGCGCAGCATTGCTGAAGAGCTGGCATTGATAAGTCCGATTTCTTTGATATCCCAGGAATAGCAAGGCGCGCACATGGGAGCTGCAGACACCACAGTGGCGACGGATGTCGTGCTCTCGGAATGAACTGTTTTGGGATGGAAGACTGGTGCGTTGGTATGATTTTTCAAATGCAGAATGTGATCACTGCAGAGGCATCTGCTTAAGGTGATGCTGTGGAAGCCTTGAAATCTGTCGTATGTGCATTCGCAAAGAATCTAGAGCCATATACGTTGAAAGCTGGTGGTCTTTGGCGAGTGCAATGTGGATGCGCTCCGAGGGAGGCCCAGGCATGTGCGAAGGGCCTGACTTTAGACTGCCTAGAGGTCACGAAAGTTAGTCTTGCACTCTCAAGGTTTTCGCATTACAGTGGTTGGGGGGGGGGGGGCAGTGAAACAAAAGAAAGGAAAGTACAAGAGGAAGCCTGCTGTAAAAAAATAGCTTGATACGAAACTGAATATAAAACAGAAATATGGCTGCGCGAAAATTAATAGAGTTGATAGAGCAACCAAATAGGATTATTCAAAATAGACCAATGAAATAAAAGTGCTGTGTAAGAAATAAACTTGTCATTACATTCAAACCGGGTGATTACTTTGGCTCTAAAACGCGCAGGATCGATGACAAAAGTAATAATCTGAGAAAGATGGTTCCAACGATGGCATGTTTTTTTGGGAAGGAAGGAATTAGAACAGGCAACAGTCCTACAGCGGGGTATAGCGACTTTTTGAATCTGGTCGGCGCGAGGTGAGGTGCCAAATAGCTCTTTTATGAAAGAAAGTAGCCTTCAAGTCTTTGTTGTGATAGTATATTTTGTGGAAAAGAAAAATGCGTGAAATTTTATGCTGAGTAGATAGTAATTGGACCTTGAGATTAGATTTCATATGCGTCATATTTGCTGTTCGATGATAATTCCCTACAAAGAAAGGGACGCATTGATTCTGCAAAGCCTCTTGCTCATCTTTTAGTGAGATATCACCAGCGTCCCAGAAAAAGGAGGCATGCTCAATTTGCGGACGGATACGTGTAGTGTACAAAAGCATTTTCAATAAAGGCGGCGATAAAGAGAAATTTCTGCGGACATACCCAATCATGTGGGTAGCTGTCGAAGTGATGGACTTGATGTAAAAATTCCCAGAAAGATTATAAGATATGCTAATGCCAATGTATTTGTGCTAAGTTACCGATTGAAGAGGAATATTATTAATACAGTAGTCCGGACCTGTCTGTAGGTTACGAGTGACACGCGTGTATTTGTGTTTCGATATGTTTAGGTGCATCTTCCAAGATTGGCACCAGTAAAATGTCAATTTGGTTAAATTAATTTGTAGATAAACAATGTCATCCGTGTTGTTTGCTTTGTAAATTGTGGAGTCATCGGCAAACAAGCAAATATTACATTAGATGTTAAAGGTCCCATGAAAAGCTTGAAGCCGTGCTAAAGAAAGGCTGACGTGTTATCGGTATTCCGTCACTAGTCAGCATAGCGCAAAAATTTTAACGCAGTTATTTCATATTAAAAATGATGCTCCTCCTCTCCCGTCGCTCTACCCCTCAACTCATACACGCTGCAGCGAACGCCCCTCCCCCCCCCCCCCAAAAAAAAAAAAAAAGAAATGTCCGGCATGACACCCTGCCCAAGGTGCGTCATGAAGTGACGCAGCTTACTCTCGGTTTGTTTACTTCCGGTGATGCTCCGATTTTGTTTGCGTTTCGTGCGTTGGTCGCCATGGTCCTCATGGATCCCGAGCTCGAAGCGAGGCTTCGCGAAACTGCCGCCTAGTTGGACTTTGATCCCTACGAGTATACCCCCTTTCGTGACCCGCTGGACGAAAGCGACGACGGCCCATGTCGTCGCCTGGCCCGTCTCAATCACCCGGTGGCGACGGAGATGACGGCCTACCATGGTGCGTTTTGTGGCGCGCGCGCTACGGTACATAAGTTATCGCAACTTTATTATTTCACAAAAGGCAGTTTTATGTTTGCTTCGGCGCCTTCTCACATTTGACGTATACGCAGATGCCGCTGCGGCCAATGCGAAAGCATGACCACTCCTGAAGATCTGTGCTTCAGCAGCGTTCCGGAGGTGGTGGTGTTCCAACAGAACGGCGGCTGGATTACTGACCACCCAGCGTTCCGAAGCGTGTCTGACGCCTGAAGTCCTTTATGCTGAGCACATTGCACTGGAGGAGGAAGAGGCGAACATCGATGGGAACGGAGATGAACAAATGAGTAGGTAGTGCGGAAGTGTCGGGTGGCAGATACGCATATTTTTTGTGAACCATTTGCTGTAACGCGTAGTCTTTTCAGGCAGCAGCGCTTCATATCCTACCGCTTGTTCACGAAGTGGATTTGGGGCAGGTTGAACGAATGCAACAGAGGGGTGCTGCCGGCCTGCGTCGTTAGCCGCTTTCGGTGCGAATATCCGTTGGCGACCTACGTAGCATTCAGACACCTTCACCTTTAAATTCAGGTGAGTGTCGTTTCACTGCATGCTGACTTCTGAACGTTATCACGTGTGCCAGGAGCACTGCTTCCAGTGGTGCATGTTAGGAGCAGTTTATTTTTAGGGTGGAGAAATAGAGAAGGCTATTTTATGAAAACCAAGTTTTGTACTTTGTCGAGTGTTTGCTTTGGGACACTGTTTAAGAACAGACATCTCATTCCTCTAAATTGCAAAAACAAATGGATGTTATCGTAGAACCTGTAGGTGCACAAGCAAGAAAGGTGTAGAACTGTTAGGTAGCGAAAAACGAAATAAGCCTAGAAGGAAGTCAAATCATGGAAAAAATACAGATCCAAGCAACAACGTGCTAGAATGGAGCTATAGTGAACTATAATACTCATTCTAGTTCGCTATAAATGGAGGACAACAGTGAGCATATCACCACTTTTTACTGGGCACAGGCTTCCAAGCATCAACGATGAACCTTAATTCATTTGAAACGGAATTTCACAGAAAAAAAATTAAAACACAGAAGGCTTGTGCCGAAGCAGCCTGGACTAAGCAGGTATAACCTGAATGTAATATTACTATTCTTACTATGCCAGTGCGCAATATTGACAGAAATGAGTGCTTAAAGGTTTGATACTCCTAGCCGCGAATGCATGGCAACAAATTGCAGAATGCATTCATTCCAGCAGTGCAGTAATACAGTTCAAGCACAGATAAAACCACAACTCCTGTTCCTGTATTTTCTGAGCAGAAATATTAGTTTCAATTTATCTACAGCCAAATGCACTCGCGGAATGTCACATTTCTTATCTCCAAGTCGCAGTAGTAGCTGGTCCCTTTTGACTGTGTTCTCCAATTTGTAGGGGCAGTACTGCAATTTTAAAAATGTTGTGGAGGCTCTACCATCCTTGAACCAAATTACATGAGCGTTAGCTGTAGTTAGCAAGTGGGCGTATTTGTATGGCGTATTTTCTTAGGTTTAATGAAGGAGCGCCGCAGATGAAACTTGGGTAAAAGTTGGGTGACATCCATCTCAAAGGAGAAACAACACAGACAGGGACAAGGAAATTTATATACAGACTAAAAATGCACTATGCTTCTCTTTCTCTGGCTGACATCTACTTTTATGCTGTTTTTCAAAAAAGATGAACTACACTAGGAAATTTTGAATACTTGTATGCTCCCACTGAGATGCTACTTGGTATGTCATTGAGCTATCTTGAATAAGTGCAACCTATCTACTTTTTCACTGTAAGGCACAATATCATGGCTGTCTGTAGTTGGGGCTTTTGGTTTTAAATAGTGAGACTCTGGTGAAGCGGAAATAGCATTACCTGCAGAAGCTGGCATCAAAGGGCAGCACGTAACTGATGTCCCTGTCTGCAGTTAGCAGCTTGTTGTCGTCTTTAGTGCACAGAGAGTCATCCACTTCCATCGGGATGGGTGTTGAGCCACGAGGAGGTTGAAAGTGCCCTGCTGCAGGTGGTAGCGGATCCAGTACTGTTGCAGCTAGGTATGTTTTGCTAGCTATACAGGCTCCCTTGGCGGCCTCTACCCTGGATTCTCTAGAGACAGGCTTCTCTTTTTGAACCTTTTTGCTGACAAGAGATTTCAGTCCAAAAGACACCGGTGTACAAAGAAGATTTTCACATATTTAAAATTTTGGCAAGCACCCCATCAGCGTTTAATGGAATCAATCACATAGCCCTGTATAATGCTTTTCGGAACACTACTACATCTTTATCAATTATGACTTACCAACAGAACGGTGCTTCCATGTTGTCTGTGTCGCTACAGTGTGCGTGCCAGTAGCTGAAGGCCGCGCTTGCGATGCTTCCTACAGACAGATATTAATAAATATAGTGATGGCCACAGGCTTGAAAATTTTCATGCTTTCAGGTGCTGTATAAAGTGGAGTGCCCATAACAAAATAAAAACATTGTGAACCTGCTACACATGCACAAATATTTTGAAAGTGGAGAACTGATATATCTACAAATATTGCACTGACAAACTGTTTGTTGAGTTTCAAGATCTCAGCAAAATTTGGAGGCATATTAGCGGCACAAACAAAAAAGACGCAAGTCAGGGTAGTAGACTATGACACTGTTCCATGAACCAATCCAGCAGCTCTTTAATTTTCGAACATCGGTCTCGCATGTTAACCCAGTTAATATATTTGCTCCGAGTTTTATTCTTGGAGCGCCAGTGCACACCAAAGCCTTGCATCATCCACTGAACAAAATTAACAATTTGAACTCCAAATTATTCTCACCTCTACAGAGAAGCTACAACATTTAACTTGCTTCCAGAAGGTTCCTCAAGCGATGGTTGAACATGTGCATGGAAGCTCATGAAGACAAAACCGTTGTACTAATTTCCATTGCTTACGTACTCGGGCAATAGAGCCATCATATGCAATACAATGCAAAGCTGTTCAGTGCAGTTGAAAATTAAACACGTACATACTCGTATGTCAAAAGACTTGCATCACCCACTGGACAAAATGAACCATCCAAAATATTCTCACCTCTACAGGAAGAGCTGTGGTATTTGGATCACTTCAAATAGGTGCCTCAAGCGATACTTGAACACATAACTGCATCAAAGCACAAATACATAGCTACAGTTTTACTAGTTTATATAGCTTCAAGCAATACATGTGTGCAACATATTGCAAGGTTATATATGCAGCCTAAATTTAAGTGTATACATGTGTTATTAATGCCGTGATCACAGTACTAACCTGTCCAGTGGAAACTTGTGTAGTGCTGATGCCTTTCGGGCTTCTTGGCAATGATGGTTTGCCATGCTAGGAGAAGACAGGAGACGTGCGTAATCAACATAGCGTTAATGGCAGTTTCATTATTCAGCACATGAATGAAAATAAAAGGAGCCAACAGTCTTCTAGGGCAAGATAAAAATAGAAGATATCTTTTTTTTATCTGTGTAACGCATGTTATTTTTCCTTCTACTTTGTATTTAATTATCTTTCTCCCTAGCATCATTACAGGACTACTGCTGGTCAATATCAACCACAAAAGTGTAAAACAAACGAAGAAACCTACATTTACCTTAGACTCTCAGAGTTTTGGCTCCTTTAATTGTATCATAACGAGCCCCTCATTTCCTCTACGCACTTTTATTTTTTATGCGATGGAGGAGGGGGGAGGGGCAGGTGGTCTATATTGTTATAAGTGTACTGTATTAGTTTTTTTATTATAAGCCCGGTTTGGTTTATGGGGTTCAACGCCGTACAGCACTGACTGACATCGCACAACACATGCAGTACGCGGGCGCCTTGCTTGCGCTTCCGTCGAAAAGCGGCCGCTGTGCCTTGGGCACAGCAGTCGACCGTCCTGTCCTAACCCATTGCATCACCCAAAGAAATTATATAAGGCAATAGTTCTGATCGTCTACGTTAGTGCATGTTCATCCGGGGTTCAATGTGCACAGCTCTCATCATCTTAATTTTCTTTCCTTATGCGCTTTCCGAAATAACGCACCAGAAAACAAAAACTATAGCTGACGACTGCGCAAGGAAATGAAAAATCCGCGCTCGTACAGCGCGCAGGACGCGAGCTCTCTTTCATGCATTTTCAGCGTCTTAACTTGTAGTTATGGTCCTCTCGCAAGAGCGGCCGAAATCTCATCCTATAGACTACAATGGTTTTCCCACATAATGCGCGCAAGGTATTTGCGCCCTGCAAAACTTGCGTTAGGCTTCATGCACTCCCATGCGAGACTTCGAGCCATTTTACGCGTGTTTGCACAATAGCTCACAGCCCACAAAACGTACCATTCCAGGGAGAAACTGCGTCGGCAACGCGTCGGATTTCAGGCGTTGACGTCTCACGTTGAGGCCAGTTAGCTGCGTCAAACTGGAATCATGCTCGTATGCGTCAAGGGAAAAGTGGCGGCCAGAAACTCTTAGCTCCTGGCGCTTGTCCGACGATGCCAGCCCGATGCGTTGAAGCCAGCTTTCCCGCTTGACACATTTTCTTGTTGGGACACGATGTCGCATCGTGACACCTTTTCTGTCCTTGGCTTAAAGCCAACTACACGACAATGGTAGTCCATTCCGAACCAGAAACAAAGCAGCACCAGTTGGTATCCGGAGATTTCAAAACGGACAACCGGAGAATACGTGCTTTTGCGAGCAGGTGGGTCTCTATGGCCCGGAAATGTTCTGTTTCCATCAAAATGCGCGCAGATTTCTTACCTTTTTATTATACAATAATAACAAACGAATAAAATACTACTTAAATAAACAATAGCGCTCATTTGAAAATCTATATATGCAAAAAATTGCACGTGACGTCATACGGCCATGGCCAATGACAGCGCTTGCTCCAATGACGTCGAATGGGCTGAGCGGCTGAAAACGGACGGTGGTGAGTCGCCCTATAAGCTGTGAACGGCAATTTTCAGCAATTATTTGTAAATTATAGCTAACATGCAGAGCTTTTCAAATATCATCTCAATGCTCACTAAGACCACCTCTAAACACCTGTAGCATCAAAATACGACCGTAAATGGCGTTCCAGGGGCCTTTTAGGAGCTAAGTCATTGCATCATCATCATCAGCCTGACTTTATCCACTGCTAGGCGAAGGCCTGTCCCATATCCCTCCAATTAAGTCATTTATTTGGACAAAAATAATATTGACCGAAGAAAGAATCCTTGTGGCGAGTCGATATCGTTTACAGAGACGAATTGAGTGCGGTTAATTGCTAATAAAAGCAAGAATCCAGTTGAGTATGTTAGGATGAAGTTTAAGTTAACTAAGTTTTGGAAGTAAGAAAAAATTACTGACTTTTGAAAAGCTTTTGAAAAATCTAAAAGCAAGAAATTTGTTATCAAGCCAGAGTCTAGAGAAATATGAAGGCCAATATAGAAGGCCATTAACGGAGTTTACACGGAAAGAGTTTGCAATAACCGTGCTGTTTTGGAGTAAAGAACTGGTTAAATTCTAAAAGGTTAACTATGTGATTAAAGAAGGTATGCTAAAGAACTTTACATGGGCGGAAGAAAGTAAAATGGGACGGTGATTACTTGGGTTCTTACCATCTCCAGATTTGTGCACTGCAATTACTTTTCCGGTATGCCTGTCATTGGCAAGGATGTGATGCCGTAAGTATTGCAAGAGGAGATATTTAAGTATAATAAAAGAATACTCCTCTATATTAGTAAGGAATTTAGTATTGATGCCATCAATGCCACACGAAGAAGACATTTTAAGTTTGTTAATGACGCTCCGAGTTGCTTCTGACGAGATGAGAATGATGTCTATTGCCAAGACGCCTAGTGCTCTCTGTGAACCAAAGGGACTGGTTGAGCTGAAGAAAACGTATCAAAATTTAATTGAAAAGTGTTGCGAGCAGTGGGTCAGGAACTGGATCACCTTGTTCAGTAGCTGGTGCTATGGAGTTAATTCTGTTGCCTTTCCCTGTGTTCTAAAAACTCTTTTGGATTGTTTTAAGCATAGTTGAGAGAGTGTGATTAAGGAAGGTAAACTTGGTAGACTTTAATGCGTTTGCATAAGTTGTTGAAGCAACTTGAAGTAGTTGGGCAAAGCAACAGCGGCCATGACACAATGCTAAAGCACTGTTTTTTCATTGTGCAGATCCTTGATGCATCGTCAAGCCGGTTTCATGGTACAATACTCCAAGTGGCGTCATCTGCGCATGCTTCCCAGACGGGTCATCGACTTACGAGCAGCACGCAGAAACCTTCACAGTGCCTCTCCCGACTGCCCTATCGCCCCTGTGTGCGATAGTTACGGCTTGCCGGGTGGATAAACGCCTCGGCTCCTGCGTGTTCCATGAAACTTTGGTATGTGTGAGCGCACTGTTGTCATCGGGAGCACCGCGACGTCAGCAGACAAGAGCTTAAAAGAGCCATCCGAGGCTTCGTTCTTCCGTGGGCAAAGGAACAGCGGCCGTGACACAATGCTAAAGCGTTGTCTCTTCATTGTGCAGGTATGTTACTTTGAGAATACTCGGTGCCTAAAATCAGACAATCGATCATTGACACGTTTTTTTTGCCCACAAGACGAAGTTGATTTGTGTTCTAACGCCATGTATTATATCAGCCGCCTTTTGTTGAGTAGAGACGTGGAGCTCAATCCAGGACCTCCTAGATATGACCCCTCAAAGAGGCCCGGAAGCTCATCAAAATGTAATGAGCCTAATGAAAGTCCTTCTGTGCTCTGCACGCTCTCTGGAAAGGCCACTCAACAATCGGCTACTGTAGCATGTTCAACTGAAACTGCTAACATTGTGACCATGCTTGCCGAAGTTCTTGAACGACAGAAGCAGATGGCTGAGGACCTTGGCAATATCAAGTCATTTCAAGCTTCCTTTAAATCACGTTTTGATGCGCTTGAAACCCACGTGGTTGAAATTGAAGCGTCACCATCTAGCTTAACAGTTAGCGCCAGTGATTCCGATGTCTTGCACTCCGAAATTAAAATTCTGAATAGAACTGTGGCTCGGTTGGTTGCAAAGAATGATGGCCTTGATAACCGATCCTGTCGCAACATTATTATCATAAACGGCCTGAAGGAAAATGCAGATGAAAATTAAAAAACTTTATTCGACAGTATTGCACATATCTTTTCCGATTAAACTGAACATTACGCCCCCTAACAAAGAGCGTTGCCACAGACTCGATCGAAAGCGGAAAGGGAATCCACGCCCAGGTATTCTCAAGCTGCTGGACTTCCGGGAAAAGTCTTTGGTCATGAAAAATGTATAAAACTTAAAGGGTCTGAATATTACATAACTGAAGATTTTTCACCCAATGTTCGCACTATTAGGAAAAGAATTTGGATGCTTCTGCACATTTTCAAAATCAGGGTTCTGGGGTCAAGCTATGATATGATCCTGCTTTTATCGACAACGTTCGTTACATTTGGGACAGTGTGTCTAATGCGCTTATTAGAGACCCGAATTTTTCGCTTTTTTGCACTTGCCAGTCGCAATCTGGCGATTCCTCGCCTGCAGATAAAACTGAGTCACCGTGTTTCCCTTCCCCTCATTGACTATACCCCATAAATCTGATTGTATAACCTTTCAGTTTTGAACCTAAATGTCAGAAGTATAGTTAAAACGTTCGCAGACTTTTTATCTTTAATTGCTGCACGTTCCCCTCATGTAGTTGCTATCACAGAAACGTGTCTACATGATGACATATTAGACTCAGAATTCCCAACTCCTGGCGACGTTGCTGTTCGCAATGACCAACGCCGCACTAAAGATGGTGGCTTTGCGTTGCTTTTTCGGTCTGACATCATGTTTTCAGTATCGTCACCCCCAGATGACATAAAATCAATCTGGTGTAAACTTCATCTGATCAAAACACATGCCGTGATTGGTGTCTACTATCGCATGCCAAGTTGCTCTGGAGATGAACTTGAATCTCTTAGTTGGTACATTACCGAACAGCAGGTCAATGTGGCTAACCTTATCTGCATGGGTGATATTGGCGTACTTTAACGCTTTTGAAAGAAACATCCATAAGTAGGAAACTATTTTCCTTTTCACTTTCATTTGACCTTGTCCAGATTACCAATAAACGCACAAGATGCGAAGCTCTCCTCGATTTGGTTTTCGTTAGCTCTAACATAGCTGGAAAGGGCGACGATTGTGACGTCATTGAGGGAATCTTCGATCATTTCGGAGAACTTTTCGATATCTAAACAGAATGATGTTTTTTCCACGTTTCCTGACTTCAATAAAGCTGATGACATTTCAATAACGGTCGCCCTGCCTGATGGATTTGAAGAATTTATAGCACTAAGTTCTACATGTGATGTTAACGCATTAGTGAGATACTTCTAATCCTTAGTTAAAAAATGTATACAATGTTCTATCCCTACTAAAACAAAGAAGAAAAATATTGTCACGTAGTCGTGACAAGGCCGTTGACACCAAGAAAAGGCACAGGCTTTATGGTACTGAAAAAAACTCTTTATTGGGCTGACTTGTTCCCGCAATAGAACTAAGCGACTCGGCGGCGGCGACAGCAACAAACATGCTCGTTGATCGTCAAACAGAGATAGCCCGTCACACTCGCCAAAGCTCAATTCAAAGGCTGATCAGAACAATCTAGATAACGTCGCCAACTGTTACAAGCACAACCTGGAACATTGTAGAAACATACGCAAATGATCGGAATCTTCGAGACAGATCTCGGAGCATCGTTCACGACAAGGAAAATGATAAGCGGGATAAAAAATTGATACTCGTGCCAGAATCACAGTGATAAGGCCGCATGCCGGCGGCTGTTAAGAAAAACAACAAATACAGTTTTGATGGTTTCGCGGCATTACTCTCCCCTTAAAAAAACATCGCCTCGATGTTCCTAAAGAAAGCAACTTAAACATAAACACTACAGAGTTTAAACACCACAGATTCTTTAACGCGCGTAATATGGCTTCAGTCGTACAACATGTACAATTTCCGGGCGTGCGCGTCGCCGTTGTGAGGATGACGTTCCGTAGGGAATGACTTCATAGTCCAGTGGTCCGACGCGGCGAATGATTTTGTACGGCCCAAAGTATCGACGCAACAACTTTTCACTTAGTCCACGGCGGCGAATTAGTGTCCCAACCCACACTTGGTCTCCTGGATTGTACTCTGCGTGGCGTCGTCGTAAACTGTATCGTCGGCTGTCGGTGCGCTGTTGGTCTTTAATACGGAGCCGTGCGAGTCGTAGGGCTTCCTCTGCACGCTGCAGGTAGGCGGCGACGTCAAGGTTCTCCTCGTTGTTTACTTGCGGCAGCATTGCGTCGAGCGTCGTCGTGGGCTCCCTACCATACACAAGCTTAAACGGGGTCGCTCTTGTCTCCTGGACTGCCGTGTTATACGCGAAGATCACGTACGGCAAGATGGCGTCCCAGGTCTTGTGTTCAGCGTCGACGTACATGACGATCATGTACGCGATCGTTTTGTTCAGGCGCTCCGTAAGGCCATTGGTCTGGGGATGGTACGCAGTTGTTCGTCGATGGCTTGTATGGCTATTCCAGGATGGCTTGCGTCAACTCTGCCGTAAACGCCGTTCCCCCGTCCGTGATGAGCACTTCTGGGGTGTCGTGTCGCGAGAGAATTTGTTCGACAAAACATTGGCGACTTCTGCCGCGGTACCATTGTATAGGGCTTTTGCATCGGCGTAACAGGTAAGGTAGTCAGTGGCCACGATGATCCACTTCCCATAGTTACCCATAGACGAAGATGGAAAGGGGTCGAGGAGATCCATCCCAATTTGTTGAAAGGACAGGATTGGGGGCGGAATCGGGTTTAGTAGTCCTGCTGGTCTGATCGGCGGCGTCTTGCGTCGTTGGCACTCACGACACGTCTTCACATAGTGGGCAACTTCGGCAGGCAGTGCCGGCCAGTAGTACTTCTCCTGGATTTGACGCAACGTGCGCGCAAATCCGAGATGGCCTGCTGTGGGCTCATCATGCAACGCCTGCAGAATTTCCTGCCGGAGGTTTTTAGGCACTATAAGAAGTTGCGCGGTCCTGTTGGGTGCGATGTTCTTCACAAAGAGGCCATTGCTTAACGCGAATGAGGATAAATGTCGCCTGAACACACCAGGAGGGGAAGCGGTCTTCCCTTCTAAATAATCGGCTAGCACTTTCAGCTCAGGGTTTGATCGTTGTTGTTCTGCGAAACTGCTGGCGCTTACCGGTCCCAAAAAGGCGTCGTCGTCATCGTCCTTCGGGGGAGCGTAGACGGGAGCGCGTGATAAGCAGCCTGCGTCGGAATGCTTCCGGCCCGATTTATAGACTACAGTCAAGTCAAATTCTTGAAGTCGTAGGCTCCATCTGGCAACGCGGCAGGAGGGATCTTTCAAATTAGCCAGCCAGCAGAGTGCGTGATGGTCGCTTACCACCTTGAATGGTCGGCCGTATAGGTATGGACGAAACTTAGAGGTGGCCCAGATCATCGCGAAGCACTCCTGCTCGGTCGTCGAGTTATTGACTTCGGCTTTTGTGAGGGACCTGCTGGCGTAGGCGATTACTTTCTCCCGTCCGGCACTCTTATGGACGAGAACGGCTCCTAGGCCCACACTGCTCGCGTCGGTGTGAAT
Source organism: Amblyomma maculatum (assembly GCF_055883805.1). NCBI lineage: Eukaryota > Metazoa > Arthropoda > Arachnida > Ixodida > Ixodidae > Amblyomma > Amblyomma maculatum. The sequence continues at coordinate 116,755,712 of NC_139352.1, read as the reverse complement.
TTCTGTTTCGGCGTTTCATGAAAGTGGCCAAGTAGAGGAGGGCACTGCAGGCGGCCTTTAAGTTTGTCAAAGGCTTCTCCTTGAGGCGCTTCCCATTTAAAAGGTACGTCAGCCTTTCTAAGCTGCGTCAACGGTTCGGCGATGCGCGAAAAGTTTCTGACATATCGTCGATAATAAGCGCACAACCCAAAGAATTGGCGCACAGCTTTTTTGTCGACAGGCGGTGGGAATTTTGCGATTGCAGCTGTTTTTTCCGGGTCTGTGCGAGCCCCATCCTTATAAACGATGTGACCTAGGAACCGCAGTTCTTCGTAGGCGAAGTGGCACTTCTCTGCTTTTAGCGTTAGTCCCGATGACTTGATGGCCTCCAGCACTGTCTGCAGTCGTTTTAAGTGTTCTTCAAAGTTTTACGAGAAGACAACAACGTCGTCCAAATATACCAAACAAATTTGCCACTTCAAGCCTGTCAGGACTGTGTCCATTACTCGTTGAAACGTGGCTGGTGCGGAGCAGAGGCCAAATGGCATCACCTTCAACTCAAAAAGCCGTCCGGTGTAATGAATGCGGTCTTCTCGCGATCTCTTTCGTCGACCTGATTTTGCCAATATCCGCTCTTCAAGTCCATCGATGAGAAGTACCTTGCTATGCAGAGCCGGTAGAGAGTGTCGTCGATGCGCGGAAGCGGGTAGAGATTCTTCTTAGTTATGCTATTCAAGCGGTGGTAACAACGCAGAAGCGAAGTGTGCAATCTACCTTCTTCACCAAAACGACTGGTGCCGCCCAGGGGCTGTTCGATTACTGGATTGCGTCATCATGCAGCATTTCCTCAACTTGATCGCGTATGGATTGGCATCCTCGCGGCGATACACGATACGGGCTTTGGCGCAGAGGTCGGGCGTGTTCGTTCGTTATAATGCGGTGTTTGGCCAGTGGTGTTTGTCGTACCTTCAACGATGACGAGAAGCACTCCCTGCAGCTTCGAGGAAAACTGCGAATCTGGTCCTTCCTGCTGTGGGTCAATGCCGCGTTGATGTCGAATGTGGGCTGACGTAATCTGTCCGGTGCGGCTTCCAGTGACTAGTCGTGGAGGGTGAATACGTCTTTGAGGTCTGCTAATTCGTCGAGAAAAGCGACCGTCGTGTCCTTGTTGAGATGCCGGTATTCTTCGGGGAAGTTTGTTACCAGCACCTGAGCTTGTCCTCTCCGGAATTTCGCGACGCCTCTTGCGATGCCGACACCTCGTTCCAAGAGCAATCGGATTTTACTTCGACGACGCCTTCAGCGGTTTTGATGTCTGCACTACCTACGCTGACTGCGACGCTTGATCGGGGCGGCACGGTCAATTCTTCGTCGAGGACGTTAAGAGCGACGTGTTGCGTCGAAGTCGTCGTAGCAGGTATGGCTTTGTCTGCAGAAAGCTTGATGAGCTTGGATCGGAGGTCGATGACAGTCCTATGTTCATTTAGAAAGTCGATGCCTAAGATCACGTCTCGGGAGCACTGCTGCAAGACCACAAATCTGCTGGGGTAAGTACGCCGATTTACGGTTATTCTTGCATGCATCGTTCCGATGGGGTAATCAGGTTGCCACCTGTGGTGCGAATCAGCGGGCCATCCCAAGCGGTGGTAACTTTCCCGAGCTGAGAGGCTAACGGTCCACTGATGACTGAATAGTCAGCTCCGGTGTCTACTAGGGCAGTGACTCTGCGACCGTCGATATCAACTTCAAGGTCACTTGTTCGCGTCCTCGCATTGCACGTGGGCCTTAGTGTCCGATCTCGGCTCCGTCGTTTCTTCAGGTCATGGCCGGGGCATACCGTAGTTACTTCGCTGGGCGGCGGTGTCGGCTTGCACTCTGGTCGTGTTGTCGTCGATGTCGGCGTGTGGAGCGGCAATGAAATGTCTGCGTCGTCGCTAGGGGTCGTCGTCGGCGGAGGATCTTCGTTTTTTTGCCGTTGGGCAACCTCACCTCCAAAGGTTGCTGCCTTTAGTTTCCCCTACGGGGCTAGTAACCTTGCGAGTAACCGCGGCTCGGAGACGCAAATCGGGCATTGTACGGCGATGGGGAGCGTGACAGACGCCTTGCCGACATGTGCTCTCCGTTGCGCAGGAAGTCGTTGATTTTCTGTGGTCACTCGCCAGGACGGGGTCGTGGGGCTTCGACAGCGAAACCACGGAGGCCGATTCACCTGTACGGGAAGTAATGGAGGATATGTCCTGCCTCACCACAATGGAAGGAGAGAGGTCGGTTGTTAGATGTCCTCCAGGCGTCGCATTTCTTGGGGCTTGGAGATCGTTGGTAGACTTGGCGGGCGGGGGCCAAGGGGCGGCTTTCGGGGGCAGGATGGTAGCGACGAGGGCTTAGGAGGTCGCCTCGGGGTGCAGGACGACGTAATGCAGCAGCGTAGTTCATCGCTGTTGCCTCTTGTGCTGGAACGGCCGCAGCCGTCATTTTAGGAACGCCCAGCGCCTGCTGGACTTCTTCACGGACGACGTCCGTGAGCGTCGCCACCTAAGGTTATTGCAATGATGGCAGCAATCGGCGCAGCTCCTCTCGCACGACCTCCCGTATGAGGTCCCGAAGGTTCTCTCCACTTGCATATGCGCTGGGGTAGTGGGTTGAGTAGTCCAGTTGAAGTGGTCGCTCGTAGTGGCGCATCGGGCTGTCCAACGTCTTCTCAATGGTCGATGCTTCACTCTCAAATTCGTCCACAGTTTTCGGCGGGTTCCGGACAAGCCCTGCAAAAAGAGACTCTTTAACGCCACGCAATAAAATTTCACCCTCTATGGAGTGAAATAGTTGCGCCGATGTGACAGTGATCCGTTCTGCCATCGGACAACAATAAGTCCGCCTCGCGCGGCAAAAGTCCATTCTGTGGCCTTTTTTTCTTCTTGAACCAACATTTTGGTTCATGGCCCCTTTTCCCAAGCATTTCACCCCAGAAGAGCCGAGCACCAGGCCGGGGGAAATCTTGTACCCCTTGGAAACCAGTGGGTACCCGGCGGCACTCGCGATCAAACCCCGTACCTCCCGAATGCGAGGCGGTCATGTTAGTTCATGTTAGGGTCGGCGCGGCGAAACAGGCGCTTCATCTCCTCTACGTGGACCAAGACGGGCTCGTTTGGGAGTTGAATTCTTTCTTAGAGGAGGGCCTGAGCTTTTGCGTTTCGGACAGAACTTCAAAGGCCATAAAAAACTGTGCTTTGGATATCTCCCAATCCTTTAAAAAAGTCTCGTGATTTTCGAAGCAAATTCGGGCATGTCCTTGAAGAGCAAAGTAGACTTGCCTGATTTTCGTAGCGTCGTTCCAGCCGTTAAATTCTGCCACATGGTCGAAAAGGTCCATCCAGTCTTCCGCATCTTAACTGGACAGTCCTTGGAAGATGGGGGGCTCCCGGTACTGCACGAAGACGACTGCTGCTGTTGACTGGGCTATTTCCAAAGTTGATGCCTTCCGGAGTCGAACGGGGTTAGGCAGCAGACCGTGTTTGGGTTGTAGGCCTTGGAATCGGTGGCTTCTTCGGTGACCTGTAGGCTGGTCCCCCAGGGCGACAGGAACAAGGCTAGGGCCTTCGCTTGAAGGATCAAAGGCAGCACCTCCACCAGATGTCACGTAGTGGTGACAAGGCCGTTGACACCAAAAGAAGACACAGGCTTGATGGTACTGAAAAAACTCTTTATTGGTTTGACTTGCGCCCGCAAAAGAACTAAGCAACTCGGCGGCGGCGATAGCAACAAACGTGCTCGTCGATCGTCGAACAAAGAATGCCCGTCACACTCGCCAACGCTCAATTTAAAGGCTTCTCAGAACAATCTAGATAACGTCGCCAACTGCTACAAGCAAAACCTGGAACGTTGTAGAAACATGCACAAATGATCGAAATCTTCGAGACAGATCTCGGCGCATCGTTCGCGACAAAGAAGATAATAGCGCGCCGTATCGCGACATCCAGCATTAACAAACGAAGAATACCGAATTGATACGCGTGCCAGAATCACAGTGATAAGGCCGTACGCCGGCAGCTGTTAAAAAGCAAGAAATACAGTTTTGAAGGTTTTGCGGCAATATAAAAATTCCCTTGATGATGTGAGATATATTGCATCATACGCGCCGTGTACACAGACTTAGGCGTGCAAAGTGTTCAAACAATCAGGAAACCGTGACTTGTTTTATCAAAGCCAAACACGAGCTCCTATTGAAAATTAACTCCGCTATGAATTTTTTCTTCCGTGTGCAGCTACGAGATCTTGTAAAGACGAACCCGCGTAAGTTTTTTTCGTCTCTCTTACCACGTGATGCTACAACTACTACGATGGTGATGAACGCTGAATCTTCAAATTACCCATTTATTATATCTAATGAATTTAATGAGCCCTTCCAGTCCGTGTTCTCTTGTGATAATAACGTCATCCATTCAGACACCATTCCTCGTAGTGCCGTGACAATCAAGGATAATATTATTATTAGTGAAGAAGGTGTTTTAAACCTACTATTAAAACTTGATACCAAGAAGTCTGCTGGGCCTGATGGTATCACGAACTCGTTTTTAGTACGCTACTCATTATGAACCTGCCGCTACCTTGCTGTCATCGTTCGCACGTCTCTTGCTTCCTGCATAGTTCTCTTATCCTGGAAAATGACTCAAGTTCTTCCTTTATTCAAAACCGATCACATGCTAAGTATATCCGATTGCAGACCAATCTCTTTAACTCGACATGCATGCAAACTTTTAGAGCACATTATCTACAAACACATTATAGAATACCTTGAATCCCATAATTTACTAACAAATGTTCAACATGGCTTCAGATGAGGTTTCAGCACTTTGACGCAGCTCAATGAATTCACTCATGACATTCGCTATAACCTCGATGCAGGAAATCAAATAGACGCAATATTCATGGTTTTTTCGAAGGCATTAGATATTTTAATTCACTCAAAACTAATGTATAAGCTTGACACTATCCTGAACAATCCCTAACATCTCAACTGGATTTCTAGTTTTCTCTCCAATCGTTCTAAATTTGTATCCTTTAACAGAGCTAATTGCATGGTAGCCGGAGTGCCCTCAGGAGTTCTACAGCGTCATGTGTTGGGTCTATTGCTTTTCTTGATTGTTATAAATGACTTGCCTTGTAACATCACCTCTTTTCTAGTTTTCTCTCCAATCGTTCTAAATTTGTATCCTTTAACAGAGCTAATTGCATGGTAGCCGGAGTGCCCTCAGGAGTTCTACAGCGTTATGTGTTGGGTCTATTGCTTTTCTTGACTGTTATAAAGGACTTGCCTTGTAACATCACCTCTTTTCTAGTTTTCTCTCCAATCGTTCTAAATTTGTATCCTTTAACAGAGCTAATTTCATGGTAGCCGGAGTGCCCTCAGGAGTTCTACAGCGTTATGTGTTGGGTCTATTGCTTTTCTTGATTGTTATAAATGACTTGCCTTGCAACATCACCTCTAACACATGTTTGTATGCGGACGATAGCGTGTTATTGAAAAACACTTCCTGCTTTCAAGACCACTCACAGCTTCAAAAATTGTTTTCTGAATTTAGCTCTTGGTGCGCGACATGGCAAATGACGGTTAACGTCCGTGAAACAGTTATTATGACTTTTACTAATAAAACAAATAACAAGAAGAATAAGATTGGGATGGAGCGCATTTGGCAAGTACTCGCAGATTATGACTAGCAGCTTACCGGCATCGCTCAAGAGGAAAGTATACAACAGTTGCATCTTGCCTGTACTCACCTATAGGGCTGAAACGTGGAGGCTAACCAAGAGAGTTCTACTTAAGTTGAGGACAACCCAGAGGGCTACGGAACGAAAAATGGTAGGGGTAACATTAAGAGATAGAAAGCGTGCAGAGTGGGTCAGAGAAATAACTCAAGTTACCGACATTCTAGTAGAAATTAAGAAGAAGAAATGGACATGGGCAGGACATGTAGTGCGAAGAGAGGATAACGGATGGTCGCTGAGGGTAACAAACTGGATTTCAAGGGAAGGAAAGCGTAGCAGGGGGTGGCAGAAAGTTAGGTGGGCGGATGAGATTAAGAAGTTCGCAGGGGTCAAGTGGATGCAGCTAGCACAGAACCGGGCTAAGGGGAGAAATATGGGAGAGGCCTTCGCCCTGCAGTGGGTATAGTCAGGCTGATGATGATGATGATGAATAAAACAGCACTTTTTATATTCACTTACAAAATTAGCCCCATCCAGAGTGTCTTTGAGTACAAATATCTGGGTCTCGTCTTCTCACCTACCATGTCATGGTCCAAACACATAGATTTATTAACCTCAAAGGCATATAAAAAGTTAGGATACCTGCGTCGCACCATAACGGCAGCTCCTAGTGATACCAATCTATTAATATATAGATCTTTAATACGTCCGCTACTTCAATATGCTTCTCCTGTATGGAACCCGAATAAACAACGTGAAATTAACCAAATCGAGGCAGTCCAAAAGAAGTCAATTCGTTTCATATGTCACAAGTCCGACAGGGATTTTTCGCCTTCAACAGCAGTTTCATCACTAGCCTTGAAACCACTCTTAGCTCGACGACGGACTGATTCTTTAAAGTTTTTTCATTCCAATTGTATAATTTTTGCCGCTTTTAACTGCGTTTTTTCTCGTTTTGCTTGCATTCTCTCTGCTACTCGCCTTTTGTTCTGTTCCTTGTTGTTGTTTTTTTGCCAATAAGGCTGCAGTATGTAAAAATAAATAAATACGCAGAACACTGAATATCAGACTGCGTTGTGCGAGTTGCGCCGGGTTTACCATAGAGCAGCATAGTTCATAGATGCCCTCTTTTTTCAGGTAAAAAACTCTGTTTTTGGATATTTCCTAATTACAAAGGACACTGCGGTCAAGATAAGCAGGCAAATATTCGTCTAAATATGAGAGCGGAGTGGCAGCAATCTCTAATACATTGAAACGCCTACGTGAACGTGTTACAGGTAAAAAGACAGTGAAGGGAGGTATGTTGTGATTGCCTAGACCAGAAAAATGATGATATATAGAACACGATGCCTGGCGACAATATGAAGACAAGGTTTATTTATTTATTTATTTATTGAATCCTCAAAGGCCCCATTTAAGGGGTATTACATGAGGGGTGAGCTTGGTGTACGGCGGTTACAATAAAAAATGTCTTTCGGTGGCAGTCTTGAAATGATGAATGTCGGTTAGTGAGGCGATGTGGTCGGGAAGGTCGTTCCAATCTAAGGCAGTGCGGAGAAAAAATGACTTTTGGAATGTTGTCGTATGGGCGCGCTGGGGGTAGACGGCACTGGAGTGGAGATGACGAGATGACCAATGGGCTGGACGGAAGAAAACGTTGTCAGGTGGCAAGCTGTGATAAAACTTATGATAAAGAGAAAGGCGAGCTAATTTCCGGCGTAAAGCTAGATTTTGAAGTTCAAGTTTGGATTTTAGTACGGTAACACTGGTGCGATAGGAGTAACCTGAAAGAATGAAACGTGAAGCTCGATTTTGAGTAGATTCCAGTAAATTGATCAGATTAGTTTGTTGAGGATCGAATATAGCGTGAGCGTACTCAAGTTTGGGTCTGACAAGCGAAGTGTAAGCAATTAGTTTGACAGAAGGGGGAGCTAATGAAAAGAACGTGACAAGCGGAGTTGGTTATATGAGAAATATGACTGGACCAGGATAGGTCACTGGAGATATAAATACCTAGAAATTTGATAGTGTCAGTTTGAGTTACAGGAAAATCGTAAAGATGATAGGTAGAAGGTAAGTAGTTAGGCCGACGGTGTAAAGAGACATGCAACGTTTTATTAACATTTAATTTCATGAGCCAGGTGTCGCACCATCCTTGAACGTTAAGCAGATCATTCTGTAGGATAGCGATGTCAGATTGGCTATTTATGGTGCGGTATAATACACAGTCATCGGCAAACAGCCGTATGTTAGATGTTATGCAATTTGGAAGGTCATTATTATATATTAGAAAAAGTAAGGGGCTAAGTACAGCGCCTTGAGGAACACCTGACCGGACTTGGGAAAGGGTAGATGAATGGCAGAGTTGGCGAAACAAACTGGAGACGATTTCTTAGAAAATTGTTGATCCAATTCAAAACACAAGGGTTTAAATTAAGGGTAGAGAGTTTAAGCAGCAAATGGCGATGCGGGACTTTATCGAAGGCTTTTTCGAAATCCAGAAAAAAGGCGTCTGTGGGTATGTTAAGGTCGAGGTTCGTGTGAATATCATGAAGGAAAAGAGCATGAGATTCACATGAGTAGCCTTGACGGAAGCCGTGTTGATTAGGATGGAAATAGCCAACGGATGAAAGGAATGTTGCAACCAGGGAATGAGTAACATGCTCCATAATTTTTGAACAAACACCGGTGAGAGATATCCGATCCTCCAGTCCATGGAAATGGTACCGGTGCTTAGCGAGTGCTGAAATATGAGCGATAAAACAAGGCTACTGACATGTTTAGTGTTCTTAAGCACCCTAGCATTAATGCCGTCAGTTCCCGCCTAGAATGAATTCTTTAGTTATCAATAATATTAGGAGTGCCGTTCGGGTCAATAGTTAGATGATACATTTGGGGATGAGCATGTTCTGGTGGCGAAGGGAGGTCGACAGTGGTCTCTTTAGTGAAAACAGCACAAAACGTGTTATTCAGCATGTCAGCAACTTCGTGATCTTGTGCATTGCTGCCGTCGCTACGAAGCAAAGAAATATTGTTTGAGACGGAAGGACTGATTGTCTTCCAAACCCTTTTGGAGTCATTACGCAGCATAGATGGCAGAGTTTTATCGAAAAACTTTTGTTTAGAGGAGTATAATTGTCTTTTGTACTCTTTAGCGGCGCAGAAATACTTACCCATGAAGAGCCATTGCTTGAGAGCTTAGCAGATCGGAAAAGTCTTTTTTTCTTATTGTTTAAACGTTTTAGTACCGAGTTGAACCATGGCGACTGCGCACTCTCTGTTATTGTGATAGTGGGGATGTACTTTGCGATTAGACGGAGCATTTCGCTTTTAAAAAGTTGCCAGTTAACATCAACAGGCCTCTCCTGGAAAGTGGCTGCAAAAGTGTGACAAAAAGATTCTAGCTCAGAATTCATACTTGTGTAGTCACCTTTATCATAGAGTGTTAGGTTTTTCTTAGTTTTTTTGTTCCTGACCAAGCTGCAGTGGAGCGAGCCATTGATTACAACGTGATCGCTAGGGGACGGAAGAAAAGTTAGTGAAGAACAGATATCGGCATGTGTTGTTAAAATTAGGTCAAGAATATTAGACGAGTGCTGTGTATTACGAGTGGGCTCATTGAGAAGCTGCGTTAGACCGAAAGACATGCACGTGTTCACGAATTCGCTTGCACTGTTGCACTTTGACATGGTAGAAGCGGGATTGATCCAGTTTATGGAATTAATATCACCAAAAATAACGACGTGGGTATTATGATACATAGTCGTTAGCGCTTGCAGTGAGTCATGAAATAAAGATATAAAGGAGTCGTCATTAGATGGAGGGCGATAACAAACACCAATTAGCAGGCGCGGAAAGGTATCGTTACAACAAATCCAAAACATTTCTGGTGGGGTCGGAACACTGACCGGTGTGCAGCGCAATGATGGGTTAGCTGCGATAAGAACACCGCCGCCACGTGTATTTCCAGATCTATCTTTGCGAAAAATGTCGAAATGAGGGAATGAAGGCAAAATCTCGAGGTCAGTTATTGATGAATTAAGCCATGTCTCTGTAAGAAGCAGCAAATCACAAGAAGAAGAAGATATGCGGCTGCAAATTTCATCACGCTTTGGTATAATACGGCGGATATTGGTGTACAAAAAATTTATCGGGGAATGACTAACATTGGGAAATTTGCGTTGCACTTGCACTTCGCGCTATGATTTTTCAACCACTTTTTGTGCGATATGATCATAAATAAATGTCATGCTGTTCGCGATCAGTTTGTCTTGTCGTAGTTTAATTTTATAGTCGTGTTCCTTTGCAAACTGATACAGCTTTTTCCGTGCAAGACGTGTTTCAGGCGAGAAGCCTTCACTGGCACTGTAATTTGTTCCCTTAAAATGTTTGCACAAAGAAAATACCTGATCTTTGTCCTTGTAATGGCCAAACTTGACAATGATCGGCCTGCGTTTGCCATTTGAGTAAGTACCCAATCTGGGAGCACGTTCAATATCACGTGACTGCAAGTCAACGTCAAGAAACTGATGACAGTGGTCAATGATTAGCTTCTCGCTTTCCGACCAAATTTATTTGAGCTATCCGTCAAACCATAAAACACTACATCGTTGCGGCGGGACCTATTTTCAGCATCTACAACGCGGGCAGACAGGGCAGATTACCTGGGCCAAGCACTTATTTGTTGCCGACTGCATATCGCTCAACTCGGGCTTCAAGGACGACAGAGACATGAACTCAATTTTCTCTAGTCTGCTTTTCAGGTCTTCGAAGGTTTTGTCATGGTCACATAGTTTTGCATTAATGGTTTTAAGCTCGCCAAGTATCTCTGACTGCCCGCTCTGCAGATCTTGTAATACTTTGAACAGTTCAGGAGAAAAAGCGTCACTCGAGTGTAAAGGCCCTGGGTTCGTCTCGACTTCTCCCGCAATCAAGAGCAAGGTCATAATCACTCGAGCACTGTCAGAAACAATTTTGCGCAAACAGCGTGGGCTCGGCAGCACAACAATACCTCTAAAACTTGATTTTTTTTTAGCAAAAAGGCAATGCCGGTTAGATACCTGCATCAGGAAGACGGAAGGCGAGTTAGCTGGAGCCATCGATGTGCTGCCGAACCCACTGAAAGGCAGTTCCGGGTGAATTGGCTTTATATTTTGGTCAGCTGTGACGCCCGTCGCCTGATACCGTTGAGGTAATCGTATCTTCAGATACGGGGATGGGTGTTGGTGGGGTCGGGGAAATCTTGTCGAGAAGCCGTCCAGCAGTGCGCCGAATCCCGCATGCAGTGGCTCGAAGGGGTACGTTTCAGGAGGACAAGTGTGCAGGTTAAGTGGCAGTATTCCTCTCGGGCCGGCATCGGCCAGGCCAGGCGAAACACCAGCCAGGCCACGCAACACGCAGAAGAACTGCATCAGGAAGACGAAAGGCGACTTAGCTGGAGCCATCGATGTGCTGCTGAACCCAGAAGTTGCTACAGCCCGAAATCGAAACATAAGCGAAGAAAATTTTCAGAATGGGAACATGCGGCATCACCACTGGTCTGTTTTGATTCCGGTGAATCTCTGGAAAACTGAAGTCCCCTGACATAAAGACAGCCGTCCTGAAAAGCGACCAGAGATTTGGTAGAGGCAGTCGTGTAAATCTTCACAGAAACTGTCAAGGATAGATGGGGGTCGATTTCAAAGACTAAAATTAATTTGCCTAAGACATAGCATTAAACAACACCTCATTATTTCTAAATTTGGGGTTACACTAATACGAAAGCTCTCAAAATGTTGATTAACAGCAAGAAATACATCGCCACAGTCCCCTCACATCTCTCACATCGGTATATATTGTAATTCGTTTCTCAAAAGAACAGTTCACTGTCTGATGCCTTATCAGACATCCATATCTCATTGGGAGCAAAAATATCAGCGCTACATTAATTTATCATAGCACACTCCCCGTCTCTTTGAGGAAGATGCTACGTATGCTTGTGAACAAAACATTCCAGTTCCCAATACAAGTACCGCCACCTTTCGCGAGTCCATACTTTCCCACATCAGGAAGAATACGACCTGAACGGAGAGTGCGCGGAGGTTGACTGTCGGCATTGTTCAGAGCAGGCACAACCTCAAACACTGTATCACTGTCTACACTGCAGCTATAGCGTTTGCCATAGGCAAATATTTGTTGTAATGAAAATCAACTAGTAGATCATATTGTTTTGGGTATTCAATTATTCGCTACCTCGTCGAACGTATGGATGCAAAAAAGTTTTCCCTTATACAAGGGTTCTGGTCCTTGCGCAATGATCACTGGGAGTAAACTAGCGCTTTCGGTTTACGGTTTTCGTAATTTTTAGCACGGCTGGCCTGCTTTTGTTTTCTGCGAACTGACTGATTCTATGCGCATTAGCAATGCGGTAACTTACTGAAGAGAGTTAGAGTTTTTCGGTGATAAGGTCGGCTACATTTTTTTCAGACTTTTCGCGAGTCTCAGAAGCGCTTTCAGGGAATCCATAATAGTTATGATTGGCACGCCTTGAACGATCTTCGCTGTCGTCTAAACGAGCACGCAACGCGCGTATTTCAATTACCCTACGTTCCAGTGTTTTACACGTATCACAAAGATATCGCTTCCAGTGATCAGAACAGCAATGTCGCGTGTTGCAGTCTGTTGCTCTCGTTTCAACTCGGATAGGTCATTAAACATGGCAAACTACACTGCTTTAATGTGAATCGACTTTTCACGTATTGCTTGGAGCGTTTCACAATGGATAGAGACTTCTCCCTTGGAGCAGGGCTGATCTCAATATCACCGCATATCAATAATAAATTATCACTAAATGGTTGGATTATTGCTCCGGGGCGTGGAACATCAAGAAATGAACTACGCTGCTGCCGCACGCCGTTCGGCACCTAGACGCGACTCACCGAACCCTCTCGACGCGAACAAACTGCTCCCGAACGCAGCTCTTGGGGCTCCACCGGCCAAACCTATGAACAACCTTCAAGCCCTAGGAAGTGTGACGCCTGGAGGACTGCGAACAATCGCCCGCTATGCTTCCACTGCGTTGAGGCTGGCCAAATCCTGCGCCACTGCCCATACAGATGCATCGGCCTGCGTGGCTTCGCCATCGACGCCCCACGGCCCCGTCCTAGATAACGACCGCATGAAATTCACGACAACATGCGCAGGGCAGAGAATGCGTCGTCAAGCCGCCCACCCCGCTCTCCTTTGTCGTACCGCTCACGATTTGCATCACCGGGCCGCAGTTACATACAACGAAGGTCTCCTAGTCGCCGTAGAGGAAACTTAAGACAGCAACCTTTGGAGGTGAGCTTGCTCAAAGGGCAAAAACTGACCATCCTCCGCCGACGACGACGTGAGACGTCAACACCGATCTTACGACAGCACACCCTGTGAAACCTACCTCACAGCTGACGCACCCAGGCTCTAAAGTAGCACCATCGCTACGTACGACGACCACACAACCGCAGTTAACGCAGACATTGCCGCCCAGCCCAATCACCATGGTATGCCTCCGCCACGACCCTACTATTGCAGAAATTCCAGTATAACTAGCATTAAGGCGTCGTTATCCCTTCCATTCTTAGAATCTCGCAGAACAATAGCACTTATCTGTATTTTCCTTAAATTGTTTATAGCCATCATTCTTTCGCACTACCTTTCACAAAACCGGCCCGCGCATCTCACCGATTGCATAATCACCTCAGTTTTAAACGCCTTTCGGGAAGAACCACTGCATTCAACCAATCAGCCGTGCCCCGCGCCATCATTTATTGGAATAGTCTCCCTTAAAACATTGTTCACACTTCAGATTATGTTATTTTCAAATAAAAAATAAGCAACATTTTGTTCTGAAGTGTGCTGTTACTGAAGTGTGTTCTATAGTGTGCTTTTCACATTTTGTTCTCTTTTCTTGTGTTTGCCATTGTATAACGTTAACGTTTTGAAAATAACGATGTTAAAATAACCATCTTCTACCTGCTTCTGTTTCGCACCCCAGTTATGTAACCCCCCTCCCATAATACTCCAATCGGAGCCCGTGAGGTATTTGAATAAATAAATAAATAAATAAATAAATAAATAAATAAATAAATAAATAAATAAATAAATAAATAAATAAATAAATAAATAAATAAATAAATAAATAAATAAATAAATAAATAAAGCAGTCAAGGTCGGACCTCATGGTCCACGTGCAATGCCAGGACGCGAACAAGTGGCCTTTAAGTTGCTCTCGATGGTCGCAGAGTGACTGCCTTAGTAGACATCGGAGCGGACTATTCAGTCATCAGTGGACCGTTTGCCTCCTAGATCAGGATAGTAACGACCACATGGGATGGCGCGCTGATTCCCACCGCTGGTGGTAACCTCATTACTCCGTCGGGCGTGCACTGCAAGCGTAACCGTAAATGGGCGTATTTACAACACGAGCTTAGTGGTTCTTCAGCAGTGCTCGCACGACATGATTTTGCGCATGGACTTCCTAAATGAACATATGAGGATCATCGACATTCGATCCAAGCTCATCAAGCCCTCGGCGGACAAAGTCATACCTGCAAAGACGACTTCGATGCAACACGTCGCTTTAAACGTACCCTACGTGCCGCCCCGTGGAAACAACGTAGTTGGAGAGGGTAGCACAGACATCGACTTCGTTGAAACTTGAAGGCCTCATCGAAGAAGACACCCAGTAGCTCTTGGAACGAGGTCTCATCATCGCAAGAAGCATCGCCAACGTCCGGAGAGAACAAGCGCAGGTGCTGGTAACAAAATTCATATAAGAATATCGGCACCTAAACAAGCACACGACGATCGTTTTTCTGGACGAATTAGCAGGGATACGAGATGCATTCGCCCGTCCGACCGACCCTTGGAAGATACACTTGACTACGTTGGTCAGCCGACGTTTGTCATCAACCCGGCATCACCCTACGTAGAAAAAGCCAGATTCCCAGTCTTCTTCTAAACTGCAGTGAATGCACAAACGCCACTTGCCAAGCACCATATTATAACGGATGAACATGATCGACAACTGCGCCATAGCCAATACTGCGCATCGACGCGAGAACGGCAAACAATCCGCCAGCAAGTTGAGGACATGCTTCGTGATGACGTCATCCAGTCATCAATGAACCCCAAAAATCGGAACTGCTTATCTACAACCCGAAGGCGCTCAGGTGCAAACGCCAGATAAACATCAAAATTGCTCTCGATGGAAAACTCCGGGCTAGGCTGTTGTTGTTGTTTCCGCTGTAGGAAGAAGGAAAAGAAAATGCACGGACCTGCTACTGGCTTTGTAGCTGAGCCACCTCCGCTACTTCGTGCAGACAGAAGGAAAAATAAAGAAAGAAAAGGGAGAGGGAGAGAAAGACGCGCGCCGCAACAACAGCCGTCGTCCGCCACCGAAGTGGTGGTGGGTGCAATGACGGCCTACCGGCTAGGCGGCGTTCGCCGCCCCATATTTATACGCGTAACCGCGTCACTCTATCTCCTCGCACATGCGCAGTAGTGCGCGCACCTTCTGCTCCAGACATGGTAATGGTGAAAACCTTTACGCAATGTTGTGGGCCTTAAGTGATTTACATCCTAAAGACCGGTCGGCTCTTAGCTGCGTATTGTGGTCGGAAGCTGGTGCTTCCCAGCGACTCCGAAAGCCCAGTCCGTCA
The DNA here is from genome assembly GCF_055883805.1 of Amblyomma maculatum. Lineage (NCBI taxonomy): Eukaryota > Metazoa > Arthropoda > Arachnida > Ixodida > Ixodidae > Amblyomma > Amblyomma maculatum. The sequence continues at coordinate 116,740,353 of NC_139352.1, read as the reverse complement.
GCCGCTTTGAACGACCGGGTCAGAGCTGGACACCGCAGCCTCCCATCGCTCGAGGTCGGAGCGTCGCCCAGTGGCTGGAGGGAGGAACTCCGAGCATTTGATCATATAGTGTTCAAACTCAGGTTTAGGTGCCCCACACAGGGTGCAATGTGCCGAGAAAAATCCTGAATGGATCAAAGCTAAGAAAGCAGGGGATGGGAATGTACGGGACTGAAGCTGGTGCCATGTCACCTATTATAGCTTAGTCAGCGATTTATGAGGAGGGGGGTAGAGGGTTCTGATCACGCTAATGGAGAGAGATTTCGTGATAAAATACCATGTGCTCCGAGCATCTCCCCAGATGCTGGAAGTCCCTTCTCGGCTGACGTATCCGCGAGAAAAAGAATGAGGGGGAGGGAGGCGACAAATCGGAAGGCTGGGCCAGAGATCCGACCACGGGCGAAGTCCCGCACGGCCGATTTAGAGTCGCTATATATGGTGGTGGCTCGGATAGTAGAAATGGCCAGGGCAAGCACCGCCTCCTCCGCCTCCAGAGAAGTGGAAGCAAAAGTTGTACCGGCCGCGACCAGTTGCTAACAGTTAGAGACAGCTTTTAAAGCGAATGCAGGGCGGGAGAGGTATGAGGCACCGTCTAAATAACCGCTCTCTGGTTTGAAGCCATAGTGTTTGTGAAGAGCTTCTGGGCGTGTCTTGCGACGAGCGACATTGTGCCCTGGGTGCATATTCTTAGGTAGGGGATGTACCTTAAGAACGCGATGTATTGCAGAGTGAAGTGTATGTTGTGTAGAGCAGTTACCGTGAGGTGAGAGACGGACGCGAGCAAGGGTGTTGCGGTGGGTGAGGGTAGACGATAGTCACTCCAACTGGGTTGAGTGGTGGGCTTTCGTGACCTCAGCCAGGGAATAATGGATGCCCATGTGAAGAAGGCGTTCATTGGAGGTATAGCGTAGTAAGTTGAGGGCGGTCTTGTACTCCTGTCGGATGAGGATGCTAACCATGTCTTCCTGAATGATGCCTGTACCAGGCGTTTGAGGTCATGCTCGCGCATGCCACGATGGCAGTTGTCTATGCGACGAATGAGGCGGATTGTTTGATAAACCATCCCCGTCAGCTTAGTGATGATTGCGGTATTCTTGCCTTTGTTTTGAATCAGGATACCAAGAATCCGGATTTTGTTCACTTCTCCGGGTGTCATCAACTGTCACGAAGGTGGGGGGAGGAGGGCTTCTGTCTGTCCGACATCTAGAAAGTCGGAGTATGAGAAGCTTTGATTCGGTAGGGGAACAAGCTAAGGAGACATTAGCGGCAAAAGATACTACAATGTCTGCACCGGCCTGTAATGTATACTCTATGACACCTATGATACCTGTGGTGGTGCACAGTGTAATATCATCGCAGCATAAGGAGTGGAACAGGGCAGGGATTTGGTTGCGGGCGTGTGCTATGAGGATAAGGATAATATTAAAAAGCAGCGGAGAGAGGACAGAGCCCTGCGGGGTGCCAATGCTGCCGAGCTTGAAAGATGGAGATGAGATGGAGCCGATGGTGATTTCCGCTGTGCGGGGACGAAGAAAAGCGGATATGTACTGGTGGACACACGAGCCGACGTGAAGGGATGAACGAGCATCTAAACTGGCGACTTGACGGACATCATCAAAGGCCTTTGTGAGGTCTAGAGTAAGAATTGCTCGGGTACGCTTTGCGTAGCGGGTGTGAAGGACATCTTCTGGTAGCTGCAGCATAACATCCTGTGTGGAAATATGCGTCCGGAAGCCGACAGTTGTGTCAGAGAAGAGGTTGTGGTCGTCTATGCGGCTCTGGAGGCGTGCGAGCACATGTTCGAAGGGTGTTCCAAGACAAGAAGTGAGAGATATGGGCCGGATATTCTTTATTTCGATCAGTTTGCCGGGTTTAGGGATAAATGTATAACGGGCATGTGTCCACTAGGCTGGAAAGGTTCCTGTGCACTAGCATTGGTTTAAGAGGTCCGTGACCGCATCGGCAGACGGGTCATCCAAGTTACGAAGTATCTTATTTGTAACTCGGTCGTTCTCCGGGGCTGATGTTGTCCTGAGGCTGTGCATCGCCCCCTTACTTCAGCTGAGGAGAGTTCTTCATCCAGGGCAGGGTTGGGAGAACCGGTGTAGGAAGGGAAGGGGGATGAAAGGAGTCGTAGTAAGGTATTGATCTCTTAAGGTCTGAAGGAGGGCATCATCATCTAGTGGAAGCTGATGACTATTGCGGGTAACATTCTTACGCTGCGTGGCCTTGGTGTGCCCAGGATCAAGGAGGTAGCGTAAAAGCGACCAGGTGTCTTTAACGCCTAGATTATCGCTCATGTGGTCACAGACCTGCCCCTACTTATGGTGAGCAAGGTCCCTGGCATGACTTCAATCTCTTTAACGAAGCGAGAAATTCGGCGTTTGATGGGGCGATTATGCTTCTGGGAGAGCCATCGTTTCTAAAAGCTGGCGTGTGCTTGCCACATGTGAGGGCGATTATCCGCAGCCGAAGTGTCCTCTGGTTCCAGGATAGTAGATGCTGCTGACTCTGCATCCTGTGTGAGAGAAGCCACCCAGGCTTCTAGGTCTGCAGTGGTGTCTCGGGTGTTTTGTAGGAACCGGCGAAATCGATCCCAATCCACCTAGGCATGATTGCGTTTGGGTGCTGTGAGGGAGCAGATGAAGAGTTCAGTGAATAAAATGCAATGATCACTGCCTAATGAGAGAGTGGTATTAGTCCAGCGGATTTCTCAAATGCATTTTGAGAGAGTCAAGTCCGCGCTTGTGTCGTGCGGAACGCTAGATCCGATTCGGGTGGGGTAGGAGTTGTCGTTGAGAATAGAAAGCCCTTCGTCCTGAACGAAGGACGAAATTGCCGTACCTTTAAGGCAGTTTTTTCGCTAACCACAGCTGGTTGGCTAGCATTGAAGTCGGCAACAGGGATCCTCCTGCCTCTACTGTGCCTTAACTGCTTCCTTGATTGCGCCAATGAGGGGGGCAGGAGGGCTCTAGGGAGAGCTATAAAGGTTGGGAACAAAAAGGTTCTGTGCTTTTCGTGTGCGGGGTAGGAATTCCAGCAAGAGACCATCCACGTCGTCCACCTCAAGAAGGTGTTCGAGCGCGGTAAAGATACGGTGCACCAACGACGCTACCCTGGATTGAGGCTGGTTGGAGGGCTCGTAAGTAGTATAGTCGCGGAGCTTAACAGAAGCAAGCGTCTCCTGCAGCGCTATTACTGCGGGTACCTCGTTAGGGGATAGGATAGATAAGTAAAGCTGCAGATTATCCCGCTTGGTGCGGAAACCTCTGCAGCTCCACTGCTACTCTCTAATTCTGTTGGGGGTGCGGCCATGTTGGGCCCTATCAGTAACTGCTAAAAAAAGTGGGTAGTACTGTATGACCTCTGGGAAGAAGCTCGAAGGCTTGGGTATGGAGGTGAGAAAATCAGGCTTCTTGAGCACTTTGACATTTCTCAATAACCGCTAGTGATTTTGCGGCGTTCGTCATCCAGTTCTGGGTTTCGACGCGGGAAGATTGCACCGAGCTTTCCAGAGGCTGCATTGCCGTCATAAGGAGGGCAATTTGCTCTGGAACTGATGGCTCGGAAGGAACTACCTCAGTGGCTATCTTGCCAGTGGCGGCGCCAATATAGGGACGTCACCCGGCTCCTCGCAGCTGTGGCGAGCCGCCGCGGCCGCGGCGAGGCTCGAAAGTTGTTGTTGTTAAGAACTTTATTTTTCAACCCATATAGGAGGCCCCCTACTCTCCGCCCTCGGCACGCAGACCTATGGGACGGAGGCCGGGGCTGCGAGCAGTGACGTCACTCGCTCCTCGAACATGCGCAGTACGGTTACCCCAGAGCCATGCGAAGCCAGCGAGAGTGCAGCCAGTGTAGCTTACACTACAGAAGCCACGCCGGGCCCGTCAGATACATAACTTAATTTTCCCTGTCTTAAGTTCCTACTGTCGCTAAGACAAAGTATGGGTTGCGTCCATCACGTGGCAAGTTTACATGACAGTCAAGTTGCATGAGAATGTCACGTGGCTATCCGCCATGCGATAGGCGCAACGCCGTACCGGCAATCCCACACTTGAATGAGCACTGCAAAGAACCTTGCCAAGGTAAGGAAATTTCCACTGTACAGCGCGAACCCGGGCCTTGGAGCAAAAGCTCTTTAAGGGACGCACATATAACGTGTGCAGGAGAAAAGCTAAGGTTTTCGCGTTTCGCCAGTGCAGACTCTGTAGTGTTCTGGGATTGATTGATTGATTGATTGAAAACTGTTGAGTGCATCGGAATTACCGGACTTGTGGGTGGTCCGCCAATTCTGGCAGCCCAGTGGCCTGCGCCGCAGCGTGAGCCCTGCGAACCAGTCGTCATTTTCGGTTGGGGTCCTCGCTGAGCGGAATGGCCTCCCACTGCTCGAAATTGGGATTAGGACGTTTATCGGTAAATGGATTTAGTCGGCATGTCCACACCACGTGAAAAGCCATAGCTATTTCTCCACAGTGTGGACACTCTGGTGTGTGATGTGAGGGATACCATTGGTGGAGTTTAAATGATGTAACGAGAGTGTCTGTCTGTAGCCGGCGGAGGGTGTGTTCTTCCACTTTGTCTAGTGTTTTGTGAGGTGTGGGGTATGTATGTCAGGCCTGTCTGTAGGATTGCAGGTGCTCAGCAAGGGCGATTATGGGCGGTGTAATATGCTCCTTTTCCTTGTCGGTTAAGGGAAATACCGGTGCAAGAGAGCTCGGGCGTGCCAGTGGGCGGCGTCATTCCCTCCCATGTGTTCCCTGTGTCTCTCAAGCCAAATGATTGAGGCCTGATTAGGAGTGTGTTTTGCTTATAGCGTCAGACATGATTGATGAATTAGTCCGCTGGTAATATTCCTGCACGAATGTCGGGTGTCTGTGAGTACAATAGAGCTTGGGTTGGTAACTAGCGCTAGTACAATAGCTGCTTCCTCTGCGAATGGGGTTGGACGCGCGGACTGATGCGCAGTTGATTAATTTCCCCTCGGGATTCGTTATGGCGATGGTCATTCGCCATTGGGTTAGACCGGCTGTATCCATGTAGAGTGTGTCTCGGTGGCCACCCCATTTCTTGCGAACGCTTTCGGCTCTGGCGTTCCTTCGCTCCGCGTTAAATGTCGGATGCATATGTTTTGGGGAAATTGATGAACATAGATGTTCTTGCGGATGGATAGAGGCAGTTCCGTCCTTTTGTCCACTGTGTAGGGTACTTTGAGGTGTTTCTTGTGATATGATGATGATATTCTGCTTGCGGAGGATTCTAAGCATAGGCCGCTCTTGTAGCTGAGTGGTGAGAGTTGCCTGTATGCCTTTTTCAAAGTCGAAAGAGCGAGCAGCAATTCCTTGTAGGTCAAATGCTGTTCGCGGCTTCATCACTATCTTGTGAGTGAAGTTACCCAGGGTGGGTAGCCGGTGGAGCCTGAGCGCCCGGGTAGCAGGTGCCTGCTGTTACGTGGCTGGTTCTTGAATCGGTGATGGTGGTGGTCGCGTAGCATCGGCGAGGTTTTTTCGGATTAGGGTATTTCATCCAGAGGTTGATGGTTCCCCGAAAGTGGCTTGTGGAGGCGGTTGCGTTACAGCTACCACAATGGTGGCGTATTTCATTGCCGCATAGTCTTATCCTTTTACTGGTAATGCTTGCGTGACGTTATCATCCATGGCGAGGCTGGCGTCGACGTGGCGTAGCGAACGCTACCATCCGAACGCAGCTGCTCCGAAGCAGCGGCGGCCGACGGTGCAGCGTCTCCGCCACGAAGGTGCTAGGTTTAGCTCCCTGCCTCGGGCGTTGAGCTGTAAGTGGGCGAGAAAGTGGCAATTATGGACTCACCAGCCCACCAGTGGTGTCAGCCGATGCAGGGGCTCGACATAAACCCGTTAACGGTAAACTTGGCAATTCCAAGCAGGCATTCGATAATACTAGAAGTTAATGGCAGAGCTCTACCAGCCATCTCATGGCGCTCGATGTGGTGAATACTTTCAAATATGCAGACGACCTGACTCTGTGGATGTGCAGGGGCAGTGACGGTGAAATTGAACAGACACTCCAGCGGGCAATCGAAGTTATAGAAAGATACTTAGAACCGATCGGGCTCAGATGTTCGGCCGAGAAATCAGAACCGCTCGTTCTCACGTCAATGCGATCGCCCCATCGTCGGCGTATAAAGCAGGACAACCCGGAAATAACACTCAGGGTCAACGGTAACGTTATACCAACGGTGGCAACCATTAGAGTTCTGGGATTACGAATTCAGGCCAACGGCAGGAACTCGGAAACGATACAGAGGCTAGACGCCAGCACCAGTCAAACCTGTAGACTCCTGAAGCGGATCGCAAACAAACATGCGGGCATGAAAGAAGCTAACCTCCTTAGGCTAGTCCAGTCTTTTATAATCAGTAGGATAGTCTACGTGGCGCCGTATTTACGGCTTCACAAGGCAGAAAATGAGAAAATTGACGTTCTCATTCGGCACTAGGTTTACCACCCAATACATCGACAAACAAGATTATGAGACTAGGCGTCTCCAATACCCTCGAAGAGCCCATTGAAGCTGCAAGGACTTGACAATACCAGAGACTGTTGCGCAGTCGTACTGGTCGGAGCATTTTGGAAAAATGCTCCGACCAGTACGACTGCGCAACAGTCTCTGGTATTGTCAAGATTATGAGACTAGGCGTCTCCAATACCCTCGAAGAGCCCATTGAAGCTGCAAGGACTTGACAATACCAGAGACTGTTGCGCAGTCGTACTGGTCGGAGCATTTTGGAAAAATGCTCTGACCAGAAATGCCGCAAGCATGCTCCAGACGTACAGAAAAAGTACCTAGACAGCTAGGTTAGGGACAAATTAATAATACCTCCGCTCCCCAAAAACATGCACCCCGTTTACCATGAGAGCCGGAGGAGTGATAGAGCAACAGCGCTGCAAGCCCGTTTTGAGGGAAGACAGGACGTCTTATACACAGATGCCGCACAATGCGCGAACGGCAGGGGACGTGTTTCAGTAGCAACTAGAGAAGACGGGGGCTCGGTAGTTTGCTGCAGCACCCGAAATACGACCACAACAGAGGCGGAAGAGGTGGCCACCGCGCTAGCTCTAACACAACAACAGGTCAAAATTATAGTTACAGACTCGAAATCAGCGATTAGAAACTTTGACGCGGGCCGCATTTCGGCCATAGCAGCAAAAGTGTTGGCCAGTGGCCCACCACCGGCAGAGCAGGTCGCGCTCATTTGGACACCGGCGCACCAGGGGTTGATGGGGAACGAGAAAGCGCACGTACTGGCCCGAGGATTAGCTACATTCCGGGATCCCAGTGACGACTTATGCGCAACCCCGTATCCCTTGCGCGATGAGGAGCCCCTGCAGTTCGACGATGACCTTAACACCTACCAAGATATCCTAAATCATTACAAATTAGGCAGATCAGTACTACCAAAAGCGTGTAAGCAACTCACCAAAAGCGAGGAGGTTATGTGGCGTAAGCTACAGACTGGAGTATTCCCGAACCCCCAGCTTTACAGCAAGTGGCACCCGGAAATGTTTAGCCCCAGGTGCAAACGTTGTGATGGCATAGCGGACATGATCCATATGATATGGACGTGTCCTAGATTTGGAGAACCTGACAGAACAGAGAGTCCTGGGAGGCACTACTTCTCAAGCAGGACGAAAAAGGGCAACGAGAAGTCATCCGTCTTGCTCTGGCCGCTGCTCAGATCCAAGGGATCCAGGTCGACGGCTGAGGGGGAGGACATGGTTGAGACAGAGCGGAGGCCCACCTCACCAATCAGTACACGCGTCTAACAAAGACAGAGCTGGGTCGTCGTCTTCTTGCCCGAGTTCACATCAAACACACCCAACTTCCAGAGGAGAGACGTGACATTCCCGAAAAGTGGAGACGCTCCCTCCATGTGCGGCCTCTCCCCGCCAACATGTCCAAGGAGGACCATAATGGTCGGCGCCAGGCACTGGCGGAAGCCTTGCACCGCCCTTATGGAAGGAAATCAGAAGTTTTCTATGTGGACGTCTTTGGCCCAAATCCTAGGGGTTGGTACACAGCCGCCGTCATCCACAAGGGCAAACCGGAGATGGCCTTACGTTCAAGGCACAGTCACCAACCCACGGAGAAGAGGTTGCCATTGCCCTCTCAGCCTCTGACTCCTCCTCCAAATACATCTTAACCAACTCGCGAAGAGCTTGCCGGAACGTCCAGCAAGAGTGGACTGCTCTCCTAGCTTACCGCATATACCAAAGTTGTAGTCGAGATTGGGATCCCGCGTACCGATCTCTCGTTTGGGCTCCAGGTCACCAAGGTCTTCAAGGGAATGAGGCAGCCGACGCCGCCACCCGCGCCCCCTGTCTCGGGGCATTTTACAAGGGACCCGAGGCGGACCAGGATTTTGATTTCAGCCCAGTTTACAAATTTAAAGAAATATGTGAATATTACAGATCCACGCACCAAACTCTTCCCACCCCGTGCAAAGGGCTGGGGAAGGCTAACGAGCGGGTGCTCCTGCGCCTGATCACCAATACAATGTTGTGCCCGACTACTCTAAAACATTTTGATCCGCAATTTGACGGGCTGTGCTGGCCCTGTGGGGAGGTGTCTGAAACCTACCACATGGTGTGGGCCTGCCAGAAAAGCCCATCTTTGCTCCCTATTCCCAACCCCACCCGAGAGAACTGGGAGGCGACCCTGTCCGGCTGCTGCACCCTAGAGGCCCAAAGGTCTTAACGCAGTGCGTCCGGGCTGCGGAAAACGCCAATGGAGCGCCTGTCTAGGCAGCCCACCTAGTGTATACACCTCTATGTAATATAATAAATTTTGTCACCACCACCCCATGTAACGTGCGTCCGCTCGCGGCGAACGCTAGCTGCGCCCCCGTGCTCTTGAAAGTTTGTAGTTGCTGCAGCACTACTACCCGCATTCCCGCAAAAAATCAGGCAATGGCTCAGCTCTAGCTAAGGCTGGATATACAAGCGGAAAGTTTCAGTTATGCTTGGCTTGACGTCATTATTATACTTCGTATAGCTTAGCTGGTATTGTATATATTATCTACAGGCGTAGACTTGGTTACTCAATGGCAGACGTTTACGAGTTCGGCTTTAACTTTACCATTTTTCGCTGTTGTGGAGCCAACTTCCAAGCGAGTACTGCTGGATCGGACGAATTTGGATTCTCAGCTTTTCTGCGTAGTCTAGCATTAGCCGCACTCTGCTTCCCTTCCATGTCTAGTGAACACGCCTATTCCAAGGTATATATACAATGGTAGCGAAGGCTGGGCCCAAAAACGGTCTAGCGCGACAGCAGCACAGCCACTTTGGGGGGGGGGGGGCGAGGGGGGCGAAACACTTAGATAATGAAATTCAAAAGCACAAATAAAAACGCTATAAAACAACATAAAGAAATAAATATTTTAATGCCACGTTTTATAAAATAGGTAAACTATTTTAGCAAAACATTACTCCGCATTTTTAATTTTTTGCAACGTTCTTGTTACGCCCCCTGTTGATGAGTGTGCGGTGCATTTGCAGCTTGACTTTGCAGGCCTTGTTTCGGCACCCAGCCACAGTGGCCGCGGGAGCTCACGAAGCGGTTTCTTATCGCCAGTCTCGAAATGCCCCTTTTGCGAAGTTTTCGTCGTCCTTGCGCGTCGCGTCTCTGTCACCGTTTTGTAAAATTTGCACCCCGCCGCACCGCTGCGGCAGTTTTTGTCGTTTCCTTCGACGTGCGGCCAGTGCGAAGTCTTTTTCTCTCTTTGCACGCTTCGCGCTCTTCTTTTGAAGCGCTTAGCGCTTTATTTCAAGATGAGCTTGCGGCGTGTGAAGAAACGATGTGCCGTGGAACATTGCGACAGCATGGACAGTGCCGTCGGTGTCAAGCTACACCGCTTCCCGCTGGACTTTCACAGGTGAGCTCTTGTCAGTGTCGTCTGCTCTAGGTATGCTCCGAATGCTTTGGTTGGGCTGTTCGCTTCTGTTTCTGTAACCACTTCGTGCGCACGTGGCTTCATTTTTTCGGGGATATTTATGTACTGCACTACAAGGCACACACTTTAAATGCCGAGCTGTGCGAAAGAGGCCCACCATTTGTCTGATTTATGGTGAGTTTCATGCAGCCGGCTATCACCAGTGTTAACTTGATACCGGGCTCTCAGGAGCAACTACGCGCATGCCACTAACCGGAAGGCCAAATTAAAACCAATTGTGCTGCCTGACAAGTCTGAGCACAACACTGTTTAGTTTTCCAACACCGCGAAGCCAATTTGACCCTCGCAACTGGTAGTATCAAAATTCAGCCACGTGTATATGCGCGGCCTTGAGGGTGCTTTAACTGAATTCACTCAGCAGGAGTTACTGCCTGTCTTGTTATTGCTATTCTGCCTATGCATGACCGTTAGGGTAACTTTAAACGCACTTCATTCTTGTCAATCTTAACCATAGAAAAGTATAGCTACCCGCATGCCATGAGGACGAGCGTACGTAACCGCACTCTTAGGCGCTGAGAGCTTGGGGCGAGCATTTACTACCATAGTTCAGATATAATGGAAATATAATGTACTGCAGTTAGCATTGACAGGAATAATGACGCATTGGCGTTTGGAGTATGCAGTATTCCTTACGGCGCAATTGTGAATAACGTGCACGTTGCATCACATCCAGGTGCCGAGCGTGGGTGCAGTTCTACCACAACGTACGCCTGGAGAAGAAGACACCATGGCAGCTGCGAGACTTGCGGGTTTGTTCCAAGCACTTCAAACCGTCTGCGTATCTGTCGTCAAAAAGGCTGCGACCCGTGTTGATGCGCCTAGTATGTCATGTCATGTTTGCCTCAATTGAAGCTGACTTAGCACTGTCTTCTATGCTTTTCAATTTCCTACCTGGCAACGTTCGTGGAACTGCAGGGCTTTTTTCTATCCGCACTGTGACCATTGAGATGAATAGCCAGCTTAAAGAAACTACTGCTTGAGCTGCCTGTGACGCGTATTTTTTGTTGGTGTGCTTTATCACTGTATTTGTTTGGTTGCTGTAATAAGCCATGAATATGAAAACCATACTTGCCGTACACTGTATTGCAAACTGCGCACTTGAGCCTGTGCTTTGTGCATCATACCTTGTACTCAAAAGTACTAGCACCAGTATTTCCACCAAGGTTTCCACTACGAATCATGTATGATTGCATTCTTAGCCAGCCAAGATAAGCCAGCGTCTGAAAGTGTTGCTGCCTTTCTATGCTGCCTTCTTTGCCAGTAACTTTCATTGGGTTCCGAATGGCACATTAGCAAGGCCATAACTAGCAGGAACTCGAGCACATTTGACTGGCAAAGGTTGGTGCGCACAGAATGGCAACCTTCATGAGATACCGGCTTGAAAAGGCGGGTTCTATAAACAGACCACTTTAAAATTCGCGCTAAAAACATACGTATGCGTGACGTCATTCAACGTCACTCATACGTAGTTGCCCCCCAATATGGCGGTGCCCATGAGCCGCCATTTTTTGGACCAATGGGCGTCTATGGAACCTTCGCTACCATTGTATATCTGCCTTGCCTATTCTCTGGCAAGCGCATTATACAGCCTCCTTGCGCATGCGTAGTTGCCCACAGCACATCAGTGGCAAACACGCGCTGCAACGAAAGGTCAAACGGTGGGCGAGGAGGCGAAGCGCGCAGTTGTAGCGGCAGCGAGCAGGCGACGCACATGCGCAGTAGCACGCGGCTGCGCCGAAAGGCCAGGCGACGGAGTCGGCGGCGGCGACGGCTGCGGCAGTGGCGAGGAGCGACGACCAGCGCGGCGCGTGGCGTCACTCGGTTTCGCGCATGCGCATAACTCACCAGTTCGACTCACGCGAAGTTCGGCTCTTACCATCGTAGTGAAGCTTCTCGCTTCAAAACCCGATGTCTGAAGCCGATTTGACCTTTTACCTTTGCGAGGGACTTCAGGTGTTTATCGAAACAAGTGTGTCGATACTGTGCCTTTCCTTTGCTGTAAACCAATCATAGGTTGCCGAACACTGATGCGATTAACGAATCAATGGTTATGGTCGACAAGGGACGTGCGATGTACCGTGATCAGTAGCCATGCTCAGGCTTTAGCATTTCTCTACTGGAGATTCTGCAGTGCTTTCGGAACATTTATAGCTGCACCACACATGCAATATGTGATCTGGAACCATGGGTGCCTGATTAAAACAATGAAATAACGTTTAATAATTTAGGCACAGCAAACACAATCCTGTCAAAACACCCTGCTGCTGTACTTTATTCCCTGACCTAACTGAATTAAGCCGTCTGGGTTTGTTATGGGTAAACTCGACGTCGGCCCTTGCGGCGCAGCGCACACAATTGTGAACGCCAACATTGGTCTGTACGAAGGTAAAAATACATTTTGTGTTGTTGTGGTTGTTGTTGTTGTGGCTGTAGGAAGAAGGAAAAAAAACTTCACAGGCCTGCTACTAGCTCTAGTTATTTCTGAATGGCCCGGCGATGCTCTGAGCCACCAACAGCCAGCCTGAAGGAGCACTGAACAAGGGTAGAGGCGAAGAGCCTCAGTTCGCAGGTCGAGCCAACGTTTCGACACCTGGACTTGTCTTCGTCTGGGCGGTGACATGTACACTTGTCGAAATGTAGGCTCGACCTGTGAACTGAGGCTTTTCCGCCTCTACCCTTGTTCAGTGCTTCTTCAAACCGTGTTATCTATCTTCTGCCTCTCCTTCTACCTGGATCTACAGGAAGCGTGAATGTCAGCTGGGCGTATCGATAATATTGAGTGCCCTGAAGAAGACTGCGTACCATAGACCGCGAATACAGAAGGTGAAATAAACCGAATCGTTTTAAATAGTGATAAAACGTTGGAAAACGCCCGATGTTCAAGAAATGAATTGAGAAAGGGCAGAGCGAGAATTGGGTGATTGGTAAAGATTCATTATGTTGTTGTACCTCATGGACGAGGATGGAGGCGAAGATAGAACAAGTGCCCACTATCAAATAACGAAATTTATTGGGATACACAATAAATGGAAATAAGAAAATGACACCAAAGGAACAAAATGTGCATGACATGCGCAGTAATAATATTAAATTATAATATGCATAGCAATAGTAGTACACGAGTGATAATAGCAAATGCGCGAATAATAACAATAAGGCTAAGAAAGTCAGCTGATAAAGGTGTTGGCGCATCATGGCTGTTACTTCACACAGAGTTTCGCTATCTTGAAATGAGGCGGATGAGGAGAAGAAAACTTTATTGAGGACCAATTTGTGCGTTCTTTCTTCGTGAGAGGCCACTTTTCCTCAAGCCCCCCAAGGGGAGGTCCTCGCTCGGTGGCGCCCGACAACCTCCTTGGTCCAGGCTGTGATGGCATGTTGCCGGCCTGGATCAGAGGTAAGCAGTGCGACCTCCCACTGTTCCGAATTGGTAATCTACAGGCGCTCCGGCGGTCGCATGGTTTCACATTTAAACGTGATGTACTCTAGATCTGCCCTCTGATCTCCGCAAAGAGAACATGAGGGTCTGTATTCGCCTGGCCAGTATTACCGCGAATTGTTTAAATCTTTATCTGTTCCTGTTCAACAGCCGCTGGCATGCGGCCTTATTATTGCGATTCTGCCGCGCTTATCAATTCTGTATCCCGTGTTTGTTCATGCTAGTTGTTGCGATACGACCCGTTATCATTTTTTTTTTTGTCGCGAACGATGCACCGAAATCCATCTCGAAGATTCCGACCACTCGCGTAAGTTTTCACAATGTTCCAGGTTGTGCTAGTGGCAGTTTGCGACGTTATCTAGATCGTTCTGAGCAGCCTTTAAATTGAGCGTTGACGAATGCGACGGGCATTCTTTGTTCGACGATCGACGAGCACGTTTGTTGCTATCGCCGCTGCCGAGTTGCTTAGTTCTTTTGTGGGCGCAAGTCAGCCCAATAAAGAGTTAATTTCCGTACTCTCAAGTCTGTGTCTTCTTTTGGTGTCCACTACCTTGCCCCCTCCACGTGACAGTATTGTGCTAATTTATTTGGATTAAATTCCGTATTTCTCGGAAGTTTTCTGAGTAGTGTTTGTTGTGATTTGCTGAGTGAGTGTAGGGTGGGGTCTCGATATTTCACACTGTTGTTTTTGCACCATTTGTTAATTCCTAGGTACGTGAGGTCTCTCTCGCGAGCCGATCTTAGTTCGGGGCAACAAACCTCGCGGCCTACGACGAATCCTTTGGATGGATTTCTTTTTGGCACGGTTTGAATCTTTTAGTTATGTCGCGTGTCGTGTTTGGCTCGAGACGCTGTGATCATGTACTGGTGTGTACGTGCCACGTTCTTTTCGTTCCTTTCGTTTAGTTTTCTTTTTATGTGCATACCATGGTGCATACATTGCGCGTCCCCCACAAACGTTTCTGTTGATAACATGCTCTGTCCTTCGTCTCTGCTCTCGTCCATCTGGTGCCCCACAAATATGGATACGTACCAACTAGCTTAATTCTTTGTTCATATTGATTCTGTTCACATTGATTGGCGCCTCTCATAAGTGACGTTGGTCCAAAGATTGAGGTTTCTGAAATGAAGATGTTTTAAAAAATAACGGGCACTCTTAGCCGTCACCGTTAACTCGAATAAGAGTGCCGACTTCGTTGCATCCTTCTATGGAGTTTAAATATTTTGTATTGTTTTTGTGCCTTTAATTGCAACAATGTGCTTCCGTTCTTTTAACGAGATTTTCAGGGAGGAGAACTAACGAAGGTTCTCTCATGACAAGCGGCGCAAGACAGGCGGCTGAAGACAGCACGTAGAAGTTTGAAGACGGGCGAGCGCAGAAAAAATGAAGAATGACGAACGAATAACAGCCCTTGAGACGAGAATGAAGACTCTAAATAAAACGTCGTGAAATGCTAAACGTTCTGGAGGGTCTCTGCCCCCAGCACACTCTTCCATCCTGCCTCAACTCTGCGCGTCAAAATGAGTTGAGCGAGGACGTGCTGTCTTCGCTCCCCGTCCTCCGGAACAATCAATAAAATCAATTTTGTGCGGCAATAACCTGCACGCGTACGGAGAAGGCCTCGTCCTCGGGCGACTGGGCAGCGCCGGAAAAAAACGTGCCGTGGTTTACGCCACATGCATTGAAGTCACGTGCACTCGATAGGTCGTTTCATTTTCCTTGCTTCCTGTCAACACAGCACTGAAGCTTGTGTGAATAAAATATCTCAAAAGACAGCAAAAAGACGAAAACAGCAGGAAATCAAAGCTCTGCCATGTTTTCTCTTCCATTTGCATTTGCAAGCTTATTGCAAAGAAAAGAATCTTTTCAAACCAAAACCAAGGTCTTCCCATTAATTCCCTACACACTCATTATTCAAACTTCGAGGAGCTGCTTTCTACATGTGTCGATAAATTAAAGCCAAATGAAAGAACACGTCGGTAAGGTGCGTCATGCGGGTGCTCGTTAAAAATACCGGGTAACATATATTAAGGTTGCGTCTTTCGCTACTGGTACTTCAATCCGATTCCTTCATCTTCACGGTACATCTCAGGATTATGGCAGCAATCGTAGATAGCATGGCAAGAGTCATGAACAATCAAATTCAATTTGTTGGGTACTGCGCTCGTTATTTATTTATTCATTTCTTATTCTCACTTATCCCATTCTTTTAGATTATCACAAACAACTGCAAGCCGTTAACTACAGCAGTTTGCTACGACGTGATTTGTTACCTCAACTTAGAAAAGGCCGAGATTTTGAAAAGTTGGGTTAAACTGGGAAGTCTACATCATGGTTATCAGTGTAAGACGGGAGCAAAGACCAGAGTCGTGAGAGATTCGCTGTCATAGACAGCGATGAAATAATATACAATGTGCCTCATCCCTATAGTTGCAGCTTGAGCAAGAAAGTTATTTATTCAAATATAAATATAATGAACACGTCATACATTGGAAAGAAGCAAATTATCACGTACTTTATGACACACAAGATTCTCAGTACTAAGAAAGCTTTTGAAATCTATAGACGATGCTATGGGTTTTTCCCACATCTTATCTGGCTGGTAGCTTTCCTCCCTGTAAAGTTAGTTGTGTGCATGTGCACAGCGATGCACTGTATCCACCAAGTGACCAGACAGTGTGGTTTTCTCTCGCTCGTAGAGCAAGTCCTTTAGTATTCCTTGAAGATAAACTGGCCTACAAATGTGAAAAAAGATGTTCTTCCCCCTTTACTCAGGCAAAAACATAAGAGGTACTACGAGTGCTTCACTACAAGGCCGCACCAATTTACACCTGAGAGGCTTGCTGTCCCAAATAGGGCTGTCGTCGACTGGCGAAAGCTGCGAATAACGGACCAAATATTGATATGTGATGCATTAATAAGGCTTGATTCTGATAAAGCTTGAAAAAGGCAGCCGATTGCCAGTGCGATCGAAAGCGAGGGCTTTGAAGGTGAGTATACTACAAATGCTGGGAAGAGATAAAGCGAAAAAAAGAGGAAAAGGAGGAAAGAAAAAAAAGAGTTAATAGGTAAATAAAACAGGCAGCAGCGGCGAAAACAGTTTTCATCGTACTCATCAGTTTCCGCTCTTTGCCGTAGTTACAAGCCCAGCCATTTTCCTGCTATCCGAGCTGCGGCACGTGTGAAGGACTGATTGACTGACTGGCGGCGATTACATCGGAGACCGATACTACATCAGCACTGCGCATCACCTGCGACTCGTGACCTGCACCTCGTGACCTGTTACTGGCTACAAAAGGAGCTGGGCTTTTCGTCTAACCCCCACTTCGCAGCAGCGGCGAAAACAGTTTTCATAGTACTCATCAGTTTCTGCTCTTTGCCGCAGTTACAAGCCAAGCCATTGTCCTGCTATCCGAGCTGCGGCACGTGTGAAGGACGGATTGACTGACTGGCGGTGATTACATCGGAGACCGATACTACATCCGCACTGCGCATCACCTGCGACTCGTGACCTGCCACCTCGTGACCTGTTACTGGCTACAAAAGGAGCTGTGCTTTTCGTCTAACCCCCACTTGGCAGCAGCGGCGAAAGCAGTTTTCATCGTACTCATGTTTCTGCTCTTTGCCGCAGTTACAAGCCCAGCCATTGTCCTGCTATCCGAGCTGCGGCACGTGTGAAGGACGGATTGACTGACTGGCGGTGATTACATCAGAGACCGATACATCAGCACTGCGCATCACCTGCGACTCGTGACCTGCACCTCATGACCTGTTACTGGCTATAAAAGGAGCTGTGCTTTTCGTCTAACCCCCACTTGGCAGCAGCGGCGAAAACAGTTTTCATCGTACTCATCAGTTTCTGCTCTTTGCCGCAGTTACAAGCCCAGCCATTGTTCTGCTATCCGAGCTGCGGCACGTGTGAAGGACGGATTGACTGACTGGCGGTGATTACATCGGAGACCGATGCATCAGCACTGCGCATCACCTGCGACTCGTGACCTGCCACCTCGTGCCCTGTGACTGGCTACAACAGGAGCTGTGCTTTTCGTCTAACCCCCACTTGGCAGCAGCGGCGAAAGCAGTTTTCATCGTACTCATGTTTCTGCTCTTTGCCGCAGTTACAAGCCAAGCCATTGTCCTGCTATCCGAGCTGCGGCACGTGTGAAGGACGAATTGACTGACTGGCGGTGATTACATCGGAGACCGATACATCAGCACTGCGCATCACCTGCGAATCGTGACCTGCACCTGGCGACCTGTTACTGGCTACAAAAGGAGCTGTGCTTTTCGTCTAACCCCCACTTGGCAGCAGTGGCGAAAACAGTTTTCATCGTACTCTACAGTTTCTGCTCTTTGCCGCAGTTACAAGCCCAGCCATTTCCCTGCTATCCGAGCTGCGGCACGTGTGAAGGACGGATTGACTGACTGGCGGTGATTACATCGGAGACCGATACTACATCAGCGCTGCGCATCACCTGCGACTCGTGACCTGCACCTCGTGACCTGTTACTGGCTACAAAAGGAGCTGTGCTTTTGGTCTAACCCCCACTTCGCAGCAGCGGCGAAAACATTTTTCATCGTACTCATCAGTTTCTGCTCTTGCCGCAGGTACGTGTAAATTTTAAGGGCTTTTTTTCTTATTGTCGCTGCTGCCAAGTGCGATCTATACTGCTGTGATACCTTCTGCTATTGTAATAAAGCACCCGCGGAACATTGTGCGCCATGACAAAGGATCTGCATAAAATGAAGGAGGAACTAAAACAGGAGCTGAAAACGTTTAAAGGAGCTATTAAAGAGACTTGCGAAACAAAATTCGTGAGTTGAAGTTAGAGCAGCGGAACATAAATTAAAGCTTGGAATATGCACGCCCGGATATCAAAGACTTGAAAGAAAAGCTAACTGCAGAGGCCACCAAGAATCAAGCACTTGAATTGGAAAAACAAGGCACTGCAGGAAAAGTGCCAACATCTGGGAAACAAATATAGGGACCTTGAAGGCCGCATCACACAAGCGGAACAGTATTCCAGGAATAAAAACCTTTACATTCGTGGAGTCATTGTAGAAGGAAACGAAAACGTCGTTGACATTGTCAAACAGATCGGCAGTGCCTTGAAAGAACCGATCGTCGAGCATGACATTGAGCTGTGTCACAGGGTGCCTACACGCGACGAAAGTGTAAAACATTGTTGTGCAGTTCAAGTCTAGAGCAAAGCGAGACGCTGTTTTGATGAAGGGAAGGAAAGCAAGGCTTCTTAACAGTGACATAAATCTGGACAAATCTGATCCCATCTATGTTAATGAACATCTTTGCCCGTTCCTGAAAAAACTTCTGAGCGCAGCTATTGGTAGGAAGCACAGGCAAGGCTGGAAGTCAGTTTGGACGTTGAATGGCAAAATTTTCGCAAGAAAGTCAGATGATGCGCCAGTCATCAGGATTGAGCATGAAACGGATTTAGATAAGATTATGTAGCTTGCAGCGTCGATCATCTTGGTGCTCTGAGAATGGAATACTTTGAATTTTTGTCGCCGGCTGATCTTAAATTAGCCTCCAGATCCGACACGTCAGTTTTACACTTCAACGCTCGTTCCGTGCGCAACAAGCGTGACGAAATCGATGAACTATTGCGTGGATTCTCCTTCAAATTTAGAGTCCTAATGATAATTGAAACTTTTTGTAATCACGCATCAGACATCCCTCCAATTGAAGGTTACCAACTCTTATTTCTGAATCGCCCCTGCAGACGAGGTGGTAGCTTGGTAATTTACAATGCTTCAGAATTGAATTGCGAACAAATGGCAGAATTGTCCACAATAACGGCTAATTTTGAAGTGCTCACGATAAAAAACAGTAAGGAAATCATTAGTGATGTGTACCTACCTCCAAATGGGAATTTCGGAGACTTTTTCACGTTTTTTGAGAGCCTATTGGATTATGTTTCTGAAAACAGTTTTGTTTTCACTTGTGGTGGTGATTTTAATATTGACATCATGAACGAAAATAGCAGTTATGATTTTGATGCTAGGCTGCTTTCAGCCGGTTACATAAATGTTATTACCACTTCTACACGTGTTACTCCTTTCGCCTCATCAGCGCTTGATCTTCTTATCACTAATCTAAATACAGATATCCTCAGTGCGGGTGCTATTTCATCCGACATAAGCGATCACTGCCCTGTCTTCATGACTTTTCGAGGCCCTAGCAAAAAGCACTTGTCCCAGGAATTTACTTACCAGCCTATTTCCGAAGGTGCTTTACAATCTTTCAAACATAAAATTACTGCGCATGACAGGAAATCTATATTGGAACTCAGTGATGCTAACCCAGCCTACTCGGTATTTCTTGAAGCTTCTCTTCTTATCTACAATAAACATTTCCCTTTTAAGAAAGCAAGACGATCGCGGAAAACTAGGAAACCTTGGGTGACCTCAGAACATATCAAGCGTATCAAAGAAAAGAACAGCCTTTATAACGCCTTTCTTCGTTCGCGATGCGAGGAAACGCTCAATGGATTGAAGACTGTGCGGAATAAACTAAATGCAACACTAAAACAGGCAAAACGTTTGTACTACAAAAATCTCTTCGCGGAAACTATAGCTAATACCCCACCTGCCGTATGGAATATTGTCAACGAAATTCTTGGCCGAAGAAGGAAGACCGCATCACCACAGACAGTAATTAATGATGGCGTAGAGCTGTCTGGTGTGCAACTTGCGGATCACTTCAACCGGCACTTTGCTAACATTGTCTCAGCAAGTAATTTAGGCCCCCCAAGCATCAACACCCTGAGCTACAGTATCTCACAAAGTTTGTTTCTTGAACCGACTGACACCGAGGAGGTAAAGCGTTAGATCCTAATAATATACAACTAAGACCAGTCAAGTGCATTGCGCCTGATTTAGCCCACATTTTTAACTTCGCTCCTGAACTGGGAATTTTTCCAAATGCGATGAAAAAGGCTAGAATTACTGTGGTGCACAAAGGGGGTGATGTAAATGTCGTGAATAATTATCGGCCAATATCTATCCTATCGATTTTTTCAAAAGGACTGGAAAAGAAAATTGAGAAAAATAATGTAATAACTGACTGCCAGTATGGTTTTAGGAAGGGACGATCGGCGGAAATAGCCCTGCGTTCGCTAAAAGAACAGATAGTTCAAAATATAGATGCTGGTCTTCCTACTCTAGGTCTGTTCATCGATTTCAGCAAAGCAATTGACTCCGTTAATCATAGTATTTTGACAGGTAAGCTATCACAATATGGAATAAGGGGACAGCCCCTCAATTTAATTGCGTCATATCTGAAAGACAGAGTCCAATGCGTCCGTATAAATAATATTGAGTCATCTTTATTGCCTCTACATTGTGGAGTACCGCAGGGTAGTATCCTCGGCCCGCTATTATTCAACTTATACATAAATGATATGGTACACATTACCAAGTCAGCTAACTGGTTTATATATGCTGATAGTAGCCTCCTCTTTGCCGGTAAAGATCCAAATGACTTGGTTATTCAGTGCAACGAAACTCGTAATGAACTTGCATGGTGGTCCCAGTCAAACCGCAATGTAATTAATCCTACAAAGACGAAATGTTTACTGTTTAGGCACCGCAATAAATTCACACTTCAAAATTCAATCAGCTTTATGAATGATCGCCTCACAATAATAGATGAGCACAAGGTTTTGGGCATTACTCTAAACTGTCATCTAAGCTGGGATCACCACATTAACAATATGTGCAAAAAGGTCTCAGTGGTAGCAGCCACTTTGTCCTGCTGCAGAAATATACTTCCAGAACAAGTTAAACTGCAGTTATATCATGCTCTATTTCAACTCACGTAAATTATTGTACTTTTCTTTGGAGCACAACAACAAAACGGAATATTAATAAAATCAAAGTGCTTCAGAAAAAAGTCTTGCGCTATTTTACGAACGTTGGGATAAACACAACTACAAAAGACCTATTTCCGAAGTATGACATTATCCGAATCACACACAGTTATGAATTTAAATTGTTAAACCAACTCTACTTCTCTTATGCAGAATCTGTCAATTTTATTAAGCTTGTTGCATCATTACAACCCCGGATAACGGATGTATGCATTACAAACCTTCCTCACTGGTTAGTTTCCAATTTCCGCACTCAATACAAACTTCAGTCATTAAAACATAATTTACCATCCCTTCTCAACAAATACCCTAAACAGGCGTTTTCATCTAAGAAAGAACTAAAAATATTCTTTTGTAATCTGTGCTCAAATAATACGTGTCAATTTCATCTTCTCGAACTTCCTGTTTCTGCCAAAATAGAAGCCTGGGCGAGTTGGTATGTATACATTCTAAAACAGCGCAAAAGAACAGGGACGAGAGAACAAAACGTACAACACGAGCGCTGACTTACAACTGATTTATTGAACATAAGTGAGCAATATATAAGAAGAAAACTGGGTGATAAAACCAGAAGTAGTCGACGTCAAACACGGTGTAGGGGGCCGTAAAAGCGATAAGAGCGTGGTAGGTTGATGAGGGTAAAAGACGATATAATCTAAAAAGAGATGATTGAAGTGAACAGATACATTCGAAAGATGGGAAGCAGTTAATGTGACAAGGTGTAAAGAGCCATAAAAACGATAAAAGTGAAGATTGAAACATGATAAAATTGATAAAATATACAAAAGGAGTGGAATGCATAAAATTGACAGGTTACTGCTAAAAACTGATTAAACTTTAACGGCGAGTTAAACGATGGCGATCAAAGTCCTGCAGATAGAAACCTTATTTCTTTGTCGGACAGAAGCACAGACGGAGTACTGACACAGGTGTATTTATTAGTTTTTATGTTAAAAGCCTCAATCACTTCCCTAGTCAGTTGATCAGCGTGATGTCCTATGACTCTGCATTGTTGAAAATCGGGTAGACATTCGCTGCAGTTTTTGATATGGTCTGCGATATGTCCTTTGTCACCTTTTTGCACATCTTTGTTGTGTTCTCGCAAACGATCATTGATGCATCTTCCTGTCTGTCCGATGTATTTGTCACAACATGTTAAGGGGATTGAATAGATGACTTCGTTTTCACATGGGATGAATTGCTTTTTATGATTGGTCCTGCAGGTTCTTACGGTCTTGGTAGGATGGTTGACCCGATGGCAAATGTTAGCCAACTTTTCTGGTTTCGGAAAACACTACTTTTACTTTAGCCCGATTCATAATCTTTTTGAGCTTATGGGACAAGGCGTGGCAGTACGGAATGACTGCGACCTTCTGTTTCTGATTATCCTTATCATCACGAACTCCTTCACATTGCCTGCCTTGTATATTTACCTGCTTTAGAAGTTTCTGGGAGACAGATATAATCAGGTGCGTGGGATAGCCTGCCTGAGATAATCTACAGCATTGTTTTTCATAACTCGAAAGCATGCTGTGTGGGCATGATTTTTTGAGCGCATTAGACAAGCACAGGCCAGCAATGGCTCGCTTCACCAATTTTGAATGAGCTGAATGGTAAGGAACAACTGGTTTCTTATTGCGTGGCTCATAGGGCCAACATATGTGGTGGTCTTGGAAATCCAGCTTAATGTCAAGAAATCAATTTTATCATGTTCTGATCAATTTTATCATGTTTCAATCTTCGCTTTTATCGTTTTTATGGCTCTTTACACCTTGTCACATTAACTGCTTCCCATCTTTCGAATGTATCTGTTCACTTCAATCATCTCTTTTTAGATTATATCGACTTTTACCCTCATCAACCTACCACGCTCTTATCGCTTTTACGGCCCCCTACACCGTGTTTGACGTCGACTACTTATGGTTTTATCACCCAGTTTTCTTCTTATATATTGCTCACTTATGTTCAATAAATCAGTTGTAAGTCAGCGCTCGTGTTGTACGTTTTGTTCTCTCGTCCCTGTTCTTTTGCGCTGTTTTAGAATGTTCCTGTTTCTGTTTATGTGCCTTGTCTAGGTAAGACGATGTAGTTGTTATTTTTGGTTTGTGATGTGCTTCTGCATTACAACAGTTTCTATTTCATATGCATCTGCGTTTGGCACTAACTAGGATTATAACTACTTTTGCGTTTTTGAGAGTGGATTGCTTTTATTATTGTTTATGTAAACTGATAACTGCGTCGACTCCTGTCTTGTACTTTGGCCCCTGTGCCGTCGTCAAGTTGCTGAGTGCAACTTTTAGCCCAGGGGCCATTCAGAGTTGCTTTGTAACTGCTCTGAAAAAATAAATGAATTGAATTGAATTGAAAAGAAAATAGGGGAACGACTAGAGGCAAGCGATTGCAAGTGAGGGTAGCAGAAATGCAGAAATAATTGCCGAAAGAGGGGGTGTCGCAGAGTTCGATGAAAACAACCGATCGCTTGACCTTGAGGACCAACTTGGTGCCGCACCACAATTTCAGGACCTTGCCCCTTTCACCATTGGGCGATCTTCATCCTCGGAGCTGAGGAGAGAGTGGAGAGAAAACAAGTTGGCTGTGGTTTAGCTGTGGTCAAACCTGGTAGAGTAACGAGAGGTACGTACGACTGGCTACGCTTAGTTTTCGCTTGGAAGTAGGACACATGGTTTACGTAACGGCTTGAACTTTATGCAAAAAAACTTGAGCGTAAATGGAATAGCCCGTAGGCGAAAAGAAGATGGGGCCAGGAAAGAGCGCTAAAACAGCGTTCTTTCCTGTCCCATCTTCTTTTATCCTTCGGGCTATTTCATTTGCGCTAAAGTTTTTTCATTTATTTATTTATTTCCTCAAAGGTCTCGGTTGAGACATTACGTGAGGGAGTGGACGGTATCTGGCAAACAATGGTAAAAAATGATAAGATGAAAGGTTGTCAACGCTCCGCTTGAATTCTAGTGGGTTGATGATAATGGCAACTTCGGTGGGCAGGTCATTCCAGTCTCGTGCAGTACGCTGAAAAAATGACTGCTGAAATGTCACAGTATGGGCTTGTAGGGGATACACTGCGTTACTGTGGCTGAACCGGGCGATGCGGTGGGCTCTTTTTATGTAGGGGTTATCAAGAGGCAAAGAATGGAAAAATTTATGAAAACGGTTAAGACGTGCTATCTTACGGCGCGAGGCTAGGGGGGGGGGGGGGGGCAAGTTGATTCGAGCTTTTAGTGCTGAGATGCTTGAGTGGTAGGAATAATTTGATAGAATGAATCGTGTTGCGCGGTTCTGAACCAATTCGAGGGCGTTAGTGAGATTAACGTGGTGCGGATCAAAAATAGCGTTAGCTATTGTTATGGACCAACTAACATTGTTATGGACCAACTAACTAGCCCAACCAAAAGTTATACTTTTGAATTTTTTGTTTATACCAATAAAAACGCTCCAGTGGCCAGTAGAGTAGTGAGACTTTATTTCCACTTTCAGGAATGCTCCTAGAATGCTTCCCCATTGCCTGTTGGTGGTTGATTGTAATTTGCTCAACTACAGTTGAAATCTTTCTTCGGCGGCTTCAAGAATTCTTCAGTCGGATAGGGTCGGGCATCAAGAAGAAATGGGAGCAAAATCTTCGGGAAGCGGAAGAAGCCTCTGCAAATGGACCCATCTTCCTTCGCAACAAGTTTGAGGGACTGAAAGACCAAACTGGTCGGGGAGATTCTGTCTCCAGGAACAGTTCCAAGTCTGCGGCCAGGAGAAGCAGCTCTAATGTGCGGCTGAACATTCCTTGTCAAGGAGACGAGGCTGACTGTCCCGGAGGTGCTGGAAGCACCTGCGGGCTAAAAAACCGGCGGCACAAGGACTCGGATTGTCCAGGGGGTGGTGGTGGTGAAAACCATATATTGATTCTTGAGCCTTATTGTCTATAATGAAAGGTCGGCTCAATATTGCGAAGGATTGCCGTGAGCTTGTAGCTCTTAGCGCCTTTTGGAGCACATCTCACCAGCTCCTTTTGTGCAGCTGGGTCCAAGGTGGCCATCGCGATCCCCCATCGCTCTATGTCTGATAGCTGCCAATTGCGGGGTGACTGGAGCTTTGTGCAGATGTAGAGGATGTGGTGAAAGTGCGCTTTAAGTGCCCCGTAAAGGGTGCATACAGGAGCGAAAATGCCGGGATGGATATGGGCAAGGTGTGCTGTAGATAAAGGTATGGAACTTGAGCTGGCGCCAGGTCATCTGCTAGAGTTAGAGAGAGATTGGTGTGGGGGCAGATGTTGGAGTCGTTGTTCCCTGTAGTGGAGAGCAATTTCGTTTTAGGCAACCAAGCGGTCGCGTGCGCTACCTGGGTCTGTAGCTGGCACTACTCGGTTGACGTGCAGGAGAGACCGACCCCAACACCCCCTGAAACATGGAAGTTGCGATGCAACAGGTGATTCCGGAGGGGGGGGGGGGGGGCGGCGGATATCCCAGGATAAAAGTTAGGATTCTATCGAAAAGAAATTAGAGAAGTTAATAAAAGAAAATGTCGAACTTGTTAAGAAACTAACTTATGAAGAAAGAAAATAAAGAACTTCGGAAAGGACTTAATAGGCTTGAAGCCGTGGAGACTGAAGAGGGAGGTTTTAGTTGACACTCATATGTGCGATGAGGAGAACGAAGAGCAGGGACGCAGACCTGCCAAACATAAGATCACTGAAAGGGAAAGTTAAGTAAGCGTGTGCGAACGCGCAGATAAAATCAGCGCTATCCAGTGTACAGTCATAAGAACCGTGGATATCCTGAATAAAATATAGGATCGATTGCCCAGGTTGGAAGAGACAAACAATTCCAGAGTGCTCAACCCCACCTCCCTTCTCTAGATCAAAGGCCGTGGCTATCGTCACATCTGGTAACCGGAACAACTTCAATCATGCTATCGCCATCAAGAACGGCCAATATAATCCTTTCGCACATCGGCGTATCCTTCAGTGGGCTCGGCAGCACATCTACGATGGGCATCACTAACCTGCCTCACTTCTTCGCTGTGCGAGCAACGAATTGTTACGGCCTCTTTGCTAAGCGTTGTTTATTCGTGCTGCCGGGCATACACAGCTCATGTCTCATTATGTACGACTGTGCTTGCATGCTATTGAAGTTACTATTATTACCTGGTGATGTAGAGACTAACCTTGGACCTCCTCATAAAGATTTTGCCCAACTTCTAGAAGGGATACGTGAAATCAAGTTCGGGCAGACAGCTATGCTTGAAGAATTGAGAACCATTCGCTCCACTTTAACCGAACATGAATTAACTTGTAAGGAACTGAAAACGCGACTGACGAACATTCAAACCGATTGCGCATGCTTCTCTGATCTCCGAAATGAAGTATAAAGCATCAGGACCGCGACTAAAGAGTGTAAAGTTCTCGTATTGACACTGTCTGCCCGGATTGACGAAGCGGAAAACAGTTAACCTAGTTGTAATTTAATATTTTACGGTCTGGAAGACAAAGGCAAGGAATCATAGGATGTGTCCGAGAAACATATCATCGACCTTTGTGCTGAGCAGTTGAAAGAATCTGTTGAACCCCGAGATATTGAGCGCGCTCATCTGTTAAGCGCTTTTCAAAACGGCAAGACTAGGCCAGTAATTGTTAAGTTTGCTCATTTCAAGGATAAGCAGCGAATAATCTCTGCAAGTGGCAAACTGAAGAACAGTGGCTTCAGTATTGCTGAGGATTTCTCGCCCCGAAAGCGACTTGCTCGTAAACGCCTCGTCATATTTGCCTCAGTCTAAATCTGAAGACAAAATTTAAACTGCGATACGACAGGCTTCTCGTGGGAAACAAGATTTACGTGTTTGACCGTGATTCCGACAATGTTATTGGACTAACGAAATAGCAACCAGTCACAACAAAGCGCAAAACCAGCCATCATGACCCATAACCTCTGTAATTTTTGTTAGCCAATATTCGAAGTGTCATCCCAAACGAGATCGCTTATGTAGCCTAATTTCTTCGTCCTCTTTCAATATTGTTTTATTAACAGAAACGTGGCTTAGTTCAAACATTCCTGGCTCTGAGATTCTGCCTTCACTATCAGGCTTTGACATTTTTCGCAAAGACAGATATGGCATCATGTGCGGTGGTGGTGTCCTTATAGCCACGAAATCTGAACTGCGTTGTTCCCGCTTAGATACCTCAACCCTGCTTGAAATTATTTGGCTCATTTTTACTGAAAGTTTTCCAAACGTCATTTTTGGTGTCTGCTACCGTCCGCCCAGTTATGATAGTTCCTTCGTACCTCTCTTTTATGACGCGCTGAGCCCCATAATCACCACACACCAAGACACGCCTATCATGCTTTTTGGTGATTTCAACTTTCCGTCAATAAACTGGTCTGATGCAGCGTCCATGCTAACCAAATGTACACTACCAAGCAAATTTCTAAACACGTGCCTTACGTTCGGTTTAACACAGTTAGTTATCACTCCTACGCCTGTAACAGATTACTCCGCCAACATTTTGGACCTTGTTCTAACGATTCATCCAGAGAATGTTTCCTCTATACCTTGTATGCATGGCGTGAGGGATCCCCCATTTGGCACTTCACACTACTTTCTCTTGCAACATGATTAATCACAAAATAATTAAAAAGACAATTACACTTTATGATAAGGGCAATCAGGTCGGCATAAATCGCGACTTAACAACCTTCTTAGATAAGTTTACACCTGGGTTTCCTTCTCGCACCGTCGAATCAAACTGGATACTTTCAAATCGAAATTTCAGCATCTCTTATAGCTAAATATACCAACCACAGACAAAGCCGAGCGGGCTGATTCCCCATGGTTTAACGTATCGTTAAAAAGAGTGAATAACAAGAAAAAAACGCTTATTTCGAAAGGCTAAGCTCACTAACTCTCCCCTAGCATGGACGAAGTATTACAGCACCCAAAAACACTACAACACGCAAAGAGCACAAGCAAAACGCACCTTCTTCTCCAACACTTTACCATGAATGCTACAAAATAACCCCAACGATTTTGGAAAACAATTATGCCTCTTGAACCTTCTGTCATTATTGCCTCTGTGATAATTCCGGATTTCTCATTAATGAATCTGATGTGCCGAGGGTCCTTAATTCTGCGTTTTCTTCTGTTCTCACTAATGAAAGGATAACCTTCCCGATATCTCATTTTTGGATCATCCGCTCATGGAAAACAAATCAATTTAACCTCAAGGCATTGCCAAAATTTTTGACTCGCTAACCAATACTTCGACATCTGGTATTGACGGCATAAATTTAAAAGTTATCAAAATACTAAAGATATCAGCAGTGTGATCTTGTTACTCAGTTTTCAGCAATCGCTATAATCAGGATCTTTACCACATGACTGGCAGATCGGCAAAATCATTCCAGGGTTCAAGAAAGGTCACCATGCATCCCCGTAAAATTATCGCCCGATTTCACTCACTTGCGTTTGCTGCAAAATCATGGAGCATATTTAGTATTCACATGTTGCTGCCTTTTTAACTTCTGTAAATTTCTTCCATCCTAATCAACACGAATTCCTTAAAGGCTGCTCATGTGAGACGCAGCTTGCCCTTTTCCTACACAACTTACACTCGTACTTAGACCGTAATATTCAATGTGACGCTGTGTTCCTTGATTTCGAAAAGGCATTCGATCAAGTTTCTCATGGCCACTTAATACACACACTCTCCCGTCTGAATCTGCACCCCTTCATCGTTAATTGGATTCGGGCCTTTTTAACTGACCGTCATCAGTTCGTCTATGCAAATTGTCACTCATCATCTCTTTCACCCGTGAAGTCTGGCGTCCCATAGGGAAGTGTACGTACTAGGTCCCCTTCTTTTTCTAATATATATTGTCACGATGTTGGCGACCGGGGCTAGGTTTACAGAGCCGGTACAGATGGAATTGCACGGTCCGAGTTTTAGGTATGTCCTGGGAGTCCGGAGCCGATTCACTTCAACGTCGTTTTTCACTCCGAGCGCCCCCTGGCATTCCTCCCTCCTTAAGTCTAGCGAACACAGTCACACGTGCACAAAAGCGGATAAAAGCAATCCCAAAAAAAGTTTGCAGATGCAGTTTGTCAGTGACAGCGCAAAGTACGGCTTCAATCGCAGGACATGAACTGTCTCTGGACGAGGTAGCCGACGGCCTGTGTGCTCTGAGCCATCCGGTAGCACCTCGTAATTGACGTCGCTGATGCGCCGCACAATTTTATATGGTTCGAAGGAGCGGCAAATTAGCTTGTCTGACAGGCCGCGGCGTCGAACAGGAGTCCACACACACACACCTGGTCCCCGGTATTGTAGGAAGCTTGTCTGTTGCGGAGGTTGTACCGGCGTGAATCCCTGTCCTGTTGCTGGGTGATGTGGACGCTTGCTAGTTGGCATGCTTGCTCAGCATCTTGGGCAAACTGCTCGGCGTCAAAACAAAGTTCGGTGTCTGTTCGGCAAGAGAGCATTGCGTCCAGCATTGTCCGAACCTCCCTGCCGTAAACGAGGCGAAACGGCGTGAAACGTGTAGTCTCTTGGACTGCCGTATTGTATGCGAATGTCACATATGGTACGATTGCATCCCAAGTCTTGTGCTGGACGTCGACATATATCGCCAGCATATCCGCGATGGTCTTATTAAGCCTTTCCGTCAGCCAGTGGTCTGCGGATGGTAAGCAGTAGCTTTTCGATGCGCCGTACCACTGAGATGAAAGACTTCGGCCATCATTTGGGAAGTAAATAAGTAATAATACAGGTAGGAGCACCGTGCCGCAGTATGATCTGGTGTACAAAGAAATGGGCAACTTCAGACGCTGTACCACTAGGTAAAGCTTTGGTCTCGGCATAGCGAGTCAGATAGTCTGTGGCGATGATTATCCAACGGTTGCCACCAGAGGACCGAGGCAAAGGACCGAGAAGGTCCATGCCGACTTGATCAAACAGTGCTCGCGGTGGTATTATGGGCATGAGGAGGCCTGCAGGCTTTGATTGCGGAACCTTCCGACACTGACATTGCCGACAGCTCTTGACATAGCGCTTAACAACAGTGGCAAGGTTGGGCCAGTAGAATGTCGGTCGTATTATAGCACGTGTGCGAGAATAGCCTAAGTGGCCAGAGAAGTGGTTCATCGTGGCACTCGGAAAGGATTTCCTCTCTCAGAGCTGTGGATACCGCGAAGAGGTAGGTTCTCGACTCGGATCTAGAGTTGTGCTTATAAAGCACACCACCTCTCAGGCAGGAAGTGGAGAGGCTCCAAAAAAACACTTAGGTATGTTGGCTGGCTGATCTTCTAAATAATCAATCAGTGCTCGTAATTCTAGATCGGCACGCTGCTGATGAGACATATCTGAAGCATCAACAGCTCCGAGGAAACTGCCAGCGTCATCCGTGTCGGGTGAAGCGAGCTCGACAGGCGCACGGGAGAGCGTGTCAGCATCTTCATGCTTATGTCCGGATTTATATACAATAGTGAGATCCACCTCCTTGTAGGCGAAGGCTCCATTGCGCCAGGCGGCCGCATGGGTGAGGCAGGTTTGCCAGCCAACACAAAGAATGGTGGTCAGTGACCACTTTAAATGGGCGACCATAAAGGTAGGGGCGAAATTTCGCAGCAGCCCAAATAATGGCGAGGCATTCCTTTTCAGTAGTTGAATAGTTCGTCTCGGCGCGGGATAAAGTACGGCTAGCATAGGCGATGACTCGTTCAACACCCTCTTAACATGGCACGAGAACTGCCCCAAGGCCAATGTTACTGGCATCGGTGTGTATTTCTGTCTCCCCCTGCTCATTGAAATGGGCTAGAATTGGGCGGCGATTGGAGACGGAGACGCAGCTCGGCAAAAGCTGCTTCTTGCTCGTGAGCCCAAACAAAAGAGTTGTCTCCCCGGGTGAGCCGAGTCAGCGGTTAAGCGAGATCAGCGAAGTTGTCGATAAAAACCCGGTAGTAACTGCAATAGCCAAGAAATCGACGAACATGTTTCTTGTCACGTGGAATCGGAAATCCCGCAACAGCAGCAAGCTTGTCAGGGTCGGGCTTCTCGCCGGCGGCGCTGACGAAATGGCCGAGAAATTTAGGCTCTCAGTAGTAGCCAAAGTGCCATTTCTGTGGCTTAATTAAGTGTCAGGTTAGCGGATCGAAGGGGTTCGAGTGCTGACCGCAGGCGCTTAAGATGTTATGCAAATGATTCTGCGAAGACCACCACGTCATCTAGGTAGACTAGGCAACACTGCCATTTAAGACCGGCGAGGGCAGTGCCCATATTCCGGTAAAATGTGGCCGGCGCGGAACAGAGGCCGAAAGGTAGAACTTTAAATTCGTAAAGGCCGTCGGGTGTGACATGGACGGTTGCTCGAACAGCCATGGCTGACACGGTTGCTGTTGCTGGCAACGATCACCTCTTTGCTGATTCTACCGCGCACCCTCCAACCACAGCGGACGCTTTCGACAGTAGGGCTGACCTTCCGGACGTTACTCCTTTCTTGGAGGATTCTGCCCCGGAAGTGAATGCTGATTTCCATTCGCATTCGCCTTCGGAGACGATTTTGACTCATCTGACTACCTTACCGGGCCTCTCCCCGCATCCTGCGGCCATTGAACCGTCTACAGATCTTGATGAACTTCCGCTGGGTTCGGACGCTGCCATTTTGAGGGCACACGAGCAGCTCATATCTACAATCAACGCCAGCAAAATTAAGATTGGTTCGTGAGTTCGCGCTGTCCTCGTCTCCCTGGCTTCGTCTCTGAATGCACAGGCAATGCACTTTTTTGGTTGTGCTGTACGGGACAGGGAGTGTAGGGAGTGTATATGACCAAATCTCTCCTCGCCACCGGGAAATAGAAGCTCTTAAGGCCCACAACGTGGAGCTTTCTTGTAGGACATCTGCTTGCGAAGTTAATCCGCTGAGGACTGGACGTAATGCTTCTCTGACATTCGCAGCAACTTTGCGGGCCGCTCCACATTCCGTGGCACCTCGCGAAGCGATTCGCAGATCCACGGATGGTATTCAGGACTTTATAAGGCCTCACGAGCATCATACTGTCGAACCTCACCACATGGTCTTAGCGTCTGCGACCGCTACAAATCATGTGGGACAGGAAGTCGCAGCTCTGCTCAAGGCGTCAATAGACCCAGAATCCGAGGGGATTGCCGCTCTCAACTTCCGGCCCACGCGTCGTGCCTTGGTAGTAACTTCCAAGGACCCAGGAGATCTTGAGCGTTTGAGGGCATCCATCACCCGCATTGAGGCCACCAACGCCTAAATTAAGTTCTGGGTTCCCTAGAGGAGGAACCCGCACGTTCGGATATCAGGTGTTGACCCGGACGTCCTCCCGGATGATTTGGTGGCGGTCGTCAACCGCAGCAACCCCGGATTATGCCTCGATCCCGAAACATGCAAGGTCGGACTTTCTTTTACTCAGCGATCTGGGCAGCGGGTGCACATCATTAAGGTCGACCCTCACGCCTTCTCCCGATTTCGCACCGCACGTAGGGTCACGATCGGGGCATGATGCCTTGGACTTCAGTTGAAGTCGAGGAGGATCTACATGTGCCTTTATATACGTTTTGTGCACAGTACGGTCATTTCCTTCGAGCTTGTACACAAAAACCTTCCCCGGATAAGGCGTGTTGTACTCGATGCGTCAGTTCGCACCCCCTTGCGCAGTGTCCCAGACCGATTAAGGACCCAAATGTAAAATGAGCCCCATGCGCAACGGCAGACCTCATTTGTGCCCATCCTGCTAGTGACGTCTGCTCCACTATCTTGCAGGATCAAGTGACTCGGATACGGGCAAGAACCAACTATGGCTTTTAGTACCACGGCGACCCCTCGTCCCAACCTTAATGTTAAGTTCTTACAAGTAAATTTGGATCAGATACGCTGCGCGACTGCCCCCATAGGTAATGCATTCAAGATAATGACATCACAGTAACTGCTGTCTGCTATCCATACATTACCCCTAAAAAACGAATTTGAGGAATTCCCCCTTCATTTCATAAAATTTATTGTACTGAAAATCCCCGCTGCGTTGTATTGCTCCAAAATCCTAATTTTGATGCCTTTCCTACTTTCATTTCACCTGAGCTTGTTGTCATTTTGTGTTCGACATCGACTTATCAATTTCTTTTCATAGCAGTAGTTTGCTATGCATAGTTTGCTAGCAACTTGTGCACAGACTTCACCTACAGATAATATTATCATTTGTGGTGACTAACGCAAAAAATATCCTTTGGAGTGGAAGTGTTACGGACCAAAGAGGAACTCACGTTCAAGCATTTGCTGCATCCAATAACTTGGTTGTTATTAATAATACAAATTCCTTGCCAACATATAAAACTCCGTACGCTTCAAGTTGGATTGACATCACATTGGCTTCCCCAAACTTACTAAACGAGGCTTATGTTTGGGAAGTTGTGCCAAATTCATCCCTTTCAGAGCACCGATTTATTTCTTTTTCTTTCATTTCTCAACTTTCATCCCAAGAGGCTTACTAGAGCCAGCTCATGTCGCCTAATTTCCCAGTTAGCGTCTCTGAATTGGTTTCAGCATTTTTACAATCATCAGATCTATTCAGCGCCTGCCCTTCTTTCAAAATTTAATTAGATATTTATTAACCTCTACACCGCAAACTTACGTTCTGTTAAATCTACATTTCCTGAGGGATCTGTTTGGTGGTCGGTTGATTTGCGCATGGTTGTTGTTGTTCTCCTCTAATTTGATGGACCGCTCACGTGTTCAAGCTCTTCGACGTCGTTTTCAACGTATTTCCGATCCTACACAGAGAATTTACCACCGCTCAATTTATTATAAAGGTCTTGCTCTCGATAGAGCTAACATCAGGCGCACACATGACAATTATGTAAAGGAACTTTGCTCAAATGCTACATAAAATTCCTTTTTGGCAAGCCATACAAGTATGCTTTTGGAAAGCTCAGCACTCCCTCAATAATTCATATGCTGATACCCTGACGGTACTTATACAGAGACGTTTCAAGATACTATAAAGCTTCTGATGAATACGCATATCGCTGTGGACGATAGATCTACTTTTGCATACTCACGTTAGGGATATTACCAAGCAGCCTTATAATAACTCAATCCAGGATCCACCGTTCACTCTTGAAGAATTTGAGGCTGTTGTAACTTCAATGGATTTAACGTCTTCTGCTGGCTCCGATCTTATCTCACCTCGTTTTGTAGTTTCCTTGCTTAATGCTCATCCCTTCTTTTCTTCAATTTTTAATTCTCTGTTTTTGAGCCACTTCTCTCAACCATGAAAAATAGGCAGTTATTTTTATTACCTAAACCAACAGACCAACGGACCTTCCGAGCTCATACCGCCCCATTTGTATTAATTCTTCTTTTCGTAATGTACTCGAGCGCTTACTTTATGGTCGACTTTACTACTTTTTATCAAAAAATAACTTGCTTCAAAGGAATCAGTATGGTTTCACTCACGGCCAGAATTCTGTCCCGGCCATTTATAAAGTACGTGAAATTTTGCAGGACTACAAACAACAGAAGCACTCTGTGGTTTTAATTTCTCTCGATTTTAAAGGCGCATTTGATAGTGTTTGGCACCCTTTAATTTTGCGTTTTCTAAGGCAGCATCGATGTCCAAAGATATATATTACCTTTTAGTTTCCTTCTTAGATGACCGGCATTTAATATATCAATCTCCTTCTTGTTCTATTTCGGCTCCTTCGTTTCTTGGTGCTCCGCAAGGTTCGACTCTTTCCGCATTACTTTGGAACATTGCCCTTTATGACCTCCTAAATATACCTCTCCCTTCCCCAATTCACATTCAGGCATATGCCGATGACACCATTATCCTTGTACTTGGTAAGGCAAGTCGCGAGTTATCTACAAGGACTACCAGCGTTCTGACTTTAGTCCAGCAATGTTGCACCGAAAATCGTGTTCAATTAAACACACAAAAATGCTCTTGTGTTTTATTTCATAATGGAGTACCAGCATTCCATAAGCGTAAACCTACCATCTGTCTTGGATCTCACAGCCTTAAGTGCGAGCCAACTATCAAATTATTAGGGGTTGTTTTTGATTTGTACATACCTTTATTCTCCGTGTAAATCACTTGCAAACTAAAACTTTGGCCTTTACCACTAAGCTCCTTAATTGGTTTAATTTGCACTTTCGCGTTTCACCTTCTAATTTGCGTCAAATTTATCACCACGTCATTCTCCCCTTGAAAACATATGCTGCCCCTGCATTTCGGTATCCCTGTCCTCTTTCTAGACTAAGAGATCGCGTCATATCACTACAACGAATACCACTCCTCGCTCTTACTGGCGCCTGTGCAACCACGCGAACAGCTGCACTTTGCGTTCTTGCAAATGCTCTTCCGTTGCCTATTCATCTAGACCAGTTATGTGCCGAGTTCAAGCTTTTTACACTCTGGCAACCTATAGTTTATGGCAACGTTACATACAACCCTTCTGAAAAACAGCCATTGTTCAATCAAGTTTAAGTCAAGTTTAAATCAAGTTTAAATTTCATTTTATTAAACTTACCTGCCAGGAAGCCATGTTTTGTTCTTCCCAACGCGCACTGCATATCTATATGATGGGTCGTTCACACTTCACTCCGCGGGCGCAGCTTTTGTAGTGGTTAACTCAACCCAAAACATATTTGTTCATCGCCTTTCTTTGCAGCCACCTTCCAGTGCGTATGAAGCGGAACTTGTAGCCTTTAATTCTGCACTTGAATATGCACTTAACAACCCTCTCACTACGCCTATTCATTTCTATACAGATTCTCTGTCTCTGCTCTCTGCCACCTCTTCAATAAATTCGTTTAACCCCACAATCCTTACCATTAAAAAGAACCTGTCGCGCTTATCGTCTCTCGCTCCATTCATGTTAGTCCATATCCGGGGCCACTCCGGCATTTATGGCAATGAGTTGGCCGACCAAGCAGCTGGTAGCGTAGGCCAGTACGGCCGTTTACATCCTTCTACCATTTCAAGACGTTATGTCCGTTCACGCTTACATCGTTCTGCCCTTGTTTTGTGGAGCACATATTGGCGCGAAAATAATGGCGGCCCAGAATTATTTAATTCGATACCCGATACCCTCAATATACCACGCATTTGTCCGCCCCGTAATGCGATTACAACTCTAATTACAGGGCATGGCAGATTTCCTTTTTATTTCAAAAAAGTACGTCTATCTCCCTCTTCACTTTGTTCCTGTGGCAAGATGTGTAATGACGTCCGTCGCTACTTGCAAGACTGCTCTCTTACTGCTCCTTTTGTTTCTCGCCTAAAGTCTTTTTGCTCATCAGATATAAGAACGTCTCAATACCCGACGTTGCTTCGGAATCCTGTCGCTTGAGCAATTTTAACTAAGATGGTTCAACACATAAGCAGCACTATACCTGACTATTGTCGCTGACATTCTTCTGTTAAGTGAACTATTTGCTTGCTATTTCGCATTCTTTAAATTATATGCTGCAGGGTTTATTTTTCTACGTATCTCCTCTAAAAGGTTACCTATGTGGTTTTCTTTTCTCTTTATTTCTGTCCTAATCCATTTTATATATATATGAAATGTTGTGTGGTAATCTTC
Organism: Amblyomma maculatum; assembly: GCF_055883805.1. NCBI lineage: Eukaryota > Metazoa > Arthropoda > Arachnida > Ixodida > Ixodidae > Amblyomma > Amblyomma maculatum. Next base: position 116,703,404 of record NC_139352.1, on the reverse strand, counting down.
GTCTTCATAGCCACTGACATGCATCGCGTGCTGGCAAACTCGAGGACGAAGACGTTGGTCGCTGCCATGCTGATTCGCCACGCCTGACGCTCCGCAGCGAGTTCCTCCTGAGCGGCTGGATCCATCTGGGTTTACCGAATAAACACACCCCTACAATTGGTGGAGGTGTGGGTTACGTTCTCGTCCACCCTGGAACTAAGAAGCCGCACATTGCCATCTGCTTCCACCATGCCGGACGATACTGCCTCAACATCGCCGCCCCTCCCAACCACGGTCCTGTGTTCTGGAGCTCTACGGCAGCGTGACCCATGCCTCTTCAGTGGCACGGCCGGTCAAGACGTCGACGATTGGTTGTCGGCGTACGAGCATGTCAGTACTTACACAACCGATGGGGCGACACTACCAAATTAAGTAACGTAATCTTTTACCTGACTGACGTGGCGAACCTCTGGTTTCGCAACCATGAGGCAGACCTACTATCTTGGTCTGCATTTAAGAAGAATTTTGTGGAAGTGTTCGGCCGCCCTGCAGTTCGCAAGCTCCGAGCAGAACAACTCTTTCCGAAGCGGATAAGATAGAAAACATCATTAAAGGCATCTCTGACGACGCGTGCCAGATGCTATGGGAGAAAAATCCTGCCACGGTCAGTGGCGTTATCAACATTTGCCAGAGCTACGACGTGCTTCGTAAGAAGCGCGCTTCTACCCGGCGGTCCGGTGTTAGAGACGACACCATCTCTGCACTAGCTCTGGGCGGTTCTACTCCATCAGAGGACAGCCCTTTTATTCAACAAATCAAAGCCTTCGTTCGAGAAGAGGTCGCTCGTCAGCTATCACTGCTCCCTCAGTGACAAGATACTGACATGGTTCCGTCTTTGGCCCCTGCCATACGGCGTGCTGTGCAAGACCACATCGCTGATGTCCTTCCGCCCAGTTCCGTGCTCCCGCCCAGCCCAGTGCTGCCAACGAGCCCAGTGCCAGCGCAAGTAACGGCACCACTAACGTACGCCCAAGTTGCGGCCAGGCCGCTAATATCATCAGGACCTGTTTCCTACCAGCCCGCTCCTTCTAACTTTCCTTCGCCTTTGGCTGGATCTGCATTCAATGTCCCTATTCCAAGGGTACGCCAACGCCCTACGAACCCTTGGCGTACCGCGGACAACAGGCCAATCTGCTACTCTTGTGGGCTGCCGGGTCATGTCGCACGCCTTTGCCGCCCACGCCTTCCACCTTCTCGCCCTAACCTTTGGAACTACTTTTACGATACCGACCAGTCCTAGTCGAGAACTCCACCCGGTTCCGACTTTGTATCTCGCGACAATCAAACATATACCACTCGCCGATCATCTTCCCCTCGTCGCTGTTCGCCATCTCCGCTACGACGTTCTACCGGCACTGTTGAGGGAAACTAGCAGTCGCAGAATATATATATTGTAGTAATCCCGATCGCCATCAACTCGCGCGCCAACCCGAAGAGGTAGAAGAAGAGGAGCCGGAGCCTTGTTGGCACTGCACTGTTGATTCCAACGCTACCCCCGTCGCTTTGGTTTGCGGACGTTGCTTACGGTCTTGGTGCTCCAATAAACACCTTACACTAGAACACTAGAAGTGAACACTAGAAGGCAGCGCTTCGGCGACTTTCTCCTCGATAACTTGGCGGATAGCCGGCGAGATAGACGGCATGTTGGCCGGCGCTAATTGCGTAGTGCGGACGGTCGGCTGAACTGGATGGAGGAGGGACAGCTGGCGTGCAACTTCTTCGCGGATGAAGTCTTGGATATTCTGCATAAATTGAGACTGTTCCGCAGACGGCGTAGCCAGTGCCAAGCCAGCAATGCCGGCAGGTGCGCAGCCCGCCGCGCAGAAGCGCGTTGCTTTCGTAGCTCGTCAAACCTCTGGCCCAGGGTTATAGTGTCGGATACGGAAGTAGGGTCTCTGGCCGACATCATATAGTACGCATCATCAGTGAGACCTTTTAGAACATGTGTGACTCTTTCGGGCTCTGGCATGGACGGATTGACCCGCTTGCAGAGGCCAACCACGTCCTCAATGTAGCTGGTAAACGTTTCCTTGGGAAGTTGAAGCCGTGCATGTAGGCGTTGTTCGGCGCGGAGTTTGCGTACCGCAGGACGGCCGAAGACATCCGCGAACTTCTTCTTGAAGACAGACCACGTCGAAAGATCGGCTTCGTGGTTTCGGAACCACAGATTTGCCACGTCCGTGAGGTAGAAGAGGACGTTGCTCAGTTTTATGGAATCGTGCCAGCGGTTGTAAGTGCTGACGCGCTCGAAAGAGGCCAGCCAGTCGTCAACGTCATGGTCGTCGGTTCCACTGAAGAAATTGGGTCACGGGGGCGTTGTGCCCCGGGCAGAAGATGGTGGCAGGAGGGGCAGGGATGGGCGCCGATGGTTGGCTGAGAGCGTCCTGCATGGTTGTGACCGAAGGCGGTAGCGTGCGGTTCCTAAGTTCCAGGGTGAAATTTGCGAGGAGGACTAGGGCGACGACCGAGACACCTCCACCAAGTGTAAGGTGTTTATTGGAGCACCAAGACCGTAAGCAACGTCCGCAAACCAAAGCGACGGGGGTAGCGTTCGAATCAACAGTGCAACTTGCCAACAAGGCTCCGGCTCCACTTCTTCTACCTCTTCTGGTTGGCGCGCGAGTTGATGGCGATCGGGATTACTACAATATATATGTAAATATTGTTACGGGGATGTACTTAATGTAACAGCACTGCGATGGGCTGAACTGGACGCTGAGACTTCAGTAGCCGTGCAGTGGCCACTCTGTCAGCGTCGTCCTCTTTCTCAACGCTTTGTCGTGCCCGTGTTCCTCGGTCGTCGTCTTCGTCAGTGAACACATCACTTTGGCCCCGTGTTTCCAGGTAACAATATTTTCGAAACATGCGTTCCAATTATGTACGTAATCATTTAGAGTTGATTTCCTTTTCTTTTCTCTCTAATATTTTCCTTGAGTATATTGCTTTTCTTGTCAGGTACGCTTTATTTCTCTATTTTGTTTTCTGGCTGCCTTACTACTTGGGTGCATTTTTGACCTGCTTCCTGCTGTGGCGCGCACGCTGCTGCTGCCAACAGTCTATCCTTGGCTCTACAAGCACCAGTGGATTTCCGTTAGACCCTGTACTTGAGTCTGGGGATGAGGAACTCCTCGGAGTATTCTGCCTACCCCCAACCACGCTCTGTACAGAGGAGGAAGTTCCTTTCAGCCTGTCTGATTCGGACACGCTCACTTGCTTGCATGGAGGCGCCTATGGCTGTAGTGCGCAGGTCACTCATGCCTACTGGATCACGTTTCTACGTGTCCATTGATATCTCGTCGTGGCGTGCCCGTCGCTGCCGCCAACTCTCCATCTTCGTTTTTACAAGCACCAGCGGATGACCTGCTGATTATGTGCTTGAGCGTGACGGTGGTGGGGGCGAGGGCCTCGTCGGAGGGTCCTGAAGACCCCCTACCACGCTCTGCACAGGGGAGGGCTCCGTGCTCCTGTGTTGAGCAGAGTGCTTAAGGCATGTCTTTCAGTTTTCCTGCATGTGCCCGTGACTGCAGCCATTCTTGTCTACAGAACCAGGTTTGCATGGGCAGCATGCATACTGCTATGAATTCAGTGGAGTTATTTTTTTTCTTATTCCTCTGTGATATGTGATATTTTACTTTTTTTTTTGCCTTTTCTGCTGCGGTTGTCACACGAGTCCGGTATAGTGGTGCAGTAGGTTTTTTTTTTAAGTATCTTCCTTTCTCTTACCCGTGCATTTTGCGGTTAATATAATCTGGTCAAGTGACGGACGTCTGTTCGCATTAGACTAGATTTAATTGTTTTTTTTTCTCTTTTAATGTTTTGTCTAGGTTTTGCAACTCTTTCTCATCCCCTCCCTCTTGCCTGTGGTGTCGGCACTTTCTCAATTTTTTTTGTTTGATCCTTCTGTTCCTAAAATCAGTATTTTTTCTCTGTGAATTTGTGGACCAACGATTACAATGCCATAGGAGACTGCAATTCTCTATTGTTCACCCGATTTTTATTTCTTTGTTGGGGACTGTCCTGTTTACTTTTCTACCTCAGTCTCCCTTTTTTTTATGCCTGCCTCTCTCTCCGTATTGTTATTTGTCATTTTGTATGACGGTGGTTTTGCTGCTGTTCTCTTCTTTTCTGGTTCTGGTTCCTGTTTTTGTTTCATTTGCAGCTCTGGATGCTACCTTCTGGGTTTTTCCTTTTATTCTTCTTAAACCAGCGTGGACCACCTTGAGACATGGACCTCGTTTTTTCTTTTTTTTTAAATACCTTCTATCGCTTTTTAAAAAGTGTTTGTTTTTTATCTCGAGCTTCTGCTCCCTTTTATTTGTTTTTAATTGGTTTTAAACCTGGCAAAGCTTTTGCTGGTATGGGCTGCCTCTCCTTTTTTTACGTTTTTTTTTTTCTCACTTCGAGAGGACGAATAAAATGGTAAAATGGTGTGGCGAACGCCGTCTTCTCGCGATCTCACTCATCGACCTCAATCTGCCAGTAGCCACTTTTTAGATCGATGGACGAAAAATACTTTGCACGCCGAAGGCGGTCGAGAGAGTCGTCAATCCGCGGCAAGGGGGCGACATCCTTCTTGGTTAAGGCGTTCAGTTTGCGGTAATCGACGCAAAAATGTAACATGCCGTCTTTCTTTTTAAATAGAACAACCGGGGAGGACCACGGGCTATCGGAAGGCTGGATAACCTCATCATCGAGCATTTCCTTAACTTGTGACTTAATAACTTCGCGCTCGGTCGAAGAGACGCGGTAGGAGAGCTGGCGGATTGGGCGCACATCATGGAACGTCATGATCTGGTGCTTGGCGATAGGAGTTTGATTCACTTTTTACAACGATGAAAAACACTCTGTGAATTCTAGTAACAATGAAAACAGCTCGCCACGCTGGCTTACTGATAGCTCTGAGCTGACATTGAGATTGTCGAGGGATGTGGCTGGGGGCACGGTTTCTGTGGGAAAGCACTCGGACACATCAGAGATGCGTTCGGCGAAAGCTACCGAAGTGTCACGAAAAAGCTGCCGATACTCGTGCGAAAAATTGGTAACAAGTACATTGGACTGACCACGGTGAAGATGGATCAAACTGCTGGCCACGCAGACTCCTTGTGTCAACAGTAACGAGACCTTAGGTTCGACTATTGCGTCACCATCAGGAAGGGCATTGCATTTGACATTAACGAAGGTGCTGGTTCGGGGTGGCAGAGTGACACTGTCCTTATAAATTCGAAGCACATTGATTGGTAGCTTTGCACCGCTGAAGGCCACTGCTTCCTCAGTAGAAAACAAGACCTTAAAATCCCGGAGGTCTATAATTGCGCCATATTCACGCAGAGAATCTACGCCCAAAATCAGGTCACGCGAACAACTTTTCAGAATACAGCAGCTTACCACTAATGTTGATTCTTGAATTTAAACTCTGGCCGTGCACATGCCCAGACAGAAGAGTAATCAGATGACCACCCGCAGTGCGAATGTATGTGGCAGCGCACGGAGTTAAAATCTTCTTGAGAACTGCGGCAAACAGGCTGCTCAAAATAGAATAATCAGCGCCAGTATACAACACAGCTCGAACATGGCGACCATCCAGTACTACGGGTATGTCCAACGAAAGCTGCTCGCGAATGTCAGGCTTCTAAGTCTTTTGAGTGCTCTGCATCGGTGCACGCGGTCTGCTTCACCTGCAATTCGTCGTCGTTGCAGGTGCGTTGTTGCGGCGTCCGTTCCACCGGTAATTCGTCGTCGTTACAGGTGCGTTGTTGCGGCGTCCGTTCCACCGGCAATTCGTCGTCGTTGCGGGTGCGTGGTTGCGTCGTTTGCTCCATCGGGAATTCGTCATCGTTGCGGGTGCGTTGTTTCGTAGTCGGTTCCAACGGCAATTCGTCGTGGTTGCAGGTGCGTCGTGGTGGCGTCGAGGTGGCGTTATGATCGGTAATCGGTAACCGCGGACTTTTCCAATGTCGATGCGTAGTCTTTCCGTGTCCGCATCAATGGGGGGTCTCCCGCGCAGCGATGTCCAGCGAGCCTACCCCCGAAGGTCACTGGTTTCAGTTTTCCCTCCGGAGACTGGGGGATCGGCCCTGCGCTGCCCGTGAGGAACTCGTAGCAGATGGCGACGGGCGAGCCCTGGGTGACGGTGATCTTGATTGTCGCAGACGAGACGGAACAACCCGGCGCTGGTCATTGACGAAATCTTCAACGGCTCGAGGCCGTTCTCCGTAGCGAGGCCGCGGAGAATCAGCGGAAACCCCTTCGAGACCCAGTCGATGGTAGGGACAGCGCCGATAGACATGTCCCGGTTCGCCGCAGTGAAAGCATAACGGCCGTCGGTTGGGGGTACGCCACTCGTCTGCTTTCCGTGTGACGTACTGGATCACGGGGGCTGGTGTTTTCGGCACAGCTACGTTCCCAGGAATCAGGGACGGCGACGAGGGCGGAGAGTATTGTAGCACCTGGGAGTATGTGGGGTAGTGACACTCAGGTGGGGTAAGAGGAGGAGCAGGGCGAGGTTCACCGCTTGGAAATGGAGGCCGGAGCGCTTGCTGCACCTCGTCACGGACAACGCTCGCAATGGAGGCAGGAGCTGGTTGAGGTGTGCCATACATCAGTCGGAGTTCGTCGCGCACAATCGAACGTATGAGCTCCCGTAGCGCCGATGTGTCCATGATATGCGATGGGAACTCGGTAGAGACGGAGGCGGCGTGGATGATACGATACTGTGCCGAATCTCGCTGCTGAAGCACGTTCTCTATAGTGGATGTCTCCGCAAGAAATTCTGCGACAGTGTTCGGCGGGCTATGTACCAGGATAGCGAAAAGCTGCTCTTTGACGCCACGCATGAGGTTGCGCAGCTTTTTGTCCTCGGGCATCGTAGGATCCGCACGCTTAAACAGGCGCGTCATGTCTTCGATATACGCCGCGACGGTTTCGTTAGGCATTTGGACCCGAGATTGGAGAGCGCGTTCGGCCCGTTCGCGACGATCTGAGCTACCGTAATTTCCTGCAAGATGACGTTTGAACTCACTCCAAGAAGACAGCTGCTCTTCATGGTTCTCGAACCACGTCCGAGCGCCATCCTCAAGGCGGAAGTATACATTTTGAAGTCGTGCGGCGTCATCCCAGAGGTTGAATGTAGCTACCCTTTCGTAGTGCTGCAACCAGTTGTCGACGTCTTCTTAGGGGTCCCCGTGAAAGGTCTTTGGGACGCGGGGGTTCTGAAACGTCACATAGGTGGGGGTCGCGCCATGCATTACGACGACGTCGTGGCTGCCGGTAGTCATGCCCGAGGGGGAAAGCTCAGGTAGTAGGCCTCGTTGCCTGCGGCTAGTGCGGTGAACAGGCGTTTCCTCGAATATATGACCAACGCTCCTGCTTAGCGTAGGGTTACGGGACATCAGACCTCACCTCCACCAGATTTGTCACGGTGTTGGCGATTGGGGCTAGGTTAACAGAGTCGGTACAGATGAAATTGCACGGTCCGAGTTTTAGGTACGTCCTGCGAGTCCGGAGCCGATTGACTTCAACGTCGGTTTTCACTCCGAGCGCCCCCTGGCAATAGTAATGATCTTCCACTTAGTCTTTATTCCAGCGTTCGACTGTTTGCTGATGACTGTGTCATATATCGCCCCATAACGAATTCTTCAGATATCGTCGCTCTTCAAGAAGACCTTTCACAAGTGCAACATTGATGTACCACGTGGCTCATGTCTCTTAATGTTTCAAGACCTTACTGATTCTTTTCACCGTCGCCCCAACTTCATCGCGAGAGTGTACACTATTAATAACTGCCCAGTTTCTTCGGTCAATCATTACAAATACTTAGGCGTCCATATATCTCGTAAACTAACTTGGACTCTTCATGTCACCAACATAACTAACTCTGCAAACGGTGACCTTGGGTTTCTTCCGTGCAAACTTGCTCTAGAACGAAGTTCTCTCAAATCGCTCGCTTACAAGACCATCGTGAGACCTAAACTTGAACATGCGAATTCTGTCTGGAGTCCGCATCAGATTAACCTAATTAATATAATTGAGTCAGTTCAGAATCGTGCCGCTAGGTTCACCTCATCTGACTACTCCTATCATACCAGCATCTCAGTTCTGAAATTACGATTTCAGTTGCCTACGCTAGTCACCCGTCGGAACGCAGCACGTCCCTGCTTATTTCACAAGTTCTTTCACAACTTTCCAGAAGCCAACCGATTAATTCCACGTGTGCATCGCATTTCCCGCCATAACCACATGAACACTGTTTACCCTGAACGTGCACATACCACCACATTCCAGCAATCATTTTTCTTAAAACCTGCCCGTGACTGCAATGACTTCTCCGCTAAAGTGGCTACCGTCATAAATCATCGACTCTTCAAGACCACTATCGAGGAAGCCTATATTGTCGCAGAAGGTAGTGAAACTGGTTCAGCAGGTTTGTTCAGAGCTAATTAAAAGCACCGGCAAGATAAGGCATGGAACCGACTGGCAGGCGAGCACCGAGAGCGAAGAAGACGAGCGCGTGCCAGTTTCCCGAGCTCGCCACATGGCGGCGCCAGTTAGATAACATTGCGGCATTGCCTCTCCCGGTGGAAAAGGTATCGCCCCGACGCCGAGTATCGAGGTCGAGGATAACAGTAGTCGGCGAGGATGCCGCGTTCACATAAAGCAGTTAAAGGAAGCAAAAAGAAAACACACATGCAGCTTGACCTAGCGGGAGTAGAAGGGCTTCATCCTGGCGACATGTACGACTTCCGATTGTGCTTTCCGTCGGGATGAGCGAACAGTTTCTTGCTTGATCACTTAATAGGTGACGTCGCTGAGTTTGCGTTGTACTTCGTACGGGCCGAAATAGCGGCGCAGAAGCTTCTCGGAGCGACCCCGCTGGGGAAGAGGTGTCCACACCCAAACCTGATCGCCAGGGTTGTAAATTACCTCCCTGTGACGAAGTAACGTCGAGCATCTTTAACTTGCTGTGTCCGGACTCTCAGTCTAGCCAGCTGGTGAGCGGCCTCGGCATGCTGCACGAATTGGTCGGCACCGGCAATCGATGGGTGGGCAACGTCTGGTAGTAACATTGCGTCCAGCACGGTGACAGCCTCGCGACCGTACACCAAGTAAAACGGTGTGAAGCGGGTCGTTTCCTGGACTGCGGTGTTATACGCAAATGTTGCATACGGTAGTATCTGGTCCCAGTTCTTATGGTCTTCGTCGGCGTACGTCGAAAGCATATCAGCGATGGTCTTAAGTCGCTCAGTAAGGCCATTCGTCTGAGGGTGGTAAGCTGCTGTTCTGCGATGACAAGTGGCACTGAGCCGCATCACTTCCTGGGTTAGAGCAGAAGTAAATGCCGTGCCTCTGTCAGTTAAACGATCGCAGGGGCACCACGACGAAAGACTAGATTGAACATAAAAAAGTTCGCAATATCAGTAGACGTGCCGCTGGGAAGAGCTTTCGTCTCACAATAGCGGGTTAGATAATCTGTGGCGACTATAATGTACCGGTTGCCCAAAGATGACGTAGGAAATGGGCCGAGCAAGTCCATACCAACTTGGTGAAAAGGTACTCGCGGAGGAACAATAGGCTGCAGCAGGCCGGTCGGCTTGACAGGTGGTATCTTCCGACGTTGGCAATCACGGCACGTCCTAACATAGCGCTGAACCATAGCGGCAAGCGTGGGCCAGTAGTACTTTTGTCGTACTCGTGCCAAGGTGCGAGAAAAACCGAGATGTCCGGCAGAAAGCTCGTCGTGGCATGCATGCAAAACGTCGGTACGGAGCGGCGTTGGGACAACCAGCAGATACTGAATGTCGGTGGAACCGTAGTTTTTCTTGTAGAAAACGCCATCACGCAAGCAGAATTACTACAGCCCACGCGTGAAAAAGCGAGCCGGAGATGAGGCGATTCCTTCGAGGTGATCGATGAGGGGCCGCAGTTCGGTGTCGTCTCGCTGCTGTTGAGTGAGGTCTGGCGTCGTGAGAGCGCCGAGAAAAACGGAATCATCTGCTTCACACGGGATAGGGTCTCGGGATAGGCAGTCAGCGTCACTGTGCTTCTTGCCGGACTTTTACATAATAGTGACGTTGAACTCCTGTAAGCGGAGACTCCAGCGGGCTAACCAGCCTGAAGGATGTTTAAGGTTCGCTAAACAACAGCGAGTGGTGGTCGCTGACCACTCTAAACGGCCGACCATACAAATACGGCCGAAATTTTGTTACCGCCCACACAACTGCAGGGCACTCCTTTTCGGTAGTAGAATAATTCGCTTCGGAATGAGAAAGGGTGTGGCTGGCGTAAGCAATTACCCGCTCAACGCCTTCTTGCCACTGAACGAGAACTGCAGCGAGGCGAACGTTTTGGCGCCGGTATGTAATTCTGTGTCGGCCTCCTCATCGAAGTGGCCAAGTATGGGCGTTGTTTGAAGGCGTTTGCGAAGCTCCCCGAAACCCCTTTACTGCTCGTCGGCCGAGATGAAAGGCTGCTCGTCCTTTGTTAGACGAGTCATCATCATCATCATCATTATCAGCCTGATTATACCCACTGCAGGGCGAAGGCCTCTCCCCTATTTCTCCACTTAACCCGGCTCTGTGCTAGCTGCATCCACTTGACCCCTGCGAACTTCTTAATCTCATCCGCCCACCTAACTTTTTGCCGCCCCCTGCTACGCTTTCCTTCCCTTGGAATCCAGTTTGTTACCCTCAGCGACCATCGGTTATCCTCTCTTCGCACTACATGTCCTGCCCATGTCCATTTCTTCTTCTTAATTTCTACTAGAATGTCGGTAACTTGAGTTATTTCTCTGACCAACTCTGCACGCTTTCTATCTCTTAATGTTACCCCTACCATTTTTCGTTCCATAGCCCTCTGGGTTGCCCTCAACTTAAGTAGAACTCTCTTGGTTAGCCTCCACGTTTCAGACCCATAGGTGAGTACAGGCAAGATGCAACTGTTGTATACTTTCCTCTTGAGCGACGAGTCAGTGGTTCCGCTATTCGGGAGCAGTCGTGCACAAATCTCCTGTAATATGCACAGAGGCCCAAAAATTGACGCACGGAACTTTTATCAGTGGAGGCCGGGAAAGCACCTATGGCAGCCGTCTTCTCTGGATCAGGGCTAATTCCCTCAGCACTCACGACGTGACCCAGAAACTTGAGCTGTTGGAATGCAAAGTGGCATTTTTCTGGTTTAGTGAGAGTCCGGCCCCGCGGATAGCATTTAGCACGGCCGTCAATCGTTTGAGGTGCTCCTCGTAGGTCGCGGAGAAAATGACAACGTCGTCAAGGTAGACGAGGTACGTCTGCCACTTCAGGCCGGCTAGGACAGTGTCCATCATTCTTTGAAAGGTTGCGGGAGCGGAACACAAACCGAAGGGAAGCACCTTAAATTCGTACAGTCCGTCAGGAGTAATGAATGCTGTCTTCTCTCGATCACGTTCGTCGACTTCGATCTGCCAGTACCCACTGCGTAAATCGAGCGATCAAAAGTATCGGTCGTGGCGGAGTCGGTCGAACGAGTCATTGATTCGAGGCAATGGGTAGACGTCCTTTCTCGTAATTTTGTTAGGCCTCCTATAGTCGACGCAAAATCTGAGTGTTCCGTCCTTTTTAGCGACCAGCACGAGTGGTGAGGCCCATGGGCTTGTAGACGGCTGGATCACATCATCGCGGAGCATTTCATCAACCAGCGGCCGAATGGCCTCTCGTTCTTTCGCCGATACTCGGTAGGGGTGTTGGCGGATAGGGCGCTCGGTGGGATCAACTATAATTCGATGTTTGGCTACTGACGTCTGTTTCACTTTGGAAGTGGCGGCAAAGCAGTCACGGTAAGTGTCCAGAATTGCTTGAAGGCGGCGTTTCTGGGTAAGAGACAAAGCAGGATTCACGTCAGTTAGAACGGTATGTCCAGTGCTCTCGGGAGGGTTCTCGTTGGCCAGCGAAAGGGAGCAATGGGCGAATGGCGCACTGACTTCGTCAAAGTAAGCGATAGCTGTACCTAGCGGTAAATGGCGGTATTCATTTCATTAAAAGCAGTTCAGTTCATTTATTTCTCAAGGCAAAGACCCCCCGAGTGACGCAGACTTGTAGGCTTAGCAATAAATGCACGTTCGTTTCCGCGAGGCCTTGAAAGGCGGAGGGGTTGTCGCACTGCACTGTAACAAGCTGGTGCGTGGAGGTAGAGTGACATGGTCGTCGCACACTCGGAAAACTGGCCTGCCCGTGTAGTCGTCGCTGTGCTGTGTGTACTCGTGGGAAATTGCGCGGTGAGTGGAAAAAGTCACCATGAAGTCAAGGAGGTCGATGATTGCGTCGTTTTCTCTAAGAAAATCAAGGCCGAGAATCAGGTCCTTAGAGCACTCTGCTAGCATAACGAAGCAACACGACAAAGTTACGTGGTGAATCTCGATGCGAGCGGCGCACACTCCGAGCGGCGTTACCACATGCCCTCCGGTTGTCCATATCGGGGCTCTGGGTCAAACAGTCAGGACTTTTCGCAGAGTGGTAGCAAGGCAATGACTCATAACACAAAAATCAGCGCCGGTATCTACAAGGGCAGTCGTGTTGTGGTTATCAACGACGATCGGTATCTCGGCAGAATGTAGCTCACCGTCGACAAAATGCGGCGTGTCACGGATCTTCGGGCTGACGGGTCGTTCGTTGCGTCGAATTGCGGCGTCGAAGGTAAGCTTCTGTGATCGTCGGGAGGTCGTAAGACTCGTTGGTCGTGCGGTGCGTCGATTGGGGGCGTCGCAGGAAAGCTTCGGCGATCGTCGAAAAGTGGTCGGACTGTTGGTCGAAGGGAAGGGTCGGAGGTCGGTCTGTGTGATCGAATCGGTGAGCGAAGAAGGGTCGTAGTGTCCATCGACGGCGGCCCTACCCTCGAGCGTCGCCGTCTTCAGTTTTCCCGGTGCGGACTTGGGGACTGCCTGAAGGAAGAACGGCGGCTGGTGGAAAACTGTCTCAGCGGTGGTGACCTGGACTGGCGTCGGTGGAGGAATGCAGGTGGGATGTGGAGGAATGCAGGTGGGATGTCTTGAGGTCGTTCGCCATAGCGCGGCCGAGGGGCATCCGGGGAAAATCGCGCGAGCCCATCCGGCGGTACGGGCAGTGGCGCAGAACGTGACCAGCTTCGCCGCAGTGAAAGCACGAAGACAGATTGTTCGGCGTGCGCCACGCGTGTGCTTTGCGAACGGGTGGTCGAGCTTTAGGCACACCAGTCGAAACTGGATATTGGGGTGGAGGACGAGCGGGAGGAGCAGTGTTGCAGGGTGCTGATAGTTCAGGCGCAGTGGTACGCAACACGTGGCTGTACGTCATGATCTGTGGCGCAGGCGGCTGGGGTGACGGTACTGATGGCACTGCTTGGCGGAGCTCTTCGCGCACAATATCCGAGATGCCCCCAACGCGTGGATGTTGTTCTAGAGAGGGCAGCTTCTGCAGCTCTTTGCGCACGAGGCTTCAGATAAGTTAGCGAAGGGCTTCCCTGCCGTTTCCGGCCATTGGCAAGCGGAAGTCTACGGCAGCGATGTTCGCAGAGCGATCAAAATGTACAAATCGCTGATTCACGGCACGCTCGATGCTTGTTGCTTCTTTTGTAAAATCAGTCACAGTACGTGGAGGATCACGTACAAGGCCAACGAACAGCTGCTCCTTGACGCCTTGCATAAGATGGCGCACCTTTACCTCCGACATGGACGGATCCGCCCGGCTGGAAAGGCGAGTCATTTCTTCTACAAACATGGCCACGCTTTGATTAGGCCGCTGTGCTCGGGACTGTAGAGCGAGTTCGGCCATCTCTTTTCTTGCATCGTTGCGAATGTTCCGAGCAGTTGTCGCCGGAAATCCTGCCAGGTGGAAATGGTAGCCTCATGGTTTTCGAACCACATCTTGGCGGCGTCTTCTAGTGCGAAAAAAACATTCTGCAATTTTCGCTCCTCGTTCCACGCTTTAAACACAGCGACCCGGTCGTAGCTGGTCAGCCACTCCTCAACGTCTTCAAACTTGTCGCCATGGAACGGCGTAGGCATACGTGGAGTATGGCCGATCAGCTGCTGGGCACTCACGGGAAGCTGAGTGGTGGTCTGAATTGCCGCTGTAGTCATCGTGGTTCGCGGCGGGGAAACAAGAGGACTACACTCGGGAGCTAAGCCTCTCAAGCGACGGCTCGCCTTGTGCACAGGTGTCGTGTCCACGGTGTGTAGATGGGCGTAGGGGGCAGCCAGAGGCTTTTCGTACATGGGATCTACCGGGAAGCTCCACCAAAAATGTCACAGAAGCCAGTGAAACTAGCTCAGCAGGTTTACTCACAGCTAAGTAAAAGCACCGGCAAGATAAGGCACGGAACCGACTGGCAGGCGAGCACCGAGAGCGAAGACGAGCGCGTGCCAGTCTCCCGAGCTCTCGCCACATGTCGGCGCCAGTAAGATAACATTGCGGCAATATCACCAACGTAATTTTTGTTCATTTTTTAGTAATGAATATTATTTCTTTGTCGTGACATTCCCCCCCCCCCCCTAATGTAATGTCCCGAACGGGACCCTTGAGGAAAAATAAATACATACAGATTACGAAAGACACCTGTATTATTTGGCAATTGAATTGTAGGGGCTATGGGTAGAAGAAAGGGATACTGCAACAGCGGTTTACGTCAAGGGCAGCTCTCTCTATAGCCATAGCACTCCAAGAACCAAATTCGGATAATATCAGGGTTAGAGGGTACAAATGATATTGTAGCGAAAATGAGTGAGTTTCTAGGGTTGCCGCACTGGTGTAATACAACACGGCAATAACTCAGCACCCAATAATTGGAAGCATTGAAGCCGTGCTTTTAGACCTACACTCTAAAGAGAATAGAGAAAACCTCTTCATCCTTAATGTGTACAGTCCTCCGAGGCAGAGGAAGGTTGACTTTACACCACTCTTCCGGGAGGCGGTCAATATAGCTCGGAGAAACAGGTTGGTTATTGTAGGCGACTTTAATGCTCGGCATCAAACGTGGGATACGACTCGCAGGATGCTGAAGAAAACAAACTTTTAGATGGTATCCTAGCCAGCACGCTGTATCTACTCACCTACCCTTGCTGCCCCACCAAGATGGGTAACAATGTATGTAAAGACACGACGCCGCACCTTACTCGCACTCACTGATGTGATGGTGCTAGCTGGAACAACACAGGCAATAGTTTAGCAAGTGATCACCTAATCACAAAGATATCATTAGGACTGAAAATCTGGAAACCATCGGTTAAAGCAAACTAATGGGCTGGTACAAATTTAGAGAGATCAGAACTACCGAAGACAGAAACGGATGGGCTAGTCTAAATGAGTGGACGCAGGAACCCCATTCGCATTTTAAGGAAGCTACTGAAGAAGCTAGCACGCCGCGCGACCCTCCCGAAATGAGCGGCCAATTATTTAATATGATACGTTGGAAGCAAGAGCTGAAGAAGCAGAGATGAAATAGGAACCTACCCAGAGAACTCGCCAGACAAAATAGGTCGATCGAAGAACATGCCGCCTGGCTGTGCGAAAGGGGCTCGATGGATCTGTGCGACTCGTTATGGTTGAATATGGGTCTTTCGAGAACATGGGTGATCTTGCGTCATCTAATAGATCGTAATCGTTCGAAGTAACAAACTCGGGTAACTCAGATTGCTACTAAGCACAACTTTGAGGCCTCAAACAAGGAACGACTGGACTACATCAGAAAGGTATACATCAGCCAACAACTGCGCATGCTCCTGCCGGAGTAGTCGGGCATACCCAATGGAGAACTGGACGAATCCTTCGAAGAGGCAGAGGTAAGAGCGGTATTGGGTGAGCTAAAGAAGCGTTCAGCTCCGGGTCCAGATGGAGTAAGCAATACCACACCTAAGAATCTAGAAGTCAATTCGATCCCGTATCTGACTGAAATTTAGAACAGGATTTGGTAAACTGGAAATGTACTAACGGAATAGAAGCAGTTCAACCTAGTACGTTTTCTCAAAGTAGGGAAACCTCGGGAATTTGAATAATATGAGACCAATCTCCCTCACTTTCTGCTTGGAGAAGCTGATATGTGGTGCAGAAATGACTCTCTAAATACATGGAAAGAAAAGGGCCCTGGCCAGACGAAATGGTTGGGCACTAGGCCGGATCTCAGAAAAAAAACATCATGCTTAAGTTGAAACACAGCGTCCTAGATAAGGGAGAACAGGCTGACAAATGAGTGATGTTCAGTCTGGACCTCATGAAGGCTTTCGATAATGTGGAACACAAGGCAGTACTCGAAGGTATGCAAGATTTCAACGTAGAAGTGAGATGCTTCAGTTATGTTAAGAGCTTTCATTCGGACAGACAGACTACCATCGAAACCTTAAATCTCAAATCCGAATCTTTGGCGACGGGGGATAGAAGAACGCTGTGTTAACTTCACTTTGAGGGAACTCTCCCCTCTCTTAAGACAAATAGAGGAGATTCAACATAGCATATACTGTGACGATATCACTATTTGGACGAGTGCGGGCTCCGATGCCAATATATCGCGTAGACTTAGGATAGTTGCGTAGAGAGTAGAAAAATACGCCCTCTCCGGATGACTGTCCAGCTCTCCGCTTAATTCTGAAATTTTCCAGTAATCAAAGCTCTAGGCACACTTCTCCAAGAGAACGAAAAAAAAACAATTTAGTCATAAACGAGTTAGTGAATTTTGTGTCTCTGGCATCTAGAATCTTCTGTAAATCTCACTAAAAGATAAGGGTTTGCGGGAGCACTGCCTCTTCCACCTAACAAACGCGTTTATTATCAGCAGGATTGCCTATGCAATTCCGTTACTGAGTTTAAGTCAGAGAAGGAGAAAACCGGATATCCTGATTAGGAGAGCATATAAAAGAGCCTTAAAGCGGTAAAGAAGAATTTGGGCATAGGCAAAAACCAGATGTATGCGATAAGGGACAAGGCGGGCAACGTCAACACGAATATGGACAAGATAGTCAAAGTAGTCGAGGAGTTTTATACAGATATCTACAGTAGCCAAAATAATCAGGACCGTAATGAGATTGGCGGTAGGGAAAAACAGTCAGACGTTCCATCAGTGACGAAGGACAAGGTCAAGAAAGCACTAGAAACTATGAAAAGGGGCAAATCAGCTGGAGAGGATCAGATAACTACAATTTTGCTGAAGGACGGGGGGGGGGATATCGTGCTAGAAAAACTGGCCACCTACGCAGTGCCTGGTGTCATCGAGGGTACCGGAACCATAGAAGAATGCAAACATTATCCTCATTCGTAAGAAAGGGGACTCTAAGGACCTTAGATATTGCAGACCAATCAGCTTACTGCCTGTTACGTATAAGGTATTTACTAAGGTAATCGCTAATAGAATCAGGACAACCTTAGACTGCAATCAAGCAAATGATCAAGCAGGGTTTCTGAAACGGTACTCTACTATCGATCATATCCATACCATCAATCAGGTGATAGAAAAATGCTCGGAATATAACCAGCCCTTATACATAGCATTCATTGATTACGAAAAGCATTTGACTCAGTTGAAACCTCGCCGGTGATGCAGGCATAGCGAAATCAGGGGGTAGACGAGCCGTACGTGAAAGTGCTTAAATATATATATAGTGGCTGCACAGCAACCATAGTTCTGCATAAAGAAAGTAACAAAATTGCCATAAAGAAAGGTGTTAGCCAAGGAGACACGATCTCCCCAGTACTATTCACAGCTTGCTTAGAAGTATTCAGAGACTTGGAATGGGAGCAATTAGGGATAAGGGTAGATGGAGAATACCTCAGTAATCTGCGATTTGCTGATGACATTGCCTTGCTAATCAACTCGGGGGATGAACTGCAAATAATGATTGATGACCTAGACAGGAAAAGTAGAAAGGTAGGCTTGAAAGTCAATACGCAGACGACTAAGGCAATGTTCAACAGCCTCGGGAAGGAACAGCAGTTTGCACTAAGTAGCAAAGTACTGGAAGTAGTAGGCGAATATGTCTACTTAGGACAAGTAGTAACCGCAGATCCGGACCATGAAAAGGAAATAACAAGAATAATAAGATTGGGATGGGGCGCATTTGGCTAGCACTCGCAGATTATTACTAGCAGCTTACCGCTATCGCTCAAGAGGAAAGTATACAACAGTTGCATCTTGCCTGTACTCACCTATGGGGCTGAAACGTGGAGGCTAACCAAGAGAGTTCTACTTAAGTTGAGGACAACACAGAGGGATATGGAACGAAAAATGATAGGGGTAACATTAAGAGATAGGAAAAGTGCACAGTGGGTCAGAGAAATGGCTCAAGTTACCGATATTCTAGTGGAAATTAAGAAGAAGAAATGGACATGAGCAGGACATGTAGTGCGAAGAGAGGATAACCGATGGTCGCTGAGGGTAACAGACTGGATTCCAAGGGAAGGAAAGCGCAGCAGGGGGCGGCAGAAAGTTAGGGGGGCGGATGAGATTAACAAGTTCGCAGGGGTCAAGTGGATGCAACTAGCACAGAACCGGGTTAAGTGGAGAAATATGGGAGAGGCCCTCGCCCTGCAGTGGGTATAGTCAGGCTGATGATGATGATAAAAGAGCACTAGGAATTTCCACCAGCGCCTCAACTGAGAATATGTTGAAAACGAGAGCACAAAATGCATGGCCTGAAATCGGTGCAGCGGTGAGGGGGAGGGGGCAATTCTGGAGACTGAGTCCCACGAGGGCAGGAAGAAAGATCCTGGCCAGCATAGGGGAACACCAGAGGGAGCTGTCATAGGCGGCAGCATAAATAGATTATTCAAGTTCGGAAAAGAATGAAAATCGCTCTTACTCCGAAGAATATGCATCCGACACACAACAAGGAACGCAGGGCACATCGTGCCAAACTTAGAAAAATACTACGAGGGGTAGACTCTACTCAAGTTACACACTTCGATGCCGCCTGCGAAGTGTGCCAGTGATTGATGGGGACTACGAGACGGTGGTCACCGGATCCTTCAACACTAGAAACTCGCTCATAGCAGAAGAAGCTGCTCCGACGTTAGTCTGCAGGAGCCCCAAAGCCAAATTCGCACTTTTCGACAGCAAGATAGGAGTAAGAAACTTTATTAATGGGGTTGTTTCGAAAGAAGCAGTTAAGATACTTGGACACTCAGTATTGGATAGAGAGATCTCCATCATGTGGGCCCTGTTTCACGAGGGGACTCCAGGCAACGAGGCTGCTGACAGTCTCGCCCGAGATATCTACACTCGGCGGCCGGGGACACCCTTACCCGGATCGAAGTATTCACTCATCACGTACACGGAAATCACGGCAGCACACAGGGAAGAAAGACTAGACTTCCCACTTCCAGATCGGTCTCTCGATCAGGAGTGCACAGACTCGCGAAAATTACAAACAATTAAACCGATTCTTTTCACCTTATCTATACAGGGAGGGAGAGGAAACTCCAAAGTTCTGCACCAAATGAAGCCTTTTTCTGTAATTCTCTAATACTTTTCTGTAGTTCTGTTGTACTTTTCTGTAGTTCTGCAGTTTTTGTGTAGTATATTTCCGTTGTCTGTAGTTCTGTAGCACTTTTCTCTGGTAACTAGAGAAATTTATGATGATTACTACAAAACGTTTTGTTGTCACAACAGGTTTCCCATCAAAAACCGTACAGATTCTGTTTTAAAAGCAAAACCTTTTCCGTAGTTTTTTCTGACAGGGCACGATTATCTCATTTGGGAATGCCCCGATTTTCCTAGGCAAACTGTTAGAAAGAAACCTGGGATTCTCTTCTCTGGAGCCGGGCTCCGGAGCAGCAAGCTCGAGTAATCCGTCTGGCATGGAACCCTTTCTGAAAGACGTCCTCCTGCGGGGCTCTCTCTCCCTTGTAGGTCCCCTAAGGTTTCTGTGAGGGAGCGGAGGGGCCTCTACATCGACGGCAATAAAGTTATCTTGAACTTGAACTTGCGTTCCACAGGGGGCACTTGTGACCACTAAAGTGCGATGAGGCAAAAGTGTCTTTTGCGCGGTGGTCTTAATCTCTCCACTACGACACCTCTTTCTCTCTATTTTCACTCCCATCTTCCTCCTTTTCCTTACGACTCGTTTAAGGTGTCCACGAAGAATTATGACAGATACTGTGCCTTCTCGTTCCTGTAAGCTAATTTGAAACGCCGCCAATCCCTGCTGCACTGAGCTTGCTTTTGTATGCTTTTTGATGTGGCGTTCGAGGAAGCGCCAAATGAATGAAGCCGCGCGGACGCCTGGATCAAACGCCCGGCGGGGTGATGGTTAGTTGGAAAACTTTTATCTCCTCCGGAAATTGGCGTCCTCTTCCCCACCCCCGGCAGCGTAATAGCAAACCATATCCCGTAGGAGCACTGGAGCAGACGACGCTCTGGCGCGTGATTCCTCTGAGCAGCGCCACCAGGTGACAAATAGCGGCTATATTGTCTAAACGAATAAGAACACATTTAAAGCCCACCGTTCCTGTCGTTTCTGTGGCGCAATGCTTAAAAATTTCTTTTAGTTTATACACTTGTTCAACAAAATAATCACATACAGATCGTGCATCGACATCACAGTGTCTATAAGCCATCCTACTCCTCCAAATACTGTGAATGCCCAATAGCATGATGACGTCATACTGAAAATCATCATTAACAATTGTCAAGTACCGAATTCCACGTGGCGTCAATGGCAGGTCTTTTTTAAGTGTCCTTTGTAACACATCCCAGAAAAACACCGCATCCCAACAATCCAGGAACACGTGCTCAACTGTTTCAGGTTTCCTACATAGTAGACAGTTTGAGCCCCAAGGTACAAAAAGGCCCTTTTCTTTCATCCATGTTTTGACCAGCAAGACGCTGCGGAGGAGGTATTGAGTCTGATGGGCGAAGTTGTGGTAATGAAAGTCCATTAGACACGGTTGAAAGCCAAGGGGCATGGCAACCACGATCTTTTACTGATGTATTTGTACCAATTCATGCAATAAAAAAAAAAAAAAACGTTTCTGTGGCGCAATCCCAGAAAAATTGCGCCACAGATGTGCTTCAGAGAACTTTAAAAAAAGAGCTACCTCTAGATGCATATGGCATACGATTTTTACCTTTTCCAATTACAGAGGAGTTTCCCTTTGATACAATAATGCTCCTGGGCCTCCACAGCTTGTGGAAAACCAGAATGCAGTTTAATAATGCCGATATACAAGTCAATCCTGTACGAGAACATTTCATACACAGTGTTGTGCGGTTCAGGGAAGTGCATATGACACTCCCCCAGCAGCCAAAATGGATTCATGTGCTTGACAGTTTGGTAAAACTGAAAAGTTTTAACATGCCGTGTCACGCAAAAGTGTGCTGGCACGTTTTATTGTTCATCGTCTTGTTTTGAATGTCCAAGTCGGCAATAAAGAAAAAAAAACGTTTCTGTGGCGCGATGGATTAACACCACGCATCTCTTCACTAATGCCACTTAAACATGTGTTCGACTGCTGTGTCCTATTTTTTTCTGAATATGTTTTTTTTTGCAATTGCCTTCACTGTAATTATATCCAGCCTTCAGTGAGTGTATGTCACCTTTAGGTTGCGTTTACAGACACCTTTAAGTAAGAATCGGTATGACAACAGTTACACTAAGCAATTACCTTCCCCGCAATAATTTCCTGCCTCAGTGAGTGCATGCTACCTTTAGGTTGCGTTCAAAGACATCTTTCAGCAACAATCTTCGTTTACAGTGAGTGCATGTTACTTTTAGGTAGCGTTCACAGAGATCTTTCAGCAACAATCGCCGTTTAACTCGCTGAAAGCGTCGTCTGCTCCAGTGCGCCTACGGGATATGGTGTGGCAATACGCCCCCCGGCACGCGTGCTGGCGAAGACGAGGAGTCTTGCGCCAGCGGCAAGTAGCCCTTCTTGTGCCGGCCTCTTCCGCCATGTAGACAGTGAGTAGCTGGATCGCAGGGTCCACGCTTTATAGCAGTGTATACCAGGCTCCTCTACTTGTTATATTTTATCATATCGTGGGGTCTGCGGGCACTCTCAAATTATTTGGTCGAGGGTCTCTCTCGTCCAACAGTGTTTGCACTGACCATTGTCCCTAAGGTCGGGTAGCGCGTGAAACACACAGAACGAGTTCATGAAGGTATTAGTTTTATCCGCCTCCAAGCGACAGTTTGTTGCCGCCTCCATTTACACAATTTGATCAATGTTGCGTAAGCTCCGCGAGGTTTGTGAATACAGTGGCCTAGTACTCGGATCTCGTCATTTTTGGGTATGGGTCCATCCACTGTTAACGGTGAGGTAGATTTTGGTTCTGCCCTTATGTGCACAAATTCCGATTTGGACGGGGAGCACTGAAGGCCGCAAGGACGGACGTAGTTGACTACAATGTCAACCGTTTGCTGAAGGTTGGCCTCCATTTCTCCTACCCCGAGTCGTGCATAGCTCAGATGGTGATGTCCGACTACTGTGCTGTAGTACCCAGGTTCGATCCCGATCGCCGGCGGCTGCGCTTCGATGGAAGCGAAACAAAGAGATGTTCACGTGCTGTGCGATGTCAGTACATGTTTAAAACGTTTAAAATCCTCAGGTGGTCTAAATTACTCCGCGGCCCTTCACTGTAGCCCCTGCTTCTCTCTTTCTTCTTTTCCTCCCACTTTCCTCCCTTCTCTTATAGCGTGATTCAGCTGCTCACAGAAACAGCGCGCTACTGGTGTCCACAAAAGAGACTGACAGGTACGACATACGCGACGCCGTTTACTTTCCTGTAAACCAATTTATCAGAGATATTAAAAATATGATGTGGTTTATTTTTGGTTAAACCTAATGTTTCGCAAAAGATTGTACACAAGATTACACAAAGTAAAGATATTTATTCTCACAACGTGTTTATCTTGTGTATTTCGCCTATTTAGCTATAATGATTAGGCCAGATACGGTTGCGCTAAATAAAAATGCGATGGTTTTAGGTATCGCTTTGACGATTTACAAAGCGGCAGAGCCTGCGTAGTCGGCGACACGCAACTCTGACATCCCGCACGTTGCATGCGTAGCCAATGTGCACGTGCGCAGCTGTTTGTGGAGTCAGCGGCAGCAGTGGCGGCGGCGCAGTGCTGACGCCACGCGCGGCGTACCTGTTGCTTGTCGTATGTATAGTAGCAACCCAGCTCTGTGCGGCGACTTTGGCTTTACGAGGCATAGTTCCAAAAACTGGATTGAAAAGGCGGTGTTTCATGAACTACAGCTGCAAAACTCCCAGCTTTCGCTCTATCACTAGGTTCAAGATATGTTTAAAGATCAACAGAAATGGCCACCAAGAAGGGTAAACAATGCCATAACACTGATACATAACTGAACCACCCATCATTCTCCTGCAAAAAATTTTCTATCTAGCGTTTGCAACACCAGAGGTGACCCTTTCAATTTTTTCTGTCAACTCGTACGCCGAAGGGAGGCATAAAAAAATAAAGAGTGCAAGCAAGTGGAAAGCTTCGCCCAGAAATACGTCACTTCGACGAACAACCGGTTGCCCCGCGCTCGCTCGGTAGCTGGCGTACTCGCGTGAACCCGTCCTCGAGTCGCCAGTTCGCGCAGCCCCTGTTCACGGGACGGGTTAACCAAGGTTGCGTAACCACGGTTACGCGAAAGCGTAGTTAGCCCATGGACCAAACCATGGTTACACCACTAACCGCGGGTATTGCAAACCGAACTTGGGGACCTCGGCTTGCGTCTTTAACCGAGGTTATAGCGGCATCTGTTGACGGAGGCTACACGTCGGCGCCCGAGTGCGCGAAACGGACGATCGGGTCTGCTTCACAAAGTTATTCATTTACCTACTGTATTACGTTTAAAGATCGATGTAAGAATATGCGGTGTCTACTGTGCCGCCCGGCGTCTTTGATTACGGCCGACAGCGCAGCGACTGCGTACTGAAACCTTGTCCTGCCTGCAGTATCGTTTGAACGGCTTGTTGCTGAGCAGAACGTCAACAAATGCACGGCCTTAGCTGTAATGAAAGTACACGAATTTGCAACGCTTGCAGCACGGGATGCCACGAGCAGGCTAAGGTACAGTCTTCGTCAAAAATGTAGAGCCCAGGGGGTCTACTTCTGAGCCGCTTCGTGCGGCTTGTAATGTATTTACAATGTTCCAAATCTTTTGAGAGTAAGAAGATTTTTTGCCCTACCCTCTCCTATGGTAAGGACCTCCACTAATGCTAAATCAGCTCCACTACACGGATCAGAAGTAGACCCCCCGGGCTGTACACTTTTGACAAACGCTGTACGTTACACAATTACCGCGAGGGTGGGGCGCGCGAGCGCGGCGAATGACGGCGCCGCGCGTGACCGTCCCTAGTCGTCGCTAGGCCTAAGTTGCTTCGCTTCGAAGCCGCAGCGGTCACGGCTTTGGAACGGATCAACACTGTTGTAAATTGTCTACGTATAAAACTGCCTTATTGTGAATCCTATCCTGGCATAGTAAAATCATCATAGGATTAACTCTGGCGACGCATTAATCGCAGAGCTAGTACGAGCAGATCGGATTAGCCGAAATGCACCAGCGGCAGCTGCTTGAGCAGAAACTAGCTTGTATCACGGCTATCGCTCTTACCAGCTATTTGTTGCTGATCAGCGATCTTCACGAGGTCTTCATACTTGATATTCGGCTCAGTATTCCAAACACCAACAAATTCTAGCACGCTTTATTTCGGACATCGGCGCTAACGATCCGCCGTGTCGTTCGAGTACGGTATGCGGGAGGAGGGGCCACAGCGGCGGCGTTTACGACGGTCGATGAGGTGCTGCCCTCGTGCGGTGCTTGACCGTGCTGTTGACGCCTCGTCGGACGACACTTTACCGGTATTCCTGAAAGCACGCTATATAAATAAGATGTGTAAATGCAGCTTCGTTCCGCCGATCACTGCGTCGCTTCGGTTGTTGTACTTGATGGGCAATGGCCGCCTAACCGAGAAGAGCGGCGAGCTGTGTAACAACACCCCGCACACGCGAGGCGCTGAGGAGTTCGCTCAGTGCCCGAGCAGATGACTTTCGCAGACACCGGATTCCCAGAAGTGTGTCCGCGACGTCATAGCTGCAGCGGCCGCAGCAAATGGCAGCTTCTAGCAAGCCTTGCCAGTCAACTCACCCGTGACGTCACGGATTACGGAAATAGTTCCACGCGACACCGCCAAGCACAACTTCTCTGCCCGCGAATTAATAATAAATTGCTGGCTTTGTTTCAAGGAGATATACTTTGGGTTAACGCTCAAAAGGATTCGTTCTACACACTGAACACGTTTATCAGTGGCTTCTTGTCGACCGTTTCTGTGGACCTTTAATCCCTTGCAATTTTTTTTTTCATGATGATATTGTGTTTAGAAAAATTTTATTAGACGTTAGACATTGACGGCTAGTGACAAATGACCAAAACAAAACGCCCGCGGTTAAGAACCGGGGACAGTCGACTTAACATATCTCGTCACGAGGAAATACATGACCAATCACAACTTACATATAGAAAAAAATTGGATGCTGGTACAGATGATATATGCAATTCTAAAGGGGAATATACATGAACGTATACGCAGTGTAGAATTTAATAGATAAGAATAAATACAAACATACAGAAGTCGCATGCACAGTGTGTATGCAGATGCGTGTTTCGATGTATACAACTGTGAATTGACATAGATATTTACATTACACTACAGGTACCAAAATAGGTTAAATCCCACGTGAACACGTCCATCCTACATGGAAACAAATGTGCAATACCACTGGCCAAGAAATTCTCGCTCCCCAAGGTAGAAAAGTTCCTCGGCCAGAAAGCTTGCCATCTCCTATCGTAGGCGCGCCAGAACAGAGAAAATCGCACGTCGGCGCCCGCTCGAGGCGTCAGCATCACAACGATTGCGCCATAACGTGAACGCTGTAGCTACAATCAGCAATAGCGCAATGCGACCGCAAGCATGTCTACCATTTTTCTGAAGTGTCTTGATACCAAGACTTCTGAAACCGGTATGCACTGCCGTCCAAAACTGACGAGCAAAAATGTATTGCTTGGTCATGCGACGTTTAGATTCTTGAAACGGGTAGTTGGGGCACTGCACTGTCCGCAAAACACGCCATCGTTGCAGCCGGCCTCGCGTAGGCGATACCCCCACTCCAAGAGCCACATAAATTCGCGCATATGTCATGGAAAAACCGATGCGGTAAGCGGTAACCAAGAAGTGGAATCCGCCCTTCGCCTCCATTGTGCAGGCAGTAGCGTAAGAACGAACATTCCCATTGACTGTACTACTCTGTTCACCGATATGTCTAAGTCTGGGATGACATGGCGGGCGTGGCGACTGAATTCCGCCATAGGCGAATAAAATTATGCATACGGAAAGCATGTGAACCCCTGTTTCGTTCCTGATCACGGAAGAGCTCTCTCACACTTTCGCCAAAAAAATAGAAAGCGACCACCCGAGCTGAGCACTCATCCCCTTGCAGCAAACGAAGAAGATAGCGCAGAGCCAGTAGCTTGCAGCAGACAAAGGGAAAGCGAAGGCACCCTTTGAAAGCCAAGAAATTATTTCGGCGGGATAGTTGGCGTATGAAGAGTGGGGTTAAATAGAGCGCTAAAACAAGGACATAACAACAGAACACAGGCGCTGACTAATAATTGATGTTCATTGACCAACAGAAGGGCGTTATAGTCACAGAAATGAAACAGAGCGAGTGGAGCTGCCAGCAGAGCGATAAAATGTAAGAATGGGACTCCTTAAAGCATAACCCTTACAAAAATAGATATTGAATTTCTGTTACCCACGTAATGTGTTTTTGATGAGTCATCAACCACTCAAAGGAGATTCAAGATTAGATGTGTTTTAACATCATATCCGCAGCAGACTTTCCTTTGAGATCACACATTAAGCTTTGTGGTTGGAAAACGCAGCAGTATTTTTGGGTAGGATCTAATGTGGAAATACATTGATTTTCAAATGAGGAAATGTATACATCACTAAGTGAATATATATTATTTCCTTGTTAACTGCACACTTTCAGAGCCCTATGCTTTCATTTCTGATTAGCATATGTAGGATGTTGCCTAAGAAACAATTTTTATGTGTTTTAACATGAGATCCGCAACAGACTTTCATTTGAGATTACGCAAGAAGTTCTGTACTTGGAAAACACAACAGTATTTTTGTATAGGAGCTACTGTGGAAATACATTGACTTTCTCAAATGGGGGAAAGTATACATCACTAAGCGAATGTATATTCTTTACTATGTTTTCATTTCTGTTTAGCATGCACTGTAAAAACAAAAACAACTTTTTGGACATTTGTTTCATTCAAAACACGCTTACACCCTCCGTCTTGGGTGTTTGTGCCATTGCAAATCACTTCTTGCGAAGCGAATGGGTGCTGTGGTTGGACAATATGCTTGAGGGTGTTACGGGCGAGGATATTGTTGTGTACGCGAACCGACGCACTACCACACCGCCTCCAAGCAAACGGACGCAAGGCCGCTCCATTTCCAATGCCTCCTCGCACCTGCGAGCAGGCCGTTTCGGATAGACCAGCAGGGGTACCCCGGCCTGCGCCGACGACGACGCGCGGACGTAACCCGAGCCGTGCGTTGCCTCGTAACTGGACCGTCCTGGGAGCATGTGCGCGACCAGGGCACGAGAGGCAATGCCTTCTTTATAATGCATGATATTTTGCGTGTTTCTTAAGCTTTCGAGCTCCTTCTTGCTCTGCATATAGATTAGCCGAGCCCTCAGTCATCGCATCGCTTCCCGAAATGTTTAGATACAAATAAGATTTAGTTACCAGTAAAATAGTGTTGGCGCTGCTGCGCTTGCCGGTATTGAAGCTTGGCCGCACTTTTTTTCCTTAAAGGTTCGTGCTACAGCTCCGTGTTCAGCGAAAATTACGCCCAGCCCAAGATAGCAACCACCGAAGAGCCAGCGCTGATAAATTTGCCAGCGATGCCAAACTCGACATGTTAAAATGACTCCAGTGGACAAAATAGTGCGCATAGGTATCCAGAACATTAGATGCAAGTTCAATGGTAGAAGTTGTAATTGTTAGAGCAGCCGAAATGGCCTGTACACTTCGAAACATGCTTCGAAACATCAAGTCCCAATCTTATGAATGCCGGCATAAGAAGCAAATACGTTACCAACATCACCAGTTCCCCAAGTCGCCCCCCTTCAGCTATAAAAGCACTGTACCTTCTGCAATAAACGCTTTTTTGGTTCACTGGCCGTCTCGACCGATACATGGTGTCAGAAGTGGGTTCACGTCGGGGACCTGCCAACTGAGGACAAACCACGATGGAACAACTGCTGAAGCTTCCTGAACCATTGCGACTATCGGGGAATATCGCCAAGAACTGGGAATTGTTCCTGCAGAAATTCGAGCTTTTTCTGCAAGCGACGGAATCTTCAAAAGAGCCCCGATCCGAAGCTGCCAAAACAGCACTGCTGCTCAGCACTGCCGGAGACGACGCACTGGAGGTATTTAACAACTTTTCTTTCATCGAGAGCGAGAATAAGCAAGACTACGCTACCGTTGTTAAGAAGTTCAAGGATTACTGCCAGGAGCAACAGAACGAAGTTTATGAGCGGTACATGTTCCGGACAAGAGTGCAAGGCGAAAAGGAGCCATTTGAGCATTTTTTGCGAGACCTAAGGAAGCAAGCGAGAAGCTGCAATTTTGTGGGGCTTGCCGATTCTTTCATCCGTGACCAAATAGTGTTTGGTACAAACAACTCGAAACTGCGTGAAAAATTGCTCAAGGAAAAAGACGACG
The DNA here is from genome assembly GCF_055883805.1 of Amblyomma maculatum. NCBI lineage: Eukaryota > Metazoa > Arthropoda > Arachnida > Ixodida > Ixodidae > Amblyomma > Amblyomma maculatum. The sequence goes on along the minus strand of NC_139352.1, from coordinate 116,674,617 downwards.
CTTGTCAAGGCTGAGCAGATTTGCAAAGCGGAGGAAGCAGCTTCGCTACAAAACAAGGCCTGGGGGCCACAGCCTGATAAGCATGTAGCGCTCGTCAAGAAGCAGTCCGAGCAGGTTCACAGAGCGGGGCAAGCAGTACAAAACGCATCAGCCTGGGAACAGTCCGATAAGCCCGGACCGCTAGCCAAGAAGCAATCTCGAAAATGCGCCAGGTGCAACCGTTTTCACGCGATACCCGGCAGTTGTCCAGCGTTCGGCAAAACTTGTTTCGTGTGCGAGAGTGCTAATCATTTCGCAGCCTGCTGCAAAAAGGGCGCGCAAATCAGAGAAGTTGGCGAGGAAGAAGAAAGCTTCGATATTCTCGATGTAACAGTCTCGAGCATTGACGCCAAGGCAGACTGGGTAGTGCAGGCAAAAGTGGCGGACCAGATAGTTCATTTCAAAGTGGACACGGGGTCCCAAGCCCCGTACTCTATCTACCGACGGTGCAAAACGGCAGGCAACTTGAAACCGAGCTCTTCGGTGCTGCGATCATACAGTGGTGGTGTCTTTCGGCACTTCGGTGCGGCAAGATTACCAGTGATCGTGAACAGCCGGTCTAAAGACATTAACTTTTACGTCGTGAAAAAGGGCAACCAAGCCATACTGGGACTATTAGCAAGCGAATCCCTCGATCTCGTGTCGCGTGCTGTGGACGCTGTAAAAGCAGGAAGCACCACCGCCAGCAGCAGTGAGGACGCTCTGAATGAATTTCGCCAGCTTTTTCAGGGAACCGGCTGCGTGAGCCGCCAGTACAAAATGGTCCTACGAAAGGATGCGACGCCTGTTGTTCAGCACGCTCGACGGGTGCCCTTGGCGCTGAGGGAGCCTTTGAGGGAGGAGCTGGAGCGCATGGAGCGAAGTGGCAACATTGAGAGGGTCCAGAAACCAACAGATTGGGTGAACCCCTTGGTTATCGTGAAAAAAAAAACGGGAAACTACGTGTTTGCATGGACCCTAGAAGCATCAACTGAGTGTATACAGCGAGAGCACTACCAGATGCCGAGACGCGAGGACATAGAAGCTGAGCTAGCCGGAGCTAAGTACTTCTCGCTCCTCGATGCAAAGTCCGGGTTTCATCAGGTACCTTTAGATGACGCCACAGCAACTATATGCACGTTCGGTACTCCATTCGGCCGCTACCGATTTTTAAGGCTCCCGTTCGGAATCTCATCAGCCCCGGAAGTATTCCAGAAAATTCTGACAGAAATATTTGACCGCTGCCAAGGTGTAAGAATATACATAGATAACATTCTGATATGGGGCGCATCTAAGGAAGAACACGATGCACGCCTACGAAACGTGCTGCAGGTGGCAGAAAAAGCCGGCTTAACTTTCAATGCCGAAAAGTGCAAGATTGGCGTGACTGAAATTGAATTCCTGGGTGATGTCATTAGCCAGGATGGAATAAAGCCTAACCCAGCATTAACTGAGTCACTGAGGGAGACTCCGTGCCCAACGGGCAAAGGAGCGGTGCACAGAATGCTAGGAGTAGCCAATTATTTCATCAAGTACTTGCCCAATCTAGCGGAACGTACTACGCTTCTCCGCAGCCTCATCAAAAAGGACTCTGTGTTCGAGTGGACCGACAATCACGCTAGTGAGTGGAGGACGATCTGCGACATGCTTAGCAGTGCACCTCTCCTGGCTATTTTTAACCCAGCCAAAGAAACTAAAATTGCGGCAGATGCATCAAAGAATGGTTTGGGGGCTGCACTCTTACAGCGTCACGGGGAAAACTGGCGTCCGGTCGCTTGTGCGTCGCGTGTAATGACCAGCCCAGAGCAGAGGTATTCGCAGATTGAAAAGGAAGCGATGGGGATAACGTTCGGCTGTGAAAAATTTCATCACTTCGTGTACGGACGCAAGATTGTAATCGAAACTTACCACCGCCCGCTGATTGGTGTTGCAACAAAAGGAATCAGTAATATGTCAGCCAGGCTTCAACGTTTTTTTTTTTTTTGAGGCTACTTCCTTATGACTTTGACCTTCGGTATGTACCAGGCAAGAAATTCTTCCTCGCAGACATGCTATCAAGGGCTCCAAGGGCAGAGACCAAGGACTACCCAAATGACACCGAAGACGTTGAAGTCCACGCAGTTGGAGTCGTGTCAGACCTGGTAAGCGCAAAAACGCTGGGCCGTCTGGCCGACGCAACGGCAAAAGATCCGGACTTGCAGTCAGTGATACGCTATATTAATGGTCAAGGTGAAATTTTGGGCATAATGAAGCCATTCGCATCCGAGCTGTCATTGATTAAAGGAATTGTACTTAAAGGCACCAAAGTTGTAGTTCCGAAGTCAATGAGAAAGGAAGTTCTGCAACGCATTCATGAAGGACACATAGGCTTGAACAAGTGCCAAGCAAGAGCCAGAGGCCTATTGTTCTGGCCGGGGCTGAACTCCGATCTAAAACAGCTGTTACAGAGCTGTGCATTTTGCCGAAAATACGTTTACAAACAGCAAAGCGAGCCGTTTATGATTAGACCTACACCGGACCATGCATGGTACCGTGTAGGCGTTGACATTTTTCAACATGGAGGAAGCTCATACCTCTCCGTTTTTGATGCCTATTCCAACTTCCCAGAAGTAGAAAAGCTGACTCATACAACATCCAGTGCAGTCATTGAGAAGTTGAGCGCCATCTTTTCAAGATACGGGATTCCAATTGAAGTCCACACGGACAATGGGCCCCAGTTTTCGTCTTACGAATTTGCTCTTTTTGCATCTAGGTATGACTTCGACCACGTCACCTCGAGCCCAGAGTTCCCGCGCTCGAATGGACTCGCCGAGAAGGGGGTCCAGATAGTGAAAAGGATCCTAAAGAAAACAGATGAGACAAAGGAGGACTTCTGGCTCGGGTTGCTCGGCTACAGATCCACTCCGCTCGAAGATGGCCGCTCCCCTGGTGAACTGCTGCAGGGAAGGAGACTTCGCACGCGGCTCCCAGACTTCCGGCTGCAGCCATGCAGACCGGTGTTCAAACGAGCTCAGGAAGACACTCGAGGCAGAAAGCTACCACCGCTCAAAACCGGCGATGTCGTGAGGGTGAGGGAAAGGACATGGAATCGCCGCGCTCAAGTAGCCGGAACAGTTGCACCGAGGTCTTATCAAGTAGTTACCGAGGACCACCGCGTGCTACGACGCAACAGACAGCATTTACTTCGAACTGGCGAGCTGTTCCAGCAAGAAGCTACCGAATGTGGCTACTCAAAGAGCGAACCACCAAGTGCAGCGCTGCAACCCACAACACCCGTTGCAACAGGACAGACATCTGTGAGCTCCGGGACCTCTCCGCAGGCACCGCCACAAGTGACAACGACTGGACCGTCTGTGAGCTCAACAGCTCCGCAGGCTCCTCCACTGCGCCGATCCACCAGAGGTACCAGACCACCCCAACGCCTGCGGTACGACCGAAATTTCAACCAAGTGCTTCGCATCTATTCTGCACAGGAGGGAAGATGTATAGCGAATGACGCACGTGCCATGCCTGGCGCGATCGTTTATCATGTTCGTCAAGATTAAGATACGCGCCTTGTTTGCCACACCCCCTTCAGCTATAAAAGCACTGTACCTTCTGCAATAAACGCTTTCATTTTCAGTTTCAGTTTCAGTTTTATTCCTTAAAGGCCCCCATTTCAGGGGTGTTACATAAGGGGTAGGATTACATTTGTAGTGAGGAAAACAAACAGCGATGGTAATTTAACATTGAAGGTGATCTGTTACGCGTTCTTGAAAAGCAGATGTTGAAGCGATGGCGACGATGTCATGGGGTAGGCCGTTCCAGTCCGTGGCTGCTCGAAGAAACAACGAAGCTGAAAACGTAGCAGTGCGTGATAGTGGGCGGGCAACTTGAAGGCGATGACTGGTGCGGTGAGATATGCGTGATGCGGCGGTGATATACGGTGCTTGATTGAGAGGAGAATAAAAGCATTTGTGATAAAGGGTGAGGCCAGCAATGCGACGACGTAAAGAGAGCGGTGGCAGTCCGGATGTAGCTTTCAAGGATGAAACACTGACGTCATATGAGTATGAGGAATGAATGAATCGGGCAGCACGATTCTGCACAGCTTCCAATGCGGTGATTAGATATGCTTGATGTGGGCTCCAGATGGGGGATGCATATTCTAATTTGGGTCTTATAAGTGATTTATACGCGAGCAATTTAACATGTGGGGGGGCAAGACGAAGGTGACGTTTTAGAAAACCGAGTGTTTTGTTTGATGCTGAAATGATGTTACCGACATGAACCTGCCATGATAGATTAGAAGAGAGAGTGACTCCTAGATATTTATATGATTGTACTTGCTCAATCTGTGTGTTAGAAATTGAATAATGAAAAAGATATGGATTGTGACGACGAGTGAAGGGCATGAGTTTACATTTACTAGGATTGAGGGACATTAGCCAGTTATTACACCAATTTAGTACGTTGTTAAGCTCTGTCTGAAGAGTGTATTGATCGTGACAGTTATTAATGGTGCGGTAAATAACACAATCATCTGCGAAAATTCGAATACTACAGGAAACATGCAGGGGCAAGTCGTTAATATATATTAAGAATAGGAGGGGACCGTGGACAGAACCTTGTGGGACGCCTGAAGTAACCGGGAGAGATGTAGACATATGGCCGTTAAGATAGACTGACTGAGAACGGTTAGTTAGGAATTCTTCAATCCATTTGAGAATATTAGGGGGTAGGTTCAGCTTTGAGAGTTTTAGTAATAGCCGACGGTGGGGAACCTTATCAAAAGCTTTGGCGAAATCAAGAAAGATGGTGTCGGTCTGCATATTACGGTCTAGATTAGTGTGCAAGTCGTGAAGGAAAAGCGCTAGTTGGGTTTCGCAAGAGAGGCCCTTACGAAACCCGTGTTGTGAAGGGTGAAAAAAATGGTTTCGGTCCAAGAAGTTTACGATTTGGGAGTAGATGATATGTTCCATGATTTTACAAGGCACACTAGTCAATGAAATGGGGCGGTAATTCAAGGGCGAGTCTCTGTTACCTGATTTGTAGACTGGAACGACCTTCCCCGTTTTCCAATCAAGAGGCAAAATTCCTGAGGAGAGTGACTGTGAGAAAATGAGACATAAATATGATGCACAAATTGATTCCACATTTTTCAATAGTTTTGAATTAATCAGGTCCATTCCAGCTGATGATGAAAGTTTCATTTTATGAATTATGGATGAAATGCCTTCTTCGACGAACGTGACTGCCGGCATGGGGGTTTCTAAGTTAAAGGGTGGTAATTGGGAAGGTGCGTCGAGTTCGGTAGTGAACACAGATGTGAATGCATGGTTAACTATTTCTGCGCAATCATGGTCAGATACCGCTTCATGTGAATCATTCGTCAGTTTAATATCGGGAGGATGTGTTGGGTTTAAAACTTGCCAGAATTGCTTGGGGTTTCTTATAAGTAAGTTTGGTAAGTCATTGTGATAAAATGAGTACTTGGCGTTACGAACAGAAAGTAGGTATGATTTTTCGGCCTCGAAGTATTTTTCCCATGCGGCAGGCGTGTCGTTTTGTTTGGCGGTACGAAACAATCGTTTCTTTTTGTTTTCGAGTCGTTTTAAGTGCTAGGTAAACTATGGTTTATTGCGATTAGTATGAAAGGTAATCCTTGGTGTGAACATATTAGTGAGATGATTTATTTGTTCTTGAATATCAGCCAGTTTTCATGAATTGAGCGAGTGTGAAATGCGGATACGTATTCAGGAAAAAAGATGTTAAGTTCTTCAGTTATTGCATTATAGTTACCCTTATTGTAGAGTTGTATCGTTTTATCGGATGTCTGTTTTTGAGTCGTCTCGATCGATACAAGTGATAGGGGGATCTTATAGACTACACCGGGACGCAACAAAAGTATCTTTGTGCTTCTTAAAATACTCACTTTTCCTCTTCTGTGACATTTTGACTTTGTGGCGAAGTTGCGCAAGTTTATTAGAGGCCGAGAATACTAATCGCACTCCGCCTTTGCCAACAATCTTCTTCAGCCTGTGCGAGAACCGATGAATGTATGGGACCACGGCTGGCACCTTAGTGCGGCCACTAATTATGGCTGTGCAGCTCAAGTAGATCACTTAGCAAATTTTTCTGTGATGCTCCGTCGCAGATGAGAGGGACATCCCGCTGATTCTAGCCTCTGTACCTGGGCGCGTAGTCTTTCTCTTCCCATTGTTCATGCACCAACTAGCCCGCCAAAATACACTCTTGGATTATATTCTTGTGCACCCATCCTATCTTCATTCGTTCTACTCCGAAGAAGCTTGTGTGTTACCCTCATCGTAGCAGCCACCTGTCGAGCGCGTCTTTACACCTTCTCTATCAACCACGCCTACAACTCCCCAGACATTGTCTGGATGTTTCGCGCTGGCATGCTATGATTTAGGTACGGCTTAAGAATATGTCGCATTCTGCGATCGGAATGTTGGAGGCACGTGCGCCTGCTCAACAATTTCCTTCGTGTGCCATACGACCATGAATCCCCTCTAGTAGATCAGACAACCGCTATTCCCGCAGTAAGGGACAGCCTCACTGACTCTCTGGCGGAGTATTTTGGCACTGCTGCCGGCTCACCGCCCAGCACATTTGCCCGCCGGCCGAGATTTTTTTTTCTTTGGGCCTACGTCCTTGCCAGACCACGTAAATTCTGCCCTGAGGCTTAGATCAAAGTTCTGCGTGAGGCAAGCCTTGGCAAGATTGAAATAGTTTCACTAGAAAGAAGTGTAGCCTCGAAAGCTAATAGCGCAAAAGCAGACAGATGCATTGCGGAAAGTATCGACGCTTTACCAAGAGGAACGTACTCAAAAGAGCACGTACCACTGGCTTCTGTTACAACCTGACTTCGGGACAGCGACCTCGAGATGGTTGAGTCTGAGGAGGAAGGCGGCTTCGTAGTTCTTTCTATGGTAGACTTCAACCACGCAGTAAATGACGCCGTCAACAGCAACCTCGTGCGAGCTGGATTAAAACTGTTAAAAGTGCAGCAAACAGCTGCATATTGTGTGACGACATCGAATCGACCAAGATGGCATCATCTATGCTTATTGCCAACTGATGCGGTATGTGCGACAATGTTTTTCAGAAGACAATGATGAATGCCTGGTTCAAAATAACTGTGGAATTTTAATGGAATCTTTTTTTGGAATTGCCATCTTTTTACCTCGATAACACGTATGTCGTATGGGATGGTAACATTTTTATGCAGACATCAGGGGTGTGCAAAGGGGCTAATGTAGCTCCTATCCTAAGTAACATTTTCCTAAGCCAGGTTGACAAGAAAATAGAGACTGATCTAGCTGAAACTGTATCACGCATTTTTCTCTATGTAGATGATTTCCTTATGGTTGCGGAGTCCCTGCAGCCTGAGGATATGACACGTGCTCTTGAAGTCTTCACAAGAAAAGGGTCGGGACATAAATTCATCCATGAAATTCCTCAGGAAAGTATTGTGCAGTTCTTTGATTTAAAATTGACGTTTCAACCGCAAATATGTGTTGGCAATATTCTCCCAGAAGTGAGGCGCCTTTGCTGAACTATAAATCCTTCACTCTAAGCTTGTAAAACCGGCATAGCTAATAGTTGTTTAAGAATGGCAGTGAAAATGTCCTGCCATATTCAAATGATCACTATAGTGTCGCCACTAAGAGGTGCAAGGAAGCGAGTACTAAGACGCAGTTCTTGTGTCTAGGGCAAAGTTATCCGAATGTTGAAATTTTCAAAGCGCGGTTCGGAGATGCAAACGGCTCCTAAGAACGCAAGGGGATGTTTATGCCATATGTGTATGCCTTATCTCACAGATTAAAGAAAGTGGAGGCTATGCACGGAGTGGATATTTTATTACCAGCCCCTAATAAACTAGAAAAATTGGGGGCTGCCGTTCAAAGGAAGAGTGAAGGACGCAAAGGGAAGAAGTGTTACATTAAGCATGTAAGTGTGTACGTTCTATGTCATAAAGATGTAGTTTGCCAAATTTCGCTCTCTTCTGGCCGCGCCAACGCACATGGGCCAAACTGCCGATGTATTAAAGTTAGGCTTATGGAGAATTGTAATGCATTAGAAAAATAAGCCACAAGCCTAACCAAACATTGCTTTTTATCAAAATGTATTCCTTTCTTTGTAGATGCCGAAGTGTTGTTTGTACATAATGACCGCCGCACAAGACAGCTGGCTGGGGCTTTCCAAATAATCAGAAAAATGGACGGATGTGTCAGCGTACCATCTGCCGTGACATTATCAGCCAATCAAATGAGCCTACTATACAAAGATAAAGGCCAAATGTACATATACGTGATTTGGAAGTTATTTTAGCCTGATAAGTACGTCTGGGTTTGACGCATGTTTTCGACATTGCGCGTGTGCGCTGATATGATTAGAGTATAAATTGATGTACGTTTTTCCTAATAAAGATAGTTGTAAGTTCAGCGCCGTCGTGTTGTACCTTCTTGCTCTCGTCTTTGTCCTGTCCGCTTTTGTTGAAACATGAATGGTCACCAACTAGCCCAAACCTCTCTTCTTCTACAGTTGGCATCATCTATAAGAAAAACTGTAGTCTGAGCCTTGCCGGATTTACCTGCAAAACCCACAAGGATGGTCAACCGTTTAGCGTAATCGTTTTCGGCAGGGACATTTGGCAACACCAGGTTGACAAGTACCAAAAGATGTCTTGTACACTTGCCAGTTCAGGACCCTTCCTTTTCCGTAGCCCGCTGATGCATCTCAGTGCCTACAAGACGGCCAGCTAAAAGAAACTTGCGCGTTCTCCATAGACATAAAGAAACTCTACTATTCCTTGCCACATGCCTCGATATGTGATGCTGTCGATGAAACCATAGAGGCATACGGAGCTGTTGTGGAACAGTTGCGGAACTAGTCTTCCCTTCTCTACTTTCTTGAGCTGATGTCCTTCTATGTGAAATCGACCTATGTAAGTTAGGAAGAGCAGCTGTATATTCAAAAGGAAGGTGTTTGCATCGCGTAGTGTTTAGCTCCCACCCTTAGGGGCCTTCTTTCCCACTATGACAAACAGCTATCGGTTGGCCTTCAGCGCAAAGGAGTGATCAAAGTTTCCAGATTTTTCTTTAAAAAATTTTCAGAAATTACTTTCGAAAGCTGTCCTCTGGACCGTAGATGCACCTCTAACCTCATGCGACCGTCATCGTCATCAAGTAGCATAACAGTCGCTGCAAAAGCGTCCAGTAATGTACATTGTGAGCCGAAGTCGCGAACTTCCTCCTCTTCCACCTGTATATACCCATTATCCTCATCGTTCAGTATTGTTCTGAAGGCCGCGCACACAGTTTCAGCTGCGGCCAGGAAGAAATACTTGTTCGAGGTATTACGAAAACTTCTTGCTGGGCTGGTTGATAGCTAGTAAGAGAGCTACCGATGTCGGGGACGCTGTGGCATCTAGCAGGGGTGCACGTCATAGACGGACACCACGTGTTGCGACCTTACCTGCCCGCATACGTGGATGCGACCCACAACATGACCAACGCGGTGGCAGTAATGGGCAGGTTCGCCACTCGGGGTGGGAAGAGCTGACAGGATCCGTTTTGACAGCTCGACGATGACCAAGAGTAAATTGGTACAGGAAAGGTCCTTGGCGTGGACGTCCGTCTTTTGTGGGACTTCGCACTTGGAAAGGGGCTCGGCCTGAGCGATTTCATGTAAGCCCGGGAGATACTATCTGGCGATCTGTAACTCTTCTTGCCGATGGGACAGTGGTCCTTTCCGCCATCGGATAAAAATAAGTCCGTCTCACGTGGCAATAACCCATTATATGGCGGACCACAAAGCCACCGTGCCTTTGTGGTCGAGGAGCCGCCTCGCATTCGGGAGATACCAGCTTCGATCCCTGGTTCCGCCGAATACAGACTGGAATTTCAACGGGTACAAGCTTTCCCCCGGCGTGGTGCTCGGCTCTTTGGTGTGCAATGCTTGGGAAAGGGGCCATAGGTCCAAAATAGTTGCTACGATGGGACAGTGATACATTCCAATTCCGCCATCAGACAACAATAAGTCGGCCTCGCGCGGCAGAACACCTTTACGTGGCTCTTTTTTTTTCCCAAGCACCATTTTTGGTCCATGGCCCTTCTTTCCAAGCATTTCACCCGAGAAGAGCCGGGAACCAGCCCGGGGAAAAATCTTGTACCCATTGTAAACCGGTGGTTACCCGGTGGTGCCGGGGATAGAACCTTTTACCTGCCGAACATTTCATAAAAATATTTTTCAAGCTCGTGCGCAAACATTCCAAGAAATAGGCCCTACTTTCATATTTACGTATTGGGAGTAAGTGAACAAAGAAGGTATGGTAATCCTTTCAACCATATTTTTAGTGGTTCTCCTCTAGCCTTATGACTCCTTTCTGGACAACAAAAAAGGAAGGAAAAGATATCGCCCGCTGCAGCAATAGATCTTCTCCAGCCTATGTCATCTTTTGTTGTTGGATCGTTTAAACATGTAGCATACTAAGAGGCCTATATTCAGAGAAAAGCGGTGGGGAAAGACTGTTACTAGCAAATCTGGTTAAGAGCGAGAGTGCGCTTTTTACAGCTTACACCATGGAGACTCGTATTGGTATCTAACATCTTAAGCACTGGTGAAGCCGGCTGAAACAAAACGGCCAAGGAGAGGATAGGAAGGAGAAGCACGGAAAAAAACGACACTGATAATGCTAGGGAAGAGGAGAGCAATGTAGATAGTAGACAAAGAACGATAAAACGTCATGTAGGACTGTTCGTGCGGGAATGTAAATCACTGTCCCTGATAAGACTGCACGCAGTGACCTCACATTTTCAAAACACGAAGCAAGCAATGCATTTACTAAGCCATACACATGTGGCACTTGTTGCCGAATAATCATGCCCGATATACAGCGCAAGCGGCCCCTCGACAGGATGCTACGAATGCTCCAACAAGAGTGAACTCGCTCCCACGGTTTTTACGTTCGGTCACAGATTTTAGAAAAAAAAACAAACCACATAATGTGCTTTTGTCGCGCGAGGCGGACATAATGTCTGATGACGGAACGGGTAAGAGCCTCATCGGCGTCACTATTTGGGATCTATGACCAATTTCCCAAGCATTTGATTCTAAAGAGTGAGAGGAGCGCTTGTACCCATAGAAAACCGGTGGATTCCCGGCGGCACCAGGGACCAAACCTGGTACCTCCAAATTGAGCGACGGATGCTCTACCACAAGGCCACATCTTCAGCCACATCTTCAGCCCCATTTTTCTTCTCTTTTGTGCGTGTACGTGATTTTGGCGTCTTTAAATTTAAAATGTTTCAAGTGGTGGCTTACAAGAGGAGGCACCCTTAGTATCGCCAGGCTTTCGCTTTCTACCCTTTTCCTGCAATACTATTGCGGTTTTTACTTGCGTTCACAGATGTCAAGTATGAACGGAGCGACAGAACCCATGTAGCACAGGTATTTACATATACTGCTTTGGTTAGCCCTACTAGGACCGTCACTCGCCACCAGCGTGAACCCTAGCTTTTTGCCGGCCTTCACGGCGGCGATGTCGACGACTGACTTAATTGCACCATAATCAGTGATCTCAACCTCTGGGATGACTATCACAAGCTAAGTAGAATACGAAGTAGAATAACTTCATAGAGCATCTGCACAAAATTTTCACTACACTGTCTGCTTGTTCTGAGTTGGTTAAGAAGCTCGCCGCCCTTCTTCAGTATAGATCCTGGTGAGTCATACATTCCATACATCAAGTACGTCTTACCTTTTCCGCTGACTCGATGGGGATAGCGGAGTTTGAACGCATTCGCCGCATTCTTAAAGGCATCGGAACCATCGGCTTCAACGCCTTGATGGCACAGAACCCCTAAACTGCGTCACACATTGCCACTACTTGCCAACGCCTAGACGAACATCAGGCTTTCCGCCTCCAGCACGACTCCATCAATTACACCATCACCCTTACCGTCCAATGTGCCATTACTGCGGACTCCGCGGTCACATTTTCCGTGCGTGCCGTCGGCGCCAACAAGACGAAGATTGTGGTTATGCTCCATTCGTGAGTGCTCACCTGCGCCAGCCTGACGCTTCTACGATGCCGTACTCCAATTTCTTCCCGTCGCTACAGCGGCTAGAATAGGTATTCTAGCCACTGTACCGTCGCTCTCCCTTGCCGCTGGGTTCCACGGATGTTTTCTAACCCTGTGATTCTACCCGACACCATTCCTCTTCGTCTTTCCGCCGCCCACCTCAGCCTCGCCCACTCTATCAATCCTTCTTACTTACGGGGGAAAACTGACAAAAGCAGGTTTTGGACGCAAAGCTGGTTCCCAAACGAACTGTACGACCCCTATCGGACAACAATCTTACATGCTGACAGTACATACCGAGATAGTATACGCTGAACCCCTGACCGACTTGTGTGCCGCTTATTCTGCCATTAATCGGAAATTGTTCTATCGTTTTCACAAAGTGACACCTCCTTACAACGCTCCCCCTATCTGTGGTGCCAATGACAGTATCTCGCATCCATGGGAATATGCACAGCACGCGTTCTCATCGATAACCAGGGGCATCATATTGAATTTATAGCGATCCCCTCATGCATTCATGAACTGATCTTAGGCTTGGTATTATCGTCAGCATCTCCCTCACCTGCCATGACCGCCTTACTCGCATAGTGGACTGTGACCTCAGACCTGATTCTGCCCCTCCCCCATGCGTGTGATCGCTGCACTTGATTACGTTTTGAGCCTGGGTTGTGCAGCTCATCATTGTTATCCCACCAGCGATACTTTAGTGGTGCCAACACCAAGGTTGATCTCCGATGGTATAGCGCTTGTGTCCTGCCTCACTTTTTCTAATTGCTGTTGCGCGGTTGTCACGGAGCTTGGCATTCACATGCAGCCTTTATTATTACTAAGAGGAGGGACTGTTGGCTCTCTTTTTGATGAATACCCTTTTCCCTACAAAATGCTTTTCTGTTACTCACTACCAATTGACACTCCCTCTCCGAGCTCTTCCTCTGCACTACCGGGGACCATCAGCACTCATCTAATTCTGAGCAGTCGGCGGCCTTGCTCGCAGTTCTTTTGAAGCCCAAAGGCCCTTTTGACGTGTGTGCCCCAAATTAAGGCCATACTTATGTAACCTCCGGTCGCGTATACCGAAGACCCAACTATTGTTCGTCGACGTTCATATTGCGCTTCATCATTCGAACGCAAAATTATTGAAGATCATGTTGTCAACATGGTCACGCAAAACGTCATCCGGCCATCTACCAGCTTCTGGTTCTGTTCTCGTCAGGAAAAAATTATGGTTGTGTGTGTTTCTGCATGGATTATCGAGTCCTTAACAAAGTAATCCCCTAAAGGTTTGAATTGAACTTGAAATGTTTTTATTTCCATCGAATACAATTTACGGGAGATTTAAGTAAAAGGTTGCTCACGGCAACTTGACGGGCCTTAAGCCCAGTCTGAGGGCAGCGGCAGCAGACACAGGCACTGATTCAGGAAAAGAAAAAAAACAATACCTATTAAACAAAAAATTTAGAACATATGTTGGCTTAGACATCTTGCCAGCAAACAGAAATGAAATATAAGAAAGTATTACAAAAACCAAAGTAAATCCACGCAATCCAGGATGTACACTGGAGCAACAAAAACAGTGACAGAACCAGATACCAAGTAGACACTGCGAGGAAAGGAAAAGTCGTACTTCAGCCATTGACAAAGGCTAATATCAAAAGGAAATACTCATATAATTATGAGATAGGGCAAGAAGAGACATCAATGCTTTTACGTGTGAGGGTGTTTAAGAAGCGTGGCTAGCGATAGCGTAACATTTGAAGAGCACAGTGTGAGGATGCGGCACATACGATAATTCTGGAGACCGTATACTCTACTCTGTTTTGTTTTTAATTAATTGCGTTAAGGTCGTGTTGAATGGCTGGTTTTGGTTTACGTCTTTACGACAGGCTAGCAGCAGCCTGAAATGTAACACAGTGCAGCGTGAGCAATATCAACTGCTTGAAGAGGGGTGTGGTATGAGCTTGAGCAAAGTAGAGTTCTGGGCTAGTTGGTAATACATGATAAGTGGGAGGCTTAGCGCGGAACAGACAAGGACAGGAGAGGCACACAGGACGAGCGCTCGTCCTGTGTGCCTCTCCTGTCCTTGTCTGTTCCGCGCTAAGCCTCCCACTTATCATGTGGTATGAGCGTCTACTGGAACATTACAGATACTACGTATTATCTTTTTTAAAGCAAGAATAACCGATATACATTTTTAGCCAACGTCGTACTCCACACGAGGCCGCAATAGTGTACGTAACTCAGGAAAAGAGCGTTGTATTTGCGATACCAGCTATCCTTGCGGCACCGGGTGGCGAAACCATGCAACGCGTCAAAGATTCCCAATAGCAGACGCCCCTCGCTCAGGCTACGGAAACCCGCTAGCACAGTGCTCGTAGCACCGCAAAAAAGAAAAACAAAACCAACGGAAAACTGATCCAGCAGCGTTCCGCAGTGCGTGACGGCACAGTGGCACAGAGGTTCATGTATTTCCTTTGTGCTCTAGCGATCGACGCCAGAGAATCGATGAATTTCCAATCTTCGCGGAACACACTGAAGTGCCGTCGACATTTTATATATAGCCTCGTCAGTGTTTGTTGTGTGATTTCTTTTCTGGTATCAACTGCCTTTTACTGACACGGAACACCCACCGATAAGTACCAGTAAACAATACTGCCGCGAAACCTTCAAAACTGTATCGGTTGTTTTTTAACAGCCGCCAGCATGCGGCCTTATCACTGTAATTCTGGCACGCGTATCAATACTGTATCCCGTGTTCGTTCATGCTCGTTGTCGCGATACGACGCGTTATCATTTTCTTTGTCGCGAACGATGCGCCGAGATCTGTCTCGAAGATTCTGACCACTTGCGTGTTTCTACAATGTTCCAGGTTGTGATAGTAGCAGTCTGTAACGTTATCTAGGTTGTTCTGAAGCCTTAAAATTGAGCGTTGACGAGTGTGACGGGCCTTCTTTGTTCGACGATCGACGAGCACGTTTGCTGCTACAGCCGCCGCCGAGTTGCTTAGTTCTTTTGCGGGCGCAAGTCAGCAAAATAAAGTTTCTTCGGTGCAATCACCGACTCTTCGTTCGTGTTATCGACTCTGGTCACCACCACGTGACATCTGGTGGAGGTGCTGCCCTTGATCCTTCAAGAGAAGACCTCAGCCTTGTTCCTTTCGCCCTGGAAGACCAGCCTACAGGTCACCGAGCCAGCCGCCGACTCCAAGGCCTATACAACCCGAACACGGTCTGCTCCCTGACCCCGTTCGACTCCGGAAGGCATCAACTGTGGAAATGGCCACGTCAACGGCACCAGTCGTCTTCGTGCAGTCCAGGGAGCCCCCCATCTTCCAAGGATTGCGCAGTGAAGATGCGGAAGACTGGATAGACCTTTTCGACCGTGTGGCAGAGCTGACCGTGTGGCAGAGCTGGCAGAGCCGCAAAGCTGCTGGCGCGCTTTGCGGGTGGCGGGTGAAAAATCTTCCGACACGGAAATGTTGTCAGATTTGAGTTTGGATTGCGATGCTAGTATCAAAGAACGAACTTTAAACGAACGGAAGTGGACAACTATGGGCCGACACCTGTCCACTGAAAATGAGCCTATGCGGTGAGCACGCTCTATGAACGAATCGGGAAGTTTATTGTCAAAGGCATTTGAAAGGACTGCAGACACCTTGCGTTCCGTTTCATCCCAGGTTTCGCGTTCGTCGGGTATACCTCGTAAGATTAAATTGTTGCGGCGTGAGCGGTCCTCAAGGTCGTCTATACGGGCCTGTAGTTCATGTTGTTGCAAGGTTAACTGGCTGACAGTATCATGAGTTGAGGCGATATCAAGTTCTAGGGCCTCCACAGTTTTGCACGTGTTTTCAACCTTTTCCAGACGGTTGAATACATGTGTGACCACATCACCAACAACATCAAACTGATAAAGAACTTTACAGTTGAATCATCACATGAACACACACCTCGGCGAGCCACAGTACATGCCGAACATTCCGATAACGTTCCATAGCATCACGTGAGGGGACGTGGACAGCCATCTAAACCACAAATATCTATCTTACTAGCTAACGTGAGAAGCATTGTTAACAAGCGTGACATATTTCATTCTGTAGCTGACACTTGTAACCCAGATGTTATTGCGCTCACCGAAACCTGGCTTCATTCTAATATACGTAACACAGAAATCTTTAACGACTCATCCCTCTACACGTTCTATCGCTGCGACCGCACATCACGTCAGGGTGGTGGCGTACTACTTGCTGTTTCTAAAATAATCCGGTCATAAGCACTGAGCATTATTACAAACCTCGAGATTGTCTGGGCATGCACACAACTGGGACACTTAAAGCTCATTTTCGGTGTATGCTACCGCCCTCCCGGTCATTCTATTAACTTCATTGATAACTTACACGATGCAATAAATGCAGTTTCTACTCGTCACCCAACGGCGCCTATTTTCTTACTGGGTGACGTCAACTTTCCCAACATATCGTGGTCCTCTGAAGCCCCTGTTCAGAGTCCGATTTCAAGTCTAAGCACCGACTTCATAAACCTTTGTTCCACTTTTTCATTCTCCCAACTAGCATCTGAACCGACAAGAATCAACCAACACTACCGCCAACACCCTTGATTTAATACTGACCACACACCCTGATATTGCCTCAAAAATTACGTACCTGCCTGGACTTAGTGACCACTTATCGCTCTCGTTTGACATTAGCGTACATACTTCACCCGCTCGCAAAATCACCAAACAGATCCGTGACTATAAAAAGGCTAATTTTCCGGCTTTAACGCGGAACTCGCTGAATTTCTTGACTTTTTTTCCGTGGGCTTTGATAACCGCTCTGTTGAAACTAACTGGAACCTCTTTCTTACTAAAATCAATGACTTGACAAATACTTATATTCCGTTACGGTCTATATCTTCCCACTCAAAAGCTCCGTGGTATAACGCATACTTAAAACGGCTGTCAAATAGGAAAAAGCGCTTCTACCGAATTGCCAAAAGGTCTGGCAGTCAAGAAAAATGGGAGGCGTATTACGGGGCTAACAATGCTTACGTATCTGCACTTAAAAACGCGAGGCATAATTTTCTTCATAATACGCTTCCCAACATTCTTACCACGGACCCAAAAAGGTTTTGGAGGGTGGTTAATCCAACCGATAATAACACCATTTCTTCATTAGGCGCTAACGGCCATTCCATCCCGGATGAAGAATGCGCAACAGTTTTAAACTCCGCCTTCTGCAGTAATTTCGTTCAGTGTAACTACGCCACATTTCCGCAAACTAAACACTATAATTACCAAACTATGGATTCAATAATAATCGATCCCCGGGGTATTGAGAAGATAATTGACTCCCTTAAAATATGTTCTAGCCCAGGCAGTGACTTCATCAATTCTAAATTTCTAAAGGGTGCTAAAACTTACTGTTCATTATTACTGTCTAAGATATTTCAGCAGTCCCTCCTCACTGGTGCCCTACCTGCTGACTGGACGGTCGGGAAGGTGATCCCCATCTATAGATCAGGTAACAAGAATTCACCCCTGAATTACCGCCCCATCTCCTTAACAAGCATTCCATGTAAAATTTTAGAACACATATTATATTCAGGCATCGCAAACTTTCTGAATTCCAATTCATTTTTTACTAATACACAGCACGGTTTCCGTAAGCGGTTGTCTTGCGAAACACAGTTAGTCTCATTGACACATACACTTCATTCCATCCTCGATCGCCGCTCATTAGCCGACTGCGTCTTTCTCGACTTCGCAAAGGCGTTTGAAAAAGTACCCCATAAACTACTACTCCTCAAGCTAAGTAAACTTGACCTCGATCCAAATCTGTTTTCCTGGCTTGAATATTTTCTTTGTAACCGCTCCCAGTTCGTATCTACTAACAATACATCTTCCCCATTACGTCCCGTCGAATCTGGCGTACCCCAGGGTTCGGTTTTAGGCCCTCTCCTCTTTCTAATTTATATTAACGACTTACCTAATTGTGTATCTTCTAACATTCACCTTTTTGCTGATGACTGCGTTATTTTTCGGGAAATTAACGACATTAACAATTTCTGTGCTGTACAAGACGATCTCACTTCCATATCCGCGTGGTGTAAATTATGGCTAATGCAACTAAATTCTTCAAAATGCAAAGTTTTACGTGTTTCCCGCACATCACCTGCTACTAATACATATCATCTGAATAACACTGCACTCTAGGCTGTCACATCATATCGATATCTTGGCGTCCATATAACTTCTTCTCTCACTTGGTCACTCCACATTACCACCGTAATTAACAACGCTAACAGCATGTTAGGCTACCTGCGCCGCAACTTCTCCGCCGCTCCTACTTCATTAAAACTAACGCTGTATAAAACGCTTGTCCGCACTAAACTCGAATACGCATCAGCAATTTGGGACCCAAGCTCCACTAACTTAACTAATTCACTCGAGCTAGTGCAAAACAACTCTGCCCGGTTCATCCTTCTTAACTACAATCGTACAGCAAGTGTCACCTCCATGAAAAACATGCTAAATCTACCTACTTTAGCCTCCCGTCGAAAATTCTCACGGTTATGCCTATTTCATAAACTTTTCTACAATTGCCCCATTCTACGAGATGAACTAATTTCTGTGCCATATTTCATCTCATCCCGGCTTGATCATGCACATAAAGTCGGCATCACATCATACAAAACCAAAGCTTGTTCGCAGTCGTTTATTCCCCGCACATCAGCAGATTGGAATCACCTTCCCGGATCGACAGCCAGCATTCAAGACAGCCTGCGATTCCGTGCCCACTTAGCTAACATTGTATACTCAGGCCCTTAACAATTGTATTCATTGCTGTTAGAATCACCAATGTTATTTTTGCCTTTCACTTACAACTATATTCTTACTATAGCAGCTAAAAATGTATAACCAGGAACATGACGCTTGTATTTTTCATTTTTGTTCTTTAACCTTTGTTCTATTATTTTTGTAACCACTCCCCTCTGAAATGCCCCTGGCCTTGAGGGTAATCATAAATAAATAAATAAATAAACGGCTGGAACGACGCCGTGAAACTTAGGCAAGTCTACTTTGTTCTTCAAGGACATGCCCGAGCGTGGTTCAAAAGTCATGAGGCAGCTAAGAAGGATTGGGAGATTTTCAAAAGAGCGTTTTTGACTGCCTTTTCAAGCGTCGTCCGAAAAGAAAGAGCGCAGGCCCTCTTTCAGTGAAGACTTCAACTCCCTAACGAGCCACTCCTGGCGCACGTTGAGGAGATGAAGCGAATTTTTCGCCGCGCCGACCGTAACATGATCGAAGGTGAGAGTGTCTAAAGTTTAAAGCAAGGCGTTAAAGAATCGCTTTTTGCAGGATTGTTCGAAATCCGCCAAAAACAGGGACGGAATTTGAAACGGAAGCTTCTACCATCGAGAAGACGTTGGACACCCGGATGCGCCACTACGAGCGACCATTTCAGCCTAATCAAGCCACTACCCCAGCGCATCTGCAAGCGGGGAGAATCTTTGGGACCTCATCCGGGAGATCGTGCGAGAGAAGCTCCGCCGATTGCTGCCATCATCACAACAACCCCAGGTGGCGACGCTCGCGGAGGTCGTACGTCAGGAAATCCAGCCGGAACTGGGCGCTCCTCCAGCGACGACTCCGACGGCTTCAGTGCATGAATCAGCAGCGATGAAGTATGCTGCTGCATTACGTCGTTTTACACCCCGACGCAACCTCCCAAGCCCTCGTCGCTATCATCCTGCATCGAAGGCCACCCCTTGGCCCCAGCCCGCCAAGTCTACCAACGATCTCCAAGCCCCAGGAAATACGACGCCCGGAGGACATCTAACAACCGACCGTTTTGCTTCCATTGTGGTGAGGCAGTACACATCCTCCGTCATTGCTCGTACAGGAGGATCGACCTCCGTGGTTTCGCTATCTACACCCCACGAGCCCGTCCTGGCGAGCGACCACAGGGAATAACGACTTCCTGCGCAGCGGAGAGCACTCATCGCAAAGGCGTCTGTCACGCTCCCCATCGCTGTACAATGCCCGATTTGCGTCGCCTGGCCGCGGTTACTTGCAAGGACGGTCTCCTAGCCCCCGTAGGGGAAACTAAAGGCAGCTATCTTTGGAGGTGAGGTTGCTCAACGGCGAAAAGACGAAGATCCTCCGCCGCCGACGAACACTAATGACGACGCAGCCCTTTCATTGCTGCTCCACCCGCCGACATCGACGACAACACGACCAGTGTGCAAGCCGATACCGGCGCCCAGCGAAGTAACAACGGTATGCCCCGGCTACGATACGAAGAAACGACGAAGCCGAGATCAGACACCGAGGCCCACGTGCAATGCGAGAACACGAATAAGCGACCTTGAAGTTGATGTCCACGGTCGCAGAGTCACTGCCCTAGTAGACACCGGAGCTCACTATTCAGTCATCAGTGGATCATTAGCGTTTCAGCTCAGGGTACAATACTGCCGCGAAACCTTCAAACCTGTATTTGTTGTTTTTAACAGCCGCCAGCATGCGGCCTTATCACTGTAATTATGGCACGCGTATCAATACTGTATCCCTTGTTCGTTCATGCTCGTTGTCGCGATACGACGCGTTATCATTTTCTTTGTCGCGAACGATGCGCCGAAATCTGTCTCGAAGATTCCCACCACTTGCGTGTTTCTACAATGTTCCAGGTTGTGATAGTAGCAGTCTGTGACGTTATCTAGGTTGTTGTGAAGCCTTTACGTTGAGCGTTGACGAGTGTGACGGGCCTTCTTTGTTGGACGATCGACGAGCACGTTTGTTGCTATAGCCGCCGCCGAGTAGCTTAGTTCTTTTGCGGGCGCGAGTCAGCCCAATAAAGTTCTTCGGTGCAATCACCGACTCTTCATTTGTGTTATCGACTCTGGTCACCACCACGTGACATCTGGTGGAGGTGCTGCCCTTGATCCTTCAAGCGAAGACCTCATCCTTGTTCCTTTCGCCCTGGAAGACCAGCCTACAGGTCACCGAGCCAGCCGCCGACTCCAAGGCCTATACAGCCCGAACACGGTCTACTGCCTGACCCCGTTCGACTCCGGAAGGCATCAACTGTGGAAATGGCCACGACTTCAGCACCAGTCGTCTCCGTGCAGTCCAGGGAGTCCCCCATCTTCCAAGGATTGCGCAGTGAAGATGCGGAAGACTGGATGGACCTTTTCGACCGTGTGGCAGAATTCAACGGCTGGAACGACGCCGTGAAACTTAGGCAAGTCTACTTTGTTCTTCAAGGACATGCCCGAGCATGGTTCGAAAGTCATGAGGCAGCTATGAACGATTGGGAGATTTTCAAGAGAGCGTTTTTGACTGCCTTTTCAAGCGTCGTCCGAAAAGAAAGAGCCCAGGCCCTCTTTCAGTGAAGACTTCAACTCCCTAACGAGCCAGTCCTGGCGTACGTTGAGGAGATGAAGCGAATCTTTCGCCGCGCCGACCGTAACATGATCGAAGGTGAGAGAGTCTAATGTTTAAAGCAAGGCGTTAAAGAATCGCGTTTTGCAGGTCTTGTTCGAAATCCGCCAAAAACCGGGGCGGAATTTGAAACGGAAGCGTCTACCATCGAGAAGACGTTGGACACCGGATGCGCCACTACGAGCGACCCTTTCAGCCGAATCAAGCCACTACCCCAGCGCATCTGCAAGCGGGGAGAATCTTCGGGACCTCATCCGGGAGATCGTGCGAGAGAAGCTCCGCCGATTGCTGCCATCATCACAACAACCCCAGGTGGCGACGCTCGCGGATGTCGTACGTCAGGAAATCCAGTCGGAACTGGGCGCTCCTCAAGCGACGACTCTGACGGCTCCAGTGCCTGAATCAGCAGCGATGAAGTATGCTGCTGCATTACGTCGTTTTGCACCCCGACGCAACCTCCCAAGCCCTCGTCGCTATCATCCTGCATCGAAGGCCACCCCTTGGCCCCAGCCCGCCAAGTCTACCAACGATCTCCAAGCCCCAGGAAATACGACGCCCGGAGGACATCTAACAACCGACCGTTTTGCTTCCATTGTGGTGAGGCAGTACACATCCTCCTTCATTGCCCGTACAGGAGGATCGGCCTCCGTGGTTTCGCTGTCTACGCCCCACGAGCCCGTCCTGGCGAGCGATCCCAGGAAATAACGACTTCCTGCGCAGCGGACAGCACTCATCGCAAAGGCGTCTGTCACGCTCCCCATCGCTGTACAATGCCCGATTTGCGTCGCCTGGCCGCGGTTACTTGCAAGGACGGCCTCCTAGCCCCCGTAGGGGGAAACTAAAGGCAGCAATCTTTGGAGGTGAGGTTGCTCAACGGCGAAAAGACGAAGATCCTCCGCCGCCGACGACCACTAATGACGACGCAGCCCTTTCATTGCTGCTCCACCCGCCGACATCGACGACAACACGACCAGAGTGCAAGCCGACACCGGCGCCCAGCGAAGTAACAACGGTATGCCCCGGCTATGATACGAAGAAACGACGGAGCCGAGATCAGACACCGAGGCCCACGTGCAATGCGAGAGCACGAATAAGCGACCTTGAAGTTGATGTCCACGGTCGCAGAGTCACTGCCCTAGTAGACACCGGAGCTGACTATTCAGTCATCAGTGGACCGTTAGCCTTTCTGCTCAGGATAGCTACCACCGCTTCGGATGGCCCGCTGATTCGCACCGCAGGTGGCAACCTGTTTACTCCATCTGGACTATGCACTGGAAGAATAACCGTAAATGGGCGTACTTACCCCACCAGGTTTGCGGTCTTGCTGCAGTGCACCCGAGACATGATTTTAGGCACGGACTTCCTAAATGAACAAGGGACTATTATCGACCTCCGATCCGAGCTCGTCAAGCTCTCTGCAGAGAAAACCATACCTGCTACGACGTCTTCAACGCAACACGTCGCTCTAAACGTCCTCGACGGAGAATTGACCGTGCCGCCCCGATCAAGCGTCGCAGCCAGCGTAGGTAGCGCAGACATCGAAACCACTGAATGCATCGTCGAAGGTAATATCCAATCTCTCTTGGAACAAGGTGTCGGCATCGCAAGAGGCATCGCGAAATTGCGGAGAGGACAAGCTCAGGTGCTGGTAACAAACTTCACCGAAGAATACCGGCATCTCAACAACTGCACGAAAATTGCTTTTCTCGACGAATTAGCGGACCTCAAAGATGCATTCGCCCTCCACGAACAACCACTGGAAGACGCACCGGACCGATTCCGTCAGCCCACATTTGACATCAACCCGGCATTGACCAACGGCAGGGAAGACCAGATTCGCAGTCTTCTTCGAAGCTAAAGGGAGTGCTTCTCGTCATCATCGAAGGTACTACAAACACCACTGGCCCAGCACCGCATTATAACGGACGAACACGACCGACCTCTGCGCCAAAGCCCCTATCGTGTATAACCGCGAGAATACCAGGCCATACGCGATCAAGTTGAGGAAATGCTGCGTGATGACGTAATTCAGCCATTAAACAGCCCCCTGCGGCACCAGTCATTTTGGTGATGGAAAAAGATAGCACACGTCGCTTCTGCGTTGATTACCGCCGCTTGAATAGCATAACTAAGAAGGACGTCTACCCGCTTCCTCGCATCGACGACACTCTCGACTGGCTCTGCAATTCAAGGTACTTTTTATCGATGGACTTGAAGAGCGGATATTGGCAAATTGAGGTCGACGAAGGGGATCGCGAGAAGACCACATTCATCACACCGAACGGCCTTTTTGAGTTCAAGGTGATGCCATTTGGCCTCTGCTCCGCACCAGCCACATTTCAACGAGTAATGGACACAGTCCTGACAGGCGTAAAGTGGCAAACTTGTTTGGCATATTTGGACGGCGTTGTTCCCTTCTCGTCAAACTTTGAAGACCACCTAAAAAGACTGCAGACAGTGCTGGAAGCCATCAAGTCATCGGGACTAACGCAAAAGCAGAGAAGTGCCACTTCGCCTACTCAGAACTGCGGTTCCTAGGTCACATCGTTAGTAAGGATGGTTTGTGAACAGCTTGCAGTGAACAGGAACTGTGTTGTTTTCTCATGAGAACACACCCTCAGACATTATACTTGAAACATTTTTAATATAAACCAGGGAATGATAAACTAGTTTTCTCCATGACAGTTGCACTGTTCTTCTGTGTCCTAGTCTTTGAACAGTTATGACAAACACTTAAAGTGGCCCTGTCCTCACTTTCAGCAAGGAGCACAGTGTCATTCAGTGTCAAAGATGTTATCTTCCACCAACACCCGAATACATATCAGTTGTGTAGTTCGACATGAAATACCAGGAGGCATGCTTGAAGGTGATGGTAGCAGAGCCTATATTTAGAGCATAATATATATTCTAAGTAAAACTGGAAGGACCAAAAAATGAATTACCAAAAACTACTACTTTCTGCTACTGCACTCGTTAGGGCCTATAAGCACCTAAATGGTTACAACCTAACCATGTTACATGACTAAGCATGGAGTCCAAGCTTAGAATGGACTTAACTACCCTGTCTTCAATCACTTGGTTAACAAAGAAATAGGGTTGTAATTTCCAGTGGCCGGGCCTACAAGTCAATTGATATTCAATTCAATTCATTTGTTTTTTTTTCGGAGCAGTTACAAAGCAACTCTGAATGGTCCCTGGGTTAAAAGTTGCACTCAACAATTTGACGATGGCCCAGGGGCCAAATTCTGCTAGTCTGGCCCTACCCAGGGCCCCACTATATGAACTATATCAAAAACAAATATAGCGGCACTTTCTCCTGTAAGGTATAGAACGCTCTCCCGTCGGGAGGCTGTCTTGCCACTTGCCTCCTGCACCCTGTCGCCCCATCGACTCACGCGTTTCTAGTCATATGCTATTCAATTTAAATTTTATTTCCCAGAATGTTCTGGTCGGCTGCCTGGGCTGAAAGCTGCGAGTAACGAGACCTACGCAGCCGTTATAAGGCAGGCCAGCATACAATAAAATATTATACATACATATGAAGAAGCAAATACATTTTTTTTCATGTTCTAAATGCAGCTAACCTGATCACTAATGTAAGTAATGCAATAAAAACATAGGTATATCACAACAGCATCTAAATATCAGTTCTTCAAGCAAAACAACCTAGCAGGAGATATTCACAGAATCACTAAAACAATGACACCAGATAGTGCATACTTAACAACTCTTTAAGTGCGTAACTATAACAGGGGCCATGAATGAAAATGAGAGAACTTTATAACTGTGGAAAATACCAGCGTGTTTCTGCAGCTTATAGTCAGTGCAAAAAAATGATACCAGCCACTTGTCTGTATTACGTGTGTTCACTAGATGTCTATTTTCCTTCAGCAGGGTGGCATCTTTATTCATAGTTCTGAAGCTGGAAGGAAAATAATGTAGCAACAGAAATCGAAATTCATACATATTTTGAATCCTTACTACATTATATGTCTGGAGAGCTTGCCGAGTATGGGGTAAGTACCCAAGATTTGCTATATTATGAATGGGTTTCTTTTTAAGGAGATAAATTTTCTTTACGTTTGTTTTAGTAGTTGTGAGCCAAACTAAAGAACAATAATTCATACGCGAGACGAATAACGCATTATATATCTGAAGTTTTATTTAGAAGGAAGAAAACTATGATGAGAGCTTAATAACTCCTGAACATGCGAATCCCAGGTCAACTGATTCTTTCCCCTGATGCACTTTTACGTGTCATTTATGACTGTACTCTGCCAAGAACAACATAGAAAGGTCTGCAACGCTTCTATGCCAAAGGCGATTGAGCGCTCGGAGCAGGAGAGAATCAAAGATTCTAGTTTCCACGCTTTGTACTATGCCAGAGGCATGTTTCAACTGCTTCCTCAGGCACTCTGTCGCCTCAACAGAGAAGGTAAGGAGAATGCGCATTTCCTATGGTACTCGGTTGTATTGTTACAAAGACACATTTTTTACAAAGTGCTGCTACGTATACCTGAATGGCACCCATGTTAGTGCATGCAGCGGCATGAGTGGCTGAACGCCTTCCCAAAATTTGGGGGGAGGGGGGGGGGGGGGGGGGTTCGCCCATAGTAGAGGAAGTTGCATAGGCGGGTAAGTGAGTGCAGACCTACAGAATCACTACTGCACAACAATAACATATTAGCTGGAAGAATATTATTGCACTCACCAAAGTATTGTTTTATATATGAACACGAATCTCCATCAGCAGTAGCCATGTAACACTCGTGAAAATCCAAGCACAACGAAATGTCTAGAGGACGAACTACAGTGTAAGAACTTCAATCAAGCGAACCTTTGCTGGGCTTATCAAAGCCAACCGCAGAAGGTTTGAAGGAATTGAGCTAATTATCTGAACGATGTATGAAATCCAGAAGAAGTTGTCAAAAAACCTGTTGGGCTTGTATAAAGACGCATGAAGCCTGCTCTTGTTCATAAATTATTTTTAAGTTAAGAAACCAAGCTTAATATCATCAGCTACATTGTGTGGGGTACGTGAGGTACCAGAAAAAGTTTAATTGAAACATTTTCACTGTATGTCCTACAGATTTAAACTTTATGTGGAGTGTGGGTTTAATGTACAAAGCTGTGAAGTATTTATAATCATAGATAAGCACAATACTGAGCTCCATGGAGACTAGTTTGGCAGTCTAACAGCTTGTGAGCTACCTTACTCAAGATCCGGTGCCCAAATAAATAATTTCACCGCCTCCCATCGTCGCGTAGGAATGCCCGAAGGGCCATTGTGAAGGAACTGTGATGATTTTTGTTTAGTACACGTTTGCAAACAAGTCCTTAGGTGCCTAGAATGCAGCACTATTATAGCATAGATTCACAATATAAAATAAGCAACACTGGAAAAGACAAAGTAGACTATTTTAGATGGCGTTAAGGCGAGTTGTTCCCCCCCCCCCTACCATTCAAGTGCTCCATAATTGAATTTAATTTACCAGCTTCATGGGCACAAAGCACCCAGTGACAGGAAACTGGAGTGACGGGATGCCTAACTTGTGTATCACAACTCAATGCCTATTACAAAATTTTCTTTTGGCATTCAAGCAATCGTGGCTAGAGTACAGACAGGTTTATTTTTAGATTCGAGTAAGCAATGGATAAAAGTGTGATAAGAATTTTGCATGAAATATGTTTGCACAGACTGCAGATGCATATTTTGTCAAATTTGACAAAGCATCAAACTTTATTTCTTAGTCATGAAATACAGCACCATGCTACCTCCAGGCTCTAAACTTCTACAAGGTAAAGAGCACCCTTTTTCTCAAATTATAAGGTGTTCTAGTCTTTGGGGGTGTTATCTGGCGTACACTTAGCGGCTGAGAAGCAAGCCTTGTTGCCTGGTAAAGATGGTACGTGCAATTGCAGTGATGCAATCCTTTTGATATCTGAGTCACTCTAGAGAATGTTCAGTGTCATTGACTCGGCTGTTTTCCTGTCGCCCTCTGGGCCGCATGTTCCACACGCTGGCATCCGCCGGTCCTCTTCAGCAAAATAGGTTGATGTGGACGGCAGGCTTTTTCAGCTGCATTGCTAAAAAACGCAATTAGAACAATGAAAAATAATAGCAGCAAATGAAACGAGCACTATGGTTCATAGAAATTGTATAAACATACAAATAAGGTGAACGAAGCCTCCGCAAACTTAGTACAAATAAAATAACTTCACAAAGAATTCAGCAACTAAAATTGGAGGAAAAATTGCTCAATTCCTTTGCCAAAGATATGTAACATCTTAAAAAACATGTTTAAAACAACAGATTAAAATAACAATCATATGCTTTTCCACAGTCTGGTAAAATGGTCTACCACATTAAAGGAAGGACAAGTCACTTTTCTTATACCATGCTCGAGTTATTAGCACCGAAAATGCGTAGAAGTAATATTCTTCCTCAAGCAGAACTTTTTTCTGTCCTGAAATATCTTCCTAGTGGTACTTGCAGCTTATAGAGAACAGGTTATATATAATGTAACCAGAAAAGTTTCAAACGCAGAAGCTGGTGCCATAAAACTAAAAAAAAAACTCTTGCCACCCATTGTACACCAACGGTGCCATGCTCCCTTAACCTGAAACCAGGCCAGTGCAAAGTAATGGGTGAGATACTGTGTAACACATGTTATGGTCCGAATGATTTAGGAACACCGATTTAGGCATCTGATTGAGAAAGGCACACACATCCAGGGCTTGTGCCTTGCAACAACTGGTAACTACTTTTTATAGTGCACAGCCGGGGAGCCAAAGGTGCCATGATAATTTCACTTTCACTTCAGTTGTTGAATCACTTTACTGGTTCAAGCATCAAAGAGGCAAGACGAAATTGAGGGTGACGAACCATTCAGGCCAACAGAAAGCACAGTTTTATGATTTAATTGCCTGTCTGCCCTTTAAACAACTTTCGTAGCACCTTTTTCTTTTTTTTTTTAACCTTGTAACTGTGTTGGAAGTACATGGTCGACAGGCAGACGCAAGCCAGGCGGGCCGAGCAGCGTGTGAATACGACACAATACGGAATTTATACTAGCAAGCTTCTCGATCGCAGACTGCCTGAGGTAGCGAAAATTCCCGAGGACCTCGCTAGAGAACGAGTTTATAATATTCGGTAGCCTAAATGTAAATACACACGCGAAAGAGGCGACGCAGCACGCAGGATTTTCGAAGACATCACTTATCACGCTCGCACTCTCGAAGAAAGCAAATGCATAAGTGCTCGTCACACATAGAGTCAGCGTAGTGACATAACACGCAAACGCAAAACACCTGCGGGCTCAAATTGACACCGAGCTATGCAAGCGGCACCATCAATCACGAAAGAATAGTTGCACTAGTTCAGTGATGTGCGCTGTTAATTTAAACTGCACTATTCTGCACAAGCCAAATCTCATCAAAAACCCCATTTGTTTAAAATATTCATGATGACCCTTCTCGCCACGAATAGCTTTATATTATTCTTGAAAGCGAAAACATACCCCAGACAGGGAAAAAAAAGGTTATACTGCTAATCGCTATAAAACAGCGGCAACAAGCTCGACGACCGGAGGCTCGTAAGATGAGCGTGGTGGCGCATTTTCATTCACGCTGAATAATTGGGAAATCGTTGAAGTCCTTATCTGTAGTAATATGTAAATACAGTGCAGTGGCAACGTGCTTCCGTAGAAGCATCGGCGACGCAGTAAGCCGACGCTTTTCTCCACGATAGATTTCGTAAACACTTTCGTCAGCTGATCACTATTTCTTGAGGACCTCCAGTGACGCCGGCGCCTGAACTTCGGTCTGATGGTCCCTGGGGCACTTGAAGTAAGTCAGAATGAAGTGTGAACCGGCACAAACGTGACCACTCCTCACAAAACACCACAGGTTTTGGCACAAGCAAGAAAAAGCAATACATTTTAAAAGGACGAGTAGCGCGCCGACCTGACTCTTGCCGCCATCTTGCCCAGTGGATGGATGGATGGAATATAGGAGCGTCCCCTTTGAAACAGGGTGGTAGCAGTAGCTATCATGGTCATTTTTCTCCCTATTTCGTAATTATTGTTTTAGATTGGTTAACTATACCGCCATTCTATTTACTGATTTTTTGTTTCTACATTACTAACATTATGTCACTTTTCTGAAGTGTCCAGACTTCGCTGCGCCCCCTGTCGTTCATTAGAGTTGCGAATAGAAGACGTTTTGCCTTACGTGACAGCGGTCTTAAACTGAACAGTACACTTGCGACTTGTGCAAGTTTTCCTGCAAGAAAATCTGTCTGGTCAGTCATGACATATGGGTGTCAATAACGCACCTAGCATTTTCGCAGACCTCACAAGCTCAATTCTTGAAAAACCTAATACAATGTCGGGCTCTAAGTTCCCACCTTTATTTTTTGGTTGAGATAAAATAGCTTTAGTTTTGTTAGTAATAATTTTTAAGCCATTATCTTGTGACCATCTCTGCATTTTCGCAAGAACAGTGTTTACGATTGAAACCGGGCTTGCGATATTTGTCGACGAAAAAAGAACCGTAGTATTATCTACGCAGATTATGTTTTAGGGTTGACTATCAACATAAACAAGATCATTTAGATAAAAATAAAAAGAAGGAGGCCCAGTATGCTCTCTTGGGGAACTGAAACTGTTATTTGTTTGTGCTGAGAATAGGTCATTAATTTCAACAAGTTTATTTCGCTGATTTAAATGATTTGACTATATTTAAAGCAATACCACGAATGCCATAGTAGTCAAGCTTCTTTAACAATAGTTCATGATTAATAGAGGCGAACGCTGTCACATGGGGAGTGTTTTTCAAACACCTTTGAAGTTAAGGTTGCGGTGTGGAACGCTCCAAATCTCGAGAACAACGCTCGCCTGCGAAAAAAATGAATGTTTCAGGCGAATTATAGTTGCCTTCGGAGCAGAGTAATTGGATGCTATCAGCAACAGCAGGTGATAAGACGATGTCACATTCTTGCATTTTGATTACCCTATTGAAAGTCGCCAAGAACAGTATGAAACATTAGCGGCTAAATGCGCATACGTTTTGGTTTCTCGTTGTGATTTGTTTGTTCTTCCTTAGGGTTCATTCTCGCTAGAAAAATCAGTCATGATTAAAATTCACTTCATATTTATTGACTCGACAGCAAATCGGAAGAGATTTCCGCCATCAAGAACAAGAGTTTTATTTGGCCTAGTATAATGTTGGCATCAACCTTCGATTGACACTCTGCAGCAGGCCTTCCGGCTGCTACAAAGCGTCCGTATAAGGTTTGCCAAAGCAGTAGATTTCTTCAAACTCTTTTTCACCGAAGTAGTTCTAAATGTCATATTCTTGAATAACAAGTGGGCATTTGCAGACCGACTGAAAGTTTCCGTGCAAAATTATTCGGACGTGCTCGATTAGTAGGACTTTTCACGCACCCCGATATGCTTCACGTAGAAGGTACATGATCACTCAAAATTGCGGATGCAATAATGCCAATTATTGGTTTATTTTTCGTACGTTATTTTCCTCACTGGTATTTGAGGACTCTTCGCCGCACGATTTGGGAGGAGAATGAAGTGAAACATCCACAAAACGCGGTGGTTCAGCGAACTCGCACGACAGGTTCGCTTTCATCTATGTCCATCTTAGAAGCTAATGCGTTCGCCTGTGACGTCACTAATGCAGTCATTGAGTGCTTATGAATAGGCTTTTGCTAAAACGAAAATTGCTGGGTATTTTATTTCATTTCACAATGGTTTGTTTTTAATTTACATATCAAGACTTCGTCACAAATGTTAGCGCGGCTATACTTTTTGTTTCTGAATTTTTTTCCTAAAAGCAATCTTATTTATAACGGTGAATATCTTCAAGTACTGTTATCAGACTTTATTTAGGTAAAAAAAGTGTACTTTATAAATGTTTTCGTCTAGAAAAACGTTATTTCATAATAAACACTGAAATAACCTTTATTTTTTAAAATAAGGTAAACATTTCTACCTCAAAACACATTTGTTGTAATTTTCAAATTTTGCTGGCGTTCTGAGAAAGATTGGAGACATTTTGTATGTTCGTTTACAAATTTTTAAAATGTTATTATCTCGTAAATTAAAATTTTATTGCCATCCCTCCATTTTTTTTTAAATTCAACCTGAGTATTCGTGTTAAATGCTTTTCGAATGTGCATTCTATGTCAATAATTGTTATGTACATTTTTTGTATTTATCTCTCGTGCAATTTGCCGCAAAAATGTTTGTCACAAACCTACAAATAACCCTGGAAAGAAAATATTTAATGAATCCTCTCTCCCTCTCTAAGTATGTCCTAACGCATGTTTTGGGCACTGTCGAGTGTTCTTTCCGTCTGACATTATGTCTACGGCTGGGTGTTAGTTTTGACTCGAATTCATTACGCGAGCTACGTGCAATGCCCACTTGCGCGGCACCAAATTCAGTATTTGTTCTTTCATATCATTTCGTTGATTTTATAGACTATGAAAACATTCGTATAATGTTTCTTCAAATTTTATTCAATTAAATGGGGAAATGTTTTCTACATCTCGCTAATTACTACATGTAGAACCAGTTTAATCAGTCTAAGTAAGCACCTGAAGTGGTACAAAGTACAGCCGAAAGGATCAAAACAAAAAGTTAGCTCGGCATTTCCCTCTCCAACTTCTGAAAACTCTAAGCCAGGACTTCGTTCTCCTCGTTAAATCAACACCGTACAGCGCGCTACTTGGCCAAGGAGGAGTGGGTGGTTCATTACATATTCACGAAGCCCGCGACCTAGCTATGTCCTCGTCGAGGTGCCCGAGACGTAGGTCACTAATTTACTTCGACCACTGAACGGGAAATTCAACTGTGCAAAGCACGACAGCAGCTGTCTTGTGTTACGCACTTTATAGAAAATTTGATTAGTCAAATGGATTCTGTACAAGGAAGCAGATTTAGTAGTTGTACAAAGGCAAATTTTGACTTAAAAAATAAATTTAGCAAAGTGTCCTGAGGCAAAGTACTTCTATATGGACAAGGTATACAATGTGTAGGAAGCTTAGATGTGCGAGTGATATAACAAAAGGTTAAAACAACAATAAAAAACCACTAGTTATTTAGAACAACTCTGATTAGCCAATAAATCAAAATGAATTAGCTTGACTACATGAAACTTAGAGAATATCCATCGTGCTGTAATTATGACAGTCAGCAGAGCGTTGGCGCTTTGACAAAACCGAGATGAACTATAAAAAGCACGGTGTAAATAAAGTTCATGCTTTTAAAACTACGGCAATGGAACTATGTAGCTACAACCAAAAGCAGGCCCGGAAATTCATGTGGTTTCAGTGAGGTTGGTCCCATGTGATTCTATGGCTTCCGTGGCGAAGTATAGATTTTCAGGACATAAATAATTCTAGAAATTTGTCGGTTTGGTTTGCGCGGTTTAACCTCACAAAGCGACTGAGGTTATGAGAGAGGACGTAGTGCAGGACTCCTTAAATTTCGACCACCTGTGTTTTTTTTTTATTACATGCACTGACATTGAAAACGTTCTGTACCGTATTGTGAGATGTTGCGATTCAGCATAATTCTCCTGTTCTAAAACGCCAGCAAGAATAATTTGACTCTTGCTGAGTACGCGAAACCGTCACACTGCCCGAAATGAACAGCTTCTAGCTTTCCTTCGCTACAGCTCTTCCGTGCACTATAATTGCTCCGATCGCAAAGGCTTCTGGCGGTTCGGAGGTATTTTTGTTTTCTTAATTGTCTTTTGCATTACGAACGGCTTTGGGAACGACATTTTTATGGATGTTCAGTATGGCCAGACAGCCATGTTAGCCTTCGATGTTTGAACTAATGACAGGGCCAGATGTGGCTAAGCGATCACCGTGAAGCGTTTCACAACTGTTTTGGTCGAGGAGCACTGATTAGAGCATAGACCTTCAAGCCGCAAAAGCAGGCACGTGCACAGCCAATACATCATGCACATCCTTGTGTGGTGATTCTTTAAACTAGCATTCCAACTCTACTTCTCACAGTCCTTTCTTTATAATTGGTCCTTAATTCGTTTCGTTGCTTAAGCAGCTAACTTAGGAAATGTTTTCTTCAGCGGATTTCTTTACCTTGCCTATAGTAAAATGTCTTGCTTAAAACGGCAGTGGCAAATATTAACGAAAGATCATTTTGGCATGCGTTCCACAGTTTTCGAATTAAACAGCTTACTATATTCCGCGTGTCCAGCAATCTGCCTTGCAACATAACGAGCAAAGTTTGAACTCAAGTAGAAACACAATATATATCCTGGTCGTACATGGTGCAAGCGCGAAATGTTTCGCAGTTGAGATGTAGCACACTCTGCAAAATGAACTTCGTTTTCTACCTCTCTTCTATGCCAAACCAATAAGGCAGATCGCACTCCTGTGTGCGACTGATGACACATCGATGCCGTTTGCGTTTGGTTAGACTTAGTTATTCAGGATTATACTTCGCGACTCGAAATTTCTATCTGTTGTCGTCGATAGTCCCCCCCCCTCCCCCCCCCCGCGCATAGATCAATGAACACTATAAGTCATCAGTACGTACATATTCATCCACTTCTAGCTGCAAAATGGTCGTTGCTCTCAAGACATTGCGTCCAACTCGGCCAAGCAATAAGCTAAGCGTCGAATCATCACTTGCAGATCCATCTGTTCTTAAAGCGCAATTGCGTCCACCTCGGCCATGTAACAAAGCTAAGCATCAATTCATCACTTCCGGATCCCTGTGTTCTCAAACCGCCATTGCGTCCAAAAAGGCAATGCAAAAAAGCTAAAAAGCTAAGCATCGGATCATCACTTAAGGATTCTTCTGTTTTCAAAGCGCTTTCGCGTCCAACTCGATCATGCAATAAAGCTAAGCGTCGAATCATAACATGTGGATCCCTCTGTCCTCAAAGCGCCATTGCGTCCAACTCGGCCATGCAATAAAGCTAAGCGTCGAAGCATCACTTTCGGAACCCTCAGTACTCCAAGCGCCATTGCGTCCATCTCGGCCGTGCAATAAAGCTATGCGTCGAATCATCACTTCCGGATCCCTCTGTTCTCAAAACGCCATTGCGCTCAACTCGGCCATGCAGTAAAGCTATGCGTCGAATCATCACTTCCGGATCACTCTGTTCTCAAAGCGCCATTGCGTCCAACTCGGTCATGCAATAAAGTTAAGTGTTGAATCATCACTTCCGGATCCTTCGGTTCTCAAAGCGCCATGCCGTCCAACTCGGTCATGCAATAAAGCTAAGCGTCGAATCATAACATCTGGATCCCTCTGTCCTCAAAGCGCCATTGCGTGCAACTCGGCCATGCAATAAAGCTAAGCGTCGAAGCATCACTTTCGGAACCCTCAGTACTCCAAGCGCCATTGCGTCCATCTCGGCCGTGCAATAAAGCTATGCGTCGAATCATCACTTCCGGATCCCTCTGTTCTCAAAACGCCATTGCGCTCAACTCGGCCATGCAGTAAAGCTATGCGTCGAATCATCACTTCCGGATCACTCTGTTCTCAAAGCGCCATTGCGTCCAACTCGGTCATGCAATAAAGTTAAGTGTTGAATCATCACTTCCGGATCCTTCGGTTCTCAAAGCGCCATGCCGTCCAACTCGGTCATGCAATAAAGCTATGCGTCGAATCATATCTTCCGGATCCCTTTGTTTTCAAAACGGCATTGCGTCCAACTCGGCCACGGAAGAAAGCTAAGTGTCGAAGCATCACTTCCTGGTCTCTCTGTTCTTGCATCACTTTGCTTCTATATACATCTGCGTTGAACGCAATGTTTCTTC
Organism: Amblyomma maculatum; assembly: GCF_055883805.1. Classification (NCBI taxonomy): domain Eukaryota; kingdom Metazoa; phylum Arthropoda; class Arachnida; order Ixodida; family Ixodidae; genus Amblyomma; species Amblyomma maculatum. The sequence goes on along the minus strand of NC_139352.1, from coordinate 116,639,253 downwards.
GAATGCAGTTACCGTGTGACAGGTAGAAGTCGTTGACCCCGTACAAGTGATTATATCTGCACGATCAGTCATTTGTGTTCAAGTTCGCCATCGACATTTATAACCGCTTCAACCATTGTCCCCATCCCCTACAATGTCTACATGATTTGCGCCGCCACGGTCAAGGTTACGGTGGTGGTGGGCGGTACCGCAATGCACGCCTCCTTCAAGCTCCTTCGAAACAAGTTCGATGACGGTGGGCTTCTGGAAATCGAGCTCAACACCTTCGGGACCATGATCAAGAACGTAAAATTCGTCACCGTTGCAGAAATCATTATGATGCTGGTGGAACAGCTCAACGCAATCGACTTGCTCCTTTTATTACACCAGGGGGTTACGTCGCGCCTCCCAGAGCGTCTATAGTTGATTTAGTTGCCGTCCGCTCCGACATGGGGCGGCAGGTATCCGTGGTGGACGTCATACTGCGAACACGTGCGGCTGTTCACGATCCCCGGAACAACCTCTGGCTCAAACAGCATCGCTGAAAAACCAAGCCTTCTTCCTTATCGTCCCTACGTGAAAGGATGGAAACGCTAGAACCACTACCATCCGCCATCTTCATTTTAGATGTGAGTTCAGTGTAGTGCAGAAGGATGGCATTATGGCCTGACGGTTATGCCAGCGTATGAGGCGTATTACCGAATGTGCCATTAATCACGATTCCCTCACATGTCACAGAGATTTCTAGTGCGCATTTTGGGCTACAGAACAAAATTAAAGATTTTTCGCGCCATGCCCTGAAATTGCCGACATTAAAACTGCCAAGGCTTTACTGTGCCACTCACTCCGTATTTAGTTGATGTTGTCATGAGGTGTTTTGCCTTGCTTTTGCATAAGGCTCTCCAATAAAGGAAACCTAAGAAGTTCACGCTGAAAACCTAAATAATCTCCATGTTGAAGGAAGCGTTAAAGGCGAACGCTACTGTCAGCAAGCGAGAGTAGTATGCTTTTGCTAACTAAGAAAAACGGCAACCAATAATAACCTCAAACATGATAAAAGAAGAGCAGCAAATTGCACGCATAGGTGGCCATTCGTTTTTTTTTTTTTTTTATAATACTTCCAGCTATCAAATGTGTATAGCAAATTAGAGACCAGTTATCCCAAATTTTCGCCGCAGTACAAAACCTTTTTGCACATGACTACATCATCTATCAAGAACATAAGAGTTCAAATTACCAATCTCTGCTAACTTCATCATTAGTCAAACAAGAAAACTGGTGTAAAGCGCTGCAAATGAAAATAAACAAAGAAAAAACAGCAGCAAAGGCAAAAATACCGTGCAAAAAAAAAGCCCCTTATTTTTCGGTATTCCGTTAATGACCACCTTATGTCGTCCGTTAAAAGCAAGACGTGCTTAGGTGCAATTCTCACTTCTGACCTCAGGTGGAATGACCATGTTTGGTACGTCCAAAAAAAGGCTATGCAAAAGCTGGGTTATATGAGGAGCACCCTGCAGAAGTCTACTCAAGATATAAAACTCATAGCCTCATAGACTACAAAACCTTTATAGCACCGGCTCTTGAATATGCTTCGGCTGTTTGGGATCGTTATACTCAGTTTTATATTATATAAACTCAAATCAATACAAAAAAGCAGACCGATTCATCTACAACTTTTATAGTAGGCGCGCGGCATCAACTAATCCAGTCGAAAAAGCTAATTTAGAATCTTTACAACGGCGACGGTATTATGAAAGAATGAAATGCATGCATTTAGTCTATATTAGTAAACTCGGTATAAACAGGAACATTTAGGTTTGGTTGGTTTGTGGGGTTTAACGTCCCAAAGCGACTCAGGCTATGAGAGACGCCGTAGTGGAGGACTCCGGAAATTTCGTCCACCTGGCGTTTTTTAACGTGCACTGGCATCGCACAGCACACGGGCACCTTGCGTTTCGCCTCCACCGAAAAGCGGCCGCCGAGGTCGGGATTTGATCCCGCGTCCTTCGGAACAGTAGTCGAGCGGAGTAACCACTGCGCAACCCCGGCGGGGCAGGAGCATTTATGTCGAGCCATTTACACAGCAAGTAATACGAGCGCAGCGTTCAAAACCATTAAAAGAATACTGCTGCAGAACAGAAGCCTTAAAAAATTCCCTTTATCCAAGAGCTGTCCATCGGTGGAACGCTCTGCCTTCTGACGCTGTGGCATCTCTGACTGGCGAATATTTTTTATAATCCAAATTAAAGCCTCTGTTGTCAGTTGAAGCGAAGTTTTTTTTTGTTTGTGCGAAGCTTCAAGATATCTTGAAGCCTTGTATATCTATTTGTGGCGTAGTTGGCACCTGGACTCCTGATGCACCAGTACACACTCGTGATAACCACCTTTGTGCTTCCAATGCTTATCTGCCCTAGAGCGCAGACCATCAATGTTTGTTTTTTTTTTTGTCTTTTTGCTCTTCGATGAATATTGAACGCTTTTTTCTTTTCTATTTTAGTTCCTGTACTATGTATTCTCAGTACTAAGCAAGACCTTCTGCGAAGGCTCGCATCATATGCGAAATAATAAATAAATAAATTATTGCTATCAATTACCGAATCAAATGATTCTGGTTACTCATTTTCAGTACACAGATACGGGTGCGTACTTTAGACGCATTTGACGTGTGTACTTCAAGATTATTATCAGTATCGCTAGCTGCATCGGAAAAGTTCAGTTTAGTCGTTCAGTCGTGTCCGACTCTTCGTGACCCTATAGACCATGTCACGCCACGCTTTCCGGTCTCCCACTACCTTCCTAACATCACATAACTTCATCTGCATTGCCTCGAGGATGCCATCTAACCATCGCGTTCGCTGCCTACCCATTCGGAAAAGTATAACGTGTCATATACGTCACTGTGTTAAACGCTTGATTGTTTATGCTGCAATTTCATGCGTGATATGACGTTCAATAGCTTTTTTCTCTAATAGCTTATACTATAGCCTGCATCTCTCTATTGGATTGGTAAAACGTTTATTTGGGGCCCGCAGTAGAAAAAATAATTCAAAACCCGCATCATCCTTAGCGGCGAAAATCAAAACAAGCTGCATATTTCGCAATAACTGTTGTGGCCAATTCGCCCCGAAAGCATTTCTTCTGTATGATATACACGGACGCTTCCAAATTCAGCGACCGAAATAATACATGCAACAAGATCAATCAGAACTATTGTTGATCATGCTGCTTGATTTGATCCTTGGTTACTCGGTAAGTCAGATTGAACCGAGTAAACATTAAATACTGGAATGCCATAAAAGAAAATGGGCCAGTAATTGTCACTCCTTTATGAACAAAGCAGCTGTGCAGTTGAAGGCAGCATTTTACACCTTGTATTTAATCGATGCAGCACACGATATTCATATCAAATCTGAAATGCATCCCTTGAGAGAATAATTTGTGGAATCATTATTGCAAAAGCCTGTTATGCGTAGATGTTTTAGTGGCGAGAACTCTATTGGAGGTCTGCTAGGTCAATCCACATGATCAGATCTCCAACACAGTTCTTGCCAATAATGATAGACCAATTTCTTAGAATGGCATTACGTCATGTCGACAAAAAATTACAGTATTGAACTAGCTTCACTTAGAAGTTTAAAGGCGAAAGCCTTTCCTCCTCCTTCTTTTCTGCATCTTTCGTTTACCTTTTTCCTTCTCCCTCTATATGGCGTGCTTGTGCACTCGTTATAATTTCACTACTTCTTTTTCTTTGACTTCGTCCTTAGAACCTGTTTCAACTTCCTTACCGGGCAAATTATGCTCACATCAAAACCATACTGCGACGTCTCGCTGACACATCTTGCAGACGCAAGGTGATCACCATGAACCTCGAAAAGCTTTCGCCTTAAAACAACGCAACGCCCTGAGCATCACGAATCTCAGATTTCCACACTGCAAGTCACGCTCAAGGTATGCATAAAGATTCTGATTCCACAATTCTTAAGCGAGTTACTGGCTTCAACAAGTGATTATTATTGAGCTAGGAAATGTTTTCTATCAAGACCTACTAAAAGAAAGCAGTCTCTCTTTTACAGTGCACGCCCTGAACCATTTTAATTCTTACCAGTGTATACCATGTGTCCTGTTTTGTTACTAAAGGACTGTCAAGAAAGACTGTAGCCATAATGTGTCACAAATGCCAAATGAGACTTTTGGCACCCAGTTAAAATTCCATTTCCGCTTTTAAGCATACGCCCACTGAGCACCCCTTGGAGGTGATCTGGGTGTACGCTCAACACAAAAATGCCCTCACACCGGGACGACGTGCTTAACATAGTCTTCGTCAAATCACACAACGTTGAACCCAGAATGTCCTTTACAAATTCAGCAAAAGAGTATTAATACAAGGTGTCTCGAAAATATACGATACTGGCTGTTAGCTATTAACTAATTACTCTTTCCTACCAGCCCCATTTTACTACAAAACCGAGAGCAGCTCGCTCTTTCAATGCCTCCATTTTTGCGGTGGCTGCTTACGGCCGTATTAAAAACACTCCAGCAGGATTTCGACTCAGTTCCCGCAGTGCACTACAGCTGCGTATAAAAGGTTCGACTTGTTAGCCTGGACACCGCCGAAGGATTACGGGAAGAGGACTTAGAGAAAGCGGCAGACCGAACGTGGTTTCTGTTCCTAATTAAAATTTACGAAGGCTGCTAATGTCCATTCCCTCTCTTTTCTCCTTTCTCAGAAGCCTATTGTATTCCACCTTCATTTCCCGCGCTTGGCGCCCCATGCGGAGACACTCCAGGGTTCCTGCTGCGTGCCTCGATAAGCGGTAGCTTTCTGGGTGTCTCCAGAGTGCACTGAGCTTCATCGTAAGCGCACTCTCTCTTTACACAGGCGTATCAACTGGGCGCCGCCCTAGCGCTTCCTTGATGAGGATGAATGAACGTTTAGTTGCTTCGGAAGCTCATGCTGCAAGAGGGAATGAATGTCGTTTACACGTGAGCTAAAGAATGCTAAAGGATTGCGGCAAGACTGCGGCCGCAGTTTCTAGACTATAAATAGGTACCCCTTGCGAAGGTGCACGTATTCACATTTACGTGCGCCTATAATTCAAATTTTACACAATGTAATCTTTGCTCTATAACTTTTGTAAACGCTACGCTACAAATCGTAAAGGTTACTGCTATTTTATAGACAGTTACATGTACTTGAAGCAATGTAATATTTGTAAAGTTAATCAACATTCAAAATGGCATAGGTTACTTGCTGTAGCAGTTGTATCCTTTGTACGCTGTAATGGTTGGCATAAAAAGTTCATTTATCAAATATGTCATTTGAGCGGCTAAAAGGTTTGTAATTCAAAACTACTCTTGATATCAATTTGAACGGTACAAAAATTTATTTACAAGGTTCACAGTGTAGAAACACAAGAAACGAGAAAGTCAGTGTGACCGCCGAAATTTTCATTGATTTCAAGAGTATAGGCACAAATATAGATATTGCGTGTAGGCTACATCAAATAAAACCTAAGTGAATATTTTAGTATAATCCATGTTTCCTAGTGAACAGGTAGGACGGCAGAAATATAAAAAAGAGGCGCGCAGCGAAGTTTAAAATATGAGCCCATATTACACCGTTGTTTGCAGTTCTATAGCAATGCAAAGAAAACAATAGGTAATATATTTACTGTTCAATAAAACAAAATGAATCAAATCACTATAATCTGAAATCAAGTCAGTTTGAGGGTTGTGTAAGGAAACAGCAAACACAAAATACAATCCATTCTAAAACAGCGCAAAAGAACAGGGACGAGAGAACGAAACGTACAACACGAGCGCTGACTTACAACTGATTTATTGAACATAAGTGAGCAATATATAAGAAGAAAACTGGGTGATAAAACCAGAAGTAGTCGACGTCAAACACAGTATAGGGGGCCGTAAAAGCGATAAGAGCGTGGTAGGTTGATGAGGGTAAAATACGATATAATCTAAAAGAGATGATTGAAGTGAACAGATACATTCGAAAGAAGGGAAGCAGTTAATGTGACAAGGTGTAAAGAGCCATAAAAACGATAAAAGCGAAGCATCGAAACATGATAAAATTGATAAAATATACAAAAGGAGTGGAATGCATAAAATTGACAGGTTACTGCTAAAAACTGCTTAAACTTTAACGGCGAGTTAAACTATGGCGCTCAGTGTTCTGCAGATAGAAACCTTATTCCTTTGTCGGACAGAAGCACAGACGGAGCACTGACACAGGTGTATTTATTAGTTTTTATGTTAAAAGCCTCAATCACTTTCCTAGCAATTTAATCAGCGTGATGTTCTATGACTCTGTATTGTTGAAAATCTGGTAGACATTCGCTGCAGTTTTTGATATGGTCTGCGATATGTCCTTTGTCACCTTTTTGCACATCTTTGTTGTGTTCTCGCAAACGATCATTGATGCATCTTCCTGTCTGTCCGATGTATTTGTCACCACATGTTAAGGGGATTGAATAGATGACTTCGTTTTCACATGGGATGAAATGCTTTTTATGATTGGTCCTGCAGGTTCTTACGGTCTTGGTAGGATGGTTGACCCGATGGCAAATGTTAGCCAACTTTTCTGGTGCGGAAAACACTACTTTTACTTTAGCCCGATTCATTACCTTTTTGAGCTTATGAGACAAGGCGTGGCAGTACGGAATGACTGCGACCTTCTGTTTCTGATTATCCTTATTATCACGAACTCCTTCACATTGCCTGCCTTGTATATTTATCTGCTTTAGAAGCTTCTGGGAGACAGATATAATAAGGTGCGTGGGATAGCCTGCCTGAGATAATCTACTTACAAGGAGATAAAATACAAGGAGTATAAGATCAGAGAACGCAATAATGGGAACACAGAATTTATCACACTTCTGAACAGGCATTCAAGTAAGCGAAATAACAGCTCAAGAGAGGGGAGGCACCAAGCATTAAACAAATGGCGCAATGCAAAACTTAAGACAGAGGAGAATCATTCTAAGCATACTTTTTAAACAGCATGCTTATGATGCACATATACGTAGAAGCCATCAGTGTACATTATAAAAAACAGTATAAATCGCCTTGACTAGATCAGCAAATGTCCTTCACTAAAATGTCTATAGTAATATGATGATACCTCCAATATTTGAACAAAGATACATAATTTGATGAACCAGAACTTGTCAAAAAGCGCTGTAAGATTGACTACATTCACAGCCCCTCATCAAGTAATGTACTGCAGTTCAGAAAAACATATTTCACTGACGTTACATCAGTGCAAGGTACTTAAGCATCATAGAAAGCGAACTATATAAGCAAAAATTTCTTTTTACAAAATTTGAACAAATTTGCCTTTTTCATTAGGATGACTAGGCTCACAGGGCGATACTTGAGCAGTTGTCGAGGCACTGCAGTTCCCGGCAAAACAATCTGTTTGCATAATGTAGAACGAACATCATTGAAAATGCAGGCTGATACTTAATTTTTTCATGCAGTATCTCAGCAGGCAGAAAGTGAAGGCACGCTTTAGACTTCCACTGATGCACCAGATTATTCATCGAGTATCTCCCGCATAAACAAAAGTGCGTGCTTGAGGCATACGCATGAAGCGTGGTCTCTTGCAGGTCATTGCATCTGTGGAATATCACATTATAGCATAACGCAACCTTTTGTATATAATGTATAGCTAATATTCTCGCTAGAGTGGAATTTGATTCAATGAGAGAACAAAAAAACTTGAATTTAAATTTAAAATGAACCTTAAATTGAGAAAATCGCGGAATGCTGGCTGTGTAGTGGGCCTCGATCAGCTTTATACGGCGGACTGGCGGGCATTACCAGAGGCCTAATGTTTTTGTTTTTGCATTCATTTCAACCTTATTACTAGCGAGAATGCAACAGTTGAGCAAGCATACGATCGGGCAGCGGCGAGTCGCACAGCTTGAGGAAACTCGCCAAGCTTATATATAGCTTCCCAGTGGGTATAGTTGCGCCTGGATGCGTTACACTTGTAGCTTATCTGTGTATGAAATTTTGTGTTAGCCCTCAAGCGGAGCTATGACGGTTTTCTTAAACAACATTGTGCTCGCTGAAACAATGAAGCCACATTTATCGGCGTCTTAGAGTGCTTACAGGGCTTACTTTTTATTTGAAGCGTTTGCGCATTGTGTTCACAAACCATTGGAGCAACCATTGAGTTAACTATGATGGGGTACTTCATAAATGCCACTCTCTTGCTGTAAGCCACCTAGGCAAAATAAGAAGTAAAACGCTTGAAGTAATCAATCCGCAAGAAGCATGCAATTTTGTCACTTAATAAAGTGTCGCTGCACGCCGTCCGTACGGCACTAAAGCATCAGTAGGCTGTCTGACATATAGTATTCAAATGTTTTTCTCCCGCGTGCTGGCTGTAGCGCCAGACGCTTGCGGCCAAAAAGGCAATCGACAAAGAGTGAAAAACGTGCACAGTTGCAGAATTTTGATCGAGAACACAAGTACAGCATATATCTCAAGAGTGCTCATCTCAAAGTACACGAAAGCGCACTTGTCACCAACGAGCGCACACGCATTCAAACAGGCGAAAACTAGCGGTGGACTACCAAACTGTACTGTTCAAGGATTGTAGAAATGACCCCAGCCACCGATCCGAACCCCTATCACAGATAACTAGACTCGACAGCACAGTGTCGCGTGATAGGTCACTCAAGTACTGGCAGAAAGCTACTGAACTTGATTTATGTTAGAAGTGCAGTTAAACAACGAACTTTACAAAAAAGCATAAAATACGCGCTTTGATAAGCAACGAATAAATGTACACTTCGCCAGTGTTAATGTGTTTTAGGTGCGAAAAAAGCCACTCTCTAAAATCCATTTTTTTTTTTTGCCATGAATGCATGGGCAGTTGCTGCAGCAGTCAGAAAACTAATCGTGCTAGCTGCGAAGCCATCCGACGAGCAGACAGTGGCGTATCGCCGACAACCACATAAAGGTTCGTTGCAGCTACCGCGATGCACACCCAACAAGTTGCTTCCTGCTTAGCGGCGTTGGTGATTTTTCACTGCGCACACAGGTCCAAAAACTTCTATATCATTCCGAACAATGCACACAGGAAACGCCGCCAAAAAAAACGGTCCTGATTCTTGCGAACTTTGAAACACTCGAACCGACACGCTAACGGCTGAGTCGCTGCAGCACTGCAACGTTTGGGCTTTCCCGCTGTCCAGACCGCCTCTTGCAACGCAGTCAACCATTGGCCAAAAGCTTCGCTTTTCAAAAAAAGTCAAGCGCCGCCCGTGTGCGGATGAATATCTCTATGTTCACATCTTTTGGCTTGTAGAAACATCGGTTACTATACCTTTATAGGTTACTGTGCAAAGGGTACGTGACAATAATTTGATTATAACGTTTAAAACGCTTTCATATTTGTCATCGTAACCTTTAGTCTCAGCAAAAAGTAAGAAAATATGACAAAACTATAACCTGGTGACTTGCAACCTTTGTGACATACGTTACGGACATCTAAAAGTTGCATTATAGGTTAATTTGTTTCGAGTGTACTAAAAAGATAATTGTCCCCTTGCATAACCCTGCTAAGAGTTTTGCATACTTGCTGTCGAATTAGTTTTCAATTTCAAGATTGAAAGGAAGCAATTCCGAGAGAACTATAGAATCTGCACTGCAGAAATCCGCAAAAAAGACTTAGCGTTGCTGTACAGGGTTCACCACGTTTGCTCTGACTATCATTACAGTAAAACTTCACTTGAACGAACCTCAACGAACCTTAGGAAAATGTTTGTTTAAGTGAATGCTCGCTGAACTGAAATTTTGCAGCACTTTTGAGCTTAGGACTGCAATGGTCTTGGCCTCAGTCACTGTGTGCAAGCTCCCGTGAACCCTGTCAGGCGCAGCGGTCTGCTGGGCAGCAGAGGCATTCATTTCCTCCAACCAGATCATTCCTTCCGCAGAACACAAATAACCAGCATGTATACGTACGCCTTTCTTAGAGGTAAGAAGCTTTGTAGGGCTGAAGTTGTGGCTATGGGTGGTTATGACTGTGGATCCAATTAAGCATGCAAAGGTAGCTGTGATTCCGCTGGATACAAGCTTGTTTAGATAGCCAGTTAAGCTTAGAGATAAATGACGGAGGGCGTTTGCATAGCGTTCAATGGAGCTTCGGCGGGGAAATTAATTAAAGTTCGTACAACTGAACACTTCGTTTAAGGGACGTTCGTTCAAGTGGTATTTTACTATCAACTAATTTTACCGTCATCATCATTGTCATTGTCACCAATTGTTGCGACATTGTCATCGCTATTGGCATCCTCACGGGAGACAAGCAGAAGTATGATATCCTTTCTTCCGTTTTTCTGCACTGACAATCCAATCATAGACAAACCTTTATCCAGCATTGAACAATTTAACATCATTTCTGGTGCTCAGATGAATCAGTCAAATCCAAGAGTTCCGGCCTTTGGTTTGGTCCATGGGGTTCAACACCGCCCCTATATGCAGGAGTGGAATGGTAATGTGTGCCCCCTAAATATCTAGGTGTTCCACTGCATGCAATTATGTCAAGTGCACATTACTGTAAAGAGCAAGCTCCATTCATTCAGCGTTATGCTAATACGTTTGTCCCCTATCGGCTTTCAATCTTCGGGGCTCATACCTGCAACCTGTTTCTGGCGACAAACATTTATTACGTGCTTCAGGTCCTCCACTGTGCTACACATTACATTCAGGGTTTTCACTGAATATTCGCGATGTTTATTAGGTCATAAAATTTTGAACTAATTTAGCGTGATAACCTATTCAGGCCTGTTTGTGCAGGGGGGTTCGGCTTTGTGCACCTTATGTGAGGCATTTATTTGCCTGTTTCTTCTTTCGTTATTGTTCACATCTGATTATTAAAGCATTCCTGCAAATTAATTTTATGAATTTGCTTCCTAACTTAGTGGTTTCTTTCCAACTAACCGCCCACATTTGCTAGGATTTATGCAGGAAGTTTATGCTTTGGTGCGGTTTATGACACTACAGTTCTCTAATGAGTACTTATATTCCTATTGGCGCAAGAGCCTATATGAGGAATTCATAGCAATGCTTTTTCTCTACTATTGTATCGTTTTTTGGTCTTAATGGTTTGATTTGCTAAATAGGGCGTGCAAAATGCCGATTTCTCCTTGCACGAAAACATTTTTGTTTAAATTACACACCGAAGCTCTACCTTTTAACACATAACATCATTGAAAAAATATTTTTGTATCTTCTGTAAACAGGTAAACTACCGTCTGTGTAATGTACCTGAAACAATTGAGCACTGTTTCATTATTTGCAAAGACGCCATTTTCTTTTAGGACATGCTGCAAAGAACTCTAAAGAAAGACTTTGTTCTAAATTTGTACAGTGTGCCGTATCTTGATGTTACACTATCTAATTACGAATCATATGAATTGCTTTTTTTCGTATTGGACTTCATAGCTTGTGTTAGAAAAGTATGTTAGATCGCAACACTCTACCTGTTGTTCCACCTGAAATCCATTTTAGCAAAATGATGCTGCAACTGATGGACATTTAACAAGAAAATTACTTTCAACATGACTGGTTTCCGCCGGTGACACGGTGCTTATCTTTGCCTGCCTTTCAGTTGCATTTTCTGTTATGCAGCTCAGAAACGGCTGAGTACTTTGCAAATAGTCTGTGTACATAGCCTTGTCCGTCCATGTCTGGAATACCATGTCTGGAAAAAAATCCCGGACGTGGCTTATTTGTTTAATGCACTCTGCTGTTGATCCGGGGATGGAGGTTCGATTCCGGGAGGAGATAAGATTTTCATTTTTGTGATGACGTCATCCTGACGTCCTTTGATTGGCAGCTATAGCGTGACCGGACGAATGTCCACTGTATGAGCCATTAAGACTTTCGCCTTAATGTGCTTCGACGCACGGAATGCGGCCAATAAAGGGAGATGAGATCACTTCTTCCTTATCTCATGCTTCAAGCTTTCTTATATGCTCGTATCGAACTCTGTCTGTCCATTGAACGTTGAAGAAAATACAAAGACTTCCTTATATTTCAAGTGCGTGCCGACCTTGCACACCCCAGTGCCGTGTTTCCTTATTATTTTGGCATTTTGTGAAACAAAGCAAGGAAGGAACGCTCGGATGGAGCACATTAAGGCCGAAGTGGCAGTGAACATTTCTTATGCAATGTGTTGACAATTCGCACACTGTAGTTTTGTCTGCTTGTCTTGTGGAATAAAACTCCATGCCTCTTTTCGGTACTCTTTTCGTTTCTTTCAAAAGGCTTGGCACGAATGAAACTGAGTTCGGGCCTTGCGAATGACTGACGCACCATGTAAAAGCGAAGACTCCATACCGTAAGTGTCACACTACATCATTTTCCCGCTGTGCTTTCAAACGTGAGCTCCCGTCTACGTGTGTAGTCTGCCTTACGTGTGCTGGCTTGTATATTTTGCTTCTATCACAGTGTTTGTAGGCTTGATATAAAAAAGCACGAATATTTTAAGAAAATACTTTTCCTACACACTATTGCGAATTCTTCGGTTACGCCAGTGCTTATAGTTCATGCTATAGAAAGAGCCTGCCCCACTGGAAGATGTACTGGTTTGCTCCCTTAATTTACCGTTTTTTAATTTCTGGGTTTTGTTACCAACTGCACTCAAACGGCAGAATTCGAACCCAATAGAGTGACAAAGGTTGCCGAGCGCTAAAAGGCACCTTTCAAGAAGACGGCCTTTTAAATGCGGCAGCGTGCATACAAAAAATTAAGCTTTGTAATTCGCGCCAATGTTATACATAGTCCTGACGTCATTCAAAGTCACTAACTTTAGTTGGCCACTCGATTTTCAGTGTGCGCTGGAATGGAGCCTAAAGCCCCTCAATAGACTAAAAGTAGCGTCAACATGCGAAGGTTGCCGCCCGCCTCCTCTCCGGTGTTCTTTTTCGGCCTTCGCCCCTCCCATTGGCCGAGAGCTTTCACGTGTTTTCGTGCGCTTTTTTTTTTTTTTGCTTGTAATATTCGTGCCTCTTTTTCAGCGGTGCGCTATATAGCGCCTGCGGCGCATACTATACACGCTACCGATAGGTGGTGAAGGGTGGCTGTTCCTGGCCCTACGGGTTACCGCTTCCGTGGTGGACGATGGCTGTTGCCGACGCGCGTCTTTCTCTCCCTTTTTTTCTTCTCTATTTTCTCTTCTTACCGCACGAGGCAGCGGAGGTGGCTAAGCTACAGAGCTAGTAGCAGGCCCTTGCATTTTCTTTTCCTTCTTCCTACAGCCACAACAACAACATATCTTCGGGTGTTTTGCTACGGCTCGTGCGTCTTTCGTGCTGTTTTTTGAAGAATCCTTTGTTTAAATGCCGTGTTGCAGCGCGTTTGAGTGGAGCAAACGTGAGCATGAATACCATTGTTTAGAATACCGTCCATGAATCGAGATGCGGCGCGAGGAAGGTTTGGCTGCACCGAATCGGCCGGGCGGACTTCAAATCAACACCACAGTCGTGGCTCTGTTAGTTAACTGAGCAATTGCTCATCTCTAATCTTATATGCCGCCACACTCTGTACTGATTCGTTCGTTTTTTGCCCTGCCGATCCCATTCCAGCTCATCATATATTTTACAGTTTTCTAGTCAGACCTTCAATGAGTATAGAATAAAGTACTTGGTTTTTAACGACTGAGCCATGCTCTCTGAGGCGTTGTCATTTTCATGATGTAAATTGACTGCAAGTTTTGAGTGTGCAGCCACACTTAACGAAGCAGGGACGGCTCTTAGGCGGCCGGGTGAAGCCACATTGTTTCTGTTTTGCTCCCGCTTAGCGCGTTAGTTCTCGATTTCTTACGCAAGACATGCAAGAGCTGATAGATCTGCAGCAGAAGTCGAAAAGACATGGAAGGCAACTGCTGCCAGGCTTCTCAAGTTTACAGGCGGCTCACAAGTCAGTCAAAACTGCAAAGAAACCTTGCACAGACCTGTGTTAAACTGTTCTCCGCTTCCGCCTTCACGCACTTTGGCCAACAGATGACTAACGACGGACGCATGGAGGTGAAGGCGAGTTGAAACGACGCCGAAATCGCGTGCGTGTAGTGTGACACATTGACAGCTGAAACAATTTCACCACAAAATTCCTTTCGGCATTTTGTTTTGAGACTTCAGCAGCCAGTGATATCATAACGTTAACACACTGCGACAAACCTTTAAGCTTGAATCCTCTGGTGAGACCCAACACAGTGCCTTCTTCTGAGAGTGTCTGCCAGCCTTGCACTGCGTAGGTGGGGCCACGGGGCAAACGCGAAACGAAGAGTGGCGGAGCCCGCGCAGGAGAGAGGAGATGGCGCTGCTTTTAGTTGAGGGGTTTTACATAAGCCGCCATGTTTTGAACGTATGGGCATCTGCGGAGGCTTCGCTACTAGCATACATACACCTTGTAGCCTCCGCTGCTGTTGAAAATAAAGAAAAAGCGCCGCATTGACCCAAGCTAGCACGCTAGCGCATATGCTTCCATAAATCACATAGGCCAGACGGTTGATTGCGTTCTTGTGATTCCGCCTTATCTATTGCCGCTGAAACCCAGAAAAGAACCAGACATTCTAACGGCATTTAAATTCCGCTTTAATGCTGTTAGTGGGTGCCAACGGATTGCAACACTCTCGCCAATTTAACAGCAGCAGTCGTCACGGATGATTCAGGTGAGACGCCTTGTGAGCTGTCTATGTTTCAGAAGTTACGAAGAGGACAGGATGAATCCGATCTCGCAGTGGACGCAGCTTGCCAAGAGTCAGCCGCACAGAGACGGAGAGGCGGGTCGAGTGAAACGTGCCACCGCTTTGGTTACTAAGGTTTAGCAGGGTTAAACTTTAACCTAATTTTTTGAATTAGTGAAAGAGATTATCATTACTGAATGCGGAAAACTTTTACGGCACTCTTCACGTATGGCTTGCTGAAAATTATGATGACACTTATGCTTTGCTTTAGAATTATACGCCAGCGGGCTTGGCGCACCGCCCGGAACACAATGGTAAACTTTGTGGTTTACTTCGTCCAGGTTTTGCTGGAACTCCTCGGGAACACCAGTGGCTATCATTCTTCAATCGATGCCTATGCCTGCAGGGTGACATCGGCAATGCCGCCGCAGAGCATGCCTGATCACCCAACAGTTGCGCTGCATATGACGTATCTATCGCACGTGGAGAGCTGCGCAGTGACGTACACCTTGGAACATTCCTTAGGCAGTACAGCGACCCCAGCGACATCATCGGAGCCCTATAACAGTCCGGACCATCCTTCAACGCCTTCCAGTTGGCTTGGCAGCACCCCCCGGAACACGAGGCAAAACTTTGTGCTTTACTGCGTCCAGGTTGGTAAAAAACGGCCTTGTCCTAATATTCTAAGGAGCAATTGTGTTTGTCTGGTGGGGCTGCCGAGCCCTGGCCGTGCTTTTCAATGCGTTAGAGATTTGTTACGAGTTAAATGTTTGCTGTTAAATCTCAGTGGCAATGTAGAGGAAAATTCTGGTCCAAATACCGAAAAAATAGAAAAACATCTTGAAACTGTCCCATCTATAAAATCTTCCCAGGCTCCCTTAGAAACCGGTCTGCAAAGTATACAAACCCTGCTTTTGGAAATTGAAACAAGCCTTGCCTCACTTCAGCTGCACGATGAGAAGGTACAAAAATTTCAGGAAGCCTTGAGTGTTATGCACAAGCAATTAGAACAAATGAACAATAAACTTCATGATTTTGAAAACAGAAGTCGCCAAAACAACATTATCTACGGCATAGAAGAAGACGAAGGCGAAAACACTGCTGCACTTGGGAAAACGGGTCAAGGATGAAATATTTAAAGGCCCACTAGGCATTGAAGTTAAGTCTATCGAGCGTATCCACCGGCTTGGAAAAGGTAACCAAAATTGTGGACGACCGGTCATACTTCGGTTACACGAATTCTCGGAAAAAAAAATACTTCAAAACTTCGTCAAAGTTCATAGTAGCAAATTGTCAATCGCTGAGGGGTATTCTGTATCGGTTCGTGAAATACGCAAGAAGCTATGGCAATCATCAAAGATAAATCGCGACAAGGGTGATAAGGTGGCTCTCATATTTAATAAACTGAAGACAAGCGATGACCTGTACATCTGGGATAAAAGCGAAAACAAACGAATGCTGCTGACGCGTGCCGAGTGGGAGTCTGCCAACAGTGCTGAGGGAGGCAGTGACAGACAACAGGCTCCAGTACCATTTACATTCTTATGTTTCAATGCTAGTGAACAAACCGAAATATTTAAAGAATTGCTGTTGCTGTACATCACATCACATCACTTTATTTTCCTTAAAGACCCCTTGCGGGTTGTTACATAAGGGGTGGGTTTTTATGAAGTACAAATGTTCAATGCAGTCATGAATGTTCCAGCGCAGGTGATGGCAGCGATATCGTGGGGAAGGCCGTTCCAGTCAGCTGCTACTCGGCAAAAAAATGAATTAGAGAAAACAGTGGTACGGGCACGTGGGCGCAAAACTTGAGGGTGACTGATGCGATGGGATCTGCGCGGCGGGGGTGCCCAGATGTAGGGTTCTTGTCTGAGTGGCGAATAAAAAAACTTGTGAAATGAGACGAGACTGGCAGTGCGACGGCGGGCAGAAAGATTAGATAGACCTGATTGCAATTTTAGAGATGATATGCTAACGTCGTATGAATACGAGGAATGGATAATCTGGTGGCCCTGTTCTGCACAGCTTCGAGGGCGTTTGTTAGATATGCTTGGTGAGGGTTCCAGATGGCCGATGCGAATTCCAGTTCAGTTCTGATGAGTGAAATGTATGCTTGTAGTCTTACATGTTGAGGGGCATCCCGCAGGTGACATTTCAAGAAGCCAAGTGTTTTATTAGCTGATGATATCAGGTTAGTCACATGCAGACGCCAGGATAAATCATTAGAAATGGTGATACCTAAGTATTTGTACGACTGGACGAGGTCGACAAAGGAGGTAGAAATTGTGTACTGGAAAACAAAAGGATTTCGGCGGCGGTGAAAAGACATACTTACATTTGTTAGGGTTGAGTGTCATCAGCCGCTGCAAACCCCAGTTTTGCACATAGTTTAGGTCAGCCTGTAGGGATTCTTGGTCAGAAGGGTTAGTGACTGAACGATAAATAACGCAGTCATCAGCAAACGGACGGATATGACAAGATACATTAGAGTTAGTTGTAATAACTGAACCCTGGCTGCATTCGGATATCCATGAGTCAAAAATAGTTCCAAGTTCTTACGCCTTGATTCGCTCAGATCGTAATGGGCGAGGAGGTGGTGTAGCCATTGCAATAAAACAAGACTTTCCTTTTCAAAAAGAATGTGGTATACCAAATCATGAAAGTGTGTGGTGCACTAATAACGTTGTGGGGCCCTGCGCCACATATCTGTAAGGCCCGTGGCGCGCCGCGCATTCGAAGGCCGCGCCACTTCCCAATGCTCCTTGCGCGGTGCCTGTTTCCCTCTCCCCGCTCGCTCGGGGATAACCGGTCCCGCGCGAGGGGGCTATAAAGGAAGGCACGCGCCGCCGTCTCGCGCTCACTTCGCTCCTGCTCTTCGTTCCTGCTTCGCTCCTGGCGCTTCTCTACGGAAGACGCCCGCAGTCTGCAGCCCCCCAGACGACGACGTCGCACCGTCTTGGACGACCCCCTGTGAGATTAAAGATGTTTGTTACACGGCCCGCTGTGTATTTGTCGTGCGCATCCCTCGGGCAGAGGAATCGCCCACAACGTTCAGGGCAGCTTGGTGCTAGTGGGCGGTATATATAGACCACCGAATGCGCCCCTTGATTATCTTCTTGAGATACACTACTTCCTGCATACCAAAGTTAACGCTCGCACAAAACTCATCCTAAAAGGTGATTTCAATTTACCAGGTATCGAATATACAAACTTACTAATTGGAAGAAACGAAATTTCAAACTGTGAAAAGCTCCTGGATATAATGTTTAGTTTTTTGCTACCTCAGATAGTAAATGCGCCAACGCGCCTCCAAGGACAAGCTATTTTCGTACTAGATCTAGCCTTTGTATCTAGTTTTCTCTGTCCTGAAGTTAGCGTGGAAGACGGAATTTCTTACCACAAAATGCTTTTTCTTACTTTTCCTCACTTGCGCCACAACGCTGACCGTAGTGACAGCAGCTCTTCAATCACTATCAAACACTACAGCAGGGCAGATAATGTAGGCATCATAGATCACATAGAAACAATTCTCGATAGCTTTTCTTGGTCGGATTCCTGCAGTGTAAACAACATGTGGCTACAGATAAAAAGCGCGATAACACAATGCGAAAAAAAAATTGTACTTACAAGAATAAAACGAACAAAAAGAAAAACCCCGTGGATTATACGCACCGTCATTCTCCTGAACCGAAAATTATATTGAATGCGTAGAAGGAAGGGAAGTCGTGCTCAGATATGCGAACTGGCCAGCAAACTAAAACGCCAAATTAAAACCGCTCGAGATGCGTTCGTTTCGACAACTTTATCCAATTTTATTACTAGCGATCCAGAAAAGTTCTGGTGATATTTATCAAACCCTGAACCCCGTTTATCACAAATGGAAAAAGATGGTGTGGTAGGCACAGACCCCCATCGTTATCGCAAATTCTTTCAATCAATATTTTCAATCTCTCTTTACTCGCGAGCTTACCACGAGTGCTATCCCAAGCGAGCGACAATCACTGATGCAAGATATTGAGATTTCCGAGAATGGTATTATTATCTTGCTTTTGAAGATCGACGTTTGCTTCCTTTGAAGATCGACGTTGCCTTTGAAGCGATACGATGAGCAGTTGCCTCCGTTTTTTACAAACTTCTTACCCTTTCTCTTGCAACAGGTGCTCTTCCTTCCGACTGGCTATGTGCAAAGGTTATTCCGGTTCATAAAAGCGGCAGTAGACCGTGTGTAGACGTGTATAGACCCATCTCACTAGCTAGCTGCTGCTGCAAGCTAATGGAGCATATCATAAATAAATCCATCTCAAAATATTTGGAAGAAAATAACAAACTGGATTCCAAGGGAAGGAAAGCGTAGCAGGGGGCGGAAGAAAGTTAGGTGGGCGGATGAGGTTAAGAAGTTCGCAGGGGTCAAGTGGATGCAGCTAGCACAGAAGCGGGTTAAGTGGAAAAATATGGGAGAGGTCTTCGCCCTGCGGTGGGTATAGTCAGGCTGATGATGATGATGATGAACCTAACTTACACCAGACAACACGGTTTTTGTAAAGGACTGTCAGCGGTTATCGAGCTGCCGGAAATAACACATGATATTGCACAAGTGATTGATTCTCAGCTTCAAGCAGATGCCATACAGATTGACTTTAGGAAAGCATTTGATCGTGTTGTACATTCTAAATTAATCAAGAAGCTCCGTGCTATTGGCATTAACCCAGAAGTAGTAACCTGGATAACCTTTTACCTCACAGGTCGTATGCAGTACGTCGAAGTATACAATGCACAATCAGAACGAGTAAGTGTTTTCTTCGGGGTCCCACAGGGATCCGTCTTGGGACCGATCATATTCTTGGTATATATTACAGATATTTATGCGTGCGCCGAACCTGGAATAACAATAATGCTCGTCGCTGACGACTGCGTTCTCTACACTACGGTACGCACACGGGATGGCCAAATAAATTTAAATTCTTCTTTAATTAGTATTGCCAAATGGTGTAAATCACGGGGAATGGAAATTAATTGACAAAACTTCTTCCATCACAATAACACGTAAAAAAGCGACAGTTGTATATTCTTACAGTTTACCAGGATCTAACATAACGACGGTTAATACGGTGAAATATTTAGGCGTCACATTTACCCATAAACTAAGCTGGGACACTAATATAAATAGCACGTGTGCAAAAGCACTAAAACTCGGATTTCTTCGTAGAAAACTGTCAAAAGCTTCTTGTCATGTAAAGCGAGCAGCCTTAATACCCTCATAAGGACCATCCTTGAGTACGGTAACATCATTTGGAGCCCTCATCAATCATACCTCAGCCAAAAGCTAAAAAACTTCAAAATAAGGCCCTCTGTTTTATTTTATCCAGCTACTCACGCCACGATATTGTACCATCCATGCAATCTAAACCGCGTATTCCTACCCTTTCTTGTCGGTGACGCGTAGCTTCCATGCAATTTCTATACCTTCTTTATAACAGTGCAATCAAAATTGATACATATCAGTACATCAAGACACCTAATCATCGTTCGAAGAGGTTAAATCATCGGAAGTGCGTCAGACCCTACCCAGCCTCATGCGGCGCATACAAATTTTCATTTCTTTTTTTTCAGCTATTGAAGAATGGAGTAGGCTGCCACATGAGTTTATGGACTATATCTTCCTTGATATTTTTCTTAAAAACGTCCAGTCATTTTTTGAGGAGCAAATGGTGCAAACAAAAAAATTGTTCCTAAAATGTCTTTCTTTATTTACTGCGAGTGTTCAGTTTAAGATTTTATTTTATTAGTACCTATTGTCTAACGTGATCTTTTATTGTGTCGCTTCGCGGTTATTTTCAGTGCTTCATATGCGACAAATTGAATGTCCATTATAGTGTTGCAGTGAGTATGTTTTCCATTTTTTGTGTGTTTCTGATGTTTTTCATTTTGTATAATGGTCCCATTTCTTCGCCCACTCCCGTAAGAGCCTAGGAAGGCTCACAATATAAAAAACAGCATGTTTAGCTCTGCGAATTTAACAAGTTTCGTTCTTAGATTTACTAATTTAACATATCTGCACATCCCAAACACAAGGTGGTAAGGCATACGCACCACAACGTATTTACTAGGTGCCCATCTAACACAACCACTCACCCCGCCGGGGTGGCGCAGTGGTTACGGCGCTCGACTACTGTTCCCAAGGACGCGGGATCGAATGCCGGCCTCGGCGGCAGCTTTTCGATGGAGGCGAAAAGCAAGGCGCCCGTGTGCTGTGTGATGTCAGTGCACGTTAAAGAACCCCAGGTGGTCGAAATTTCCGGAGTCCTAAACTACGTCGTCTCTCATAGCCTGAGTCGCTTTGGGACGTTAAACCCCACAAACCAACACAACCACTCAAACATTTAACATCGTATCTGGGAAACATTCATGCGTTAACGCACCATCGGTTCTTTAAATCGACAAACAAATCCGGTTTCTTATAGCAGGTTAAACGTTTTGACGATGAATTTCATTTGACTTTCTTTTCCTTTCCATATTCTTCTCTGTCTTTTCAGGTTCATGCATAGGTATCCTAGAAAAACATGGGCTGCTACCCCACGACCTGTCAGTTGTAAGTCAGCGGCCCTGTGTTTTTGTGTCCTCTCCTCTTCTGCGTCTGTTGCCCGGTATTAAGAACTACCAACGTCCCTTACGAAAGGCATTTCGTTCTCGCCTGGTGGACAGAGGGCCTGGGCTCGAACAACAATCAAGGCGTGTTTATTGTATTCAGATACTTCTGATATTCTTAAATACCCAACTATAGAAACCTGCTCGCCAATTTTGGCTTGATGTAGACCCTCCCCCAATTTATGCAGGAGGTGATGTGGTTGGGATGTTGTGACTGTGTCGACCAATCAGAATTTCTTCCTCATCACCGTCTACACGAGCGGCGGCGGCGGCTTCATGGCGCAATTAGATGTATACGCTTTTGCGTAATAATAAGCATCATCGTTTGTCCACAAAATTCATCATGAAGGGGAGTATGGAACTTGTTAGGTTGTTAGCCTCCGGCGCCTAACAGTTTGCCGGCCGCTCCGGTTCCCCTCCTCCCCTTGCTCGCCGACTTCGTCTCCCTCTGTTTTGTGCGTCTGGCGGGACTCCCGCGGTGAAAGAATAGCCATCGCCGGAGCGCTGAGTCTTTTGTATCGAGGTGGGCGACTCGAACGAACCCTCGCGAGCCCTTCTGTTTTTGAGAATTGTGTTTTATGGCCCTCGAAGATGCTGAGCGCGGATGCCCCAGAAATGGGGACGGGATGGGGACCGCTACTACCGCTACTGCTCCTTGGACCGCACGTGTGGCTCCTGCTGCGCGATGCTTTTGTTCGTTGAGTGCTTTTTCGTGTATGTCCGTGGGGCTGTAGCCATATATTGAAATGCCCGACGGTTTCGAGTAAACGCGTGGTGCGGGAAAATAAAAGCAACTTCGTTAGCCCTAACACGCTATTGGCCCATTTAAGTTGGTCTAAAATTATCGGATTGGCCACCAGAAGCTTGTCGGTGATAGATATGTAGGAGCCGAAAACCTGGGAAAACTGATTTAAGGGGACGTTTTGGCGCGAAATAGGGAGAGCGCGCCGGGTCTCGGCCGCCTCTGGACTGTCCTCGTTTTAACTGCCCTGTAGTTCTTTGGCCCTGTCTTGAATAAATGGCCTTTATATTCAAGACTTCTTCAACTTGCGAAGTGTCGCCGGACGAGCGGATTGAAGGAGCTTAGCGCTCTTCGACCGACGCCCTATACGATCATCGACAGTTATCACCCATTGTGAACTTAACTCATAACCTCTTTTAGATCGTGACCCTTACAAAAATGCATGTAGGGTTTCTATACAAATTCGAAAGCGTTGTGTCAATACACGCTGTTGAAAGTCTGTCGATAATCGGCAACATCTTGGATGATGCAGTGTTGACCTCTTGTTGAGCGCTTATGAAATAGTGGCCCATGTGTTTCTTAAGAGCGCTTTTGGAATTCGCGCAACTGAAATTCTGTTGATTTCAGGCTCAAATGCTTAAGAAACTCTGCAAGTGACGCTTTTTGATTTTCTGCTACCTTTCCACTCCTGAACAACAGAAAATAGTACACGACCATCGGTTTGCCAGGAGCAGACACGGGGTGATTTTCATTAATGCAAAAGTAGTACAGTACATCTCCTAGCTGCGATAAGTCACCACATTCTATGTTCTGCCCGACCAATCAACAATCCTGTCTGATCAGTGCTGGTTAATGATAAGCATAGTGAGGCATAAAAGAACAAAACAGATCTTGATCTTTTAAGCCCCATTATACTTACTCACTCATTAACCTACACTAAACTGACTAAATTGTTGATTGGTCGAGCAGAACATAGAATGTGTTGACTGACCGCAGCAAGGATATGTGCTGTGCTACTTTTGCATTAATGTAAACCACCTCGTGCCTGCTCCTGGCTAACCGTTGATCACGCAGCATTTTCTGTTAATCCGCAGCGGAAAGGGAACACAGAATAAAAAATGCGCGTTAATGAGAAAGAAAAAATATGCATCTTTGGTGAACCCATAACATGAGCTGGGTTGTTTATTTGCTTTATTTCAATTCATGTGCAAGGTATGACGCCAGGCTGTTCTTTGCGTAAAACGCTGATACGTCCGGGAACTCCTCGCATGTGATGCTGAAATAAACAATATAAATCATAATTAGGTTCCGGTATATACTAACCTAAAATGGAGCAAAGGCATTTGTGCGCTGCTCCACGTCATAGCTCAGGAAATTTCTTGTGTAAAATGAGTTGTCACTGTCTTTCCCTTCTTAGACGGCCTCGACCGCTGCCTCCACAGCTCGGCAGCACTACCACATCGTTCATTTCTTCCTGATAAACAATATATGCTGCCGTGAAAGATCCCATTGTGAATATAAATAGCAAAGCGCAGGTCACAAGCATTACTACCCAGAAAACTTGAAGCAAAATTACCAACTATGGGCACTAAAATGAGTGGAAAGAAAAACAAACACTGCAAAACTGGTGGAGCTGCACAGATTCAATAATCCACAATGTGTGACAGAGGCATATTATGATCTCGATAATGTGTCCGTCTCAGCGCGAGTAGCGTATCGAAAGAGTACAGCACTGTGCCGAACAATCCGTCAAAAACGGTCACCGGTTAAAAAAAAAAAAAGAAAATGTCGCCATTCCAGCTGGCGTTCCATCGGCCCCAGCGTCCGCGTAGAGACAAGCCTCGTTCTCTCTCTCTCTCCCCCTCCTTTTTTTTCCGATGAGGCTGGCTTGATTGCTAGAAATATTTACATGCGTGCTTCACCTCGTAGCACACACTGTACAAGACTGGCACTAACACGAATAGGAAAAAGTAAAACACCCACCAAAGTGCAGACGCTCCCTCCGCCCGCGCCGGCTTTTCGCCTAGAATCCAAAACGCCTGCGACTGTTGAACTTAAACACGTACTCCTTGCGCAGAAGCTGCCACCCAAGAGCGGCTTCCTCCGTAGACTTAAATGCATACGTTCGCGCTCCAATTTGAACAAAACGATCTTCGTGATAATCACCAGCGAAAAACCTACATACGGTGCTTCGCTCACAGTGCAAGATGCGACCACGGTGGCGGAAAAACGCCAACTGAACTGGCACATCGCCGCACTCAGCGTACCCGCGTCTGCGTGCAAAGAAAACGGGGCGCAGAAGAACAGCTTCGGTGAAAAGGGGGAGCCGCCGCCCCCGCTGCGCGACTCCAGCTATGCTGTAGCCAAGGTCATCTCCGTGAAGACAAACCACGGAGAAGGCAGAGAGCAGAGACCCAGAGGGAGCAACCCCTCCCTCCACCCCCCTTTTTCCCCCCAGCCGACAGGAAGTAACACTCGACCCTCCGGACATGCTGGCGCCGTTCGAGGCACGGGGGAAAGATGGGTGTGGACAGGAGCAAGGCAGTGGCCGAATGCTTCTTTGAAAAGACGAGTCGCCGATAGAAGACGCGTGCAATCCTGTTTTTTTTTTTCTTTTTATTTCATACGCGAATGTTTTTGCTATGCGTGTTAACTCTATAGTATGCGTGGGATCAATCCGTCATTGTTAGAACCCCTCAATGTTTAAAGTGACTTCATTTTAGCATGGTGTCCACTTTAAGAAAGGAAGGAAAAGAAAAAAATAACAGTAAAATTCTCCAAAGACATACAGCGGTGGAGGATTCCAATACAGACTGCACCTCATTTTGCGGCAAAAGCTACGAGCAAAAATAGCTAGGCTTGGGCAGAATGTCAGACCATGAAGCATATATATAGTGAACTTTGCAACTGGTTTAAAAAAGCTCTGTCCTGCCCTACATGGTAGGTTCAATCTAGGATCCTGTTTGTTAGTATGATGACTCACTCAACTTGTTTTATGATAAATATAAAATATGTCCTACCACTAAAGTTACCTTCTGCGACATACAGAAGCTGATTCATTACGGATTCCGATTGGCATTCAACGATGAATTTGCATTATTAGTGGAGGCTTTGCCATCATGAAGTTTTTAGGGCCTATTTTCACTGTGTTGCGAAGCTTGAGCTAAGTGTGCACCGTTAATATGTACTTTTATATAACATGAACGGGCACGAAACTGCATGCTGCTCTTATATTTCCCTTTACAGAATGTGGAATGTGATTACAAGTGAGACCAAAAATTCATAACGAAATTGTCACATCATGTTCTTATCATTTGTGCCTAAAACTACTTAAAAACATGGGTCAGCATGAACAGTACACGCTAATTGTTCGTGAACGTTTAAAACTGACAACAAAAAGCACATAGAAAAAATAGCACAAAAAGTCTATTGGGTAGAACACAATGAAAATTCTGTTGGCCCTGTAAAGATTGCACTCAGCTGGGGTTGAATGTCTATCGAAATTCAATAAATTCAAAAGGCGGTCAATAGTCCAACAATAGAGTTTCAAAACTCATTTTTGTAAGGGAACCATCGATCATTCTCCACAAATATTTTATACCTTGCCTACTCGAGAGCTGAGATTATGGTTATTGACAGTTACCCTCCTTCCTTTCCCTCTGAACTTATGTGCCTGAGATAGGGCATAAAGTTACTCCCTTGAGTGTACTTCCGTTTGCCGAGACGGCATGCTCGACGAATTGTAAGGTAGGACGAAATCCCATCTGGTCGGGTAGTAAGTTCAACTAGATAGTTATTAGTGAACGCTCTTTCCGAAGTATTTGTTTGTGAACAAGGCTTCCCCAGGGAAGCCAACGCGTCTTGTTTAAGCCGTAGCTTTGGTGGGTTATTTTTTTCTCGTTGAAAGAAACTACCTGCTCGCACAGACGTCACTTTGCTCGCTTCGTTTTTTCATGCCTCTGCCTACCTTTCTGCCGCACCTCTTCCACAATTGCTCGTTTCGACGTTTTTGACCTCGTCAGGGATATCGTCCACGAACACCGACCTTTTGCAGGTGTTTGCCAAGATCTAGGATGTGCCGAAAGCGCCTTTATATGCCACCAGCTGTTCAATGAGTAGGGATTATAATGTAGTGGCGCTGTATTCCAGTATCTCATCGTGGCTAGCATAGTATTGGGCATTTTAGAGTTGAGGAACTGCAAATATTCTCCGCATTAAGAGCTTTATTGTTTGTGGTGAACCTTTGGAGCGGAGCTTGCTCATTGCGATAACGTTTTCCTAATAGTAATCTTGGCCGTGGTACATACTCGGTACGGCCACGCAATGTGCGATCCCGTATAATCTACATCCAGATAGAGGAGCCAAAAACAACGAACGCCGAGTGGCCGTCAAAGGGTAGCGTCATTTGCAGCATGCAATGAAAGGCGAAAAGACGCATGTGCGTATTGCATAGCCCATCAGACCTCTGCAGGCGACAGACAGGGTGTGACAGCCATCTTTCGGAGGCGAGTTCTTGATCTCGATGCAGGCAATTGAGAGTATGGATCTTTTGCAGCAGAGCAAAATAACTATCATTTAATATTGTCAGACGTACTCAGAGAAAAAAATTACTGCAATAATCATTATTCGTTGTGCTGTT
This sequence comes from Amblyomma maculatum, assembly GCF_055883805.1. Classification (NCBI taxonomy): domain Eukaryota; kingdom Metazoa; phylum Arthropoda; class Arachnida; order Ixodida; family Ixodidae; genus Amblyomma; species Amblyomma maculatum. The sequence goes on along the minus strand of NC_139352.1, from coordinate 116,612,526 downwards.
GAGTCAGGCAAGTTCTTGAAAGTCTTCAAGTTAAAAAGGCCAAATGCTTTATATACTCACACCCATTATTGATTTGCGAAGTAACAGCGTAAGCAATGATCTCAGCTACAGTCATAACTTCTTTGTGAAATATTTATAAATATTACTTTTATCCTTACATATCGAATGCCTCAGAAAATCAAACCTGTGATGTATCTAAACCTTTCATTTTGGTGTATGGGGTGTTTCAAATGAACATACCAAACCACTGATATCTCTTCATGGCTGACGTCCCATGCGATAGTTTATGTATTGTATGCGAAACGGGCGAGAGCTTTGCGCCACAGGTCACCGCGAGGCGCGAAATTGCAGAGTTTTAAAAACGTTTTATCAAGAATCAGCTCGTTTTGAGGTCGTCTATGTGGCAGGAACCAGTAACAGCCTGCTCTGAACATAACGAACCCATTTAGAAAACTCTACCTGTAGCCATTTTCCGGAGTTTTTTTAGGCAACGCAATCAGAAAAGGCAACAAATATACAATAATTGCCATGAACACTGCCCAGTGCGAAATCTAATTATCACTCCATTAAAATTTACTACAAACCACTGCTTTTGCGGCCTTTTGTTTTGAGCTCGACCGGTTTCCTAACATTTTTCAATTAGTGTTCTACACACCCTGTCCCATTTCAAGAGGTGATCTATCTGTAACTTCGCAGAAGAAAGAGTTAAATACGGCTTCCTTAAAATTTTGCGGTCTCTAACTCACGAACTGCCAGGCTGAACGCACACACTAGTTGTATACAGATCTAACATCTTGCTGATGACTATGTACGTTTTCTTTAATTGACATATTTTCATACTTACATAATAATACTGATACATTTTTATGCATTCATTAATATGCGGTAATACTTTTGGGAGTTCGCGTTAAAAACTTCTGATCCACCTACCAGCTAGTGCTTTCGCTTCCTTATACTTTTTTCGTGGTTCTTAATGAGAATAATTTCTCCATCGCCTGAGCTCTTTCTGATAAGAAGTCCATAATTAAGCGAGAATACAAAGCAGCTTCTTGTAGTGTTGCCTCAAAGGGCATGACTTATGTCTTGCTGGGCGGCATGTTTAATGGTGGGGCTTTCATTTTTCTGCAGACTAATTGAGGTAGTTAGAAGCGCGGAAGCCGCTCCTGGACCGCTTTTAATCAGTATACTTTGGGGAAGGCCTTTCACGAAGCTCTTCAGATGCCCTGCCTTCTAAGAAACATTTATATCTCCTCCTTTGCGGCACTAACATAATTGATTTTCTGTCAGGCGCAGCTCATATCCTCGCTTAAGTTTCGTCGTGTATCGGGAAGGCGGAGAAAATAACTCATGGTCCTATAAATCCCTTTATGCCTGTTTTTCTTCCACACATCCTAGGATTTTAATTAGTGGCGTGATGGAAGGAAGCTATGAGAGTAGAGACTTTACACCGCACGCACTCTACATCCATTACAAAATTATTGTGCTTCTAAGCGCGTCGTCCCTGTCAAAAGGTTACAGCCCAAGAAATGTGCTTATAAGCTGCTCAGCGAGGCTCGGTGCACATGTGGGAGACCAAAGCGCAGGAATATTAAGGGCACGCTTTCGAGAGATTGCTGTCGTCGAGGATGCAAAGCGAGGCATGTTACAGGACTTCGAAACAAGCCTTTTGGGGCTGCATATGCTGTATAAGGTGGCTTTAATTTCCTATTTTCCCAGAGGCATTTGTTATCAAAGGGAATAACAGCTCGGTCCCGTAGAGCTCTGGAACACATCTCCTTTGGGAATAATCTCATCTAATATGTATATCCGCGTGATCATGATGTTCTTGCGATGCATAAATAACACTAGTTGAAATGATTTGAGCATCGCTGTAAAAATGGTTTAAAAAAGGTGGATCAGGTATGCATAAATTTAATCATGAGTTCGCGCAACCGCCCCCCCCCCCCCCCATCCGCACTCATAATCCGCACCAGGGCAGACAACAAACCTATGACATAATTATTCATCCTTTCTTTCGCTGCTTAGTTATTTCATTATTCCCTTTTTCAATTCGTTTTTTTTTTCAATCCGAACAGCAGAAACTCTCACTTTTTCGTTCGTCGCATTATAAATATTGTTACGGACGAGGATAAAGCGGTCAGCGGCGCGGGCAGGAGCGCTCGCGCTAGGCCCGTCGCAATTCATCAAATCATCTCACAGTCATCCACCATCTTCTCTGTGTGTGTGTTCTCTGTACTTTTGTTTTAATCGGTGGCTGCCCCGTAACAATATTGTTCGGCATGCTCACTGAAGAGGACAAGGAAGTGTGAAAAAGAGGGTCTCCAGAATAGAGGTTGAGTAAGAGGAAGCTCACCATCTGTTGGTTAGCGCACCAAGCTAAGGTGAGCAATCGCTCTGTAAATAAACCTTAACAGTGTGGTGGCAGGTGCTGCAACGATCACCACGCATTGTTCTCTACCTTTTTCGTGCCGACGACTCGCTGGGATCCCCCCTTTAACCCCCCCCCCCCCCCAATAATACAAGACAGCGACGCGCGGCAGCCAGGCCCAGCAGCACCCGGCCGTATGGCAGCATTACAGTGAGCCGCGAACCTTTTCTGGCAAGGCTGGCGAAGACGTGGACGAGTGGCTCACCAATTACTAATAGGTGAGCAAGTACAATCGCTGGGATGCCACAGTAAAGCTGGCAAATGTTTTTTTCTTGGACTCCACAGCCCTGACATGGTTTCAGAACCATGAGTCCTCCCTAACGAGCTGGGATTATTTTGAAGAGGATAATCGAAATAGTTTCGGGGATACCGCGGCAGAACGGAAATGCGCTGAGCAGACTATTCCAGCGCGCCTAAGTGCCTGGCAAAACATGCACAATGTACAGGGTCATGCACTTCTACCTATAACACGGTAACTATTCTAAAAGCAAGGTTTCATTCAACACGGGCGCTTATCGAAGAAAAGTCATAAAATCGCAGAAGGGCGCGGAGATGGTGCTTCACATGGGCTGTCACTCAGCTTTATGGTTTGGCCGGGTAGGACGCAATGACGTTTTTAAGGTAGTGACCATGTTATAGCTAGAAGTGGACGAGGCTGTATATTAAAGAGGTCCTAAAACTCTGCAAAGCGGTGAATCCGAGCATTTCTGAAGAAGACAGTAGGCCACCTCTTAAAGGGCATCACAGTGGACGTAGATAACTTTTTAATTACTAAAGACAACTTGTATTCTCCCACGGCCGTGATAAAGCACTGTCGTACTTTCGAAGCTTCAAAGCTGCATCGCATTACCCCGAAATTCGGCCGTTTGCCTTACGTGACCACTGTTGCAAGCGTGGATTCTCACGAGCATTCACATGAGCCTCTGCATTTGGCCGACATGATTCGCAAAATTGTACGTGATGAACTCTTTCGCCATCAAGGTATTGTGAAGCGTCGTGCAATCCCCTGTGATAGCTGCTCCCTGCAGACAGTTCCTCCCAACCAGCGCCTTTCGTTTTGGAGTTCTACTTCTCCTCCTCCTGTCCGTGACCATCGAAACGACTCCTACGGCCCTGCTCCCCTAGCTCATTCCCACTACAGTGCGCCATCTCCTCCGCAATGACCCCAGAGGCTGGACTTTGCTGATCGCTTCGATCATGCTTCCGAGGACTATTATTTGGATCGTACTCGTGAACTACCAGTATGTAACGGATGTGGTATGCTCGGCCACATACCCAGATTCTGCCGCCGCCGGAGCCCGGCACCACGCTACCAGCGCCAATGGTCGAATCGTCGTTGTACCGTGAGTCCAGAACTCCGTGACCAGACCTTTCCCCCTCCTTCAGGCTCCTACCGCTACCTAACACCACGCAATGAGTCCCCAGCTTTTGACCGCAGCCTGACTCCTCCTGCCCGCCGCTCCCGACGTTCGCCCTCTCCCCGCCGTTCTCCGCCACCGGGAAACTAGCGTGTGCGGCCGATGGAGGTGCGGTCGCCAGGTCATCAATATTGCCAATTCCTCTACCGGTCGTTATGCTAAAGAACCGCTTAAAAGTGTTTGTGGATGGTGTTTGTGTTATGGCCTCCGTGAGAGGTTCCGTGATGAGCTTAGATGTTAAAAACCGCCTCGGCCGCAAAATTATGTTTGGTTGGGATAGAACTGTCATATTACGAGGCGTAGGGGGAGAATTGGTTTGGTTTGGTTTGTGGGGTTTAACGTCCCAAATCGACTAAGGCTCTGAAAAACGCCGTAGTGGAGGTCTCCGGAAATTTCGACCACCTGGGGTTCTTTAACGGGCACTGACATCGCACAGCACATGGTCGCCACTCCGTTTCGCCTCCATCGAAACGTAGCCGCCGAGGTCGGGTTCGAACCCGGGTACTCCGGCACAGTAGTCAGGCGTCGTACCACTGCACCACCCTGTTGATTTCACTTGGTATTTGTTATTTAAATGTAGAGATCGCTGGACACGAGTTTAGAACTGAATTTACGGCGCTCCTTCGCTCTACGCACGACGTTGTTCTAAGAGCTTACTTTTTACAGCAGTGTAACGCAACTCTCGACTTCAACAGTGGCGACATATCAATAAGCCCCAGCCTTAGATCGGCCCTCATAGAAGAATTGCCGCGGGCTGTCCAAGCGTTTTCTGTCTTCGAGGATACCGTCGTTTCTGGCGATGTCCGCCATCTTCGTACCAGTTGTGTCCTGGGGGCGGTTCCCAATGCCTTCGACGCTCTGGTGGAGCCCGTTTCCCTTTCCGTCGCCAAAAAGAGTGTGTTGGTGCCCCGCAGCGTTGTTCGAGTGAACGAGGGGCGTGCGACGCTTTGGACTGTCAGCCATTCCAACGAACCAGCCGTATTGCCGCGTGGTTTGAAACTTGCCGACTTTGAAGAAGATCGCCTTTCTATGCACATCGCCGCGTTCAGTGACGGCGTTGCTCGTCCAACCAGACGTCCCGATCATGCCGATTCCCAGTTTCAGTCCATGTTAAACGAATCGCTACCCACCAACGACCACCGAATATTGCGGGAGGTTCTTATGAAACATGCGGACGTGCTCGACTTTGCTCGAGATCAGCCACCACCAATTTCGTCTTCTCGCACCCATCACATAATCGACACAGGATCTGCTCACCCGATTAGACAGACGCCATACCATGTCTCACCTTCAGAACGTAAGATAATTGACGAACAGGTCCGTGACATGTGCAAAGAGGAATTGTACAAGAATCATCTAGCCCATGAGCCGCCCCTGTCATTCTCGTGAAAAAGAAAGATGGCACATGGCGATGTTGTGCCGACTATCGCCGCCTCAATACTGTCACAAAGAAGGATGTTTACTCGCTCCCGCGTGTTAATGATACCATTGACTGCCTCCATTCAGCTTCCTACTTTTCCTCTGTTGATTTACAGTCCGGATACTGGCAGATACGGATGCATCCAAAAGACAAAGAGAGAGAGAGAGAGAGAAAACTTTTAATGAGCATGTAATCAGTAAATATTCGCAGGAGCTGGGTGGTCGGTGCCCCTAGTCCAGGGCTCCGCTGGCAGCAGCTGACTTGCGGACTAGCTGGATAATCCAGGCTTGCTGGTCCAAGTTGTCGCTGGTCAGGGCCGCCTCCCACTGCTCGTGTGTCGGGCATGGCACTATTAACGTTGGGTCAGGTTTGTCCTGGCATTCCCAAGAGATGTGAAAGAGTGTGGGGCTTGCGCCGCACCAAGGACAGTAGCTCGTGTATTTTGTTGGGCTTATCTTATTTAAAATTTGAAGATTAGGGAATGTGTTTGTATTTTTCTCCAGTCTATAGCGTCCGAGGAAGGAAGGTGTTTGTGTGGTGGTGAGAAAAGTCTTCTTTCTAACCGTAGGTGTTCCAGCCTGTCGCCGTAGGGTCCTAGGAGAGGGGTGAGGTAGGGATGGGGATCCGCCCGGTTTGTGAGAGCTCGGGCTAGATCATTTGCTACCTTATTTCCTTCTAGGCCTTCGTGTCCAGGTGTCCATGTAATTGTGTGCGTCTGGGAGATGGAACGTAATATTGCACACGCTATTTTGTGAGGTTTTCCGGCCAGGTAGTCCCTGCAGGCTGGTTGGGAGTCCGTCACTACGTGTGATGACTTATTTTGGTTGTCTTGTGTTTTTATCCTCCGCAGGATCCTTTGCATAGATCGAAGCCTGAATAATTGGCCTCTTCTTGTGGTCAACTGCAGCTATTGTGAACTTGCCAGGTTCGCCATAAGCCCCTATGTCCACGTAGACAACTTCCGCGTCTTTAGACAATTGTTTTTCCAATGATTTGACTCTGGCTTTCCTTCGACCCTTTTGTAACTCATGGTGCATGTGCTTGGGTATAGGGTTCACATAGATGTTGTTTCTTGTGGATGTCGGAATTTGTGATTTGATCTCAGAAGTTCTTAGTGCCTGCCATATCCCTAGTTTTGACAGGATTTCCCTACCCGCCTGCGTTGTTGTTAGGCATTGTTTCTGACTCTCTAGAACCGCCTCCTTGAGCTCCTCGAAGTTGTTGTGCACTCCGAGTGCCCAAAGACGTTCCGTTGATGTTGTTGGCGGGAGGTTTAGGGCCGTTTTATAGGCTCCTCTTATGATAGTGTCAATGGCCCTTTTATCAGTGAATCTAATTTCGTGATATGGGAGCCCGTAGGTAATCCTGCTAACGACTAGGGCCTGTACAAGGCGTAGGGTGTCCTCCTCCCTCATCCCTTTCCGGTGCCAGGTCACCCTTCTAATCATTCTGGAAATTTGGTTGACTGTAGTTTTGAGTGTTTTGATTGTATAATCCACTCTCAAATTGCTTTGCAACCACAGCCCCAAAACTCTGATCTTGTCCTTCTCTTGAATTATCTGGTCTCCTAGATAGAGCTGAATTTCTCCTGGGGACTTGTAATTTCTTCTGTGTAGCCTGACAAGTTCGGATTTTTCTGGGGAGCATTGAAGACCACTCTCCCCGGCAAATTCTTCGACTAGGTCTATAGCGGCTTGCAGAGCTTCTTCTTTTTGCGCCAAGGATCCCTGAGTAGCCCAGATGGTGATGTCGTCCGCGTATAAAGTGAAGCCAATATCAGTGCGGGTCAACAGTTTTTTTGCTAAATTTATCATTGCTATGTTAAATAGCATTGGAGAGATTATAGAACCCTGCGGTGTACCTTTGTTCGGCATGGGTACTTTTGATGATCGGATCTCTCCAAGACAAAGAGAAGACGGCATTTGTTACTTCAGATGGCTTATATGAATTTAATGTGACGCCTTTAGGCCTATGCAACGCTCCGGCTACCTTTGAAAGATTTATGGACACTCTTTTGCGTGGACTGAAGTGGCAAATTTTGCATGTGTTACCTAGATGACGTAGTGATTGTCGGGAGGACCTTCGCCAAGCATAACAGCCGTTTGGCTGTGGTCCTTAACTGCACGGAGAAAGCAGGTCTCGTGCTGAACTCTGAGAAGTGCTGCTTTGGTGAACGCCAGATAGTTGTGCTTGGGCATTTGGTTGACAAAGACGGTGTTAGGCCTGACCCACAGAAGATTGAAGCTGTCAGCTGCGTCAAAGAGCCCAAGTGTGTGAAAGAATTCTCAAGCGCTTCCTGGGACTTTGCTCTTACCTTTGACGCTTCATTCCTGAATTTGCTGACATGCCCTCTTGCAGAAAGGAATTCCTTTCGAATGGACTCCTGAATGTTATTCTGCATTTCGCCAGCTCAAGCTTCTTCTTACCTCGCGGCCCATACTGCTTCATTTCAGCCCGTCAGCTCCCACTGAACTTCACACTGACGCAAGTAGCATCGGCGTGGGTGCTGCGCTCATACAACTGCATGACGGAAATCAACACGTTTTCGCTTAGCAAGTCTGACTGCAAATATACCGTGACGGAGCAAGAGTGCCTTGCCGTCGTTTTTGGCGTACAGAGGTTTCGCTTGTACCCTTAAGGACGTGCCTTTACAGTCATCACCGATCATCATTCGCTTTGCTGGCTGGTGAATCTACGCTACCCCTGCGGTCGCTTGGCCCGCTGGGCATTACGCCTTCAGGAGTTCAACTTTACAGTGTTGTACAAAATTGGCCGCCAACACGTTCACGCTCACTGCCTCTCGCGGCTGCCTCTCGCAACTACCCTCAGCGACGACAACTTTGAGGACTTTCTTGCCGCTGTTTCCGTACAATATCCGGATCTTGCCATTTTCCAGCGAGAACGAAAAGATCAAGACTTGGTACCACTTTTTGAAAAAGCTCGTGATCTGGCATCTGCGAACCCTTTCTGCATTTGCGATGGTTTGCTGTATCGAAAACGTTACTCGTCTGGTGGTGCGCGCTTTCTGCTAGTCGTTCCCGCTAGCCTCCACTCCTCAGTTCTACACGCTATGCACGATGACGTTACAGCTGGGCACTTGGGGTTTGTCAGGACTCTTACCCGCATTAAGAACGTTTCTACTGGCCAAATATTCGTCCAGCGACTCAGCGTTACGTGAACTCCTGCGTGCAGTGCCAGCGGTTCAAGCTCCCCACGACTTCTCCGCCGGGCCACTTACATCCAGTGACACAACCGACACCATATGAGCATGCGGGTGTTGACCTCATAGGCCCGTTTCCCTGCTCTTCCAAAGGCAATCGCTGGGTCATCGTGTGCGTAGATCATCTCACGCGTCATTGTTAAACTGCCGCCATCCCTTCCGCCACCGCCGCTGACGTCTCTATCTTTCTTCTTCATGCTGTCGTCCTCCGTCATGGGCCTCCTCGTGTCATTATCAATGACCGAGGCCGCCAGTTTATGGCAGATGTTGTGGAACAGCTTCTGCGCTAATATACTTGCCAGTTGCGTCACTCTACGCCATACCATCCCCATACAAATGGTCTCGTTGAACGTACAAACCGGACACTGACGAACATGCTTGCGATGTATGTTGAGTCGCAGCACAAGAACTGGGATGACGTGCCTCCATTCATTACTTACGCCTATAACACCACGATTCATGAGACAACTGCTTATAGTCCATTTTTTCTCTTCTACGCCCGTCAGCCTCGACGTTCTCTCGACACCTTTTTGCCGTTCTGTCTTGACACCGAGCCTTCTGTTTCGTGCACCTTCTGCCGCGCTGAAGAGGCTCGTCGGGACGCCCTATTACGCACTTTGGCCTCGTAGGACCGCTCTAAGCAGCGCTACGTTCTTCGGCATCAGGATGTCTGTTACCTTCCCGGCGACTTAGTGTGACTCTGGACACCTGAAAACCGATCATATAGTACACTAAACAGGTTGCCATTTAGGTAGCAGTTGGATGACAAGTTGGGATAGTTGGGATGTTCGTCGTGAAGAAATATACACTGCGAATAGAGACGACCGACGAGGACGTACACAACACAAGCGCTGCCTCGCAACTAAAATGCATTCAGAAGGAAGACACGTATATAAAATGTCTAGAAACGCAGCGCATGTCCAGTAAACATAACACTTAATCAACGTAAGATGACACCGTAAGGGGGCTATCTACATAATTTACCATTTACGCCAGCAAGAATAGTGTCCATCATACGTCTGAACGTCGCCGGCGCTTAACGTAGACCGAAAGGGAGTACCCTAATTTCATAGAGACCCTCGGTTGTGACGAAAGCTGTTTTTTCGTGGTCACGCTCGTCAACATTAATTTGCCAGTACCCGCTTTTTAAGTCGATCGAGGAAAATTACTTGGCATGGCGAAGTCTGTCGACAGAGTCATCTATGTGAGGCAGTGAACAAATGCCCTTTTAATATTGATATTCATCTGGGACTCGACGCAAAAGCGCAGAACCACATCTTTCTTTTTAACCAAAGCGACAGGTGACGACCAAGGGCTGTTAGATGGTTGTATAATGCCGACATTAGGCATCTCTTTACCTTCTGTTTTTATGGAGTCACGTTCCTTCAGTAATATTTGGTACGGCTGTGGCGTTTCGGGTGGATATCATCTGACGTAATTATGTGGTGCTTCACGATTGGAGTCTGTTTTACCTTGGACGACGACGACGCGAAGCAGGATCTATAGTCGAGCAATAAAGCAAGTAGGTCACGACGCTGAGTAGCTGACTGCTTGGGGGGTTTATGTCAATTGATCTAGTGATTTGTCCGGGCATAGCACAGCTGCAGACAAGAAACACTGACAAATATCGGCGAAGTGTTCAACGAACGCGATGGCAGTAGCACGAAAAAAGTGTCGAGGCTCTGTAATAAATCTGTTACCAGTATTTATGACTGCCTGTTAGCAATGTTCATGAGGTTTCGGGGGGGACATGTGCCTTGCCTGAATAAAAGTGACAGAGTACTCTCGGCGACTGCTGTTCCGTCACGTAACTCGTCACATTTGATGCTGACAAAAACAGTGGTGCGCGGCGTGATCAAAACATTATCTGGGGAACTGCGAAGGGCGGACCTGAGTTGGCCAACATCAGTGTTGTCAATGGCACTTTCTGTTGAAAATGTCGCGGTTCGCTGCCGCAGGTTGATTATGGCTCCATTGCCGTGAAAAAAGTACACCCTAATGATCAGGTCCCACGAACAGTCACGGAGAACCCTATAGCTGACAATGAACGTGGAGACTCGAATCTTTAACCTGGCGGTGAACTGTTCAAGTGGAGTTGTAACATGGCCGCCAGCCGTACGAATTTGCGTATCAGACCACGGTATAATTACTTTCTTAAGACCCGTCGTTAGTTTGCCACTTAAAGTTGGTAAATTGGCTCCAGTGTCCACTAATGCACGAATGTCATGACTGTCCCGAAATACAAGGAAGTCTATCCCTAACCGGTCCGGGAAATCAGGTGCTGTCTTCGTGTTCGTCAGAGTTCCATCCGCCAATCTCCGCGTCTTCAGGAGTGTTTGTAGCGCCGATCTGTAGCGACCCCGCCCCCAGAGGTACCGTGCATTAATTTTTCAAGGCGAGGACTTCTGATTGGCCCTGCACCGCTCTCTATGATTTCGAGGCTTGCGGGAAAAGTGATGGGCGTCGAGATGACGGCAATCTGGACTGCAGTCGCGTTATGGATGGCAAGCGCCGCTTTGTCACGTACTCTTCAATGTCACGCAGACGTTGGCCAAATGGTGGTTAAGGAGAGTTAGCCGGAATGCCCTGCAGTCCGAGCTCCCGATATGGGCATTGGCGGTAAATATCACCAGGCTTCCCGCTGTGAAAGCGTAGCAGCCTTTTTTCGGGGGCGCACCAGAGACCCCTTTGCGCAGGGGGTGCATCTATCATTCTGCGCATTACGTGTTGGTTGCGCGTTGTGGTTGGATATTAGGAACGGGAACAATTGCCGCTGAAGCCAGAGTAGGACACCGCAGAATATCAGCGCAGGTAGGCTTGGCATAACCGTCGAAAAGGGCTGCGGTTCGTCAACCAATAACAGATGCTTTATCATGTGTTGAATCTCGTCGCGAACGACGTTAGTAATAGAGCAGGCCGCTGCTTGCAACGCCCCATACAACTTCTGCAGCTCCTCTTGCACAACGGAATGGATCTTGTCGGGTAACAGGTCAGTGTTATTGCTAACATTAGGGAGGGACTCTCTTACTGAAGCGGCAGGGACTGGTCTCTGGTACACGACGGAACGCTGCTGAAGAACTTGCTTCATCGTGACTGCCTCCGTTGAAAACTCGGTAACAGTTTCCGCCGGCTTGTGCACGAGGCTCGCAAAAAGCTTTTCTTAAACGCCACGCAATATGTAGAGTAGCTTGTTTACCTCCGACATGGCCGGGTCAGCTCGCCGGAATAGTCGCGTTCATTATCACCGTCTCATTCGGCAGCTGGATGCGGGACTTAAGATACAGCTCAGCTCTTTCTCGACGATACGTGCTGGTGTACGCTTCGATCAGTTTACTACGGAACTCACGCTAGGATGTCAGGACCGTTCTCCCTGCTTTCCGATCAAGTACGGGCGTCATCTTCTAGACTGAAGAACACTCCTCAGCTTCCCGATGTCGTCCCACTAATTTGATGCAGCGACGAGATCAACTGAGCAAGTCAATCTTTCACGACCTCAGGCTAAGTACCGTGGAAGGGCTTTCGTACTCGCGGGTTGTGGAGGGTGTAACGCGCATCGCCTTGCATGGAGTCTCGGAGCACGCGCAGAGGTAAACTGCAAGGGACTGTACTCCACGGACAGGCCAAGGTTTCTGTGACTAACTCGGTGAACTGGAGTTTCGACAATTAGAGGCCGGATATCCTCAGCACGGGGAGAACTGTGAGATATTAGTCAGGAAGGCTACCCATTGTTCTCTACCTAGGTTTCACGGTGCAGACGAGGCAAGCCAACTTTCAGCGCCGTTGCAGGTCCGATAGCGCGTTTGAGCTCTTCTTTTTAAAACACTAATATCTTCAAGTGCCACCTAATTACACCAGGTGGCACTATATTGCATTATTACATTTTCTGTGGCCCCCATGCGATATGCTAGCAGTGAAGTCGCCGAAGATTAGAGGTTGGGCCTATTTGCTGCTGTAAGGACCTTCTGACAGAAACTGGATATCTGCGCCTTTGTCATTAGGTGAGTTGGCACATTGAGAAAAAAGCAGCAAACATTTTCCTTACACCACAGAATGGTTTTTTCTGGGTGAACGAAGTACGGTTTTTTGCTTCTACGTTGTGTTGCATCTCTACCATATTTCTTTGAATGGGAATTCATCAACCGGTGATTGTGAAGCCTTGTAAACAGGCAATTTAAAGATGGTGTTGGCTTCTTGCAGGGTACAAATATCAGGAGCTCTTCTTTAATGTTTTGAATATATAACTGCATGTTCGTTTTTGTTTTCATGCCCGCTGTAGCTCGCTGCCATACTTCAATGGCCCAGGTGCACAGAGTAACGTTTTTTAAGGGGTGGTATTACTATATATGCGGGGTGTCGAATGCCATTGGGGGGGGGGGGGGGGGGGGACAGGGTGTGGCAAAGTGGAATGAATTACAGTTCTATATTTGGGAAGATATGCACCAGTACGAATTAAGTTGGCAGGTGTGTGTACTAGAAGCAGCAATGTGTGCGAAGAAGAATCGCGCGCCCCAAGCTTCGCGCCCCACGTGCGAAGAAGCGAGCAGCCCGGGCTCCTCGCGCCTCCCCGGAGGTCAAGCGCCGGCGTCAGATGACTTCCACAGATGACAGCAGTAACGCTATCCCTTTAAAACACAGCGTTGCAACTTTCTTAGTTTGACGACCCATGCAGGATAGCAAAGTCACAGGAACCGTAACACCCAAAAACAAATTACATAATCAGAGCACACAACGAGCATATGACTAAGAACTTTCATTTTAACCAGTCTCGAGGAATGTGCTTTGCTCCCGTTGTTATAATAGTCCTCGGCATGCTAGTCACCTATATGAAATATATATGTACAGTCGCGGACAGAAGATGATGGACAACGCTTTGGCGGTCAGAGTCTTCTGACGCATCACATAGCAAAACAGCGCATGATTTTTGTATACGATTGTAATATTTACTTTTTTCTTAGCGCGTGAGGAGAGCAAACTTATTTATTTCTATTCGATGACGGGATAGAAGCGTTTTAATCCGTTAGCGTGGTCCATTTTAATTTGACTGTACTTATTTAGCGCAAACTAAATGTTGTTTTTTCGTGAGGATAGCTGTTCAACGCTTTCTGTGCGTTGAACGGCATCAGTTGTGTCCTGAAATATCCTGGATCTAGCTTTAACTAACGTGCTATCAAAATGAACATTCTGGTGATAGCGCCATCTGTATCAAAATGACGTAAGCAGGCTTACGCTATATATTAGAAACGCCGGAGCATTAACCCTTTTTTAAACAGCACTGATCGTAGTAGTCACTCCAAGTGTGAGCAGTGGTTTGGGCGTGTTTGCATAGCGTTGGAACAACATGCCAGAGCGAGCAGCGCAGATCGCGAGGTTTGCCTAGCCATGGCAGCATACCGCACTGTGTAGAAGGCTATTTCTGAAGCAGGAAATATATTCCAGAATTAGCCTCTCATGGTGATTCGTAAACAACAGCGTGTGCTCACGCTCGCTTGTCAAGAATACAAACGGAAAGTATTGATTTGTTTACTGTGACATGGGAGTACGGCAATCGATTCTGACAAGGTTTTAGTTGCTCTGGCCAAACATACTGAGCAATCGCAAACATTGATGCATTTTTCGTTTTTAAGGTATCGTTCTTGCACTGGTGCAAGGATTCCTGCTAAAGAGTTGCGAGAATCATGGTTCAGTTCAGGCGTTCAGTCGTGTCCGACTCTTCGTGACCCTATGGACCATGTCACGCCACGCTTTCCGGTCTCTCACTATCTTCTTAACATCACATAGCTTCATCTGCAATGCCTCGAGAATGCCATCTAACCATCGCGTTCGCTGCCTACCCCTTCTCCGGCGACCCTCAACCTTTCCCAACATCAAATCTTTCTCCAGCGACTCCTCTCTTCTCATCAGATGACCAAAGTAGCTGAGCTTTAACTTTAGAATTTGACCCTCCAATGAGCAGTCAGGGTTTATGGTCGACAATATCGACTGATTTGATCTTCTGGCAGTCCAAGGAACTCTTAAGAGTCTTCGCCAGCACCACAATTCAAACGCGTCAATTCTTCGGCGGTCAGCCTTTTTCACAGTCCAACTCTCGCATCCATACATCACAACTGGAAAGACCATAGCACGGGTTATACGGATCTTGGTTGGCAGACTAATGTCTCTGCTCTTTACTAGGCGGTCAAGGCTAACCATTGCTCTCTTTCCCAGAAGCAGGCGTCTCCTAATTTCATGGCTGCAGTCTCCTTCCGAGGTAATCTTGGCGCCCAAGAACAGAAAATCTGTCACAGCTTCCACTTCTTGTCCATTGATGCTCCAGGACTTGATAGGGCAAGACGCCATGATCTTCGTCTTTTTAATGTTCAGTTTAAGCCCAGAGAATCATGGTATTCAGGTAGATTTCCGTTTGGTACAGAAGTGCCTGTTGTAGGGCTAGTTGGTTCTGTATAATAAAGATAAAGTGAGCGCTAACACTTGGAAGAAGACAGAAGAAAGTAAACACACACGACGATTGACAAGCCCCTGAATGCTTGTCAATCGTCGTGTGTGTTTACTTTCTTCTGTCTTCGTCTGAGTGCTAGCGGTCACTTGATATTTATTATTCAATTTCTCAGTTAGGCAAGCTGTGTCATACGTACTTCATTTTATTGCAGCAAAAGCCTTACTATCCCTATTACTCGTATATTGATCTTTCGACGTTATTTTCTTCACTGTATCGTAACCAACGAGATGGCATCGCAGCAGCCGCTGTCAAGCCGCTGAAGCGGCGGCTAGGACGACGGCATGAACAGAAGATTGTAAATACATTTGTTTGTAGACACGAAAATAGGAATGGAGAACTATCAATAGTTGGGTCGTGCACTATCAAAAATCCATGGCAAAAAGAACACTCTATAGTAGACAGCACTATCAATAGCATGTCGAGAGTAATTTTGGCAGTGCTATCGATAGCACAAAATTGACCGCCCGAGGTGTCAAAAGTTGAGAAGCCCTTCACTACGGCGTCTCTTATAGCCTCAGTCGCTTTTGGACGTTAAACCATCAAGCAAACCAAACCATCATTGCATCAAAATTTTGGTTCCCTGAGTGTGTGGTATTGTGGTGGTGGTAACTGTGCCAGGACCCTCCATTATCGCAGTCTATGCGTCACCGACACTTGACGATCTATAGTCGTGTTAAAAAAGATTACCACTAGTGAGGTGTTCTTAAAGCAGCCGAAAACAATGCACAGGAAGCGGACAAAGGCGCCGGTAAAAAAGTGTCAACCTGCACGCAGAGCAGTGCACCGCACCATCCGCACGGTGAGATTGTTGTCCCTATGCTGACTT
The DNA here is from genome assembly GCF_055883805.1 of Amblyomma maculatum. Taxonomy (NCBI): domain Eukaryota; kingdom Metazoa; phylum Arthropoda; class Arachnida; order Ixodida; family Ixodidae; genus Amblyomma; species Amblyomma maculatum. Next base: position 116,596,718 of record NC_139352.1, on the reverse strand, counting down.
CGCTGTGTAAATATTTTTCAACACAGTCGCACCGTAGAAAAAGTAGCTGGATGAAGTGTATTTCGCAAATGTCTGGTTGGGCTGGAAAAAGCGACCCGAGACTCGCCGTTTGGCTTGCTTGCTTCTCAACCGCTATCGGTCAAAAATTAACACTTCAATGGGTATGCTTGACAACATCCGGGTTCTCTGCAGTATAGCTGCTGCTTTCAAAACAGTAGCAATGGCCGGTTGTGCCAGGTAAGCTTGCACAAAATGCTCAGCGTCGTGACGTAGACAATATATATTACGGTATTATCAATTGCACTATCGATACTGCGATCAACTGCACTAATAATAGTACATTCCGCAATTGTAAAAGACAACCGATAATATCGATAGTCCCTTTATCGATAGGATTGCAACAATACGCAGAAATTATAATACGATCTTCAAAGAAAACTGTAAACCTATTGTTACTCTTGTAACATAAGAATAAGCAATGTATGATGTCATTAGTTTACATGTGGTTAAATGATAAACGAAGGTAACTTTCGGGGGGGTGAGGGGGGCACATTTTTTTAAACGTGCGCAAAATATGCGTAGATCGCAGTCATCATAGCAACGACCAACATAAAGTGTGGCACAGTTGAACATGATAGGCCAGAATGGCCTATAACTGGAAACGCATGCAATGAGCGAAGTCCTCCGGGGCAGGTCAGTGATCACCCAGAGCTCATTTCGGTTTAGAAAGGCGCTATGTGCGGCCACAGTGCGACTACGCATTTTGAGACAGAACAAAACAGCTCTCCATCATCACAGTACCTGAGGATACCACTTTAACAAGACCCCTGCTCTATTGTTTCCTCCTGCGTAGTGACGTAGTGACAATGCAGGAGTTTCGAGCTTTCGTATCAACCTGACGGAACCATTCTCAGCTCAGCGCTCCATTGACGTCATAGTGTTTCGCATTCGATTTAACATGTATCAATTTCAACCTACGGTATCTGAGGCCATCGCGCTACGAACCTCTTGTAGCTCCAGGAGGATCTTGTAGAGTAGGCATCGCGGTAGCGCAGCCGCCCGTGATAGAGCTCTCGCATCAACGCACGTAAAGCGGTCCTAAATGCGTCTACTGAATTATATATTTGAGATAGCGTTAAAGGCACTCTTGACAAGAAATACGGCGTCGGCGCTGTGATCGTAACATTATGGGCATGGCGCTTGCGGGCAGATGACATGGTCGCGCACTTAAGGCGAAAACCTTTAAGGCATTCGCCACAGTCTCCGTTTGTGGGTGCATCGGCGAGAAGTTTCGCACTTCTTCGCAACATTCCACCGGATAGCGTGAGACTGTGAAGTCATAGCCTGGTGACGCTACGACTGGTCATGATGTTACCACGCAATTCACGCATATATGATGCCGACCGCACCGGGCGTCCGATACAGGTGTCCGTGCTGCGTTTCTTTTTTGTATTCGAGAAGTTTGCCATCAGGAATAGTGAAAAGGAAGCGGGGAGTATGATTGGATTGGATTGCAAAACTTTATTTCGTCGCGCGAGCAGGTCTAAGAGAGACGTACTAGATGGGCGCTCGGTATGGCTGGCTGCGACCTCATTAGCCCGCTCGATGGCCCGTAGTTGGATCTTCGGGTCTGAGCTGACCGGCACGGCTTCCCACCACTTGGAAGGGAGCTGTATTAATTCCACCGCAGGAAGCTAGAAGAAGGAGAGTAAACAGGTCGCCCTTAAATAATTGCATAAGGAGCGGATAAACTGATTCTTTAGCGTCCACTTCCTGTAATCACAGTGAAGGTCCCGCCACAGGCCTACTTTTCTTAAGTAGCACTCGCACGGGTGCCGTAGCTGGGAAGATCGACAATAGATGCTTCAAATCGCACAGTCCCGGGGAAGCACCACATTTCGGGCACTTTTCGGTCAATTGAAAGCGTTCGTTACGCCATCGATGACGCACAGGAGGGGTCAAGAGCCGCTCCTGCAAGAGCCGCCCCTGCCTGAATCCGGCGCACAGGTGGTGGTGAAAGGTGGCGGATTCTGGCTCTGATGGGGCTGAGAGAGGTAGGTCACCGCCGCTTGTGGCCGGGGCTAGCCTGCCACTGAATTTTATCGGTTGTAGGCCGTCATTGCACCCGCCACTGCTTCGGTGGTGGACGACGGCTGTTGTTGGGGCACGCGTCTTTCTCTCCCTATTTTTTTTTCTTTCTGCTCTATTTTCTCTCTTCTGTCCGCACGAGGTAGCGGAGGTGGCTCAGCTAAAAAGCCAGTAGCAGGCCCATGCATTTTCTTTTCCTTCTTCCTACTACCACAACAGCAACAACAACAACAGTCCAGAGCACGAATACCTCCTCCTCCCGAGTTTGATTACAGGGGAGAGGGTACGAACACGGAGGAATTAGAGAGCGTGTTCGCTGGCACAAAGTTTCTTGTTCGGAAACATGGGAGAGACATTTGGTGCTTCCTTGAACGCCGCACCACACAACATATAGAAGCACATTCAGTGCAGTAGGTGGGGGTAGTAAAAGTATTTTAATGAAACTGTTTAGGAGGTTGTAGCGGCGGTTGGAGTCCTCAGTCCGGAACCCCATTGGCGTACGCTGCTGTCCACGCTCTTTCGATGAGTTCTTTTTGACACCTTGCGTCTGAGCTGGTCAGATCTGCCTCCCACCCCTCCTGCGTTGGCTGGTTATTAATAGTGAAAGTCTGATTTCGCTAGCATGCCCACACCAGTGGTACAGGTCCGCCTTCTCCCCGAAGAATATGTATTGTGAGTGAAATGACTCGGGATCTATTGCGTATTCGTGGTTTGTTAAAAGTGTTGGTCTGTAGCTTGCGGAGGAGCACCTCCTCCCCGCGCAATTCTCCACCGAAAAAAAAACAACAACAAAAAATCCGCATGTCGATGGAATTGCATAAACAGGTTTGGGGTGCGACCTGATGCCGGTGAACACCTCCGGCAACGCACTCCCTCACCAGAACAGGAGTTGGCCACCCTGGTGCAGTAATTGTCCAATACCTCCCATGATTAGTCCAATAAAACCCCGGCCCTCAGTCACCAGCGGGTGCGGAACAACTGACCACGGCGGCGGTCAGACCGTAACGCAGCCGGGGGTGCTAAGAATTCCTGGCTCCGCTGGACAGGCCGCCATTGGAAACTGACCCTGGCAACGTTTAACACTAGAACCCTAGCTAGTGAAGCTAGTTTAGCAGTGTTGTTAGAGGAACTAGAGGGTGTGAAATAGAATGTTATAGGGCTAAGTGAGGTTAGGAGGCCGAATGAGGCATATACTGTACTGAAGGATGGGCATGTACTGTGTTATCGAGGTTTACCGGAGAGGCGAGAACTAGGAGTAGGTTTCCTTGTCAGTAAGTATATAGCGGGCAATATAGATCAATTCTATAGTATTAATGAGAGGGTGGCAGGCATCGTAATTAGGCTTAATAAACGCTTTAAACTGAAGGTTGTACAGGCCTATGCACCTACATGTAGTTATCATGATCAGGCAGTTGAAAGCTTCTACGAAGATGTAGAATCAGCAATGCGAAAAGTATGGGTGACTTCAATGCCAAGGTAGGGAAAAAACAGGCAGGAGACCAGGCAGTAGGTGACTATGGCATTGGTTCTAGGAATAGCAGGGGGGGAGTGACTAGTTGAGTTTGCAGAGCGTAATAAGTTAAGAATCATGAATACCTTCTTAAGCAAACGGAAGAACCGAAAATGGACATGGAAAAGTCTTAACGGGGAGACTAAAAATGAAATTGACTTCCTACTGTGTTCAACCCCCGCCATTGTGCAAGATGTAGAGGTAATCGGGAAAGTGCAATGCATTGACCACAGGATGGTGAGGTCCAGAATTAGCCTAAATCTGAAGAAGGAACGCAACAGATTCATAAGAAATAAACCCATTAAAGAATTAGCGGTGAGGGGGAGGGCAGAAGAGTTCAGGATCTCGCTACAGAAAAGATATTCAGCTCTAACCGAGGGTAGCGACATTACCCTAGAAGCAATGAACAATAATTTCAGAGATATCATTACTGAGTGCGCTGTAGAAGTAGGCGGTAGGATAGTTAGAGGGGATAGCGGTAAGCTGTCTAAGGAGACGAAAGATCTGATTAAGAAACGCCAGAGTATGAAAGCTTCCAATCCAAGAGACCAGATAGAATTGGCAGAGATATCAAAGCTAATCAATAAGCGCAAGGTGGCCGATATACGGACGCATAACATGGAAAAAATTGAGCATGCTGTAAAGAACGGGGGAAGCCTTAAAGCGGTAAAGAAGAAATTGGGCATAGCAAAAACCAGATGTACGCGATAAGAGACAAGACGGGACAGTCATCACGAATATGGACAAGATAGTCAAAGTAGCTGAGGAGTTCTATACTGATCTCTACAGTAGCCAAAGTAGTCAGGACCGTAATGAGATTGGCGATAGGGAAAACAGTCAGACGTTCCACCAGTGACGAAGGACGAGGTCAAGAAAGCATTAGAAACTATGAAAAAGGGGAAATCAGCTGGAGAGGATCAGATCACTACGGATTTGTTGAAGGACGCGGGGGATATCGTGTTAGAAAAGCTGGCCACCCTGTATACGCAGTGCCTGGTGTCATCGACGGTACCGGAACGATGGAAGAATGCAAACATTATCCTCATTCATAAAAAAGGGGACACTAAGGACCTTAAAAATTACAGACCAATCAGCTTACTGTTTGTTATGTATAAGGTATTTACTAAGGTAATCGCTAATAGAATCAGGACAACCTTAGACAACAATCAAGCAAAGGATCAAGCAGGTTTTCGGAAAGGGTTCTCTACTATCCATACCATCGATCAGGTGATAGAAAAATGCTCGGAATACAACCAGCCCTTATACATAGCATTCATTGATTACGAAAAAGCATTTGACTCAGCAGAAACCTCGGCGGTGATGCAGGCATTGCAAAATCAGGGGTAGACGAGCCGTACGTGAAAGTGCTGGAAGATATACCTATATAGTGGCTGCACAGCAACCATAGTTCTGCATAAAGAAAGTAGCAAAATTCCCATAAAAAAAGGAGTTAGGCAAGGAGACACAATCTCCCAAGTACTATTCACAGCTTGCTTAGAGGAAGCATTCAGAGACTTGGAATGGGAGCAGTTAGGGATAAGGGTAGATGGAGAATACCTCAGTAATCTGCGATTTGCCGATGACATGGCCTTGCTAAGTCACTCGGGGGATGAACTGCAAATAATGATTGATAACCTAGACAGGAAAAGTAAAAAGGTAGGCTTGAAAATCAATATGCAGAAGACTGAGGTGATGTTCAACAGCCTCGTGAAGGAACAGCAGTTTAAGTTAGGTAGCGAAGCACTGGAAGTAGTAGGCGAATATGTATACTTAGGTAGTAACCGCAGATCCGGACCATGAAAAGGAAATAAGAAGAAAAAGATTGGGATGGAGCGCATTTAGCAAGCACTCGGAGAATATGACTAGCAGCTTACCGGTATCGTTCAAGAGGAATGTATACAACAGTTGCATCTTACCTGTACTCACCTATGGGGCTGAGACGTGGAGGCTAACCAAGAGGGTTCTATTTAAGTTGAGGACAACTCAGAGCGCTATGGAACGAAAAATGGTAGGTGTAACATTAAGAGATAGGAAGCGTGCATATTGGGTCAGAGAAATAACTCAAGTTACATTAAAATAAGCTACCAATATTTTACCTGAGGGGTGTTTCCTTTAGGTTGCATCACATGACGTTTTTAATTCTTAGTAGCCACACGATTCGCACAGCACAGGGACGCCACTTCGCTTCGCCTCCATCGAAACGCAGCCGCCGCGGTCGGGTTCGAACCCGGGAACTCCGGCACAGTAGTCGGCCGTCTTACCACTGCGCATGGAGCGCATTTGGTAAGCACTCGCAGATTATGACTTAACGATATCGCTCAAGAGGAAAGTATACAACAGTTGCATCTTACCTGTACTCACAACGTGGAGGCTGACCAAGAGGGTTCTACTTAAGTTGAGGACAACTCAGAGGGCTATGGAACGAAAAATGATAGGGGTAACATTAAGAGATAGGAAGCGTGCAGAATGGGTCAGAGAAATAACTCAAGTTACTGACATTCTAGTGGAAATTAAGAAGAAGAAATGGACATCGGCAGGACATGTACTACGAAGAGAGGATGACCGATGGTCGCTTAGGGTAACAAACTGGATTCCAAGGGAAGGAAAGAGTAGCAGGGGATGGCAGAAAGTCAGGTGGGCGGATGAGGTTAAGAAGTTCGCAGGGGTCAAGTGGATGCAGCTAGCACAGAACCGGGTTAATTGGAGAAATATGGGAGAGGCCTTCGCCCTGAAGTGGGTATAGTTAGGTTTATGATGATGATGGCCTCCTCCCCTTTGTGTGCTGAAGTATTACAGTGTAAGTTAGCTTTGGGGTAGCAGGTTGCACGAGATCCGTAATGGGTGCCCGGGGGAGAAATGCTCGGGCTGAGGCGTGTGCGCTCTCGTTCCCTGGGATGCTCTGGTGACCTGGTGACCTGGTATACTGAGTGTTTATGCGTGGGTTGATAGCCACGGGTGTAACTATCTTGCAGGATCTTAGCTGCTAGCGGTGCAATCCTGACCCTGATGTAATTGCGATATGCTGTCTGTGAATCTGTAAGAATGTATTCTGAGGTAGTGTGTTGCATCTAGGGCAATCGCCACTTCTGCAGCCAGTGTGTCTTGGCTGGTCAATATTAGTCCATCCACTGTTTGATATTGGTGCACACCGCAACGGCCGCCATTCCCTGTTCAGGATCCGCAGCATTGACATAAAACACGCCTTCGCGCCCACCGTAGTGCCTTTTTATAGCTTCTGCTGGTGCTTGTCGTCATAGGGGTGCAAATTCCTCGGCAATGGAATTCCCTTGAATTGTCCTCTCCATGAGGGTGGGAGGTCACGTTTAGGGTCTAGCTGTCGGGGCCAATTGATGTTCAAGTCGTTCAAGACTTCTTGGCCAGTCAGAGTCGTAGAGACTCGTACCACCTGCGTCGAGAGGTGGGCCTCTAGAGCTCGTCTACCGCGTTGTGGACGCCCAGCCGTAAAAGCCGGTCCGTCGATGTCGTAAGAGGGAGGCCCAGGGCCTTGTAGGCTGTTTTAATTGTGACGTCGAGGGTTTTGATGTCAAACTTCTTGGGACGGAGGTAGGGTGCTGCATAGACGATGCGGCTCACGACGAAAGCCTGCACCAGTCAAAAAGTATATCTTCTTCGCGCATCCCTGATTTCCGCGTCGTTATTCTGGCGATCATCCTGGCGACTTGCTCGCTCACGGACCGAAGTTTCTGGATGGCGAGGTGATTATTGCCCGTGTTATGGATGCACAGACACTGCATCTTGACGGTCTGAACCTCCTTTATTGGTGAGTTGTCAACGTGGATGTCGATAGTGGCCTGATTTTTGTGCTGCCGGAAGACTAGGAGTTCAAATTTTTCGGAAAAGCAGGTTAGTCCACACGCTCGTGCATAATTCAGAACTGTTGTTGCCGCTGTTTGTAGTTTTTATTCAATCATTCCCATACTACCCGTGGTTGTCCAGATGGGTATATAGTCAGCGTACAGGGCGTGTCGTATGCCCTGTATCTGATTTAGAAGAGGTGGAAGATTTCGGAGTGCAATATTGAAAAATAAGTGGGGATAATACTGTCCTTCGAGGAGTGCTCTCGTGCCCATCTTCACTTGCGTTGTTTTTGTTTAGTGCAGATGCTGATGTTGACCGTCCTGTCTTTAAGAAATTCATAGATGTATGAGTAGACTCGCTGGCCCCACTTCGTGGTCTAGGGGTTCTGGAGGATTGTGGAGTGTCTGACATTGTCAAATGCTCCTTTGATGTCGAGGGATAGAAGTGCTTGGTCACGGTTTCTGCGTGTTGAATCAATGACTTCGCGTTTAAGTTGCAGAAGCACATCATGGGTGGACAGAAACATCGTGTGTAGCTGTAGCTCGTTGTTCTCTACATAGTTGGAAAGACGCGCGTGGACTGCCTTTTCCATACGTTTGGCTGCGCACTACGTGAGGGATATGGGGCGTAGGTTTTCAATGCTGATTTTCTTGCCGGATTTGGGATAAAGTGTACATTAGCTGTTTTCCATGCCTGTGGAATGGTGCCGATGCGCCAGCATTCCTTAACGTAATCCGTAATTTGCTGCAATGCCTCCGCGCCGCGGTTGGTTAGAACTCCGACCGTAATTTTGTCTTGCCCTGGGGCTGTACCTCGACGAATATTTGCTAGTGCTGGTATGATTTCTTCTAAAGTGAAGTTTTTATCTAGGTCTTCGTTCGGTTCCCGTCGGTATTCTGGATTTTAGGGTTTTGCGTCTCTCGAAGTGCCGATATAGCGACGCGTGAGGTCATCCACGAGTTCTTCATCAAAATTCTATGTTGTTCACTCTTCGATTTCGGTAGATCAATTAGGCATCGCAGAAGGTTCCACGTAGTCTTGCTGTCTAGGCGACTTTTGAGGGATTCGCACCTTTTAAGCCAATTGGTGCGAGCGAGGTCCCATGCGTATTGGTCTGCTTGAATATTTTGCTTCGCTATTCAAATTCTGAGTTTTCGATTGTGCCTTTATTTCTTCCACCGTTTTATGAGACTACGTCTAGCTTCCCCAAGGTGCAGGAGATGGTAGTCAACAGCTGGGTGGTCTTCCGTGGTGGCAAAGGTTTTTGCGAGGTTTTCTTTAAGGTCGAGAATGGATGCCGCCCACTCTTCGTAACTAGTTATTTCTTCCGATGTAACAAGTTTAGTGTCCCTCCTGAATTTCTGCCACTCTGTCACTCTGGCTTGCCCACGTAGTTTGATGTGCTTGTTGCTTTCAAAGATGGTCTGCAGCACGTGGTGATCGCTGCCTAAGGTATTTTTTCGTATTTTTCGGGCGTTGCGGAGGAGCGTGAGGTCGGGTGAGGTATCCCAAGTTGTGCTAGTACCGACATGGCATTTACCGAAGGTAAATGCCATGTCAGCGATGGCAGAAGCTATTTTCCTGCCTTTAGTGTCTTTCTTCGGATATCCCCATAATGGACTAGAAGCATTAAAGTCGCCGACTATAGCTAAGGTAGCTGTATGATCTTCTCTTAGGGCTTCGATAAAGATAGCGTCAAAGGCTACGCGGCGCTGTTTGAGGCGACTATATATATATATATATATATATATATATATATATATATATATATATTGAGTATAAAGGTGCCCTTGGTGTTACGGTGTTGTGGTAGCAACTTTATGAAGGTATATTCAATGCCGCTGTGTAGATCGAGGTCTAAGCGGTTGCTGTGCGTGATTTTTGGACGAAAATGCATGTCAAAGGGGTTTGTTTGATGTGTTGAGTATCCTCTGATCTTAGCCTCCATATTCACTTCTTGCAGGGCTATTTTTTGCAGCGCATGAGAATAAGAGTCTATGTATTGTTGTAATATTTCCCTCTTACGCTTTAGTCCCCTGCTGCTCCATTGTAGGATGGTGAGTTTAGGTCTTGGTTGTGGCACGATGTTGAGGATTAGAAAGGTATGTCTGATCCTGTTGTGAATCTTAGGTTCTGTATCAAGTTCAGGGATGACTAGGCGACGATTTCCCATTTTGCCTTGTAGTTTTGTGCCCTTGTTGTGAGAAACATGCGAATGTTCCTGAATTTTTCGATCAATTCTAATCTACTGCGCTTGTATCCTGATTAGAACTGGTTGACGTTTTTTCATCATGGGCTTGATGACTGATTCTTACAGGCTTTTTATTGTCGTCTCGATCATAATTTGTAATTTATTCGCTATGAGATCTTGGACTTTGTTTTCCAAGCGGGTAATGCGGTTCTGTGTTTCGGTGTTCTCGGTAAATTGCGGCATGGGTGTCTACGGTGCTGCTGCCTGCTGTTGTGGTACCTGCGGCATTGGCGTCTGCTGTGGCGTCTCTAGTGCAGTTTGCCTGTCGATGGTGCTAGTATTTAGCTGCTGTGGGTATGGAGGGCGTTCCTCTTCCTTGTCCTCGTCAATCGGACATGCTTGTTGCGCCAATGAAGGTATTTTGTTGTTCCGGTTGGCTGCGGTGCCTAATTACTCTTTTTGTTTCCTGTTTTTCTGACTTTAGTTTCTCGATCTTTGTTTTACGTTGTTTGTACGCCAAAGCTTCTGGGGATGAGGCAGCTACATCTGCCCAGCTCGCCTTGCCGTCGTTGCGCTGCTCCTTTTCATGGGGTCCTGTCGTCTTCTCAGCTGGACGACTGCCGGTGGGGTGCGACGCCTTGTCGGTAGTGCCAGGTCTTTTGCTTGATAACCGTGAGCCGTGTGGTGCTGTTTTGCTGCTGTTGGACGGGGCCTGTTAGGTCCGTCGGTCCCCGCTGCTCGATGTGTCGCTACGGCTGGACCGGTCTCGAACCTTGGCCCTGGACTGGTGACTGTCTTGACGTGTCTTGAATTTGGCTGGTTGTGATGTTCGATACTAGTACTTGAATTGATTGGACCCCATGGAATGTGGGCCTTCGCACATCGTGCACTAGGGTTGGCAGTCATGGGCTTCTTGAGTGTCGTCCTGACCACACTGCGGACATCGCGACTGCGCAGGGTAAAAGGCAGACATCCGCCCGGTGTCCAAGTTTCCCGCACAGTAAACAGGCTGGTGTTGTTTTCTTGTACAGGCGGACGCAAAACACCTCGCCATAGTAAAAGACGTGAAGAGGGACCTTTCTTCCTTCGAAAGTGACAGCCGCTATGTTGGAGGAACCTAGTTTTCTCCCTCTCACCACTGGCACGTCCGGGGTGCGAAGCGCTTCCGTGATGTCTCCATTGGAAACCCTAGGGTCCACAGGCATGTATTACTCCTTTACATGTGTCGTCAGAGTTCCGGAGGTAGGAGTACACTGCGTGTGCTGTGTCCCCTAGTTTAAGTTATTGAATTGCGAGGATCTTTCTGATTATTTCGGCGTCTCGCACGTCGACGACGATGATGTTTTGTTCCCAAACGGGCCAAAGGCTGAGCGCTGCTGTTGTGTTCTTAATGCCTGCTGCCATGTGCAAGGAGGTTCCGAGAGTGTCGCTTCCCCTGAATTTGCTGAGATCCAGCGTTCCTCTAGGCTTGATTATGATGACTGCATTTTGTTTGTCGATACGCGGCTGCGGAAGAGGCTGTGCTTTGGGGGCGCGGAAAGGGAACAATAGTTATTTACGCGGGTTTTGACAGTGGTCTGCTGCTATTGTCGTATGATGGTGCACTGTAAAAGGACTTCAAATGAATATTCTCGGCGGTAAAGAGAGGCTAGCAATAGTTTAAAAAACTTTTAGGCCTGAAAGGAAGATGTAAATTTTGAGCATGGTTGAACTGGCTATTAAATAATTCCAGACGGAAAAAAAAGGCAGCAGGGTGCCAGTTCGGGACAGCGACATAAAAACGAGACATGTCCCCTATTCGTCCCAGAAAAATGATGTCGTGGCTTGACAAGGAAGAAACAAAGCGATCACATGATAGACAGACATTTATTCAGAGCATACGAGAAATATAGTTGCTCCATGGAGACTTAATCAGTGAGTATGATTTATTTATTTATTCATACTGTTAACTCTTACTGAGGGCCATGACAAGGAGGTAATCAATACATACAATACATTCCCTTTAGTAGTATTTTTGTCAGCGTTTTGTCCTTATAAGTATCACGCGTTCTTAATCGAAATGCTTTTCCGCGGCTTGGAACAGAACATGAAAGCAGCCGCAGCATTGATCTGTGCTTTCTGTCTGTTCATTTTTTTTAAAATCCCGTGTATGTGTTTTGTATTCGCCTTCGTCATCCTCTAGTGTGTTATAATGTAACAAGCAGCAAACGGTATCTCTTTGTTAATCTAAATTATTGCTTATTTGGAGTGCGGGATATGCCAGGAATTTTCTGCTTATTGTTCTTCACTATCTTCTATCGTTGTTTATTCGTCTTAGAGTACTCATGGTGGGTTTTCTTTTTTCACGCTTAACTGATTCTGAGCATGCAGGGAAGATAATTAAATGTGCCGTGTGCGATTCCCCTCAAGCGCACTCATTGAAATGAATGTTCTGCTGCGTTATTCATTCAGCCAAAAGAAGAGCACACAGTGCGAGCTTCCTATTCATAACCGCCAGGCCTCCACAGGCAGTTATGCATGCTACTACATCTTTTCCATTTCCCTCCTTGCAACCCTCAACTTTCCTTTCCTGGGGCCATTTCTCAATTCTTGCCTGTCCTTTGTAATTTCCTCTCTCGCTGAGGCACTTGTTGCGTTACTGTGATTTTTTTTTCGGCACTGTACATGCCCTCTGGCGTTTGTTGTCGCTGTTACCGCCGCTTTCGGAAGGAGCATCATTTTTTAAACATAATGGTTTGTTATAATTATGTTGCTGATTTCTTTCCCATTCTTTTACAAAGTAAATGATTCATCTTTTTTGAGCGCCAAGTATTGTGGACAACCTCAATGGCTATGTTTTTTCACCTTGGAAGAACTCTGCGTTGCTAACCTTTCACTTCCTAATAACGGCGTGCTTCACGACTACCAAACATCGGCTTCCATGGCTTGAATTTTCTTTTTGTGAGCAAGACGAAAGTATAAAAAAGTTAGCAAGTAGGAATTATGAATTTTTCACCTGTCTCTACACCAGACAATTATAAAATTATAGTGCGTGTTCATAGTCGGAAACCACGGTATGGCCTGCTGGCACAGGTTCCTTAAGGAGGAAGATATAGCGACATATTCGTTCCTGCTAGGGCCAATTCCTTCTGCATCTTCTTAAATTTCTACCTGTCTTGTTGTGACAGTTTGGGAGCGTAGGGACAAAAGTTAGAAAGTGAAGAGAGAGAAAGAGAGAGAGAACTTTATTTTAAAAAGACAACGAAAAAAAGGCACCGGGGGTGGGAGGGGGGGGGGTGAGTGGGAGTCTTCATTTCAAGAACCCAGTGGCCTGGGCTGCCGCTCTTGCCTGTGTTACCAACCTACGCTGGGTCGCTAGATCAGAGCACAACAGAGTGGCCTCCCACTGTGCCTCCGAATGGTGTATGTTTATGTCTGCAGGTTTGGGGCCCGTGCCCCCCCCTCCCCCCATGTGACGTGGCAGACGGTGGACTGGTCGTTGCACCAAGGGCAGATGTCTGCGAAAGTGAAGTCGACGGTATAGATTCTTATTTCCAACAGTTTCTTTCATGCAATGGAAGAAAATTCATGGACCAGAGGAAATTCACAGGATTTCAAAACGTCGCTACACGGATACCTTGTTTAGTTTTACCGGGTTGCCATATTTACGAATTTTTACATGTTCGGCACCTACTGTTTGCTCAGGAAATTGTACATCTGGGTGCTGAAACTATTGGTAACACTCCTTGTGAGAACCAGAGAGGCCGATTCGTCGGTGCAGGCGATAGCTTAGAATGTGGCCAGCCTCACCGCAGTGGAAGCACAATGGCTGGTTGTTCGCAGTCCATCAGGCGTAGCACTTACTGAGGCTTGGAGTTCGTTGGTAGGCTTGACTGACGGGGGCCAAGGGGTGGCTTTCAGGAACAAGACGGTAGCGGCGAGAGCTTGCAAAGTCACTTCGAGGCGCAGGACTACGTAACGCAAAAGCGCAGTTCATCGGTCTTGTTTTTTGTGCCGGAGCCGTCGGAGTCGTCGCTTGAGGAACACGCAGCGCCTGCTGGTCATCTTTACGGACGACGTCTGCGAGCGTCGCCACCTCGGGTTGTTGGAATGATGGCAGCAACCGGCGAAGTTCCTCTCGGATGATCTCATGGATGAGGTCCTGAAGACTCTCTCCTCTCGTAGAGGCGCTGCTGTAGGCGTTTGCGCAGACCAGTTGGATTGGCCGATAATAGTGGCGCAATCGAGTGTGCATTGTCTTCTCGATGGTGGACGCTTCACTTTCAAATTCGTCAACAGTTTACGGCGGATTTCGGAGAAGTCTTGCAAAAAGCGTCTCATAAACCCTTGCGTTAGCAGTTTAACTTTCTCCTCCTCGCTCATGTTTGGGTTAGCGCGGCGGAAGAGCCGCTTCACTTCCGCGGCGTGAGGACAGACTCGTTAGGGAGCTAGGTTTTGTACTCAAGAAGCAATTCTGCTCTCTCTTTCCTTATCCCGCTCGTAAACTGTTTGAACAGCTCCTTTGTGATGCTCTACCACTTCGTTAGCGAGGACTCGGGGTCTTCATACAACGTCCGCGCTGTTCCATCCAGAGCAAAGAATGCGTTCTGACGCTTCAAGGCGTCGTCCCAATTGCTAAATACAACTCTCTTGTACTGGTCTAGCCAGTCCTCAGGATCTTGACCCGCGGTGCCGCTGAAAATTGGAGGCTGTCTGGGGTGCTGGGTCACGACCGGTACCGTAGACGGGGCTACTGTCGACCTTGGGGCCTTGCGTCATATAACGGGGTCAAGAAGAAGACCGTATTCGGAATGGAGCCCTTGTAGTCGGCAACTAGCTCGGTGAACTGTAAGCTGGTCACCCAGGGCGGCAGAAATAAGGCTGGGGTATTTGCTTGAAGGGGTAGATCAAATCAAGGGGTTGCACCTACACTGGATTTTACGTGGTTGTGACAAGGCCGGAGGCACAAAAGACAGTCGTAATAAGACTGAAGTAAATATTTTATTGGGGCTGACTTGGGCCCGCAAAAGAACTGAGCAACTCGACGGCGGTGATAGCAGCAAATGTGCTCGTCGGTCATAGAACAAAGAATTCTTGTAGTTGTAGCACACGCCAACGGTCAATTTAAAGGTGGCGAAGAACCATCTAGATAAAGCAGTAAACAGTGACTAGCATAACCTGGAACATTTTCGAAACCCACAGGAGTAGGTCGTACCTTCGAGATACATCTGGATGCATCTTGTGCGACAACTAAAATGAGAAACCATCGCCTCGCGACATACGAGCATGCACAAATACGGAGACTGTCCGTGCGCTGGATTCACAGTGATAAATCCGCATGCCAGCGGCTGTCGAAAAACAACAAATACACATTTAAATAGATCGCGGCAATACGTTAGGTCGCTCCACCTCTCTCGGTTTCACTGAATGTTCTTTTCGAGCTATTCGAGAGACTTGACGTAGGGACAATGATTGCCGCATGGGGTGCTTGGAGAAGGAATTACGAGTATGTATATGAGCTTGTGACTAATCCAGCCACAGAAGCTTTCGAAGGCTGCAATACCCAATTCTTCCAATTCTTCCAGTCTTCGTGTGATGTCAAAACTTTTAGAGAATTCATAATCTTGGTGACGGGCATTCGACCGGTTTTTCTCGCAAAATTCAAGCCTTGACGCTGCCGCGTGAGCAACCACCCGCTTCTCCACAGAGAAGTGACGAGAAGTATTGCCTCAATTTCGATATGCTGTCAGTTCAAAGAATTAAAACTCGATTTAACAAAGTGATGAGCAGGCTGGAGTAATTTTGTCAAATTCGAAAGCTCGCAAAATTAGAGGATGAGATTTCTCGGTCGTTCATATTCTAGAATTGTAACGCAGCGGCAGCTAAAAGCTATCATGGCATTGTACTCAACCCTACGCAGACGCCCGCTTGTGCGCTTGAAATTTCCGCGAAGGTGGTCCGAATCTCTCTTGTACGACACCAAAAAACAAACGCAAATTAAACAGCACATCTTATTGTTCTAGAGAAGATTGTAACTTTATTTTTTGATGAAGAAGTTCTTCATCTCTGAACCCACCGACAGTATCTGGTAGGTTGTCCTTTAATGTGGTGCTCAGTTATTTTGGTGTTTAAATTTTGATTATATTGATGTAAAAACGTAGTCTCTAAAGATACGTTGGACGTGCCCATTCGAGTCTAGGTAAACGTACAGTGGACGTCAATACAGGCCTATGGCTAACGTTCCGTTTGACCTATCTCTGCATTCTCCTTGCTACGCGTACACGAAGCTCAGCCGTCGAGACTCTGGACGAGTTGGTAGGAAGGGTGCATTCATTTTGACGTAGTTGCACTCCCACAGTGACGCAGATCGCTGTCTTCACGCACGGGTGTTAGAAGCGAGCACTGCTGTCACGCGCACAGGTTGCATGGAAGCGGTGGCGGCAGGAGAAGGGACGTGCGCAAGCAGGGATGCGTACATATGTTGGTGAGGACCTTTCGCTTCGCAGTTGTGTCGCCCAGATCTGCTTGTAATGTAAGCGAACAATTGCAGGCATTAGCGCTGTCTCCGATCCTGCACCGAGCTCTGAGTATTAAGAGCCGGTCCAACACGCACCTCGACACGCAGGACCGTTGTGATCCGTAGGAAGTGTTATATGATAGTTTTCACATGCAGTGAGACGAAGAGAATGTTTCTCATTCAATCCTTCCTTTATATGCTACCTCAAAGCCCTGGCAAAGGGCAAGTCGCATCTACTAGAAGTCTACACTGGTACAGCGGCGATGATCGGTTGGCTGGCGAGCCTGTCTATGCGAAGGCATGCTGCATTGCAATTCACGAGTGTACAACGCCAAGCAGCCGGAAGCGCGATTGATCAACTTCTGCGTGAACAGTGACGTTCTTTGGATATTTAGGAAAGGACTTGACAAGTATTCAGCCTGCAGCTTTGTCTTCTGGGTAAATTTAGCGTACTAGTATTTTTAACCAGCGTAGGCTCCAGGTTAGAGTGAGTCGATCGAACGGGCTTCGCTTAGCCGTCGTTGGACTTTGTACACGGTAGGAAAATACATGTCTTCATGGAAATATCCAGAGGTAAGGTTGGGACTGTATGCTGCTGCACTGCGACATGTACCAAGCAGTACACAACCGAAAAATATGCTGGTTCTCATGCACAACGTAGCGGTACAAACAATTGAAGTATGTGCATCGGACAGCGATTTCCGCATTTCGGGTGGTGTGTAGGTGCGGGCAAATAGACTAAAGCTAGCCACCGCGTGACTCATACTTGCGCCACTCTATCAACCTGTTACGGAGGAACATACAATCGAATCCATGGCACCGAACTTATGCTAAAGGCTTGCGTGGTACGTATGATGCTTCGAACATTGGAAAGGGACATATCTGGGAAAAAAAAAAAGATACAGGGTTCACCACACGTATATTTAGCCAAGGCACAAAATGCAGCGGCCTAATCTGTTCGACGTACTTAAAAAATGTAGCGGGTCCGTCCAACGTACCTTTAGCCACAGCATATCAAAAACATCTCCTATGTTAACGTAGAACGACGAGCTAGTTGGTCTTGATAAGTAGAGTGCATATTTTGTCAGCGTAAAATTAAAGACAGGACTAAAGGAGAAAGACAAGGGACAAACGCTGAACTTCAACTGAGAGTTTAATGGACGTAACATCAATATATACGAAAATTGTACAATGCCATCTCTTAGGCGCATGCTCCCAAACCTTCGCCTCTGCATTATCGTACAGATCAGAGCCTCATCACCTATGGCCACGTGTCATTCTCCTCTTTAAAAATTCCAGCTCTTTGGGTGACAGCACAACCGAGCTACTGCTAACACAATTATCACCTTGATTGTGAATCTCAAGGGCCTCAAATATCTCCCTGCTCAACTGCTGCTTGAAGCTGCGCAGCACACGTGTGTCGCTCAACGCAGGGGTGCATGATGGACTGGTAGGGCTAGGGCAGCGGCTGCAGTGCAAGGCCAAATGACTACTCTTTACAAGGGATCCTACTGCTCTTCGGTGCTCTCGCAATCTGTCGTTTATGCACCTGCCTGTCTGTCCGACGTAGATTTTTCCACATGCCAGAGGAATCTTATATACTACCCCCGTTCTACAGGGGACGGAGCAGGTGTCATGCTTCTTCGTGCATACATCCATGTCACTCTTTTGCCCATTCACCTTAGGGCAAAGCAGCGACAACTTTTCAGGAGCAGAGAAGACGACAGGGACGCCGCACTTCCCTGCAACCTTCTTCAGACGGTGGGAGAAACCATGAATGTAAGGAACGGCAACAGGCCTTGCTTCCTGGCGTCTGGATTGTTGTAATCGCCCTCATTCCTCACTCTCCACTTCCCGCAACAGCTTGTTCGCTACCGAAGCCAGGAGTTCATTCGGGTAGCCGGCGGCTTTCAGGCGTTCGATCTGGCCCTGCACGCTGATGGTCATAAAGTGTGCACACGACTTTGCGAGAGCAGCACGTAGAGAGTTAACAACGATCCCTCTTTTTACTAATTTTGAATGGGCCGAATCATACCTCAACACTTCTTTTTTCGACCGCAGCCTGTAGCTCCAACATACCTCCGCCTCCCTGAAGATCAAACACACATACAAAAACTGAAGTCCGGTTTCCTCTGGCAATTCAAAAGTAAAACTAAGCCCTTTCGAGCAAACCTCAAACACGTCAAGCACTGTTTTTACCACGGCCTCCCTACACTGAAACTTGCTTGCCCTGATAACTACTAGGTAGTCGTCAACATATCTAAAAATCTTAGCTGCGTCAATGCACGTGTCACACTTGTCACAGTGTCACGCTTGTCACACTGGGCTAAAAAGATGGTGCTTAAAACAGGCGCAATGCAAGAACCAATGCTGACCCCCGCCTTTTGTATGAAAGGTTTACCGTTAAAATCTATAAAAGTGGAAGACAGATAAAATGATAGATAAAAAGATAGAAGACAAGGGACAAACGCTGAACTTCAGCGTTTGTCCCTTGTCTTTCTCCTTTAGTCCTGTCTTTAATTTTACGCTGACACAATATGCCCTCTACTCATCTCCTATGTTTTCCTTTGTGTAAGCGAGCTCTAGCTGCCTTATGTATGTCATAACCAAGCCAATCATTTTTACAGCATTTGTTTTACGATGGCTTCAAGTCTGATGGCACTGAAGTCATCGGTAGCTACAGTGTTACCACACAGCACTCACTCTTGCCGCCAACTTCACGTTGTAGTGATACTTGCAGTAACGCAGAACGTTTCACGACCGCGACTCTGAAGGAGGGTAGCGCTGGAGAACACGCTGAGGTTACACAAAATTTAAGCACCTGCGAATGTAGAAGATTAAACAGCTGTCGCCGTAGCTCAGTTGTGGAGCTTCCGGACGCAAACTTCCGTGGTCGTGGGTTCGTATACCACCGTTGGCATGTTGCTGTTTTTTGTTCTGCTTTCTAGTCAGTTATCATCCGCTATGCTTTCCTTTGTGTAAGGGGCTGACATTCTAATCTATGGCATGCGAAAGCCCCTTAATTTTACTCCCCTATGCGTGCACATGCGCGCGTAACACTGATAACGTCTTCTAGGGTACTATGTGACGGAACTCGCATTGGGGGAACCGCACTTCCCAGCTCCACTTTCCAATTGCAGTCATGGTACACCCCACACTTATCCAGGAAAAGGCACTCCTTTCTTTTCTGACAGTGCATACCGTAGTCAAATTCTTTCAGATACATATGAAATTAGCGCACTTATAACTCAGGGTTTTTTAATCGAGGTGAACAGTGCGGAAAGTATGAGATATGGGAAGAGGGGGATAACAAACATTACTTTTCAAAATATTACAAAATTAACCTCATTACATCGGTTCGGTATTTACGGACGTTTCGTTAATTTAGGTTGATAAAAACATTAAGTCCTACGGTTGTCTGCTGGAAAATGAAACAGTTTTCTAGATCAGAAATTTTGTGAAATGTGGTTTCATTTTAATTACATATCGTCGAATGGAATCCCTGTCGCAAGAGAGCCTAAACCTTGCATGGAGTGTGCAACGTAAAATCGTGTGGTATCTATAAAAAGTTTTAAATCCTGTAATAATCTTCATAGGAAAATAAAGGAAACTAGCTCCAAATGAAGGTCTGTCAGTTATACTGTATAATCAATTAAATGGCGCGACGTCTGTACAGGTTCGAAGGAGAGGGGGTGGCTACCGGTCTTTCTGTGTTGAAATTCAAGGGGAATTTGTGAGTTGTGGCCAGGGCTCATTGACAAAGGGCCATCTGTTCTGCCTTCGTTGTTGCAATCACTGTTTCGGTGGCTGGACGAGAGGTGTACCGATGCCCCCATTTTGATACCATCTATCGGCCTCAGCAACCAAGGTCGCTAACAGAATTTTATATCAAGTGGCTAATAATGCTCGCTATTTTTTATAAAATAAGAGTGCTATAATTTACAGTACACGAATTATGTGATATGCTTTTCCCGATACTTTTGTTTGAAACTTTAGTGTGCTTGGTCCGCTTTAGTTTATGGGGCTCGAGTTCTCAAAGCGACTCAGGCTATGAAAGACGCTGTAGTGGAGGACTGCGAAAAATTCGACTTCCTGTGGTTTCTTAACGTGCACTAACAGGTCACAGCTCACGCCATTTCACCTTCATCAAAACGAGGTAAGTACCCAGGATTCCATCCCGCATCTTAGTTGTCTTGTGTGTGCTAAGACCCCAACATTCTTCAATACAATGAAAAGATTTCAATGCATACTGAAATTTAGGCCAGGCATGAGCGAGGCAGCGGACAAAGGCCTTTCATCAGTAAAACTCGCTTGCGGGCTACTTAGTGCTACCATTCTCTGAACATTCCCAGTGTGGACGTCTTTTTTTGCGCTCTGTATGTATGGGATGAACTATGTAGCGGCAGCAACACCATGGCGACAGCTGTCCAGAAAAATTTCTTTGGGTAACGAAAACATCGAGAGGAGTGCACGAGCGCAGATAAAGGGACACAATAGAGTGCCTAAAACGCACTTCACGTGAACGTCTTTTTAACGTTCTTGAATATTTAGAAAGCGATTTCTTGCTAAGAAGAGAAAAAGGAAAACGCTGAAATTTGATGAAGTAAGAGAAATGAAAATTGACTCCACCAATGCCAATCCTGGCTTTGCAAAGGTTTCGTACATTTTTTTTCCCCGGTCAATGCCATCCTCTTTATGGTCCTCGGGCACAAATGTAGCCGCTCTGTAGGATCCTGGATGCACGAGATAGAGGCACACAATGCGCCATTGTTCCTGTTGCGGACGCTCCCTCCACCATAGGCACGCATGCTCCACCATATGCGCACACACACACACACACACACACACACACACACACACACACACACACACACACACACACACACACACACACACACACACACACACACACACACACACACACACACACACACACACACACACACACACACACACACACACACACGCACGCACACACACACACACACACGCACGCACACACACACACACGCACACACACACACACACACACACACACGCACGCACACACACACACACACACACACACACACACACACACACACACACACACACACACACACACACACGCACGCACACACACACACACACACGCACGCACACACACACACACACACGCACGCACACACACACACACGCACACACACACACACACACACACACACACACACACACACACACACACACACACACACACACACACACACACACACACACACACACACACACACACACACACACACACACACACACACGCACGCACACACACACACACACACGCACGCACACACGCACGCACGCACACACACACACACACACACACACACACACACACACACACACACACACACACACACACACGCACACACACACACACACACACACGCACACACACACACACGCACACACACACACACACACACACACACACACACACACACACACACACACACACACACACACACACACACACACACACACACACACACACACACACACACACACACACACACACACACACACACACACACACACACACACACACACACACACACACACACACACACACACACACACACACACACACACACACACACACACACACACACACACACACACACACACACACACACACACGCACGCACACACACACACACACACGCACGCACACACACACACACGCACACACACACACACACACACACACACGCACACACACACACACACACACACACACACACACACACACACACACACACACACACACACACACACACACACACACACACACACACACACACACACACACACACACACACACACACACACACACACACACACACACACACACACACACGCACGCACACACACACACACACACGCACGCACACACACACACACGCACACACACACACACACACACACACACGCGCGCGCGCACAAATAAGTACGAGAAACTTTGTTGTGGACATATGCACTATTGCTACTGCATGACTAAAGCCCGATGCCAACCAATAGTTCCAGTCGCGTCACAAGACGTCAAAATAAAATTAGTTTTTGAATAAGGCAAAACGCGCGGTCTAACACGACGGTAACTAATTAAGATTATTCTGTTGGTTGTTGCTACAACATGAAAGAATAATGCAAGAGAGAAACTGCTGTTACAACTGCATGGTAAAGAAAATACCTGATGTTCCATTTGTGGGTACAGTATGCATTCTCTACATCGTAAAGAATACGGGCTTATGCTCTAACCACATGGTCATCGCCTGGTGCTTGCAGCTGGCTAGTCTCGCAGATATCGGGCTGCATTTAAGCCTACTTGCGTTCTCAAGTTTTTAGCGATAAACATATTACATTTGGTGGTGGCGCTGGGTGTGATCGAATCTCTCGCCCTGGAACTGCGCAGCTGCACGTTACCACTTCCTGCGATTTCAGAAGACGTCAACCACCAAGCCACACAAACATGCTCTACTGACATTTGTGTGGCACTCTCCCTCACGAGATCCCGCCATCTTCAGTGGCACCGGCGACCATGACTTTGAGGAGTCGTCACATCCTATGAGTGAGTAAGTGCTTATAACAAATAGGGTGCCGAAACGAAGTTCAATAACGTTGTTTTCTTTTTCACTGGCATAGCAAATCTGTATGACCGGGACCATGAAGCGGACATTCTACCTCAATGTGTTTTCAAAGCCAGCTTCTCCGAAGTTTCCGGCTGTCTGGCGATCAGGAAACACCGGAAACGGAAACCGCGCTGTGACGTTATCCAAGCTGTGCTCCGACAGTACATCATTCATCGACCTTAATTGTACTACTTAGCATCCTCAGACCAACGGCTCAGTTGAAAGTCTTCACCGCTCGCAGGGTGACTGCTCGCTATGCATGTACAGTCGCTTATCAATATGAAGGAAATCGCTCGAGCCGCAACCGAGACAAGGAGCAGCGCCACGTTACGGCATCACTTTCCGTGGCGAGGAAAACCTATTGGTAGCCTCCTTCTCTCTCTTTTCTCTGTTCCTGTAATAGCTGACACTCCCCTCTAGCTAGTAAGAGCCGCGTCCACAGGCTGCGAATGTGTCAGCGAAATCGTTTCCGCAGCTATGGTGGCTACCGCAGCAGTTGTGAGTAATTGAGAAGTGGTAGAGGTTACTGAGTGGTGTCAATCTATGGAGGGTGACGTAATGTAGTTGCAGAAAAAATAATTAGGCCAATAAGTGAATTAGGTATTTGATTACAACCAAAAAATGTAAAACGAAAGGCGAAAGTTGTATCATTAGCCAATGGCTTGGCGCCATATTTGAAAGCATCAAATACTTAAACAGTTAATTAAATTAGTCAATTAAGGTGACGTGAAGGACGTGACGTCACGCAACCTGAAGTAGAGCCGACAAAGGGCATAGGAAGGGATTGGCACGCAATTTGAAAGTACCGAAGACTAAAATTGGTAAACAGGAAGTGAACTAAGCAACTAGAAGCAACCAACAGCAGCATCCGTGCTTTCGCATTACTCCAATGCAGATTCTGCAGTGCTCTTTAATTTGTTCTATAAATCATCAGTCGGGTATATATGTAGGTTGTAAGAAAGTGACTGCGTTAACAAAATGTTTTGATTAACAGGAAAAAAATATGTGGTGAAGGCCAACATATAACCCGGTTATACCAATAAAAATTAAAAAGAAAGGGTATGCAATAAAGATAAACCAAAGTCCAGGCAATGTGTCGTGAAATGACATTAGCAGTTCGTTGAACAGCTGAAGGGGGATGGAAGCTGTCGCAAGAATGCATTTATATGATAAAAATATGCTATGCAAAGGTGCTGTCTTAAATATTAGCTTTCGCTAAAGAACGTTCAAATGCGTTCCGGAATGTTCACCATATCAGCTTGCGCACAGAGACGTCATTGTTAGCCAATACATGAGGCAACGATAGGCACACAAGATTATTATGATAGTGAAGAAAACACAGAAAAAAAGTCGGCGAGTTGGAGAGGGGGTGATGCTTGTAGCCCGGAAGAGTGTAGGAAGGCAATAAGGCAGTGCAATCATTATCTTCGCAGTTCCAAAATAGGCCGCTATGCAGATTGAAAGGCATACCGGTAGAAGCTCCCGCGATCACCTTCATATTGATTGCGGCTGTACGTCGGCTCTAATCACATGAACTGGGACCATGTTCTTCCGTACATTAGATGAGTTACAGTAGTGCATCAAAGCCTGCTACAGGTTTTTCTTCCTTATTGCATCTCTTCTATCGACATCCCTCCATCTCCATCGATATTGCGCTACCCTACCACCCTGACAAAACTGAGTGTACCCGTGTTTCACAAACTTACCAGTACGCTGAAGATTGCTACCAGACTTCCCGGTCCCTAAAGGCAGCTATGAAATGCCTCCAAAAATTCGGCAACAAAAAATTTCCACCTTGCCCGAATTTCACGCCTGGCTCTGTTGTGTGGCTATTGATACCTCCCAGTACACAGAGTCTCTCCAAGCAGTCTTGGCAGAGATCACGACCCCTATCGTGTCTTGAGGCGGACATTTCAAGTGAATTGCCTTGTCGTGTCTTTAACGCCGCCTAGCGATCTCCGTTGCCGCGGCCGCGAGGCTGAATGTGCAGCGCCTCAATCCTTAATATGACCCCACAATTTTGTCTGCTCTTATTTCGCCAGGATGGCTCCTCTTCTAACCGGGGGCCATTGTAAAGAAGACGGGGCTTCCGCTCGAGTCGCATGGTGATCGTTTGTGTATCATCCCTCTGTTGGCGACGTAATAACAGGCAGACATCAGGAAGGCGAACTGCAATGAGCCTTTATTTAGTGTTCAGGTTTATAAGCCAGGTCAGCCCGAATAGCGAGAGAAAACGGTAAGGGGCGCGCCTTGTGCTGAGCGGCACGAGTGACGCCGCTTAAACAGAGCTACGACTTATCGCAATGCGGTGTTCTTTTCCTCTTGAAACAAAAGTGATTTTTTTTTTCAAGTGATTTGCTTAAAGTTTCTGTCACCCAGCGGGATTTGATGGAAACCAGCTTTTGCCTCAAGATGGCTGAATACTTTCGCGCCAGAGAATTGTGCTTGAGTGTCCTCCCTCCACAACATGTCGTAATGCTCTCTCTTTATGCACTCGTTAATCCTTTGCGGATCTATGCAGATTCTTAGCTTCCCATCTTTCTTTTTGACAATTACTAACGGGCTCACCTAGTCCATCCGTTCATTAACCTGGGTTATGGTGCCAGCATCTTCCATTCGCTGAAGCTCTTCACGCAGTGGTTTCCGCAGTGCCAAGGGTAAACGTGGAGCGGCTTGCACGGCTGGGACAGCGCCTTCGCGGAGCACCATCTTGTACAGTCGTGAGCAAAAGGGGTATACAACACTCAGCCGCTGACACTGCTCATGAAAACTGCCTTGAAATGCCATCTAGCGACAGCGTCAGGGACAGCGATAGCGACACATGTATGTGGATAAAATGGTGCGCCATCACTATTGCCTCAATCTGAGAAAGCTGCTGCTAGATGAACTTGGAATGCAGTGTTCCGGCGCTCCGCCATCGACTGATTACTTTATACCACTTTTGCTCACGACTTTACTTGCGTTGCACGCAGACTGTGCCTTGAAAAATATCGCTGTATTCTTCTTTGAGCAGATTCTCGGAGCTGTTCATTGTCACCGAATCTTCTTTCCGGGAAACCAGCCCGAGCCGTCCACTTGCTTGAAGACCAAGCAGCGCCTGGCACCATTTCTTGACCACGAAAAGTTTCAAGTCACAGCATCGGTCCCCGACGGTGATTCGTTGGCTGATAACGCCCAAGGGCTTGATTGTGAGTCCACTGCAAGATCGTAGGATGGAACGGCTGTGCTTGAGCGCCGGCGCAGGCTTGATCTTTTTGTAGATACGTACAGAGTAGAACCGTAGGTTCGCATGAGATCACGTATCAACTTTCAGGAAAACAGCCGCATTGGCCTTAACGATCGGGTCCCACTTACTTCCCACGCAGTCCACGCATACATCTGTTAAAGTAAGAATCAACAAAAAAGCGAGAGGAGGTCGTGTAAAATAAATCACCAGGTTAAGTTCGTACCACGTGCTGAAGGCGTGGTGTATGACATAGAATTTTCTTGCGGAAGGAGGTATATAGGCCAAACAGGTAAATGTATCAACACCCGGCTACGCCAACATAAGGCATCTTTGAAAAATGCCCCATCTTCGAACCTTGCCCTGCACTACAGGGACTGCCCTTTAAATAATGATCAGAGATATCCTGATAAAAAACTATGCACACCTCTTTTTAACAACACTAATGTAATCTACAGGCATAAGGATCAACTAACCAGGGAGTTATCGGAAGCCTATCACATCCATAAAAAAGGGGATAGTTGCGTGAGCACGCCATCGGTGCTTCTGCATGACACTGAGATTGTATATTTGGATTCCCATGATTAGACTGATGCTTGTTTGGGAGCGCATGCGTCCTGGTTCATGAAGAAAAAAAGTGTATATTACCTGTGCTTTTTTCGAATAAACTTCAGTTGTTAGTCAGCGCTTGTCCGTTATTCTCCCTTCTCTGTTTGTCCCAAGTAGCCGCGCTGTTTTTTGATCTTTTAAAGTAATCATCGTCATCCCTGAGTTCAACTTGCGCTGCTTTTCTGCAGTATGCAGCGATGCGTATTCTTTCCTTTGCAGCCTCTAGAGTTCTTCCCATAGGCAGGGCAGTTGCGTGGCTTGTGATTTCTACCACACTTAGAGCACCGGTTTTACTTTGCAGCCTTCTTCCTACTTGTGTCACCTTCACAGGAACATGTTTTTCCTTCTGTGCCTACACGTCATCCTGAAGAGCTGCTGCTTCACCTGCTCCGCACATTTTTCCGCTTTAGCCGACGTGAGTTGATTATCATGGTAAACTTTCACTCTGAGATTGTTATGACTGATTCCGATTACTATATGGTCGCGGATCATAGAACCAGTTATTCCTTCAAAATTGCAGTGTCGTACCTGTTTTCTTACTTCTTATGAGACCTGATCGAAGGTTTCACCTGCCTCCTGCATTCTCGGGCAAAACAAGTATCGTTCGTACACTTCGTTTGTCCGGGTGCCCCAGTTGTTGTCGAACTTCATTATGACCGTCTTCTAGTCTTCTTCCCTTTCTTTTTCGTTGAAAGTAAAATTATTGAAGATATCGATAGCATCGCCACCAGCTAATGACAACAGCATTGGAGTCTTTGCAGCATCACTCAACGGCTTCTCATCTGGCTAGGGTAGAGATCAAGCTTCAGTGTAAATAGTTGCCAATTCTTTTAAACATTACCTGGTGATGTGAAGTGAGTCTGGCGGCTTCAAATGGTCAATCATTTCAGGCTGGCGTCGAAGCCTTCTGTAGGTTCCGGGCGTTGTCAAGCTGGGCGGTCACTTCTGACACAAGTATTGTCGTTCTGGTGGCAACGTAATAACAGGCCAACATCAGGAAGGCTAACTGCAATGAGCCTTTATTTCGTGGTCAGTTTTATAGGCCAGGTCAGCCCGACTGACCAGGGAAACCTGTAAGAGGTGCGGCTTGTGCCGAGCGGCACGAGTGACGCTGCTTGAACCGGGTGACAGCCTGGTGCTCACGCATGGCCGGTTTCGCAGATCTCGGGCTTACCCTTTACAAATAAACGGCCACTTTACGACATTAATTATCGTACTGTTTTCGTACGTATGTTCCGAACTGAGAAGTTCGCATTTATAAATGCTGACTGATCATAAAATCACAATTACAATTGGTCACAACCCCATCCTTCTAAGACACATTGTGTTTCACAGCGGACTTGCGTTTGTAAAGTTCATGTGTATGTTTTATCTAAGCACGCCCCGCAAAGGCTTTTGTTTCGTTCTTGGGTTTGCGAGCCCGATTAGTACGGTAGGGTGCAATGTGGCACGGCCACTCAACGGAAGCCCCTGTGTGCCACCATTTAGCGGCCGTGTTTATGGCATGGTATGGTAACAAAGGTACAAATGGAACAAAGGTGCAACTGCTACATGATAAACTTAAGATGAACAACACCATTTACGCGTGGGATCACGAACGACAAGAGCGTTGTGTGTACCAAACCCAGCCAGATAAGATAGGTCGACCTAAAGCTAATAAATCTTCTGGTCACAGTTCGCTATTGTCGACCAAATCAAGTGACGATTCCGATGATCATAACGATTCCTTGCAAATATAGCTCAGAATTATTATGCTAACGCCCGAAGTGTAGCAAACAAGACAACTGATTTGGAACATTTGCCAATTTTTGAGAACCCTGAACAATTACTAATAACCGAGACCTGGTTACATGAGGGAATTGGTAACGATAGCATTTTGCACCTGGCTACCACGTGTTTAGATGGGATAGAAATTCTAAAGGAGGGGGTGTGGCTATTGTCACGAAAAGCACAGTATCTGCAATCGATCTTAACTGCAGCCTTTCTGAAATGGTATGGTGCAAGGTTTCCTGAGGGAACGTTGTGCATTTAGTAGATGTTGTGTACCGGCCGCTTTCTACATTTCCTGAATTTTTGGATGAATTGCTTTTGTTCCTTAAGTCATGTAAATGAGAACACCAGACTAATAATGGCTGGCGACTTCAATTTCCCACACATTAATTGGGAAACTTTGTCAACAGGAAATGTAGAAATAAGCAGTGCAAATAAAATAATGGAAATTATGTTTACGCAAAACCTTAAGCAAATAGTAAAGGATTTTAAAAGGGTTACATCAATGTCGCAGTCATTGTCGGACTTGGTTTTCTTATCCAGTAAAGTGGCAGACCACACTATATCTGTCGAGCCGGGCTTATCTGACCACAAGACGATCTGTCTAAATGTGCTGTTGAACACTCCAGTCCGTAAAAAATCGCATGTTTTAATACGTGTCAAAGATTACAACCGTGCAGACGACACGTCTATCTTAGACGCCTTAGAAGAAAAACTAAATTAGTTTGCAAATGCATCACACCGCGAAAGTGTAGAGGAACTGTGGCAACGCTTCAAGGGCATACTAAGATATTGCATTGACAAATTAGTTCCTACTCGCTCAAAGAAATCGAAGCAGCTCAACCATTGGATAACTAGAGAGATCATTCAGTTAAGCGCAAGCTAAAAAGGCTACGAAAGAAGAAAAACAGACCGGCAGAACTTTCAAACACAAAACAGAAGCTCAAAACAGCGTTACTAGATACGAAGAAAACGTACTTCAATACAACACTGGCTCACTTCCTCAAAAGCTCACAGCAAAAGTTCTGGCGGTATTTTTTAGCCAGGAAGACCGCAATCGAACAGGTAATGAATGAGGATGATGAGGTGACTGATAAAAATGATATTACAAATATATATAATGATTTCTTCCAGTCGGTCTTTAGTAGAGATACAAATGACATTGAGAGTGGCAATACTACAATTTGCACGTTGCCATACTCGACACACGACATTCGCATCAATAGGGAGGGCATTTGTCAGCAGCTGCTGTCTTTGGACCCAAAGAAATCGTGCGGCCCTGATGAAATAGTGACGGAATTCTTTAAACGGTATGCTGAGTGGTTGTCCTATTACTTGAAAATTTTATTTGAAAAGTCACCGCGGGATTATTCTTTACCTAATGGCTGGCGCAGCGCAATAGTAGTTCCGGTTAATAAAGGCGGTAATCGACTTCTTGTAAAGAACTATAGAGCGGATTCGCTCACTTCCGTATGTTGCAAGGTTTTTGAACACATAATAGCTAAACACATCCTTCATTTTTTGGAAATTAACGACCTTTTGTGCCCATTCCAGCATGGTTTTCGGACTGGCCTTTCGACAGTGACGCAGTTGATTGAAACAGTGAACGATTTTGGCAAGGTTGTAGACGAATGTCAGCAGGTAGATGTGGTCTGTGTGGACTTCGCGAAGGCTTTTGATAAAGTTCCGCATCATAAACTTCTTTTTAAACTGCGCAGATTAGGAATCAGTGCAAATATAGTACTATGGATTCAGGCGTATCTAGATCACCGCTGTCAAGTTGTCAAGATAGAAAGCACAATATCAGATAAGCATGAAGTTCTGTCGGGGGTGCCACAGGGTTCCGTTTTAGGTCCGCTTTTGCTTTTGTTATATGTGTGATATTTCTGTTATCATTGAATCGCCTGTCAAAATGAAACTTTTTGCTGATGACTGCTTAATTTACTCTCCTATGGCTTCCCCGGATGATCAGATGAATATAAATAGGTGTCTTCAGTCGTTAAACTCGTGGTGCATGAAGTGGGGCATGAAAATAAATCACCAAAAATCTACTTACATGCATGTAACAAGGAAGCAGAATGTTATGCCGTTTCAATATAATATCAGTGAAAATTCTTTAGATGAGGTAAAGTGTTTTAGATACTTGGGAGTGACACTAAGACATAATCTGTGTTGGCGCACCCATATTGAAAATATCTATTTAAAAGCCTATCAGAAGCCTTGTTTCCTGCGGAGGAAGTTGCCGAATGCGACTACAGAAATTAAATTGATTGCGTACAAGACATTCGTGCGGCCAATCATAGAGTACGCAAGTGTAGTGTGGAGTCCACATCGAAAGGGTTTAAAACGAAAACTGGAAAGATTGCAAAGGATTTCGGCACATTTTATATGTTCCAAATACCGGCGCACTGACTCTGTCACAGAAATGCTAAAACAGCGTCAGTAAGAATCACTAGAAAGGGGAAGAACAAAGCAGAAATTGAAACTTTTTTTCTGATAATGAATGATAAAGTAAAAGTTAATAAACAACACTATGTTACACGTCCTCTGAAGCGTTGCCCACGAAAAAATCACAGTAAGGTATTGCAACCTATTCTTGCACGCACTGATGTATATCGCTACTCCTTTTTTCCCGATGCAGTAGAAATCTGGAACCAACTGCCAAGCGAAGTTGTGGACCAAACAGAAGTAGAAAATTTTCAGATAGGGGTTAACACGTTCCTGGAGCATTACAGAGCAAATCGATAATTCTGTTGTATAGAGTCTATTTTACCGAAGAGAATTGTACTTGTATTGTATGTGTTTTACTCCCTGTAATGACCCTCATATAGAGGGTTAACAGTATGAATAAATAAAAAATAAAAAAATGAAGCACAATATAGTAATTCACTGTAGGTACTGGGACGATATGACATGGTGATGTGCGGTATAGCGTGGTATGATATGGTAGGTGGGGCAAGGTATGATTATTGTTAGAGGACAAGTGATGAAGGTTAGGGACCCAGTGGGGAAGGAAGTAGTGTGGATGCTTTGCAGTATCGCCTGGCTCCTTTGCGGAGGCCCTTTAAATCAGTAACAGTACCTTACGTGGCGATACCAGGAGCGTTACATTTTGGTGGAGGTGCGGGGTTAGTAGGTTGGCTTTATCGTCCCTGTGCGGTTCAAGCTGGGACCTGCACCGTACTCGAGGGCTTCTAAATTCTACTGTACGAGGACCTTCATCGTGCATTGATATTACACAGAACAGAGGCTCCTTTTGTGTAAGCCTCTTTTTAAGAGCTACTGCAGCGCCCGTGACAAAATTTGTTCGAAGAATTTAGATTTTACAAGTGCGGTAAGGCGACAGCCTTTCTTACGACTCTTTGGAGTCATTTGCCGCTGTTTCACTCATTTGTTTCTTTTTTTTCTTTTCTGCTCATTAGTATTTTTCTTACTTTTTTCAGTTTTACCTCTTTTATTTTTATTTTTAGTCGTTTTTCTTGTTTTATACTGTTTTACTTTTTTCAATTTTAATCTTGACTTTTTTTCAATGTTGTAAGGCAATGGCAATGACTAGGCCTGACACTAAACTTTGCAACGTTTTTGCACAATTGTGAAGCTTCTTATACAATTTCGATGCACCTGGCAGTATAGATGTCTGCACACTATCTGGAATCACGTGGCTATTTTGTGGTCAATTTGACTTTTGTTTGTATAATTGAATGATCAATTAATCCACAGCAACGAAATTTTGAAAACTGGCACATTTTTCGCCCTCTAATTCATACAACCATTCTCTTACTCATCGATCTCTTCTTTTCTCGACAACAACGGTGTGACACCCTCAGCCGACGCACACATCCTGTCCACGCTCATGAGCCTAGCCTTAGAGTTCCATTGTTCGGCTTATGGTGAATGTAAAATAACCGCTGCTAGCTTAGAGAAGAAAATAATTAGGATTCGAAGAGAATGAAGACATAGTACAGAGCGGCTGACATTTTGGTACGAGCAAGAGTTGGACACGGCTACTACAGGATAAGCTTATTAGTAATGTAGTGTAGCACCAACGCACAGTGCCTTTGTAGAAGTTGTGAAAGAAAACGAGCCTAGGTAAAAGACGTGCTTGGTGTGACAAAGGCGAAGTAGAAAGAAGAGGACGCAAAAGACTCACTGGTTAGTTGAGCGCTCGACCGGAACGCTATGCTGACATAAAACTCACTCTTACATTAGGTGGAGGCTGCTTTTCGTTCCCTCCTCTCACGCTGGAGCTTCGTAGCCGCACCCTTTCTTCACCGTCCGCTATGCCCGAGGCCACAAGCCAGACAGCTACCCCTGGACCGCCTGCTCCTACCACATCACCGCCTACCATCGGTGTGCTCCGCCAGCGTAACCCCAGCTTTTTTGGTGGCGCATATGAGCAGGACGTTTATGATTGGTTGTCATCCTACAAACGCGTAAGCGCCTACACGTGGGACGATACCACCAAGCTCAACAACTTCCTATTTTACCTGACTTATCTAGCTAATTTATGGTTCCAGAACCACGAACCTGATCTGCCTACCTGAAACCCTTAAGGCTCCGCGTCAAACCTCCCAATATGCAATAAACGTTTTCACCACCACCACCACCCACATGCTCGGCCTTCAAGACAAGCTTTTTGCAGGTGTTCGGGCGTAAACTGCTGCGCAAACCACGTGCAGAACAACGCCTTCGCGCCCGTGCTCAGCATCCCGATGAAACATTAACCAGTTGCATAGTGGACGTCGTGGGCCTCTTATAGCGCGTTAGCCTTTCGATGCTCGTAGCTAAAAATATTAGCAAAATCATGAAAGGCATATCCGACGATGCATGTCAAATGTTGCTGGCCAGGAACCCGCAAACCGTCGTCGATGTTATTCAGTTGTGCCAGAGCTACGTTGTCCTGAATAGGCAACGGGCTGCTATTCGACGTTCTAGCGTGCACGATGGGTCCCTCCTGTCTCTGACAGTATGCGGTCTCGATTCTGAACCGCCTTTTCCTCAGTTCTGGAGGTGCAAAGAGCTGCGCACGTATAGAAGCAAATTAAACGGGAGCTTTACGAAGCCTTCGTTATCATGACCATGACAGAGAGGAAAATTGCTTGAGCGAACCATCTCTTCACGTATCGAAGAAAAAAATAGCGTTTTAGATATTGACAAATGATATCAGTAGTAATTTTGTGATATTCTCCTGCTTGTTTTCTGTTTTTGCATTCTTGCACGGAATACACTCAGTTGTAAGTCAGCGCTAGCGTCTTTGCTTCTTTTCTGTCGTCCCTTATTTTCGCGTTGTTCTATTCTAGATACCGCCTTGCATGTGTGATCGCAAGCAGACGAAACGCGCTACACTTCTGCGTCCATTTAATCATTAGTATTGCTGGTTCGTGCAGCGTTCGCACCTCTTTTTTCGTCATCTCGCATTCGACATTGAAGCTGGTGTGGATAAATGGCTTGATAATTAATTAAGCATTGCTGACTATTTTAGGTTGCGGTTCCTCTGTTTCAGACAATCATGGAGTGAATAAATTAAAATCACGAAAAAGATCGAGAAAATGTGAATTCGATTATATAATGCGTGGCGTTTCACTGCAGCTACGGTTTCGATTAAGGGCTGGGTTCTCGATGTCAAACGACATTGTAAGAATAAACGGCGATTTCGATGACGAACTTAATTGCTGGCCCACTAAAATTTTTGGAGCGCTGAACGCCCCTTGTGAGGGCAATGCGATAGCGGCGTATTCGTGATCAACAGCGCAGTGCTGCATAATGAAGCACAGCACAGCGCTAGATGATTCCAAGCACAGCGCTAGATGATCCATGTGCCTTAACCCCGCGTTATGTTAGTGCATTGACGGCGTAGTGATCCAATTCAGTGTGAAACGAAGCTTAACTATTCGCCCACCCCAGGATTGAAACAAATCACGGATTTAAAGTGATTTTGAAATGAACGCGATAGCGCTACGGTCCCGTTAGATAGAAATTCAGGATTCAGCGTCGACGTCGTGCGCGACAAACATGTGTATTGCGTCGATAGGTGGCAGCTCACATTGCCGAGCATGATTCTTCGATGGTTTTTGCGGCTTAACAAAACCGCTTGTATATCACTTGGTGGGAGCTGCAAAGTCAGGTTACTTTTTTGAGCTGGAAAGGTGGAAAAAAGCAAACCTCCCAGGGCCCTGGAATGCCTAGTCAGGCATTCCGCACCGATGCCGCTTGGTTAAACTGGGGCTGTGCAGGTTGGGTGGTCGCCTACACTACTGCATCATACCTCCGAAGGCGGGTCTTAAGTGTCCCTTATTTCATTTTATTTTCTTTCAAAATTAACGCGATATGTAAGCAGAACCCCCTGTGAAATCGGCTTAGTGTGGACTAATTTGCTAGCAGAATAAACAGTATATTTCAGTGCAATGCACGACAATTGGTGGAATGAGGCGGCAGTTCCGGGGGACTGATTCTAGGCACTCACCTGTCAAAGATTCATAAGATATCGTTTCTGCTGCCCTGATGATCAGGCAAGTCGGTATCGTAAATGAATCGGAATGTGATTCCGCTTGTGGCATGCTGATTATGAGATGCAATAGGGGTCTCATCCAAAATTTCTGTCAGTCGAAAACTGGAATAATAAGT
The DNA here is from genome assembly GCF_055883805.1 of Amblyomma maculatum. NCBI lineage: Eukaryota > Metazoa > Arthropoda > Arachnida > Ixodida > Ixodidae > Amblyomma > Amblyomma maculatum. Next base: position 116,561,723 of record NC_139352.1, on the reverse strand, counting down.
AACTGAATGTTCTCTTGGTGCTCCTGGCGCAGAGTGTCCTTTATATTTGTAATAGTTTACGTAATTATTGCTCTACAAAATTTGTTACGCCATCCAAACTTGTCTCGCGCGCCTTTTCCCTAGCTTTTTATATCTAGCGATTATTGAAATAACGAAACCTAGCGGGCGGCTAGAGGCTGCTGTCATTTGGTTTTATAAAGAAAGCGCACAGATCACAGATGGCGATACGCAAGAATGCGCCACGTGTACACTGCCCTGCTCGTGCTATACATCAGCACACGTGCCTGATCACACTAAATCCTCTCCCCTAAGCTGGAGTAAATGAAGCGATCTGGGAATTCCGCAGGCGAGTCGAACGATGTGGTGGCTGTTGGTCTTCAACTTGAGAGCTGACTCTGGATGCCTCCGTACATTGGTGACCTTCTGCCTCCTGGGAACTATGCTTACCGCTGTCGTTGGTCTAATAAGTACTTTCTTCTGGGCGAATTGGTTCATATTAGCTAAAGGAATAAACTTGTGCAAAAGGTTAAGGAAGACAGAGACCTGACGGCATGACCGAGCGCAAGCTTTCAACTCTGTGCGGTCATGTCTTGGCTTGTTAGGTGACAACTCCGTAACTAGCCGTAGCCGGAGTTTGTCTACGTGGCGTCGCTGCTGCCCCTCCGGTATTTCCAGTGTCACCAGGCATGCTCCCGTCGTGGGCACTGCTGTTGCCGGCATCCACTTCGAGCAGACTGAAACTGGCGCGACCCTACATGCCTCCGAGGTTGAAACCGAGTCGGTACTTGCGTTGCTCCTGGGACCGGTTCGCCAGAACCGTCATGCCCGATCGACTTGATGTGCGTGATAAAAGCTGTCAACCTGGTTCGGAGACAGAATCCCAACAGCCATTCCGCTGGCAATTTTCCTCCTTCGAAAGGCGTCTTTCTTTAACGGAATAACTTGATTAGTCGTTCTTGTAATGTACACGTGCGGACATAAGGGAGCACGTTCTTACGTTAAAATTATATTGACGTCTTCGGTATGGAAGATAACGAAACATTAATTGTCCAAGTGAAAGCGCACTGCTGTCTACTACCGGTTGGCAAATACCACGACTACCACTTTCAATTATAGAGCGCGCGAAATATTTCAGAAGAAAATAGCGTGCTCCGTTTACTTCTATCCGCAACGCTGCCTGCCGGATTCTTTTGAGGACCTTCCTTTACTGTCCGCACGGCCAGCTCAGGCAAGCCATTTGGCTGAGGATGGTATGGGGCTGTTCGTATGTGTTTCACCCAGTACAGGGTGCATATGGGCTTTGCGGGCCGTGCCAATGGCTAATAAGTTTTTACTGCTCGTTGATGCCGAGACAAAGTACATTGAAGTCATACCTTTGAGAACCACTACGGCGGAGGTAACCGTTTAAGTATTACAAGATATATTCGCATTTTTGGCTTGTCATATTGCTTGCTATCGGGTAACGGGCAACAGTTTTCAAGCAGTGCCATATCGAGTTTCTTGCAGGCGGTAGCTGGCAGCTATATAGACGAATAATAACTGGACGTTGCAACGTCCAGCTATGGGCTTCCTTACATTAATTTTTTTGATAGGAGCTGTAAACTCGGGCCTCTCCTTTCATATGGGAAGGTGATATTAAAATTACCCTGCCGAAACCCTTGCATTGACGTTATCCTAGGCCACGCAGACACGTTCATACGGCTCAGTGAAAGCGGGGCTTTATATGTTGGCTTATAGCTTACGCTAATGCGTCATCTAAAGGTGGGAATGAAAACAGAGACAAAGAGGAGGCGATGCAGGGTCCGCAATGGATACTGCCGTGTTGAGCAATAGGCGGCGTTCGCCCAGCCCCAGACGAAGAGACACTGGCAGTGTAGAGGCAGCCAGTACAGGCAAAAACCTCCCTCAAGCAATTCCCAGCATTTCAATCAGAAAGACTATACGTTCAAAGAGATTAAATTTTATATTGTCCAGTCAGGCTTTAAATCTACAAGGGACAGAAAGTATAGAGAGGCATATCTGATCTATAAATTTAGAACACTGGAACTGGCAGCAATAAATGCTTTAAAAGGAATGCTCGAATCCCTTATATTCTCTCTGCGCCGTAACTAGTCGGGAAAACAATCCCATATAGTGTTAATTGTAAGAGTTTATTCACACCCCCTGTACAATTTATCCCGCACCGCAGTAAAATAAGTTGCGCGTTTTTTTCAAGGATATTTTCTTTCTATCACTTCCTGCTTTGGTTCTGCCTTGAACCTTTTTTTTTAATGTCATGGCAGGTGCGGTTCACTGACCTGTTATTATTCTGTTGTTCTGTCCCCTCCTTGCCCAGACTTATGAGAACTGTTTCCCTGCTTATGTATTTTTTTATCAGAGGGCTTTGCAATTCCTGTCCTTCCCCTATTCAAGAAAGATGAGTCTGTACCCAACCTGCTTAGGTGCTGACTTCACTCAGCTCGACTGCAGTTCTCCAGCTGCTGGAGCTGTTATTTTCTTTTACAAGGCGCGAGGTTACCGGTTCCAGGCTGAGAATTATATACCAAAAAAACATTTTTTCACTCTTAAAAGACTCTCTTCTGTCACACCCTCCTCTGTCCCCTCTCCCCAGCATTTATTCTTCGGAACAAAACGCGTGCATTTAAATGCTTGCCAGTGATAACCATGCTGCCCAGACAAAAGCAAGTCCACTTGTGGGAACCTTGGCTGGACTAGGGAACTGGAGATCTCCCCTCTCCCCTATTATCCCCTATTAGGTGCCTCTTTCATAATGTGTCGCCACCTTCTTTCACTCCTTTTACATTGAAGAGGGGCAGGTATTCCAAAGGCTCATAATAAAGAATATTGTTGAAAGCCAACAGCTCTCTAACGCTTTCGGGAACCAGAGGAAAAGGACAAAGAAGCACAATAATAACAGATCAAGTGGACCACACCTGATCATTATCCGAGGAAAAGGTTTGGAAGTGGAAGCAAAGTAGGAAGTTATAAAAAGGTATTTTGGTTATCCCTTGAACCTTTTTCTTCAGATAATGTGAAAAGTGGCGGGTATGATTCACTATTTATTTTTCTCTATATTTGTCCTATTTCTACTTGGATATGTGAAGAACTCTAAAGCATGTTCTTTTCATATTTCGAAATGCATGTGTTACTTGCTATGCTATGTGCTGTTTTCGTGTTCGTTTTAAGCTTCAGAATAGTTGTGCGTGCGCCCAGGCTTGTGCTCGCATTCCATATTTACAGAACGGTTGCCTTCTGAACAACATTATACGCCTAGTATATTTTAACAATAGCTCTAATTGTGCATTTCTTCAAATGTACTGAGAAAAGACGTCCTGCAATCTTGGAGGCTTTTGTTTACCTTGTTGGCAACAAAATATTAGCTAGGCAGTTTCGTCTTTTCCCTGGCTTGTCGCTGTGCCTCTTTGGTCACAGCATTGCGTCGTCTCTGATTAGCTCCGTCGCTTTGGCATCTTCAACCATATAAACGAAACCAGTAGTTTCAGCTTTTTTGAAGAATTTACACGACGGAGCTCTGTTATTCACACTAATAGGGATCATTCATGTGACATATGTAGTTAGTATATTCTGTGATTATCATTCTGGACAGTATTTACAGACCTAGAATCAACCCTGCACGCTTTCGTTGGAGGATTTGATCTCGTATTATCCGAACAGCTCCATTTGCTGCGACCTTTGCTTTGGTTGGTAAGCGCCTTACCTATTTGGAAATGCCTTTCTTATTTTCGTATTTTAGTAATACGCTGCTACTCTGCTAGCGAGGTTATCGTCTCTGGTGTCTACATTTCCGCTGAGGCGTAATACAATATACCCCCACCCCTCCTTGTGCAGTTTCAAGCAAACATTGGAGACATATTTCATCCCTGAATTTATATGCTGTACTTCGGTACATAGTGCCTCATAGCCCATGTGTTACATCGAGGCGTTAGACTGCGCAATTTTCTTCATCTTCTTCTGCTAAGGATAATAAGAATAATATTGCTACTCAGGTGTTCTCTATTTGTCATAATAACCTGACTATCTCTCTGATAGAATATAGCTTAGCCGCACTATAGCGAAGGTTTCGGTATTTCAAATTCACTGCATGCTTTTTCTTCCGAGAGTAGCAAGAAGGAGGCCTACCGGCCTCCAAACTCTGGCCCCTTCTCCCGCTTTACTTTACCAGAGGGAACTGCAGTCCCAGTAGAAGCAGCTCCAGTCATGGGCATGTCAAGTATCGTGGCTGCTGGATCGATGCCTTTGGTGCAGCAGGAGTAACCGGCAGACTCCAGCACCTGCTCCACCGCGCAGACCAGCACAAAACGGCAGTTAATGAGCGCGCCTGCCCAGGAAGCAGTGGACCCCACCAACCTGGTGCTCTGGACAATCAACACAACCAAGGCCCAGCGGCGCTGTCAGGTAGCCCTCCGTAAAGCTGCGTCTGCAGTGGTGGCCACCACTGCTCGGCCAGATAAGACGGTGCTTTTCCGTCCTGCAGTCCGCGGGGCTCGGCTACCAGCGAGCAGGGCTGGGACCTGATGGAGGAGCTTCACCCACGTCCTGGCGTGCTAGCAGTGCGAGTAAACACGCGCCGCTACGTAGTGCACATGGAGATGGCCGAAGAAGGCAATTTCAATGCCCTCTTGGCCCCAACTGTCACCCGTGGACTGCCCGTGCAGGGCAATTAAAGACCCAGCCCCGCTCAACGAGTGCAGCGGGCTGGTATTTGGTGTCGACACCCGCCGCACGGCTGAACAGCTCCTTGCAGCGGTGGACTCTGCTGTGACAGTGAAAGCGGCCTCATTGGAAGGCTGCACCCTGAGGCTCAGGTTCGCAGCTGCTGCCCCGCCGCGTACATCTCCATCTACGGCCGGATCCGGCAGGTCCGACCATGTCGTCCGAGCTCTCTGCAGTGTGCACGGTGTTCTAGCCTGGCCCATGCAACGTTGCGCCCGTTGCGGCGGGCCACATCGAAGTGCGGAATGCGCCAGCGCCAAGCCGCGGTTCTCAAACTGTGGCGGTCACCATTCTGCCACAGATCCAGTCTGCCCCGCGTGGCAGAGAGAGGCATGTGGCCACCATCTTCGTGACTTCAGAAGTGCCCCTCTCCCGGCGGGCCGTTCGCGCGGTTGTCCGTGAGAAAACCATTCCTTCGGGTGGCCAGCAGCACCAGCTATGCGCAAGTGGCCTCCCTCGGCACGCACTAGCGCCCGCCCCAGCGGCCCCGACAGCACCAGGGCCAGTGGCAGGGACAACGCCAGCAGCAGGGGCATCATCAGCGGCAATGTTAGCAGCAACGCCAGCAGCAACCCGGGAGTTCCCAGACCACAGCTCGCACCGCACAACCCGTTTTCGGTGCGGGCAACACGCACACCACCTCTCCGGACGATCGAGAAAAAAAGATCGAACAGCTGATGGCTGAAATTCGCGATATCTCCCGGTATATTCCGGAAGACTCTCCCGACAGGCGCGTCTAGCATCAGGCGTCTCTTTACGGGGTGTCACACATAATGGCTAGTCGCCGGACACCTCCCAGAATTCCTTCCATCCTGCAGTGGAACGTACTTTCTCTTGCCGCGCGCTATTCGGAGCTGCGCTCACAAGTGTCTAACGAGTCTCCTTAGGTTATAGCGCTGCAATCGACGTAGGGTCATGCACAAAAAGGAGGAGCCTCAAATGAGGCTACCAGGCTACGTCGGGTACTAGTCCCCGACAACCTGTGAAGAGGTGTCCTGTGCTGTAGTGCTGTGCCGTGATCCTCAGCACAAGTCAGAGAAATCTCAATGTGCGGTTTATGGGCGGAGCGATAACCAACATGTCCTCGTTGACTCGACGGCGGCGACGAGTGATGTGCAGGAGTGTGTTGCTACAGTCCGCGTCTGTGGTGTGGACACGTCTTTGGTTAGTGTACGTGCGCCCAGCTGTGCATTGGAACACCCAGTGGTTCTGTGCAGTCTCTTCGTGCTGTGCCTCCAGATAAATCATCCTCGGTGATTTGAACGCCCATCATTGTGCGTGGGGCAGTGCCCGAAACACCGCGTGAGTAGTCGACCTACAAGCCATGGCAACACAGCTGGGACTCACACCACTGAAAACCGGCGAGCCCATCTTCCAGCGACGCGGTACACCCGGCTCTTGCATCGACGTTGCCTTCGCGTCCAGAGGCAGCGAGGTGATATTGCATCATGCACCATCACTCTAGGGCTCTGATCATTTCTCCATCCTCATTGAGCCCACTGCCAAGGAAGCGAGCGCCACGCGCACTTACTCCATTGTCAACTGGACCCGTTTCCGCTTCGAAGCAGAAGCCGCTCTCTCGGCGCCTGGCCCAGTCGGGCTAGGCGTGCCGCAGGGCTCTGCCCTGTCAACTTTGGCGGCGTCGGTGATGTCGGGCTGTCTACCCTGTGGCAGCCAGCATCATGCGTACATCTCTATATACGCAGATGGCATTACTCTGTGGTGCCTGGGACCACCGGGCGAGACCGCGCGGGTGCGCGTGTGCCTGCAGGGAGCTCTGACAGCGATGAGCGACTGTTTGCTCGGCCTAGGTATCTCGTTCTGCGCGGACAAGTCCGCTGTAATGACCTGTGTTCCGAGCTTGCGCACGCGACCACAGCCGCTCACTCTAAACGGGACCCTCCTGCAGTGGCGACGTTCGGTGTGGTACCTGCGGGTGGACATACACCAGCGCCTTTCCTTCCTACCCGCGGCTACCAAGGCCTGCCAGCAGATGAAGAGAACCACCGCCGCCGTACACAGGCTCGCTGCTCGAGGCCAGGGCATCTCCCAGGAAGCGGGTGTGCATCTCCGCGGCTGGGGGGGGGGGGGCAATCCTCTACGCACTACCGCTCATCACGCTGCGCAAACCATGCTGGAAGAAGCTGGAGGTTGAGCATCGCAGGGGGGCGCTCCGCATTTGCCTCGGCCTTCCTCAGAACTCACAATGCGTAGCTACTTCGGCCGAGGCAGGATTGTGGTCATTACAACTGCAGGCCACATGGCAGGCGCTCCAACATATCGATCGCCTACATCGCGCAGCGGACGGCTGCCCGCTATTACATCGGTTGCGACAGCATCGCCACTCGCGCATGGGAGCGGCGATGCTCGAGTACGAGCAGCTCACCAATGCAACGCCCCCCTACGACCTCTGCTCGCCCTGGCACGCTGCTACGGAGGTTCAGCGAGAGATCGTTGGCATCGCGGAAAAACGCACCGCACCGCACTGTGCAGTGCAGCAGCTGACCGGAGCCGTCATCTACGAGGAACCGCAACACCACCTCCTCGTTTACACTGCGGCTCCGTGGCCAGAGATAGTTGCTCGCTAGCAGTGGCGGCTACCATCCCCGCCCTGCACAGACAGCTGCATCTGTCATTCCTGGGTTCTTACACTACGGCGGAGCTGCTGGGCCTACGGCTCTGTCTTGATCTACTGCTTCAACTGACACCGCCGCCGCACAGGTGTGCCGTGCTATGCGACTTCCGCGCCGCCTTCAGCCGCCATCGAACTACCAGCTCCGCTGCTGTGTCAGATTCGCGCGCGTCTCGAGCGCTTGGCGGAGCGCGGCTGCGCTATAAGGGCACAGTGGATCCTCGGCCACTGCGACATCGAAGGCAACGAACGTGCCGACGAGCTCGCGACCGCAGCACATGAACTCCTTCCTAGCGACGAGCAACACGCTTTGAAGGACGTGCGTGCGGTAATCGACGACCACCTCCGGGCGCAGCACCCCGATCCACGCATCGCAAGAGGTGAGCGGATTCACAGTGTCAGCGCCCGCTCGCTGACTCGGCTGCAACGCGCAATGATCCTGCGTGCACGCATTGGAGGTGTGTGGCCTAAAGAACGACTTATGCGCCACGGACTTGCCAGCAGTGACATATATGACGGCTGTGGCGCGGTAGAAACTCTCGAATATCTTCTACCGCGCTGCGCTGTGCTAGCCGATCACGACGTGTTTCTGGCGGCTTACAGAGCGCAGAGGATAATCCTGGACAGCTTAAGGTGTATCAAAACGACGGACCATGGAGCTGTTTTGGTCCGCGGACTTAGCGTCACGTGACGTTACACTTCCAGTTTATGAGGTCCGCGCCAGGTCCGCGGACCGGAGCGGGCGAAAATGGCTGGGCATTTTTCTCGGACAGCGGACCACGGACCTGGCGGCGTTCGTGAACGGAGGAGGCGCGTTTGCGCCCGAATAAAGCGCGTGAGCTAGCCCACATCAAAAAAAGTGCACTTTGAGCATGTTTTAAAGATAAGAGTGGCGTACGACGGTGTTTTTATGCAGCCTTCGAGTACCGCGTACCACGGTACGTAAAGCCCTACGTACTGCTGCCCTGTCACGTCCCGGACGAGTGTTTTACAGCGGCGTGTTTAGTGAAAAGTGTCAAAAAATATCGGGCCCCAGCTGCATCATTAAAGAGAAGTTCCCAAATGAACACGTTCAACGTCGAATGCCGCGAGTTTGCCGGCACGGTGGACGACGGCGCACTGGCCGCGCCTATACTCCCTAGTCGCCACTAGGCGTAGATTGTTTCACATCGAAGCCACCGTGAAGGTAGGCTTCTAGATTTGACCAGCACTGTTGTAAATGGCCTGCCCAGTGAAAAAAAAGAAAGAACTCTACAGTTCTGAAAAAAAAAAGGGATATGGCCGTATATGGGCGAGGCCTTAGCAGCGGAGATAGCGTACAAGAAAGCCGGGTGAGCCGGCGCTGCACATGCGGCAGCTGTTATGCAGAAACTTGCTTGTTATCACAGTGATCCTCACGAAGTGGTCAGTTCGAATACGCCTTTATTTCAGGCTTGTTATTCTAGGAAAGACTATTTCACTACGCACGCTGGCGTAAGGGATATCTGTCGCTGCCGTAGCACGCCTCGACGCGGCGCTAGGCCAATGCTTGAGCCCGCTATCGCCGAGTTGGAAGCCGCTCCACGCACGGTGTTATAAATAATTAGGATATTTGTATCCGCTGCTTCGTTATGCTGATCGCCTAAAGGGCAACGGTTGTGCGCTGTGCAGCAGTGGTGAGCTGCTATTCGGGTTAACTGCGGCTAAGTTCGGTGCACAGTTAAGGCGTCCGCGTATGTTGATGTGGTCCTTATCACCTTCATCATTGCGTCTGGCATTAAACGGATTAAGTGGAGTGTTGTCAACTTAGGTACGTTGTTAGAGCTCTACAGGTGCGTCCATGTTTATATGCAATATGAAGCCCCTATAGACGAAGGCCGAACCTGAATATTGCCCAAATGCACGCCAGATTCGGCATTGTGAAATAATGTAAAAAAAAATCGGAGGCAGTCTCCAACGAGCGCATCGCGAAACGGCGAAGTACATAGTGTATACCTTCGGCCCACCCCGTTGTCCGGCTTGTCGGCTGCTATTTTGGCCCGCCGTATGGATGCTGTCGCTGGCCTGACCTAGCCGGACCGTGCGCGATCGGCACCACGTGACCGGTCCACGGCCCAGTCCGTGGTCCGTCGTGTGGATACACCTTTAGCTGTGCTCCTGTGCCTCCGGGCAGTGCGCGCTGCCGCGAGCGAACACACGTCAGCCTGTGTGAATATATCGAACAGGCGGGCTTTATGGCCCGCCTATTTCACCTCGCCAGATAGTGTGCGCTGTGATCGAACGCTCCGCGTGTGCTAATCCCAATGATAACGGCCGATCGCCCAATATCGGCCGTCATTGTTTTGTACAGTGTCAACGTGCGTGCATCGTAAACAGTTGCATGAAAGCAGAGCTATTGCGGAGGCCCACCCGATGTGCTGAGTGCTCAATGACCTAAGACATTTGTAGGTGGGCCTCAAGCAACTACTGTATATTGTGCCATAGTGTATATATTTCTTTTTTTACCTACCATTTCCTTTATCCCTATCGCTCACCTCTTTGATTTGCTCTACCCCTTCCTCGCTGCCCCTTTATTTCCGCCGCCCCAGTCTAGGTGCTTCAGATATCCAATATCAGATATCGGGCCTGGCAAACGTCTTTTCCTTCCTTTTGTATGTAGAATAAAATAACCACTACAACAACAAGAGGGGCCGTAGTGAAGGACTTCGGACCACCACGCTATAGAGGCTTTCGCCTCATCGCAATTTAGTGGCCTAAGTGCCCCCTAGAATTGTTTTTATTTATTCACAGATACCTTGAAGGCCTCACCTTCTAGAAAATGGGTCTCGAGCCATGGTCTCGCCGATGTGTGAAGCCGATTATCTCTTAAATCATTTGGGATAAACGGAAAATCATTAAACAAAAAGTAACATCGAGCCCCCCTATGCTGCAAACATGCTGTCGAGGAGGGCGATAATGGACCACCTAGAACAAAACAGAACAATGGACAGGGCTTTACCGCGGCAAGACAAACCACACTGCGGTTCAAATAGGGCAAGCAAAGGGCCCAAGCGTTACCAGCGGTAACAGAAACGTTGCTCGTCGCTTGGAAGCAACTCACGCAAATACGAGTAATCCATTCACGCAGGCACTGCTTCTCTCTTCGTCAGGAAGGTCTTCGTTCCATCGTCCGTGCACGTCCTGCTGGCCCGTGCGCACGCTAGCCGCCCCTCGCTTTCCTCCCGCCGGGTAAAAGCCGCGAGCCTTCCTTCCAACGCGCTTGTTTATCCAAGTTTCCGCGCCGTTAAAATGTCGACCCCTCGAATGGTACCTGGCTCATGCGCACTCCCGCTTCCAGAGCAAACATCAATACAAATAGAAAAAGGAAAAAGCGCGTGGTTTGAAACGCCATAGGGAGCGGCGACCCCCCGCCCCCTCCACCCTCCCCCTATCAAAAAAGGACACCTTCCAGGACGTCAAACAGCGAAAAAAAGAAGGCGATGGGGAGGAGTACAAAACCTTCGCTGCTGCTTTGGTAAGGTGCCCGCTTGAAGGCATCTACCGGGTTCGTGTAGCCGTAGTACTTGGTAGGTCGAGTGGTTTTATGTGGTTGATGGACGCTCATGGTACGCTCGGAGATCGGCCACGTTGACTGGTCCCGTTTCTCGACTACCCTGCAGATCACGAATGAAGCACGAAAGCCGTGATTCGCCCTTTGTGTTCTTGTAACAGCCAGTTCATCGCGGAGCGAGAGAAGAAAACCCTTTCGCTGTATCACTGAGTGGTTGCGGGCTGCGAAGGATTTTGTCGTCTACTGTGCACACTACGGTTAGCCTTCGCTTGTATTAGTTGCAGTATTCCAAGCTGTCCTCCTATAGCCTCCTTCAGTGTTTTGGCCTAGCGGCTAGAAAGATCATGAACAAATTTAGAATGAGAAAGAGCCGATAAATCAGACCCATTCAGAGCCGGCTCAATAGGGAACCGGAGTTGACGACCAAGCAGAATAGTCGCTGGCGTAAAACCTCTTGACTGATTCACCGTGGCTCTTATGTGTGCTTGTGGTGAAGGCCATCTCCTGGTTAAGAACGTCCCTGTTTTTGTGCCACTCCGAGAATGCCACCATCATGGTCTTGAGATTTCGAGTCACTCGCTTAGTAATGTTTGCTTGAGGGTGGTAGAGGGTCTTTTTGTACTGCATGCCAAGTGCTTTTCAGGTGTCACTAATTATTCTACCCGTGAAATACGTGGCATTATCAGTGATAGCTGAGCTGGCAAGCCATAACGGGTGAATGTTCCTTGTAACTCATCCCAGATTATCTTAGAGTCTATTTTACGCAGGGGCTACAATTCTACCCGTTTCGAGAAATGATCAGTGATTACTAACAAGTACCAATTTCCTCTCACTCATCTGGGATAGGGACCCATTACGTCGCAGGAAACGATTTCCCATTGGTATCGGCTCTCTGCAGGATGCATGAGGCCCGGTGGTTTCTGGATCCTCGGCTTTGCTTTCTGGAAAGTGTGACAAGTACGGACGTATAATGATATTTCTGATGCGGAGCCAGGTCGCGACGCGACACAATTTGTCATATCTTTTTTTGCATCGCTGTGGGCTGCGAGGCGTGTGTTGTGAAAGTACTCTAAAAACAGCTTGCGGAGGCCCTCATGAACGACCACACCAAATGCGGACTCGCCACTGTCTGTGTCGGCAGCAGCCATATACCACAGGAGCGAGCCATCTTCTGCTTCCATGTGGCAATCGCAGTTTTCATTACACGCCCGGCTCTCTGGATGGTTGCCCCTGCTGTTCAAGATTTGGCGTATCTGGTTGCACTGGTCGTCTGAGAGCAGAGCATCGAGCAGCTTTTGACGAGAAACCAGTGGGTCCGAGGAGTCTGCAGGCGCTGTCACAGCCTGAACAGCGGGTGTTCGCTCACCATCACAAATAAGTGGAGCTCGGGACAGGATATCTTCTACTTTGTTAAGAGTGCCTCTTCTGTATTCCACCCCGTAACTGTACTTTTGAGAACCAAGTGCCTGCGGGCTAATCGGCCAGCTGGGTTCTGCAACCTTGCCAAAGCCACAATAGGTCGGTCGGTCGGTCTGAATATTGAATTCAGCACCTTCCAAATACATGTCAAATATCTTTTATGCCAATACAATCGCAAGACACTCGTTCTCTGCGACACTATAGTTTTTTTACGGTTCCGTCAGGGTATGACTAACAAACGGCAATGGGCAAAGCTTTCTTTGATGCACCTGAAGCAATAGCGCATCAATGCCGTACTATCTTGCATCTGTTTGCACTGTGCATTGTCGGTTAAGATCTGGGTGCCGCAGGTGTGCAGTATCCGCGATGGCGGCAGACAGCAAACGGAATAATCCCTGCTCTGCGTCTGTCCATGAGCAACGGACACATTTCTGGAGAAGCTGATGAAGGGGTCTAGCTAGGTCGGCGCAGTTCGGGATGAGGTGGTGTTAGAGTCCGCCATATCCAAGGAACGCTGGAGAGTTGATATTGGCTGGTGATGAGAGCTGCAGAATGACCTGGAATTTCTCTTCATTCGGGCGAACTCTACCTTGCCCACAATGAAACCAAGAACTTTGAGTCTGCTTGTCACTAACTGAACCTTGCCGGGATTACCAGTGATGCTCACATTCAGCATTCGTTGAAGGACATTGATCAGATGAATGAGGTGCTCTTCTGGTCTTTCTGTGAATACGACTGCGTCATCCATACAGGATATAACGTAGTTAAATTTAGCGTCTCCGAGCACAACATCCATTGCACGCTGAAAAGTAGCATGTGAGTTGCACAAACCGAAAGGCAATCGTACAATTTCGAGCAATCTTCGAGTGCAATTGATGGCAATTTTCTGAATATCACAGTGGTCAATCAGGATATGCAGAAAACCGTTACTACTGCAATCAAGAGTTGTAAAAACCTTAGGTAGCCCAAGCGAGTCAATGACAGAGTCGACTGACTGAAAAGGGTAAGATTCTCGCACAGTCACAGCGTTCAGACGACGAATGATAATTGACACACAACCATGCTGTGCCATCTTGTCTATGCGCATTAAGAACGGGAAACGCCCAGGGGCTTTGTGAAGGCCTTATTTCATCAGTAGCCACCATTTCGTCGAGAGCACTATCGAGAAGAGCTCGCTTGTGCACACTCAAGGGTGTCGGGTTGAATCTGATCGGACGGGCACAGCCGTTGTCGATGTTGTGCGTTAGCCCGTTGTTCTTTCCCGGAGTCTCCTTGAACATTATTGCACAGGGCCTTAATGCAATCTCAGTTCTGCTTTTTTCCGCGGGGGGCCCCCGGGTGGACTTTAAACTTACTTGACATTTTGGCGACTAAAGTGGAGAAAAGCGAAAGCCTCAGTGCCGAATTATGCTGGGCATTTGTTGCGAATGTGGCGGTGAACTATGCTTCGAGTAAAGAGGGTGACTACTATTTCCCATTCCTCATTTTGTTTTGGCACGGTACATGTGTACACGGAGAATTGTGAGAGATACTGCGTCTTTTTCATCCTGCAAATTAATTTCAAACGCTACTAACGCCTCCTAGACATCTGGATCTGCTTCTATTTGCTGTGTGGTGCGGCGGTCAAGGAAGTGGCAAATAAAATGGCGCACGGACGCCTGGACCAAACGCCCAGTGGGGTCGGCTTCGTATATGCATTGTGTTGTTGTTGTTATGAACTTTATTTTCCCACCGATGTAGGAGGCCCCCTACTCCCCGCCCCCGGCACGCAGGCATTCGCCTTGTGACGTCATGACCTTTCGTGAGGGTACATCGCGCGCTCCTTGAACACTACCAGCATTTCTTTTTTTTTTCTTTATTGCCAGATTTATAATCAGATATTAAACATAAAGAATGTTACTCCACAAACACAAAACATGGGTTAAAAACCACGTGATTTCATTGAACGTATTAAAGTTCACCGGCGTTCTATAATTCGTCTACAGGAAAGGAAAGCTCAGTATCTGTCACTCGCGGAATCTCGCTATCATTATCACTATAGACGAGGAGAATTATCAAGGGCATTTTTGCTGTTTTCATTTGGGTGGCGGAATGAGAACCCTGCAGTAGGAAGAATCTGTTCCGGCGGGTTAAAGATGAGGGTTTGGTGTTCGGGCATCTCTTTTTACGCAAGGTGATCAATAGAGTTTTGTTTTTTCACGACGTTTTCGACCCATTCTTGCGCACTTTCTGCCAAGTTAGGCTGCAACGCCTGCTGCCTGAGTTTGTTGTCTCCACTGAAGGACGTCGCTTGTGGGATTTATGGATATTACAGGGAGGTAATCGAGAGTATTAGATTTATTTTAGCGCGTTTCTCTATGGAATAGTTGTTTGGGGTAAAGAGGAAGAATTTGTACCGCGACCTGTGTCATATCGTCTTTCGACAACCATTGTACAGGGCCAAGTACAGTGGTGGCCCTGGTACAGATGTATTAAAGAGAGTAAAGAAAATGGAAGTTCTGCCAGGAGCTAAGACCTTTTTTGTTAATTACATACCGGGGCATTACCATTAAAGAAGCTTTGGAGGGAAGAGGCTGTTGTTTTACCGTGGGGTGCACATTGTTTAATCTGTAAGCAGCCGGAAACAATAGATCATGTTTTTGTTTTACATATTTGCGAAGGGGTATAATTCCGGGATGTATTAGAACGGACCATAAAGAAAGATTTTCCACAAGACTCGCACAGCATTCGATATTTAAGCATAGAGATAGAGGATGGGGTTCCATTTGACGTAATTATGCTTTTGGGCCTGCACTGTATACGGCGCTCCAGAATGGCAGGCTATCACTGTGACAGGGATACCAGACCTGCTCGAATTTATTTTCGAGAGAGTATGGAGTGGTTTATTGCCATTCAAAAAGTGCCTACAGAACCTCCCGAATGGCTCTCAAGGGTAGAGCCTTTGTTGTCGCTGTGGGAATTTTAATGTGACGAGGCCAGTGTAAAGCTGGCAGATCATAATATTCATTCGTGTATGTTGCCTATTGTGCCATTTTAATGTTTTGATCGAGTTTCGTGTTATGTCGTATGCCAAAGCAAGGCAATAAATAAAAAAAAAACTGCGGGCCGTGGCGCAGTGGTCCAGCGCTAAGCTCGAGATCCAAGGGATGATGGTGCGATTCCCCGATCGGTGACACGGTTTTAAGTATCAGAGCCGCCGCAAAAGCGTGACAATTTTGCTGACAACAACGATGAGCCATTAAAGGCTTTCACCTTAAAAGAGTGAGAATACCGTTTCGTGTGGCATTGGCTGAATGGCCGTTTTTGACCAGCACCTATGACTGCGGCTCAGCGGCCTTGGTCGTGAACGGGATGGCTTTTGCACCGATGCCTCACCGGTAGGTGCCCTTACTGAGATTCATCACTATCCCTGCCTTAGATATGAAGTTAGGGCCCAGTATGGCTGACCAGGACAGACCGGGATTGTGTAGGAAACGCTGTCTAACCTTTCGCCCTTTTACAGAAACTGTTAAGTGGGCTGCTGAGGTTGTGGTACTATATGCATCGACGTCATACTAAGGTTTAGTATTCACACCCTGCAAATGACATGTTTTGCATCACAGCCGTTTTTTAACCAATCGCCTAGGACATGACACGGTAGATCCTATGTCTATAATGGCTGGAATTTCAAGTCCGGCCGTTCTGATCACGACAATCGCCATCTTGTCTCGTTGGCTATGACCAAAAGAAGTTGATGGTGCTCGAGGTCTGGTTCGCGCACAGCAGGTGGTGACGATGGAACAGCCGTTGGCTATGGCAACCATGGCGATTCGGGCCGGAGAGGTAGCCACTGGGCCGGTAAAGAAATGATGGACGTTGGTGACTTACTATCTGAGGGGTTTTAAGTCTCTTCTGATAGCTAGCAGAGGTCGTCAGCAGCCGCAATGTAGCCTGCTGTTTTGTGGCAGCACTGCTTTGACAGTTTGTTGGGTTGGAGTCACAAGAGGATGGACTGGGTGGTCCTTCGGCGGGGTCAGGTGCTAGGACGCCCTAATGTTTTGGGGCGGGCATACCTTGCAGCCAGTCGTGAAGGAGGGCATTGGTGATTGAGAAGGGCTTACCTTTTGCTGTACGTTGGTCAGTCCTCTCCCGTGCTGGCGGCATACTGCCAGGCGGTGCCCCTACGGGCAGCTGCGGTCAAGCCGCCTACCACGCTGGCCGCAAACTGCCGGGCGGCGCACCCACGAGCAGTTGCGGCCAACCCATCTCCCGCGCTGGCGGAGCGCTGCCGTGCTGCACCCGCGTACCATGCCCCCACAGCTCGTCGCAGTATCATGGCCGGGAGGCGAGCGGACGGCTCTGGGGCCGGCTGCTGGTCGCTGCGCTGTCAAGCTGCGAAGGCAGCTTTTATCCGGGAAACCCTCCAGTTGAACCTGGAAATAAACTTATTATTGTATTGTATTGTATCTGCCTTGTGCTGCTGGCCCGAGTAGATCGGAATTTGTGCGAGGGTGGCGGGCGCATTCTTTGCTACCTGTCGTGGAGGAGCCTATTGGTAATTGCAGTGGGCATATCTTGGAGATCTTTGAGCTTTGGACAGCAGTCTCTCTAGCTGGCAGTATATTGGCGGTATGCTGCTTCTGACGGGCATATGGGGCTTGGTGGTAAATCTCGTCGTTGCTAGACAAGCCCTCGTGAACTCGTGAGCACCACGCTCTTGTGGAGGTAACGAGGCTTCAGGGGGCGGGTATGGCCTGTACAAATGTGAAGCCATGAGTAGCCCCTCAATGAGGGATGCCTATCCGGCCAGCTCGTCGATGTCCTCCTACGGCCGGCGTTGGAAGTAGGGCTGGGACCTTGGTGGCTTTGAGAGAAAGCTCGGACCAACTTGTTTGCCTCAGGCGCTCCAGTGTCAGAACGGTCATGCAGCTCTTAGAAACTGCGAAAACATTCCCGCAGATTCTCATTCTCACCCTGAGGTCGGGCGCAAAGTTTGTTTTTATATGGAAGTCATAGCCCGCTCGCAGAAATTTTAGCCCAAAGCATTCCACAAAATCCTGCTTCGTAGTGAATTGACGTTGCGACCTCCTCCAAATTGCCGCGGAGCCAAGTAATGTAGCCGGAAGGACCTCTGCGAGTAACGCATCATCAGATATTGCCATTGCCTGTTGATAGTCGTTAAGCTACGTGATGAATCGCAGACTGAGTTTTTTTTTATCAGCGTAGCCTTTGTACTCAGCTACAGACAAATTCATCTGAAGCTGGTCCTCCCGGTGTGAGTATGCTACGTTGCGAGGCAAAGTGGATTTTTCAGCCTAGAGCTTAGTAGCTGTTAGTTTTTTTTTGAGATACACTCTCGCTCTCTAGCGCCTCTAGAATTGGGACTTCTATTCAAAAAGGTGCGAAAGCGGCTCAAGCTTTTCGAGCTTTGAAATTACATTTTCGGCAGAAAAATCTGAAATGTCGAACTCTGCTGCAGCCTGCTCCGCATACAGCGAATTAGGCTCATGTGTACTCTCCATGTTAGCCCTCCTGACGTCCTTCTGCTGAAGCTAAAATTAGCAGCGGAACTCGCGGGGTGAACCAAGGCTCAAAAGACAATGACGTTGGGCGCCAAGTGAAGGACTCGTCTTCTAGAAAACGGGTCCGCGAGCCATGGTCTCCCCGACAAGTGATAAACCCAGTCTTGCTTAAAAACATCAGTTTATTCCGGATATGTGAAAAAGCATTTACAAAAAAGAAACAACATCGAGAGCCACTGCGCTGGAAACGTGCTGTTGAGGAGCATAATGGACCACAAAGAATAAAACAGAACAAGGGTCAAGGCTTTGCCGCGGTAAGAAAAACCACACTGCGGTGCGAATAGGGCAAGCAGTAGGGCCAAACAGGAACATTGCTCCTCGCGTGGAAGCAGCTCACGCAAATATGTACGCCTAAGCTATTCCTG
Organism: Amblyomma maculatum; assembly: GCF_055883805.1. NCBI lineage: Eukaryota > Metazoa > Arthropoda > Arachnida > Ixodida > Ixodidae > Amblyomma > Amblyomma maculatum. Next base: position 116,543,483 of record NC_139352.1, on the reverse strand, counting down.
CAGGGACTGCTTCTCTCTTCGTCTAGCGCTTGTCTTCGTTTCGTCATCTGTGCACATCCTGCTGGCCTGTGACACTCGCTGTTCTCCCGCCGGGTAAAAGCCGCGAGCCCTGATTCCGACGCGCTTATCTACCCTAGTTTCCGCGCTGATAACATGCCACCCCCTCGCGCATTTGCGGTGTCCGAGCAAACACAAACACAAATACGAAAAAGCGCGCGCGGTTGGAAACGCTAAAAGGGACTGCGAAGCCCCACAACCCACAATGACCGAAGGCAGCATTTCTGCAGGGGTTTTTGTGTAGCATGGCGGTAACAGATTATTCTAGTTCTAAAAATGTAAGGGTGAGAGGGTGGGGGAGGGAGATTCTGCATAGCTCGATTCAGTAATGTTCCAGGTGGCCAGCGTATGCGCTGAATGCTTTTCAGCTTGAGAAAAATCGAAATCATACTTAAGACTTTCTGTTCTTTTTTCGCGCAAAAAAAAAAAAATAACCAGAATGCTTAGGTACCAACTAGCCTGCGAAAGCGTACTCGCAAGTTATACTTAAGACTAGGCCTCACAAGTGAGTTCTTCATTACCTGCAAACTTTTAATCCTAGCGTCTACCATATATTGAAGATTGCACAAAAACAAACAGGAGGACATAACACGAGCGCTTGTGTCCTTTTACTATTTGGTCCTCGTTTTTTTTCCTACCTTCAATATGAATAAGGATTCAACTCTCCCAACTTTCAAACTTACTAGCGTTTATGTCCCGCAGTGATGCGGTATTAACTGCGATGTATTAATGTTGTGTTCTAACTATAACTTCAACCAGCCTATGAGATTCGACCGAAAAGAGGCAAGTCTGTGTGACCTAGGACCAAATGTATAAGTGAAAAACTAAGACATCAGCAAGATTTGAATTCATTCAGTTGCTATAATATTTCACAGCAGTGGCGTAGCCAATATATTTTTCAGGGGACGTTGTACGCCGGTAGTAAAATACAAATATGGGGATGCAGCGGGAGATGCAGAGCGCAGAAACATTCTGGGGTATTATTACACCAAAACACTAACGCTTTGCTACGCCCCTGCCTGAAAGTCTTTTTGTACCAGTATACAATGCATCGAGTGCTTTGTCAAACTGCAAAGACTGTACTGGTGCTTCTTATATTTCACTTTTTTTTAGCAACCTTGTCAACCCGACTAATCGATTGTTTGAAGAGGTATGTTTCCAAGAAATATTTCGAAAATGGCTTGTAAAGTTCAACCTGAAATTTAATTAACCGCTGCCCGACTAAATATTTAAGAAAATGACATTACGCGTAACGTTAAATTTTTAATGATTATACACGTTTTGCAACACTTAACTAAACGTATCTTAGTGAAGCAATCCGGCTCAGCTCCATGAGATCAGATGACTGCCGCATCCTTTACGACATTAAAATTAACTGCAAAACAGTTTATTGTGCAGCGTTCCACTGATAAATGTGAGGAAACACCCATAAATAGAACACCTCTAGCTTATCCAGAACAGCTATAATTGGAGGCGGTTAATTGCTATTTTTATTACGTTATTCGACCTCACCTTTAAACTACCCATACTTTTCGTCTGCGGTACCGCGAGATCAACCATCTCCGGATTGCATTTTCACATCTATTTAAAGAAAGTTCAAGCTTTATTTCGCTCTCAAAATGGGCCTGAAGTGAGCTGTCCGCACTTGACAGAGTCATTTCACTTTTTGTTTGGTGCCTTGTAACTGTACTCGGCACAGGGTTTTCATTCATTCAGAAAGCCGTTCGATACATTCAGAAAGCATTCCATTATACGGCGTTATTTAACGATGACGCGTGACGAGCAATCTGGGATAATACACATACGCCATCAGTGTAACTTTTTACAAGGGGTTTTAATAGAAAATTTAAAAGCACAGCCACTGCCTGCCCCCCCCCCCCCCCCCCAAAAAAAAAAAATGCTTTCTCTCTTCACAGTCTAGACATGTGTACTTGAAAAAAAGAAAAGTCGCATCATGCACTTCCACGTATTTGCAACGTTCAGGCCTAATAATATACGTATAACGTGAAACCGACAACCAAAAGGAAGATTCTCCGCTTACATTGGTTCTGCCTGTACATTTACGCATTTATTTACTGACTGGCGGATGTTATGTTCAATGTTAAACGAGACTTGGAAGCCTAAAATGGTTGCAAAGCGAGCGTTTTATTGTCATCGAAGGCAGTATTTCTGCATGTGGTTGCTGATTTCTGTGTTGTTCTCTTCCTCACTTGTGTTTCCAGGATTGCTGCCCAGGATTGAGGATGCCCTCGACCGACTACGCGACGCCAGGTACTTCTCCTCATTAGACCTCAAAAGCGGATACTGGCAAATCGAGGTAGATCAGAGAGACCGAGAGAAGACTGCATTTGTGACGCCCGACGGCCTATACGAGTTTAAGGTGCTTCCGTTTGGTCTTTGCTCTGCACTGGCCACGTTCCAACGTATGATGGACACGGTTTTATCAGGTCTCAAGTGGCAGCCGTGCTTGGTGTACTTAGATGATGTTATTTTCGCGCCTACTTTCGAGCAACACTTAGGCCGGTCGCGCATCGTGCTTCAAGCACTCAAATTCGCGCAACTAACGATCAAGCTTGAGAAATGCTATTTTGCTTTCAAGGAACTACGCTTCCTCGGCCATGTTGTCAGTGCACAGGGCGTTCTCCCTGATCCCGAAAAGACTACCGCATTGTCAAATTTTCCACGCCCCACTGACAAAAAAGCACTTTGACGATTTTTAGGTCTTTGTTTATACTACCGACGCTTCGTCCAAGATTTTTCTAAGATTGCTGAACCACTGACAGCACTAACCAGAGAAGACATACCCTTCCTGTGGGGAGATGATCAAGAACAAGCGTTCCAGGAGCTTAGAAGCCGCCTACACAGACCCCCAATACTCGCCCATTTCGATGAAGACGCCGCAACCGACGTACATACTGATGCCAGCATCGTTGGCCTCGGCGCGGTACTCATTCAGTGGCAAGACGGAGTAGAACGGGTTGTCGCCTACGCAAGCCGAACAATCTCACGATCGGAGGCGAACTATTCGACAACGGAGAAGGAGTGCCTTGTGGTAATCTGGGCCATCAGCAAGTTTCGACCATATTTGTATGGACGACCCTTCCGTATTGTGAGAGACCATCCTTCCTTGTGCTGGCTGGCAAGCCTTAAATACCTGTCTGAACGCTTAGCTCGTTGGAGCCTCCGTCTTCAAGAGTATGACGTTACTGTTGTCTATACGTCGGGACATAAACACCAAGATGCGGATCGCTTGTCACGCGTGCCATCGGACTCCACTGCAGTGAAAAACGCCGACGATTTTCCCTTTCTTGGGGCAATCACCCAATCCCATGTGGCTGACCTTCAACGCAAGGACCCGGAGCTGGCGCCGCTCATCGATTATCTGGAATTATGCGGTGGTAGAGTACCGCTTGTTCTTCGTCGTGGCCTGCAGTCATACGCTTTACGAAGTGGAGTTCTCTACAAGCGCAATTTGGAAAGATCAAAAGAGACATTTCTACGTACGCACCTACGGCCTGAGATCTTGAGCGCTTGTCACGATGAACCGTCCGCCGGCCACTTGGGAGTTAGTCGTACGCTTGCATGAATTCGGGAGAAATACTATTGGCCGAAATTATTACCTTCAGTACGATCTTACGTTAAAACCTGCCGTGACTGTCAACGCCGAAAGACTCCATCCGTGAAACCAGCTGGATTTCTTCAGCCGATCGCTCCACCGAAAACTCATTTCTAACAAGTGGGGATGGATCTTCTTTGTCCTTTCCCGAAGTCAACTAATGGAAAGCGTTGGATTGTTGTCGCGACAGACTACTTGACAAGATATTCTGAGACCGCGTCGCTCACAAATGGAACTGCCCCCAAAGTAGCAGAGTTTTTTGTCCACGACATCGTATTGCGTCATGGTGCTCCGGCTGTTATCATTACCGATCGCGGGGCAGCTTTTACGGCCCGCCTGACTAAGGCTGTACTAAACCTTACACACACTGGCCATAGACGGGCCGCGGCATACCATCCGCAAACTAATGGCTTGGTGGAACGGCTAAACAGAACTCTGGCCGACATGCTTTCTATGTACGTGTATATAGAGCATAAGAACTGGGATCAAATCCTCCCATATGCCACGTTCGCATATAATACGGCACTTCAGGAGACGACGCGGCTCACACCCTTCGAGCTTGTCTTCGGCAGTCGAGTGACCACTCCACTGGATACAATGCTGCCCGTATACACCGACGACGAACATGAGCTTGACCTGGACATCGCTAGTTTTACTCAGCGTGCGGAAGAAGCGCGGCAGCTGGCAAGGCAGCGCATATACCTACAAAGCAACTAGACGCTGACCGTTACAAGAGACGGCGCTTCGCTGCCTACGAGCCTGGAGACTATGTCTGGATTTGGACGCCCGTTCGTCATCGTGGGCTCTCTAAAAAATTGCTGCGCCGGTACTTCGGCCCATACCGTGTCCTCCGCCGCCTCAGCGACGTTACTTACGAAGTTGAATGCGCGACCCGAGATCCCTCAAGCCGCAGACGACGCAAGTTCACTGATGTTGTACACGTCGTCCGGATGAAACCCTACCACGATCGCTCCGCTGACTATTCTTGATACTGATGGTGCCTTGTTTTGTGTTGTGGTATCCCATACCAACCTAGCATACTATCTGTCAGCTCATCGCATCAAGCAACATTTCCAGCATCGAGGCGATTCTGCCAAGAAGGGGGGGGGGGGGGGGGGGGCAATGACACATGCCATTCATAGACGACGAAGATTTGAACGGGCGATTCGGAGAAGACGACGAAGAGAAACGGTCCTCCGCTTTCGGGCTGACCTGACTGGTTGTTGGTGTTCTTTGGTGCCAGAGTGCCAGAGCGCCTTCTGTGTAACGTTACGTTACAATATAATTGTAAATACAGACCAACAACAGGAAAATTATTACAAGATCCTCACGGCCACGTTATGTCTCGATTGATTTCCGGGATGGAAGCGTTCCCAATTTTGCTGCACACGCGAGAAGGTTTCATCGAGAGTAGAAATGAGGAAAGAAGCAACAAAAAGGTATTTTTGAAATTGCGAAATCTCGTGGCTGAGCGCATATTAATCAGTGGCGCTGAAGTGCAATTTGCCGCAAAGAGGTGTGGATGAATGATAAAAAACTCCAGATGTAGGCCTAGAGAATAGGCGGCATACTTTGATTTTTATCCCTTAGCCTTCTGATAGAAGCGACGTAAAACAGTTCGAAAATCGTTAGGTTCTGCTGCAAGGCGCGGCTTCACAAGCGGATCAAGTCACGAACGTGATTGATAGAAGCCCTCTGTGTGACCAACTTCCACGTCTCTCTTACCAATAAGGAAAATAAATAAAGGAGTCATTACCCTTGTGCACAGCCATACGACTGCAAAGAAAAGCTATGCGTCTTTATCAGAAGTTTAGTATTTCAGAACGCCGCATAGCTGTCCTTCTCGCCCTATGGCTGCAATCGGCTGGATGGTAATGAGTAATCAGTCGTTTTTAACAAATCTGCTCAACCTTGGGCGATTCTCCTGCAACGTCTTGACACGACCACAATTCCTGTTTTTTGGTAAGTGGATATGGTTTCAAATGTCGCCTTGCATGTGCGAAGTCTTGATTACGACCGACCTGCGCACTACTGACTGTTAAGGAAGATAGAAGTGCACAGCGCAAGGAATGGGATGTTCAAAAATCTGCGTTGAAGGGGCAAGCCAAGCGACCTTCGCGCTTTTCCATGTGTTCAAATGATCTTTAGGATCGTATTCTATGTTTCAATTATTATGCTTCTCTTATATGATGAATGACGTCACACTCAGATGTCGGTAAAATAGCTGTAGTATCTCGAGGCTTCATATCAGTAATTTGCTGGCGCGCGATCTTTCATTATACGCATGCACTATAGGTTCGCACATGCGCAGTACAGAAGATCGCGCTTCGGCGAGTGTCACGCAGGATTCATTGCCTAAGTTGGTCAATGGGTTCACTCTAGGTACACCAGTGAAACACCCTAAATCTTAAGAGACTGAGCTCACGCTGCAAAATATCTCGGAAAGGAAGAGAGTAACATCGAGAAGGGTTGAGAATACTGAGTCACATTTATATTAAATGCTTAGGTAACAGTCGGCAACTGTGAGTGTCCCCAGAATGCGGAGAAGAGGCTCAGAAAGCTCAATATCGTCTGAGCTTTAAAATAAGGAGTTGGCAATGGCCTTCCTAATTCAGGAACAATGAACATAGTGTTCAATCGGCAGACGTTCCTAACAAAGATCGAAACAAGCAGGTTGTGAAACGCGAAGAAACATAAATAAATTGAGGGAAGCGCTAAAGTGTGCGGCGTTACAAAAGAAATTCCGGGAAGAGGAAATGCAGGAAAGCTTCCGATACTTAGCTGGAAAAACCACGTCACTTAAGAAAAACATTGTATTCTAGCATTCATTAAAGCTTCTTTCTGAGCGAGTTTGTGCATATTGTACATTATAAAGCGAGCCCAAAAAATAAAGGATATAGCTAAAGTTATGAAACGGCGTTTGTGAAATATTCCTCTCGAGTGATATACTCTATTCGCATGTCTTGCGGAAAGCTTATGTCGGCTTAACCGGCCGTTGCTTCAATGACCGAGTAGGAGAATGCGCCTTAAAACTAAAGAAACTTGATGACAGGTACGCAAATTTAGTTGCGACCGTAAGTGACTGCAAAGAATGAGTGTGTAGCCGCTCGAAGGGACGACGCGTACAGCATCACGGTCAGTGCAAGAATGACGACGTTTATTGCCAGCACAGTTTATAAAGGCACGAACACGCGCGCTGTCTCTACTGCGCATCACTGATACGCACCAGCGCTGATAACAGTCACTACACGTGTCCGATACATCCTCCCTTAGGACGAGCAAAAGTTACACACTTGTAAAAATATAACCAGCGATCACAACTATGGCACTTGATTGAATTGTTCGTTATAGTGTAACTTCTTTGGGGGCCGGGTGCTACGAGTTGACCTCACAGGGGGTGGCGATGGGATGCTCGGCGGAGAATCACGGCCAGTTGCTGGTAGCGTCGATCTCACGCCATTTTATGAAGAGACTCCCGAGGATTGTGCAATTGGTTCAGCTCCGCTCGTAGGCTGCTGTGTCCGGGACTGGGAGCCTGTGCAACTTTCCTCGTCGTCATCGCTTTCACTACTGCCTTCGCCTTGCGTGGCCAACCCGCAGCATCCTGAAGCCGCACTGTTGCGCCTCCGGGTAGTACCGCCAAAGGCTTTCCAGCCATGGCTTGGCGGCGTTTCCTCACTTTGCGGCGGGTACCCTGCCGAAGTCAAGAAGGTTAGAACGAAGGTGCCTTCTCTGAAGGAGCTCACCCGGAGAACGGCCATCTTCGAGTGGTGTAGAGCGGTATGCTAGGAGACCGAGCCAGAAGTCCTCCCTCGCCTCGATGGTCTTTTTCAGGATACGCTTGACGACCTGCACACCCTGTTCAGCCAAGCCGTTGGACTGCGGATAACGGGGACTCGAGGTTATGTGATGAAAGTCGTACGTTTTAGCAAACAGGGCAAATTCGCGGCTCGAGAACTGGGGTCCGTTATCCGTACAGACTTCCACTGGTACACCGTACCTGGTGAACATAGCACTAAGGGCTGCAATTGTGGTTTCCGCGGTTGCGTCTTCTAGAATGTCGACCTCAGGAAAATTGGAAAAGGCTTCATAAGCAACCACGTACGACTTGCCCGCATACGAAAAGATGTCCACTCCAACCCTGTACCAAGCACATTTCGGAACTGGTCGCATCAGAAGTGGGTCCTGTGGCTGTCTGCACGCGTATTTTCTGCACATTGCGCAGCTTTCTACACGGGTAGCGATGTCTTCATTCATACCAGGCCAAAATAAGAGTTTTCGCGTCCTCTCCTTGCACTTTTGCAACCCGAAGTGACCCGCATGAATCCTTTCCAGCATGAGTCGTCGCATACTCTTCGTAATTACAACTTTTGCACCCTTTAGTACAACTTCATTAACGACAGATAGTTCTTTCGAAAATGGCTCAAGTTCACCTGTCACCGGCTGCCCGCTCACCAAGCATGCAATCACTGTTTGCAGGTAGGCATCTCGACAAGTTTCCAGCTGCAGTGACCGTTGTGTTTCGGGGGTGACCATGTAGCCCAAGCACTGCACCGCATGAACCTCAACATCATTTGTTGTGCGAACTTGGTCTTCGCCCTGTTCCACCGTTGACCATGACAACATGTCAGCGAGCAGCAGCTGCTTTCCTGGAATGTACTACAAGATAGTCATATTTTAGCAAACGCAAAAAGAATCGTTGCACTCGCGGTGGCATGTCAGCAATTTCTTTCCGTGCTATTGCCACCAGCGGCTTGTGATCAGTTTCGCAAAAAAGCACCTTTCTTCCGTACACAAACTCGTGAAACCTTTCGCAGCCATAACATATTCCAAGCGCTTCTTTTTCGATTTGTGCATAGTTCTTTTCGGCTTGCGTTAAGACACGAGATGCGTACGCTACAGGCCTCCATTCACCGGGGTAGCATTGCAGTAACGCTGCACCAACACCATTCTTCGATGCATCGCAACTAATCTTAGTTTGTCTCTGCGGATCAAAGATTGCAAGTAGGGGGGCGGTGGTCAAGATTTCAGACCTTTTTCCCCCCATGATTTTCGGTCCATTGGAACTCTGACCGAGATTTGACAAGCTCACGCAAAAGAGTTGTTCGCTTGGACAATTGTGGCACAAATTTGCTGAAATAGTTAACCACACCCAACATTCGCTGGATGTCATTCTTCGATGTTGGTGTTGGCATTTTCACCAAGCTTTTGATTAGCTTTGGGTCAGGCGATATTCCGGTTCGGCTTATGACATCACCAAGGAATTTCACTTCAACCCCAATTTACATATCTGGGGGTTAAAAGTTAAGCCTGCTTTCTCGGCAGCCTTAAGCACTGCTATCAACCGCTCATAGTGTTCTTGCTTACTGGAACCCCATACTAAAATATCGTCAACATATATCAGTACGCCCGGTAAGCCGTCAAATACTTGACTCATGCTTTGTTGAAATACTTCCGGTGCGGAAGAAATTCCGAAGGGCAAACGGAGAAAGCAGCATCTCCCAAACGGTGAAGAAAAAGTGCAAATTTTAGAAGTCCGCTCAACGAGCGGTATTTGATGATAGCCAGAGTTTGCGTCAAGACAGCTGAAGTACTTTGCATTGGTTAAACGAGCTGCCAAATCCTCTCGCCTAGGAAACTTGAAATGCTGCCGCTTTATGTACTTGTTGATAGCTCTGGGATCCATGCAAACCCGTATCGCGCCATCTTTCTTTTTTGCCAACACTAAAGGGCTGACCCAGTCAGTAGGTTCGTTCACCCTGACTATTATACCAGCACATACCATTTTTTCAAGTTCCTTCCTTAGGGGTTCTTCTAGCGGCACTGAAAAGCGGCACTTCTAGCGGCAGGGGTTCTTCTAGGCCATGAAAAACGTGCCTGAAATTGTTTAGAAGGGCGTCGTATGAAGTCTTGTCTATGGCACATACTTTACGCTGAACTAGCACCAGAGCTTCATTTGCTTCTAGTCCGAGTATGGCTTGCCGTTCGTTTTTCACCACAAAAAACTTTCACTGTAGCAGACGCGTGCGCTTGGTGTACTTCTAGCGTACACGTTCCAAAACACGTTATAGTGCCACCGTTATACGCCCGCAGGACCGAATTAGTCGGCTTCAGCTTTTCTGCTCCCTGCAGTTTTTTGTAAACAGACATGGGAAGCAGGCTTGCCTGCGATCCGGTGTCTACTTTAAATCTGACCTCGCAGTTACGAACTTGAGCCTTGACCGTCCAATCCCTTTCTCGTCTTGCGGTGGTGACCTCTAGAATGTCAAAGTCCTCGTCTTCCAGTTCCCTTACTTCGCTCACCCTTGCTGACGCCCAGGCACTTGCAAAATGGTTCGCCTTGTGACACAAGCGACACTTCTTTCTGAAGGCTGGGCATTGTTTGGGCTTGTGCCAGCGGTTGCACTGACTACAGTGAAAAGATGCTTTAACTTCTTTCCGCTCATTTGCAGGAGCCGGGCGCTTCGAAATCGTGTCGACAAATTCGTCCCCTTTGCGCCATATTTCGTTCCGCTGGGCTACCGTTTCTGCTGCTCTGCACATTTCTTCTGCTTTTTGCAAAGTCAGCTGGTTATCTCGAAGCATTTTCTCGCGTAGTCGATGATTAAGCGTACCGAACACTATCTGGTCCCTTATCATTGATTCTTGCAACGTGCCAAAGTTACAATGTGCTGCTTGCTTTTTCAGGTCGCGAATAAACCTTTCAAATGGTTCTCCCTCCGCTTGCTTTCTTGAACGGAATACGTATCTCTCATACCCTTCGTTGCTAACTTCGGCACAATAGGCATCAAATTTTCTCACCACAGTGCTGTAGTCCTTTTCTTCATTCAACTCGAACTGGAAGTTGTTGAAGACGTCCAAAGCGTCGTCGCCCGCAACGCTCAACAGGAGTGCTGCCTTGGCTGCTTCTGTTCTCGGCTGGTCCGTAGGTGCCGTCGCCTGCAGATATAACTCAAACTTCTGCTTAAAACCCTTTCAATTTTCTGCTACATTACCAGCCAGCCGCAAAGGCTCCGGTGTCTTCAGCAGGGCCATGGCGCACCGGACTCGGGAACGATTTCCTTCAGGCCTCAAAGGGCCACTTCTGACACCATGTAGCCGCTTGCAGGGACGACGCGTACAGCAGCACGGTCAGTGCAAGAATGACGACGTTTATTGCCAGCACAGTTTATAAAGGCACGAACACGCGCGCTGTCTCTACTGCGCATCACTGATACGCAACTGTGCTGATAACAGTCACTACACGTGTCCGATACAGAGTGGAAGAGTTTGATCGGACGAAGATTTTAGGAAGAAGTTCACACTGGTCAGTCTCGGTTATTTTAGAAGCCCATCACATAAATAAGCTTGGCAGTGAGGGCATAAGCCACGCCGTCCGTATCACGCTGAGTGTTAAGAATAAAAAAAGAAGTCTGAAAAAAAAATAACAATTTTACTTTGAATGATATGCTCCTTTCTGCCCTCGCGTGCGTACTATACGAGTACTTTGCGGTTCTGTTATCAGTCTTTGTTATGTTGCTTTTATAAGGTGTCAACTTCCGGCAATAAAGCAGTTGGTAATGAGCGCTGGAGCTGTGCGTCATTTCTCTGTCTGTGTGTGGTTTAATTTAGTGCTCTAACTTTAAAATGTACTATTGGCACATTCCACCAAGGCATTTGAATGTGTCAGTGGATTAACAGCCTCAACTTCCCTTACCGTCAATAGCATAATTTCTTGTCCTTCAGCGCCTTTCTTACGCTGTTCGCATTCTCACACACTGCTCTCCCCGTGATTTGAAGCGAATGCTTCACTGGGTTAGTCGCGGCGCGTTTCGCGTATGCCGCAGTTTGACTTTCAGCCTCATGTCTAGCGGCTCGCCGCCCGCTCCTTGTTCTTCACACGTGTGGTGCTCGTTGCTGCCTCGCTTTTTCTACATCGCACACCTGCGTCTTCTTCGCGCATATGGCATGATGGATGGAAAAACTTTATTTCTACAGACAGTAGGAAGCGGACTGTACCGTGGCAAACTTCTTTCGTACTAGTACATCTCGCCGATCCCCACGGAAGGCCTTGCGTGGCGTCATCCCTTAGTTGTGCGCCTCACTGCGCATGGACGACGCTCTTCAGCTTCTGCGCCGCTCCGGCGATATAAGCCGTGGAACAACCGCTTGCTCGCGCATGCTTATGTATGTATGTATCATCATCATCAGCCTGATTGTACCCACTGCAGGACGAAGGCCTCTCCCATATTTCTCCACTTAACCCGGTTCTGTGCTAGCTGCATCCACTTGACCCCTGCGAACTTCTTAATCTCATCCGCCCACCTAACTTTCTGCCGCCCCCGGCTACGCTTTCCTTCCCTTGGAATCTAGTTTGTTGCCCTCATCGACCATCGGTTATCCTCTCTTCGCACAACATATCCTGCCCATGTCCATTTCTTCTTCTTAATTTCCACTAGAATGTCAGTAACTTGAGTTATTTCTGTCACCCACTCTGCACGCTTTCTATCTCTTAATGTTACCGCTACCATTTTTCGTTCCATAGCCCTCTGGGTTGTCCTCAACTTAAAGGGCAACTCCGGTGGTTTTTTCATCATTTTGTGTTTTTAATTGAATTACATTCCTCGGCACGTCCTGACTCCAACACAAAAAACCGTTTTCCAAAATTCCAATTAGAAGAATTTTTAAAAAAGAAAAACAGCAAATCGAAACCGAAACTGATTTCACGGCCAGAAACGACGTCACATTTGACGAAATGGTGACGTCACACTCAGTATTAGAAAAACACTCGTACGTGCGTTGGATGGTGAAAATAAAGTATGGAAATCATGACGCACTGCATAAAATGTCTGAGGTACTTCAATATAAGCCTCACAATTTCATATTCACGCGGGAAGTAGACATTAACGCCTATATACTGTTTGTGACGTCAAAAACTCAGTGTTGCCCGCAGAAATACTCTCAACTTAAGCCGCGAAAACGGCATATTTCAACGCCGTATTGCGCGTGAACGGATTATCGTACGGCACCCAAATTTTGTAGAATGCGTCAGGACGGAGAGAAGAACCTGTGGTAAAAGTTTCACTACAATATTCGAATGTCAAAAAACCCCCGGAGTTGCCCTTTAAGTAAAACTCTCTTGGTTAGCCTCCACGTTTCAGCCCCATAGGTGAGTACAGGTAAGATGCAACTGTTGTATACTTTCCTCTTGAGCGACACCGGTAAGCTGCTAGTCATAATCTGCGAGTGCTTGCCAAATGCGCTCCATCCAAGTATGTATGTATGTATGTATGTATGTATGTATGTATGTATGTATGTATGTATGTATGTATGTATGTATGTATGTATGTATGTATGTATGTATGTATGTATGTATGTATGTATGCATGTATGCATGTATGTATGTATGTATGTATGTATGTATGTATGTATGTATGTATGTATGTATGTATGTATGTATGTATGTATGTATGTATGTATGTATGTATGTATGTATGTATGTATGCATGTAGGTATGTATGTATGCATGTATGCATGTATGCATGTATGTATGTATGTATGTATGTATGTATGTATGTATGTATGTATGTATGTATGTATGTATGTATGTATGTATGTATGTATGTATGTATGTATGTATGTATGTATGTATGTATGTATGCATGTATGTATGCATGTATGTATGCATGTATGCATGCATGTATGCATGTATGCATGTATGCATGTATGTATGCATGTATGTATGCATGTATGCATGTATGTATGTATGCATGTATGCATGTATGTATGTATGCATGTATGCATGTATGTATGCATGTATGCATGTATGTATGTATGTATTGTAGCGTGTGCAACAGCAGCCGCTAGGCGGCAGCTCATCGAGAGTCTCGTGCGCGGACTGGAAGAAGTGGTCTCGTGGCGTTTTGAGAAGAAGCTGAAGTCGGCTGCTGTCTCTCAGTGCTCTCTGGACCTACTCTTCTGTGCCTTCTAGGTCAACCCCAATTAAAACCAACCTTCTGGTTACGGGCCTAAACAGCTACGTGACACTGGTGGAGGTGAGGCCTTAAATTACATGTCTCGGGCCTCTCGCAGCCGCTCATCGAGTCCCAACCGGCTTCCGCTCGTGTCGACACCCGTTCATCGCTGCAGCCGTCGCCTCCGAGGTCTGGCGCCCGAGTTCGCTCCTCTACCTGAACCGACGCCAGCTGATCAGCAGTTCGATACTTCTGTAATGGCACAGGCAAGTCAGCACCAGTTGCTGCTTCAGCAGCCTCGTACGCCCCCCAGTTTCCATGGCGCTACTGGGGAAGATGTCGACGACTGGATCGACCAGTTCGAGCGAGTGGCGCAATTCAATCAGTGGAGCCCTGCTCAGAAGCTGCACAATGTGTATTTCGCCCTTGAGGACTGCGCAAAAACATGGTATGAGAATAGGGAAGCCAGTCTTCAAAGCTGGGATTCCTTTCGCCAGCAGCTGCGGGACACTTTTTCCAGCCATGACCGCCGTGATCGCGCACGCCGCCTCCTAGAAGCTCGTGTGCAACTACCAAACGAGAGCGTGGCCATGTTCGCTGAGAACGTGACGCGTCTTTGCCGATGAGCTGATCCCGACATGACGGAATCAGCGAAGTTGCGCCACCTGATGCAGGGTGTAAAAGAACCCCTCTTCGCTGGTCTGGTTCGGAGTCCACCTCAAACCGTCGCGGACTTCATCAATGAAGCTACCCTCATTGAGCGAGCCCTGCAGCAAAGATACCGGCGCACGGAGTCTGCCTGTGGTCAGCCCTTCAGCAGTGTGGCCACATTGAACGGATCCACTGACGATCACTCTCTGCGTGAGCTGATCCGCGAGGTAGTTCGCGAGGAGCTCCTCAAGTTCAACCTTGGATCACCTAACCCGACTGCCGTGGCTGTCACCGAAGCCGTGCGGGAAGAAATACGTCAGACATTGTCCCCGCCTGAGTCACCGCCGGAGCCACGTTCTATAAACTACGCAGCGGCTCTTCGTCGGCCTGCAGTGCCTCTTGCGCAACAGCTTCGATTCGAAGCACAACCGCCACCCACTTTGCAGCCACCGTTCTACCAACCGTCCTTCCAGCCGCCATACCAGCAGAGCCTCGTCATACAGCCGTCCGCTCCTCAGCCACTATACTACCAGCCTTCCTACCAGCCACCGCCCCAGCAGAGCCCCGTCATGCAGCCACCGGTTCGGAAGGCAGACGTCTGGCGCACTCCTCGCCAACGGCCGCTGTGCTACCACTGTGGAGAACCCGGCCACTTGTACCGTCGTTGTCCATACCGTGAGCTCGGTCTTCGGGGTTTTTCTCGGGATTCCCCGCGTCCCCGGGTCGGCGAACGCCCTCCAGAAATCGAGGAATACCTCGCAACCCGTGCAACCTCTTCAAGCAGCCGTACACAGTCTTCTCCCGCGCGCTACTCGTCACCTAGCCGCCGTGATTTTAATGATGCGCCGAGGCGCCGGTCGCCAAGCCCACACCGGGGAAACTGAAGGCGGCGACCTCAGGGGGGCAGGTTGCTGACGAACGGAACCGATATCCCGAAGACCCCCCCGTGACGACTCAGTCCGATGCTGTGACCAGGATGCCGCCGCCGCCACATGAATCCGAAACTCCCAATCAACCTCAAGCCGATCAAGTTGTTAGCGCCGACCTTTCCGTTCTCGTCGACGGACACCCAGTAACAGCTTTGGTAGACACCGGAGCAGACTTCTCAATAATAAGCAAATTTTTCGCAGATCGGCTCTCTAAGGTGAAAACTGAATGGCTGGGGCCGCAAATTCGTACTGCCGGCGGTCACCTTATGACGCCGATCGGACGATGCACTGCCCGAGTAACTATCGCCGATTCAGCCTTTGTAGCCGTTTTTGTTATCCTGCCACACTGCTGCAAGGATCTCATACTCGGCATGGACTTTTTACGTGAGCATGGGGCGATTATTAATGTTCCTCGCCGTACTGTAACGTTTTCGACGCCTGAAACGATGACCGCTGACTCAGAAAGACGCCACGCACCTTTACGCATCGTTGACGCGGATGTATTCATGCCGCCGCGTTCGTCTGCTCTCGTCGCAGTCAGGTGCGACGATCAGTCCTGTGCTGCCGGTGTTGCCGAACAGAACATAGAGCTTCTGTTACATCATGGAGTCTGTGTTGCACGCGGTATAGTTCATCTGACTAATGGTCTAGCTCACGTACTGATTACGAACTTCGGGAACGAACGGCAACGCATCGCTAAAGGCACCACGGTAGCTTACTTTGAAGGTGTCGCAGAAGCAGCCCACGGCTGCTTTGTTCTTGAGACCAACACGTCTGCCAGCCAAACGCCCAACTTCAACCCTGATGTGAATCCCGCTCTATCACCGGCAGAGAAGGATAGACTCGTTGGGCTACTCTTTCAGTTTCAAGACTGCTTCTCATCCGCCTCCGCGGTTAAACAGACGCCCTTGACCAAGCACCGCATAATAACCGACGACTGCACCCGACCAGTCAGACAGAACCCCTACCGAGTGTCACCGCGGGAACGCGAAGTCATTGCTCAACAGGTCGACGAGATGTTAAATGACGGTGTCATCCAGCCATCGAGGAGTCCCTGGGCTTCGCCTGTTGTCCTCGTTAAGAAGAAAGACGGAAGTTTAAGGTTCTGTGTGGACTACCGTAAGCTCAATCAGGTCACAAAAAAAGACGTCTACCCGCTGCCACGCATTGATGACTCATTGGACCGGTTGCGCCACACGCGCTACTTTTCATCGCTTGATCTCAAGAGCGGTTACTGGCAGATCGAAGTCGATGAACGTGATCGCGAGAAGACAGCGTTTGTCACGCCCGATGGACTTTATGAATTCAAAGTCCTACCATTCGGATTGTGCTCCGCTCCAGCGACATTTCAGCGAATGATGGACGCAGTTCTATCTGGTCTTAAATGGCAGATGTGTCTAGTCTACCTGGACGACGTTGTTGTGTTTTCACCAACGTTCGAGGAACACCTCCAACGTCTCTCCGCTGTGCTACGGGCTATCAGATCTGCCGGCCTCACGTTAAAACCACAAAAGTGTCACTTTGGCTATGAAGAGCTCATGTTCTTGGGCCACGTCGTCAGCCATCGAGGAGTTCGTCCCGATCCCGCTAAAACAGCTGCCGTCACCAAATTCCCTACTCCATGTAACAAGAAGACAGTTCGCCGTTTCTTGGGCCTCTGCGCCTATTACCGCATATTTATTGAAAACTTTTCACGCATTGCCGCTCCGTTGACACGTCTCACCCGGGATGATGTCACCTTCACCTGGACGGACGAACAGCAAAAGGCATTCGACGAGTTACGGCACCGCTTGCAGACAACACCTGTACTTGCCCATTTCGATGCGAATGCCGAGACTCTGGTCCACACAGATGCCAGCAACGTGGGTCTAGGCGCTGTACTCGTGCAGTGGCAAGACGGTGCCGAGCGAGTTATCGCATACGCAAGCCGGACTTTGTCCCGTGCCGAATCTAACTATTCAACCACCGAAAAAGAATGTCTGGCCGTTGTATGGGCGGTGATGAAATTTCGACCCTATCTTTATGGCCGGCACTTTCGGGTTGTGAGTGACCACCACTCTCTGTGCTGGTTAACAAACTTGCGAGACCCCTCCGGACGCCTTGCACGATGGAGCTTACGGCTACAGGAGTTCGACATGACCATCGTGTATAAGTCTGGACGTCAGCACAACGACGCTGACTGCTTGTCCCGTTCACCTGTCGAGGCTGCGCGGGAAGACGAAGAACCAGACTTTCCCCTTATCGCAGCCGTCGACGCGCTCACTGTTTCGCAGCAGCAACGTAATGATCCGGCTCTCGCACCACTTATTGATTTTCTAGAAGAGCGCACTACAGAAATTCCCCGTCTCTTCGCCAGAACGCATTCGTCGTTTTGCATGCGAAACAATGTTTTATACAAGATCAACTTCGCTCCGACGGGAAGAGATTATCTCCTCGTCGTACCAGAGTCTCTTCGCGAAGAAATCTTACAGGCATGTCATGACGAGCCCACCGCGGGTCACCTGGGGTATGCTCGAACTCTGGCCCGAATTAAGAAGAGTTATTATTGGCCAAACCTTGCGGCCGCAGTACGCCATTACGTGAGAACATGCCATGATTGCCAGCGACGAAAAACACCGCCTGTGAAACCGGCCGGTTTACTACATCCTGTTCAAGTGCCAAGATACCCATTCGAACAAGTTGGCATGGATTTGTTGGGTCCTTTTCCAATTTCTGATTCCGGCAACAGGTGGATAATTGTCGCTACAGATTACCTTACGCGTTACGCTGAAACGAAGGCCCTCCAGCGTGGTACGGCAATCGAGGCAGCGAAATTTTTCATCGAACGCATAGTCCTCAGGCACGGCGCCCTGAGAGTTATAATAACGGACCGAGGCACTGCTTTCACTGCCAAGCTACTGGAATCTGTCATGCAGCTAAGCGGCACTACCCATCGCAGGTGAACAGCCTACCATCCACAAACTAATGGCTTGACAGAACGTCTGAACAAAACTCTCGCCGACATGATGTCCATGTACGTGGATGTTGAACATCGGTCTTGGGATGACGTCCTCCCGTACGTCACGTTCGCGTACAACACGGCGCAGCAGGAAACAACGCAAATGACGCCTTTCTCCTTATTGTATGGCCGTGAAGTTTCGACAATGCTCGAAGCCATGTTGCCCCACGACGGCCGTGACCTCGAAGTTGGCGCCGAGGAGTTCACTCAACGCGCAGAACAAGCGCGACAGCTGGCGAGGGCACGCATCCGGAACCAGCAAGGTCGAGATGCCCAGCGGTACGATCACCGCCACCGTGTAGTGACTTTCGAACCGGGCGACAGGGTGTGGCTCTGGACTCCGATTCGACGTCGGGGACTATCCGAAAAACTTCTGAAACAGTACTTTGGCCCATACAAAGTGCTCCGTCAGCTGAGCGACGTGACTTACGAAGTGCTTCCGGACGGCTTTTCTTCTACTCGTCGTCAGCAGAAATCCGAGGTTGCTCATGTCGTGCGCATGAAACCGTACTTTTCGCGAGAAAATTAGCGCACCGCCTACCGCATGTTTCTTGCTTTATTTTTTTTTTTCTTTCTGCTTTTGAATTCATCAAACTCGCATTTATTTTTTTAGAGAGGGGGGTAATGTAGCGTGTGCAACAGCAGCCGCTAGGCGGCAGCTCATCGAGAGTCTCGTGCGCGGACTGGAAGAAGTGGTCTCGTGGCGTTTTGAGAAGAAGCTGAAGTCGGCTGCTGTCTCTCAGTGCTCTCTGGACCTACTCTTCTGTGCCTTCTAGGTCAACCCCTATTAAAACCAACCTTCTGGTTACGGGCCTAAACGGCTACGTGACAGTATGCATGTATGCATGTATGCATGTATGTATGCATGTATGTATGTATTCATGTATGTATGCATGTATGTATGTATGCATGTATGTATGCATGCATGTATGTATGCATGTATGCATGCATGTATGCATGTATGCATGCATGTATGCATGCATGCATGTATGTATGTATGTATGTATGTATGTATGTATGTATGTATGTATGTATGTATGTATGTATGTATGTATGTATGTATGTATGTATGTATGTATGTATGTATGTATGTATGTATGTATGTATGTATGTATGTATGTATGTATGTATGTATGTATGTATGTATGTATGTATGTATGTATGTATGTATGTATGTATGTATTGATGTATGTATGTATTGATGTATGTATTGATGTATGTATTGATATATGTATTGCCGCGAAACCTTCAAACAGTATTTGTTGTTTTTTAACAGCCGCCGGCATACAGGCTTCTCACTCTGATTCTGGACCGCGTATCAGTTCCGTAATCGTTGTTTGTTAAAGGCCTACTTTACCCAAATTTTCTAGGCATCAAGAAAGCTACGTTTGTATAGTATACATGTAGAGCATGCTACCATAAAAATATGACCTTTCAGGCCCTAGAAGGTACGGCTCAAGCGGGACGCAAAAATAAGCATTTTTAGAACCGAAACTGGAAAAACAGGCGCCATTACCGCTCGCCGGAAGTGACGCTTGTTTGAGACAGGAAACGTGTGCGTCGTCTGCAGGGGCGGCTGTTGCAAAGCGCTGACTGCAAAGCGCTGACAGCGGTTGCGCGTGATGCTTTTTGCTTTTATACGACTATAATATGTAAACGAATACGCGATGCCGCCTGTGAAACCTACCTTCGGGTAAAATACCAGTGGTCTATGTACGACAGGTTTGAAAGCATTTCACAGTGGCCAAAGTGCTCGCACTACACGTGTCACGCAGCTATTCTCGCCTTAAAGTATTTAATTGGAGCTTATGCGGAGTTCGGATCACATTTAATGAATCAAGCATGATCCAGTATACCCCAAGAGCAAATAGCCGATTGCTTCAAGTCATTTCTACAGACAGACACGGGTATTGCATGGCAAATCCGAGCAGGGCCCGGTAAAAAACGCGAGGTGATTCAGTGACAGTACGGTGCGTCCAGGCCGATTACATAAGAAGAATAGATGTCCTTTGTAAAGTGAACGAAGAAAGCAGAAAAGTTTTACGTCTTTTAAAATCAGAATCTCCTCTTTATTCCATGAGCACGAAATGACGCTGGTGCCGTTGATGGGAAGATATCGTAATTCGGAGCATCATGCCGCTGTATAGAAATAACGTAGTTTAGTAGATACGGCACACAAAAACGTGTCATATATGAAGCGAGTTTATTAACACACTTACCTAGGACCACTTGAAGCCCGTATACTCAACCGATGTGAATGTTTTCCTTATCAGTGTTACGACACAGCTGGGCCAAGCCGACCATACGCCCACCACGCAAACTGTCGGTACGCAGTGTACCTGTAGCGACTGAGAAATAATGCAGAATATAGTCAAAATTACATTGTGTGCATTTGGAAATAATCACTGAAATAGCTTACGCATTCACTTCAACTACGTCGTGAAAGCGCGGGTGGTAATGTTGTAGTTTCTTGTACTCGACCTCGAGAATGAATGGCGTGAGGCAGTATGTCACGAATTCGGCGTTTTCTGTGACGCAAGTCTGGCCATTCATTATATTTAACAAGACCTGCTGATCTTCGCGGCAACACACACATTCCGCGCAGGTTGGCATTACTATGCATTGGGCGCAGCTGCACCTGCGATAAGAGCGTGCACATGCATTTCCAACGAAGCAGTCCAACACACGCATGCATGAATACGTACCATGCCGTGCTCATAATCCTGTCTAAATTAGGGGGGCTTGGAGCCGAAGGCGGGTGCTGTGAACTGCTGTTGCGCTCGGCGGAATCGCTTCTCGGCTCGAATTGATATGGAACAACCCCATATCTGGTCTCTCCATCCGAAGACACTTCGCCAGATTCGCGATCAGGGCTAATGTCCAACATGTTTGCTTGTGCAATGAAGCATATGTCATGTATGTGGTAGGTTGTCATTATGTACCCCAAAAGCCGAAAGGCAAAACATGCGTTTCAGTTTCGTTTTCGCTGATAAAACTATAATTGCCTAGTTTTGTCATGGCAAAAGTAATATCTAGTTCCATGAATCTTCGTCAAACAAGTGAAGATTTTTTTCTCATCATTCGCGGAACAAACCGCCCGACGAGGCACTAAACACGGCTGGCCGGTGGGCAGATGAACTGATAATTTTTCCTTGTATAAGCTACTATGCTTTATTAAAAAAAAATATATCAGTGACCCTGAAACAGTGGCTATCCAAACAAAATGAACAATATGATATATTGAAAAATAAAATCTGTCATATGGTACAATAGCAGACACGCCAATGTAGAGAAGTGCAGCATCAGGTGCTAATGAGAAACTAGAGATGCCATTTTCCAGAACGTGGAGACAACTACAGATAACAGCCTTTATTAGAACAAACAATGGATACACAAAACGTATAGATCGGTAGAAAAAACAATTAAGTTTGTACAGCTAACAAAAGTGGTGTAGCAGTAAGACCAACATAATGAAATGTGAACGAAACTACAAGCTCAGATAGGTGCTGGAAATCGAGGGGTCGAGATGCACTGTGACAATAAAGTGACCAGGAATATGTCAGTAAACAATTTTTATTATTTTTTTCCAGGCGTCACTTGACAATACATCACTAAATGTGCCATGGCCATTGTGGCCATTCCATGGACAGTGGCAGAAAAGCTATTCCTTGTAGAGAACTATACAAGTTTTAGCGAGGTTTCTGTCAAGCACCAAACGTCAGTGCTTTCGCGCGCCGCGGCCACATACAAAGCTACAGTGTCCTATCCATATCGCACTAAAGCGTCTTTTTTGAAGTAAGTTCATAAAACTTACCAACACCTGTTGACACTTCAGGGTTACTGCAAACATTGAGGCAGATATCTGGGTTGCTTTCAGGCGCTCGTCTGTTGTGCGTCTCTTCTTGTGTTTCGTCTTTTCGCGCTGTTCCACCCACTATGCAATTGCTTTCAGGCGCTGCAATGATTGCCGAAGACGGGCCCACGCTCGCAGTAGCAGACGCCACTAAGGCGTTATTCACGATCTACAAAAATTAATACAAAACGATAAAGGCTACTGTGGTGCAACACTGTGATATAAACTGTAAAGAAGCATAATCACCTCCATACGAC
Source organism: Amblyomma maculatum (assembly GCF_055883805.1). Lineage (NCBI taxonomy): Eukaryota > Metazoa > Arthropoda > Arachnida > Ixodida > Ixodidae > Amblyomma > Amblyomma maculatum. The sequence goes on along the minus strand of NC_139352.1, from coordinate 116,521,169 downwards.
GGCGCTTTTCGAAGGCTGGCCGAAGGATCTCGCTGCGTTTGCAGTGTGCAAAAACTTACGGCAACGCATCGGGCTTCAAATGTCGTTCAGCTGATTGTACGGCAAACTTGCGGCGATGTTGGCGTCATGCACAAAGTCCGCAGCTTTGAAGTGCGCCGAACAAAGAACGCTTGTCTTGCTCGGCTCCCATCGGTCTCGCTTCAACGCCAAGACCCAGCTTATCGCTCTTCGGAAACCGATGAAGGCTGATCCCCGAAACCGAAAGCGTGTTGGGGCAACCAACAGCGACGCATTTTGTTGGCATGGCGCTAAAAATTCATATATTGACGCCACAGTAGCCAAGTCAGCTTTCGAAGCGAGACTACCGAGACGCAGCAGCGCAAAAGCAAATAGCACGCGAAGATAACAAAGCGAAAGGGCCGCTCGCGCACGCGTAGCGGCAGTGGTAGCGGAGCCGCGGAGCGGCGGAGCGTCTCACATGTACGCAATTTCCGGTTTGATGCTTAGTTGCTTAGCACGCCGTTAGAGGGCTGCGTCGTCTGCTACCAAAGCTTTTAACCGCGTGTAACTATAAGACCAAACGCTTTACAGCCTTAAAAACGCAGATTAGTAATGTTGGTTACATTGCCGATGCGTTGGGAGCATAGTTAACCGGCGAGGATTTTCGATCAAGTAGGCCTTTAATGCTCGATGTCGCAAGTCACGCCTTTATCAGTTTTGTTGTAGCGAAAGATGCACCGAGATCTGTCTCGAAGGTTCCGGCCACTCGGGTGGCTTTCCACAATGTTCCAGCCCGTGCTGGTAGCTGTTTGCGACGTTATCTAGATTGGTCTGTGCAGCCTTTAAATTGAGCGTTGCCGAGTGTGACGGGCATTCTTTGTCCGACGACCGACGAGCGCGTTTGTTGCTATCGCCGCCGCCGAGTTGCTTAGTTCTTTTGCGGGTGCAAGTCAGCCCAAATAAAGAGTTTCTTTAGTGCAATCATCGACCCTTCATTTGTGTCGTCGACCTCGTCACCACTACGTGACAGTATGCATGTATGTATGTATGTATGTATGTATGTATGTATGTATGTATGTATGTATGTATGTATGTATGTATGTATGTATGTATGTATGTATGTATGTATGTATGTATGTATGTATGTATGTATGTATGTATGTATGTATGTATGTATGTATGTATGTATGTATGTATGTATGTATGTATGTGCCTATAGAAACGCTGAGAATTTCGGCGGGTCCTTAGTGCTTTGCTTGGATCAGCAACTACACTAAGTGCGGGTGCTCGTTACACAGGCCTACAAGCTAAAGCTACTCATTCTGTCCACATCGGTCGTCGTGAAGCTGCACGTAGAAGAAATGAAGCAAATTAAGCTAGAACAAACTGTCGAAACTCCCCAAGAGTGAGAAGAGAGACATGGAAGGTGACGACGCAAGTTGGTGGAGAAGAAGATGCAACAAGAACAGCTGACGAACGACCCTGTCTCATATGTTGCAGATTCGTGCGGGAGGAAGAAGAGGTTTGGGATGGAGAGCGCGCGGCGAAGAGTCTCAGCGCCATGTTGTGGTACTGACGGTACTGGGGACAGCCGGGGATAAAGATAGTAAGAAGCGGCCCAGTGATGCCTTCGCCAAATGTAGCCGTCACAAGGGCGCTATTGGCTGCGCAGTGCTATGACGAGCCTTCTGTTTTCGCTTTTAAAGCGTCCATAGGGTTCAATAAATATTGCAAATATGAAATTTAAAATTAAATAATTTAAAGTTAATTAAGGCTGAGGTGATATAAAAAACTGCTGCCAACACAATTTAGCGCGTGGGGCGGCGATGACAGCTAACAGCTGGATTAAACAAAATGGCGCCGCCCATGCACGCCACACAACTAGCGCAGATATCCGTGCACTGAGACCACTTGCGCCCTGTTGTTTGCGCCGTTAAACATACTTAAGTAATACCATCCGTGCGCCGTGCCTATCCTAGCTGCTGTTTGAAGCTAGTGTAAAGCCATCGATTGTGCTCCGTCATTCCTGCCTTCGCATTGCTGATCTCCTAGCGCTGATCATGCGGCTCTCAAAATACTCTTACAAATTGCGGAAATTGCATGATTGCATTGCCTCTACGTTTCTCCTACCTTTGGAAGTCCATCCGCAAGTGAAAACCAGTATTGCTAATTTACTGCATGGAAGAGAGCCAAGAGAAGCTTTCCTGTGACTCAGTGACGCCAAGCATATTATCTGGTGAGCTCCAAGGTGCGATGTATCCGTTCTGTGCACAAGACGCATCTTGCAGAGCTTACTTTGCCTGCCCTGTCGTCTTCATCTGCTATGCACTAGAAGTAAAAGACCCATGCTTCACGGCAATGGTCTGCCCATATGTCCGCGCCAAGGTTTCTATTCAAATGTCCTAGTTGAATACGATATTGCGCGTCTGCAGGGAGAGCAAAGTGTTCACTATATTTGAAATGCTTACATTGTATTCCTGCTAAATGTGTCGACAAGGCGCAGTAAGTAAGTTGATGCCGGGAGACCATCTGATGGTTGTTAGACCTGTAAAAAATGTCAGCCTTGCGCTTAAACCAAATATTCTCTTGTTCAAGAATCTTTTCTCATGAGCAAGTCTCTTGGGCATGTGAAGGAGAAACTACGTTTACGGTGTATTCATTTCATGGAGTGTTCTCTTCGTTCCTTTCAGTCTTCCAGCAGTGATCGTTGACCAAACATTCTTTTACCCTACTGTTTCAGCATGATTATAGCCTGTATTTTGGTCATTTCGCTGTGACAGTAAGTAAATAGTTCGGCTTCAGTCGCTTGTCAACTGCAGCGTGAGGTGGTGTTTTATTAAGAAATACCTTGGTAACGACGGCTTCTTTACTGCGCATAAAAGGTTTCCAGGCTTTTGTCCTTTTCAGGCCAGGTCGTCATGCTGAAACAGCAGATTGTCCTAATGGCTGTAACCCTCACATATCCAGTTCTGAACGAAAAGTAGAATTTTCAAGAACATGCATGGAAAAGTAGTTAGTAGTGAGTATTGCTATGAAATTTCTACTTAGAAAGGACAGCATTGGTAAGCTTCAGAAGCTGAAAAAAACCAAAACCAGATTCTTGTTGTAATAGTCAGTTGGCTCAAACTGTTATATGTAATTGGCCATAGTGTCCAGTAGTGTTACAATCAGTTATACATACCCTTCAAACAAGCCTTCTGGTGCTCTGCGGCTCAGCTCGTTTATGGAACATCCATGCCTCCCTATGACTGCTTCGACCCATCACTTTCCCCACACCACCAACAGGTAAATCTGACTGGCAACTGGATCAGTCACAGCATATTTCAGGCATTTCCTTTCCTTATATTAGAAAAATTCATATTGTTTACCGACTGCACATAGCTTCTCTGTGAAGTGATCCGCAACTATTGAACCCATCCGCCGCCCCCTAGACCAACTCCACAAACCTATATCTGATATATCGTTGGATGATTACTTTAGCATAGAAGCAATGAACAATAGTTTCATAGATGTCATTACTGAGTGCACAGTAGATGCAGGCGGTAGGATAGAGAGGATACCGGTAAACTATTTAAGCAGACGGAATATTTGTTTAAGAAACGCCAATGCTTAAAATTTTACAACCTTACATACAGGATAGAAGAGACAGAGATATCAAAGCTAATCAATAAATGCAATGTGGCCGACATAAGGAAGTATAGCATGGCGAAATTTGAGCATGCTCTAAAGAATGGAGGCAGCTTTAAAGCGGTGAAGCGAACATTAGGCATATGCAAGTATCAGATATATGCGCTATGGGGCGATGCTGGTAATATCATCACGAACTTAGACCAGATAGCCAAAGTAGCCGAGGCATTCTAAACAGATGTGTATAGTAGCCGGATAAGTCAGGACCATAATGAGGTAGGCAGCAATGAAAAACAACCAGACGTTCCATCGGTCACGAAAGACGAGGTTAAGAAAGCTTTAGAAACTATGAAAATGGGGAAAGCAGCTTGGAAGACCCAGGCAACTACAGATTTGTTGAAGAAGGAGGGAATATCGTGCTAGAAATCTAGCCACGCTACATACGCAATGCCTCGTGTTATCGACGGCACCATGCGCATGGATTAAATCTAACATTATTTCAATTCATAAGAAAGGGAACGCTAACGATTTGAAAAATTACAGACCAATCAGCTTACTACCTGTTACATATACGTGTTTACTAAGGACGTCAATAAGAGAACCAGGACAATCTTAGACTGCAATCAAGCAAGAGATCAAGCATGTTTTCGGAAAGGTTACTCTGCTATTGACCATATCCATACCATATACCAGGTGATAGCAAAATGCTCGAAATATAACCAGCCCTTATTCGTAGCATTCATTGTTTACGAAAAAAACACATTACTGAGAAGAAAGCTTGGCAGTCATACAGACAATATGAAATCAGGGTGTAGACGAGCCGTATTTGAAAGTACTGGAAAATATCTATTGTTGCTGCACAGCAACCATAGCTCTGCATAATTAAAACAACAATATTCTCGTAAAGAAAGGTGTTAGGCAAGAGACACGACCTCCCCATTACTATTCAAAGCTTGTTTAGGGGAAGCATTCAGAGACTTGGAATGAGAGAAATTAGAGATAAGGGTTGATGGGGAATACCACAGTAAATTGCTATTTGCTGATGACATTGCCTTGCTATGTAACTCAGGCGATGAACTGCAAAGACTGGCTGATGGCATAGACAGGAATAGCAGAAACGTAGGCTTGAAAATTAATATGCAGAATACTAAGGTAATGTTCAACAACCTCGGAAAGGAACAGCAGTTCACAATAGACAGCAAAGCAGTGTAAGGGGTAGACGAATATGTCTAATTAGGACAGGTGGTACCCGCACACCCAGGCCATGAAAGGAAAATTGAAAATTAAGGTTGGGATGGAGCGCATTTGGCAAGTATTTGCAGGTTAGGACTAGCAGCTTAACGGTATCGCTCAAAAGGAAAGTATGCAACACTTGCATCTTATCTGTACTCACATATGGGGCTGAAACTCGGAGGCGCACGAAGAGAGTTCTAGTTAAGTTGAGGGCAGCGCAGAGGGCTATGGAACAAAAAATGGTAGGTGTAACGTTAAGAGATAGGAAGCGCACAGAATGGGTCAGAGAAATAACTCGAGTTGATGATATTGTAGTGGAAATCAAGAAGTAACGGGTACGGGAGGGGATGTAGGGCATACAGAAGAGAATGGATGGTCGCTTAGGGTGAAAAATTGGATTGCAAGAAAAGTAAAGCATGGCAGGGGGCGGCAGAACGTTAGGTGGGCGGATGAGATTAAGAAGTGCGCAGGTGTCAAGTGGATGTGGCAAGCACAGGACCGAGCTAATTGGAGGATAATGGGAGAAGCCTTCGCCCTGCAGAGGATATAGTCCGGATGATGATGATTAGGATAATGATGATGGTTTATACAGGTATAACAAAGAAAACATTACTTGAATGAATGTGGTTATCAAAGAAAAATGTGAGAATTCAGAGCATAGAACTTTGGACAAACGCGTGAAGGTGACCCATGTATACACAGAAAAGGAAAGATTCCACAGCGCTAACAAATGCAAATTTGTAAATAGACACAGGCAGGTGAAATGCACTAACTAGTCCAGCAGTTGGTTTTACTTGACCCATGTATACTCGTTTAGGTCGGCCAGTTTATTCCGCCGTAGAAGCACACATATGGAGGAAAAGGAATAGAATATGTTTTTGTTTCCCGCACGCAGGTTCTCCTAATGCTGTGGAAAAATTGGAGCAATAAAAGAAAATCATGGAGGTAAAACCCAAGCAAAAGTAATGACATGACGACAAAATACAGCCACTTGTTATCGTGATTTTTATTTATCTTCTTGTTGCGCCGACTGGCCCTCTAAAATGCTCTTTTTGAACGGAAGTAGTTCGGCACTTATCGTGCAACATATGATTTCTCTTTTACCATAAAACTGAGAAGACGAAAGGCACTTCGACGGCCTTAGGACACTACAAATGCTTAGAAGGAGAGAAAGGTGTACAGCTTTAAAAAACCGGATGGCTGAGACGAACAAAGAAATTGGCCAAGAAAAAAAGAACACCAGGGGAGGACAAAAGAAAGAACCGAAGTTGAAGACAAAAAAGGAAGCAAATTCCCGCGGGTGTCACATAAATTCGGTTTCACGGCCCTGCCTCGTCTTCTAAACGCGGCAGGGCGGCCAGTAAGCATTATAGAGTTCTTTATAGGCCCTCTAAAATGCTCTTTTTGAACGGAAGTAGTTCGGCACTTATCGTGCAACATATGATTTCTCTTTTACCATAAAACTGAGAAGACGAAAGGCACTTCGACGGCCTTAGGACACTACAAATGCTTAGAAGGAGAGAAAGGTGTACAGCTTTAAAAAACCGGATGGCTGAGACGAACAAAGAAATTGGCCAAGAAAAAAAGAACACCAGGGGAGGACAAAAGAAAGAACCGAAGTTGAAGACAAAAAAGGAAGCAAATTCCCGCGGGTGTCACATAAATTCGGTTTCACGGCCCTGCCTCGTCTTCTAAACGCGGCAGGGCGGCCAGTAAGCATTATAGAGTTCTTTTAATGCGTAAGCCTTAAGTGGGTATGTTTGAGGAACCTGCGTGAGGGCTATTTAGTTGGATGAATCTGATGACTTCTGGAGCTTCATTGTACAGACACACATGCACAAGGGATTGCCGCAAGACATCCATACCGATAATGCGCACGATACCGACTGGCTATTTGAGGTATTTAGAAGTGTACGGTCAGTAGCGCTCAGCAGGAAAGAATTCCTAATGATTCCTTTGGACAATAGGATAAGAAGATAGGCGCATTTTGCCGTTGTTTAATTGTACTTCTCATTTCATTTTTTCCTTCAATATATTTCTCCGAATATTTCCTTGAAGTTTTCTTCCTCTTCTTATTGTACCCTTCCATTTCTGTTTCTTTTTTGTGATTTCGTCTTTTACTTACCACATATAAGAAGCCAATTGGTAGTTGCGCATTATCAGTGTGGACGTCTTGCTGCAATCTCGTATGTATGTACATGCTGTAAATACATACATACATACATACATACATACATACATACATACATACATACATACATACATACATACATACATACATACATACATACATACATACATACATACATACATACATACATACATACATACATACATACATACATACATACATACATACATACATGCATGCATGCATACATACATGCATGCATGCATACATACATACATACATACATACATACATACATACATACATACATACATACATACATACATACATACATACATACATACATACATACATACATGTATGTACAATGTACATGATGGACAATGCAGCCCCAGGCGTCATCAGATGTTTGAGGAGTTTGTCACCGTAACTGTGTCTGCAGGATTGAGTCGAAGTGAGGGGACATAGGAAAACGAATGATTGTAGTTGATAGAGGATGAAAAATTGTGACCAGGGAAAAATTATTAGTTAACTAATTAGAGCCAATACGTCATTTAGATGTCGAAATAGCCATACGGGGTAATGTCGATGACCAAAGTGATCACGTGGTACCTCACTTCCGGCCCCCTGACCTCTGAGGACATCGGAATAGAGACACAGGTATGTGGATGTCGGATCTAACGTTAGTGCGTGACGTCATAAAACCAGAAATGGGAGCCGAATAAAAGAGTAAAATTGATCGGAAAAGATTTTAAAGGGTGTTAAAATGTCACCAGGGCGAAGAGTTTGCGCACGTGGAGTCATTAATTCAAATATTAGAGCCATTAAGTCAATGAGATGTCGAAATAACAAAACGCGAATGTCGGCGTCAAACCTGATCTGCTTACGCACCTTCCAATGCGAGTGGCTGCAATGATCTCAAACGTTTTTCATGCCGCCGAGCCAAGCGCAGAGAACATACAACACCGATCGAGTGAGTTCTAACTAAAGAGGCAAGATTTGCTTTGACAGAGCTCTTCTAAAACAAAGCGCGTCCTTAAAAAAAGTAGAGAGAATCGACGGTCACACCAAGCAAAGCCGTTTCACCGTAGAATGTAAATCAGCGGGAAGGATTTTGAACAGAGCTGTTCTCTCGCGAATGTGCGGCCCAAAGATTGCGCGTGCGAGTGGGAGTATACGTGCACCCTCTTTGGCAGAGAAAAGTGAAAACGATGAAGAGAAAAACAAAACCACACACTAAATCCCAGTATTCTAAAAGACAGGAGCGAAACGTGAAGTTAAGCTTTCAAAAAACAATGAAGTCCTTTTTCGGGAAGAGGCCATAATAACGGCAGCACTTGCGTAAACCTTTACTGAAATTACAAATTAATGAAAAAGAACTAGCTGATGCTTTTAACAGTTTTCTTACAAGTATCCCTGCAGGTCTTTGGCATTCTCTCATGGTACCAAACTTTTTTGCACTTATAATAACAGCACAGTATATCTTAACTCCGTAACACTGTAGGAAATTGTGTCGTTTACACAAACCATAAACAACAATAACACATGTTTGAAAACAGAGCAATAGTCGTTGAAGGAGGAGGAAGAACATTTATTTCCGCCGAATATAGCGTGGCAGCCACCTCCGGGTCCGCACGCAGGCGTTCGGGGAGGCAGTCTGTCGCACCGCGGCCGGGGGCCGGATATTTCGTAGACATTTCAAAGCTATCAGGGCAAGCATTAGCTTTTATGAGATCCTACCTATCAAATGAAAATCAAATTGTGAAAATAGGTACCTTTACACAGAAGGATAAAACTGTCCGTTGTGGAGTGCCGCATGGAAGTATTCTAGGTCCTCTACGTTTTAATCTCTATCTGAACGATATCGTCACTATTACCGCTAAAGCAAGAATTATCATCTAGGCAGATTACACTGGAATGCCTTTTTCGCCCTGAATGATATTATTCTCCTGGTTGAACAATGTTAGAAGAATGGCGAAGTGTAAATTAAATGAAGATAAATGAAATAGTTCAAAACTGGTTATATTCAGCATATACTTCCGCATCAAGATATTATAATAAACTCATGATGCATCGATTAGTCGAAAATTTCAAATGTGTGTGTTTCAATTTTTCTGCAAACCTATCCCGTGATAACCACGTCAAGCATGTTTTAAGCAAGATAAGCAAAAAAAAAACTTGTGTAATACGTTGGTTAAGACATATCCTCCCCAGACGCATCAAATGTTGGATATGTAATTCCCTCTCTCAATCACTTGAACTATTTATCGTCAGTTAGTATGGGGAAAAACAACATCCACTAATAGAGAGCACATTCACCTGTTATAAAAAAGTGCTTCGATACACATATAATGCTTCGTAAACTGCTTCGGCATCAACTTTCTGTAAGAACCCGGGTGTATTCCAGCTTACAGTCTCTATCGGTCTCACTTAAGTCCCTTATATAAGGAGGAAATCCACAAGAGTATCAACAATATGCGCAATCTCGCCAAATTGCAGAGCAGAACTCCAAGTTGCAATGCAAGACACTTCGAGGATCAGTCAGTACAGATGTCACGTTCAAATTACGGGAAACAATACTTTAAGCCCACTATACCAACATGTTTTAATTATTAGAATTCGGTCGCTTTTGAGGTTTTTACCCTATCCCACAAAGACCTCCGGCAGATGTATGCGGTTTCTATATGATATTGTCTATCTTTGCGGATGTTTTCTTGTACATTTGTGCTGAAAGAAATATGAGCGTATAAGAAACTAAGCAGGACTGTATCTGCATAATATTAAATGTGTATGTATAAGTGTGTGTAGGAAGTGTATATATGCACATGTGATGCTGCCATTCTACATAAATAAGGAAGTGTGGACCCGTCAGGCTGACCAAGGGCAGCTTTTTTTCTACAATCCCCCATCTGTATTCCATGGTAAATCAACAATTTGATTTTACTTAAAAAATCAGCAGTGAGAGGAGGTGGTAAAATAGAGAATTGCTGAAAGCAACCAATGTCATGGCGGGATGTGTAATCAGTTGAAGGCATCTCTGCTAGCACGGACGTTGAAAAAAATACGAAAACATAAGTATTGGCAAACAAAACTGTAATCATAAATTTCTATAATGTAGCCGAGCTCGAGCTCAGGACATAATCACTGGTATAAAAGGGGAAAGACGATTTTATGAACTATTTCGAGAAAGTTTTATAGACCGTGTTGCGTGAAGGATATCGCAGAGAGGTTAGTTTTTTCGTTTCCTTGACTGCATTCATGTCGACCAGAGGTTCTTCTGAATGTTTGTTATCGCATTTTTTCTTGCTTTATTATAGCATATTCGGGAAAGAAATGTTTAGGAACAGATTCTCAAGGGAGAAAGTCCTTTGCTGGCGTTTAGTCGTCACATTTGCTTCTGTGCACGAATGCCTCATATTGAAGATTTACTCTTTTAACAGTTTGTCTTATCAGTGATAGAGGATAAGCATTATTACAAGGAAAAAAAAAGACAACGTAGTAATAACCCGCCTTAAAGGCATATCCTCAAAAATAACTTTGCTTTGGCACGCAAATTGGAAAATAAATGTGAAATCATCTTTAAGTAACAGGGGAAGAAGGCTGTACTCTTATTTCTGCAATTTTGCTTAATCAAATCTTGTTATTATGGACTCAACACAAAATTGGTAAATAAATTTTAAGAGATTATATGGAAATATCCATGCTGTTATTCATTTGCTAAAGCTACATCTATGAGAATACACCGTTGAACATTTTTGAGAAAAATCCTATTAAAGCCTTTCTCGTTGAAGATAACATGATAGAAATGTTCCAGTTGCAAGGTTATTAACAAAACGGATGCAATAGGGTGTTCGTTTGATTAAGACTTTAGCAAGTACTCACCTTAAGCTATTCGGTCATTCCAGCTTCTATAGGTGGCGCGGCGGCAGCACGACATGGCGGCTAAGTCGGTGATAGCGCCGCTGCCGTATAGCGCATATTTTGACAAGCGGGCCTGCTTCTTGATGTTGTGGCGTCGTTCGTGTGAGATTTGACGTTTAGCTAAGCAGCAGTAAGTCATATCAGTCATAAATACGAAGCTATCTATGAGTTTATTCACACTTGCTTTAAAATAACGTTCATTTTACGAGTGGGCGTGGATTCGCTAACTCGCAAGTGAAAACTCCGTCAGTATTGCCGCACGTACCAAACATATCGCATTAAAGGGGGGCAATCTCTTTAAGCGCCAGTTTTTATTATAGTCGCCTTTTATTTTATGGCCTGTTTCAGCGCGGCAATTGAGTGTAAATATTGTTCACATGCTCATATATCGAGTATATAACAGCTTGTTTGTCTTCAGCGTATATCGTGAGGCAGTCTAAGAGGCGACTGTATGCTAATGTTAGAAACAGTAGCTAAACGACGATTTGAGCTTAAAAGAACAGCCGAAATTAACACTCGATGTGTGCACTTTGCCATATCGCAAGAAAAGCGCGCGATCATTTAGGGAGAAAATATCTGCAAATAAATGGTTACGTTTGTTCAGACCCATTGCTCACCCCGTCCAAAAAACTCTAAATTACAACCGAAAAGTTAGCGCACTTCAAATATATCGCTCCCACTGCTCACCCTGTCCAAAAAATTAAAATACATCTGAAAACATGTACGCATTTCATATTGTTATGTCGCCGCTGTATGGCTAGGAAGCCACCCTTACAAATCTTATCCTTCGTTCTTTTTTTTTTTTTACAATTACCCCGTGGTGATGAATCAGAATAAACTAAATCTGAACGATAACCGTAACGAACAGCTGCACGCGAAGTATAGGCGGTTATTAATGAGGGAAAGGGCTCTCTCTTTTGCACGTCCGCCTTAAGAGATATAGCCATATGTTTGATATCAGCTTGGTGTTTAAAGAGTGCGGCGCTTTCGCACCACCTCGATGGCATGATATTAATCCCAAATTTAATGCGATTCGCGAGCATGAAGGCACTGACGACGCGGATTTTCGCCTCAACAAAATGCGTCGCTCAGAACCCACATGGGGCGCCAAGTCAAAACGCCTAACAAACCGGCCCAGCGAACCGAAACTCTGATTTTTACAGATTTTCTCCGTGGCAGGAACAACATATTTGCTTTGTCAGAGAGTTTATTGATTTGTACATCTCGGAATAACAAAAATATTCGTTTCTTGCCCGCAACTCCACGCTCCAAACCAATGCGATCGCCCGCGCCGCGATGAGCGACCACCGGCTCACTCCTTCAAAAACATGCCGCGCGGCGCCGCCACCGTCGCTGAAACGACCGAATTTCTGAAGCCCGGCGAGTAAGCTCTGTAGTACCAACATGGGATTGAATATAGAAGGCAATGTGGAAAGTTTTGGAAAGTTCTTTCAGTTTTTCGAGACGTTTACGTCGATCGGGAGAATACGGGAAGAAAATTAAGTGAAAAGCGACGTCGAAGTGGCTAGCTGCTGGCTGATAATAACGTCACGTAGTGGGAACAGTGCCGTTGCCGACAAATTAGGAGGAAAGAGTACGGCTCAACTTAACTCAGTATTGGGCTGTCGAAAAGAATCGGTGGAGGCAGCAAGCGTGCTCAGCGGTCGCAGATCTACGAATGCCCTTCGCACTCGTCAAAGCCCAATTTGAAAGCAGCGAATAAACATCTAGCTAAAGCCGCAAACGGTGACTAGCATAACCAGGAACAATAGAGAAACACATATGAGTGACCGGAATCCTTCAAACTAAACCTCGGCGCACCTTGCGCGACAAAGAAAATGATAAAACGACGTCTGGAAGCAACGAACACGAACAAAAAAAAACAGGATACAGAATCAATCCGTGTGCTACAATCGCAGTGATAATGCTGCATGCCGGAGGCTCTCAAAAAGAACAAATAACAATTTGAACTGTTCGCGGCAATATCATCTATGTGCATTAGACGTAAATAAAGTACGCGAGAGATAGTCACCGGGGCTTCCATTATAAATGGGTGAAAACGACGTCTACTAAAAACGTTTACCAAATACTAAGTACCGTACATCAGGCAAGGTATTGTGTACAGCGAAAAAAAAAACTTTGGCCTGAAAGTGGAGTGTTATAAATTGGCATGAAAGAACAAGAAATAAGTATATGAAGACATTGCGCTTTAGATATGATATTCAAATACGAAATACGAAAATACGATATTCAAAATTACTTCACGTTCTTAATTCAAGAAGGCACCCGGTCACGAACTTCTATTCTTACGCCTTTTTTCGGTGTTCTACCCTACTAGTTTCGTCAGCTCTTACCGGGCTTTCGAACTTGAAAGAACATTACTCATTTTTATCTGACAGCGCGTTTAACTGGTTGAAGGAAATGGTACTACGTGTGTCAACAACTTCTTATACCTATCAAATGTATATATATCCCTGCTCTCCAGTTGTCACGAGGCCGCCGTTGCCAGCATCTAGGAAAGTTTTATTCGCCATTGTTCTTTGGGAGAATTGCATCGTGGGAACCCCCTCATACATATCGTTAAATGCGTTACCCCAAGTTTTTGCGTTCTTAACTTCCACTGCTCGCTTTGGTAGTCATGTCTGAAAGAAGGCAATAAGTGGGTGGAAAAGAAAGGATGGTTGGAAGACAGCGAACGTCCATTAAGGGTCGCGTTTCCCGGGGCCAGAGATGATGAACGCCCAGGGGCCTAATTAGAGCGCACTGAAAGGCTTAATGGATTTCCGACCCATGCACGCTTGTAGTGCATCCTTTTGTGCAAATGAATTATGGCGCGCCGTTGGGGCAGAGCAGTTGCAACGCTTCTCAACGACAGACAAAAATTAAAAGAAACGACAAAGGGGAAGAAGCGTTAAGAAGTATAAAACACTGTTCAAGAGAATATTAAAAAGTTTTCAAGGTTAAGTGAACACACATACAAAATGGTCGTGAAGGCAGGGTTTCTGGTCTTCTTATTTCCTTATTTGCTCATTCGAAAGTGGTAATTTGCTAGCAGTCTAGTTCATGCTGACGCTCCATCCAGTTGGTTCTTTCGGCTTCAGCTTGCAGGAGGACTGGTAAAGAACCCCTAATTTTCATCCTTTGTGCGATGACGTAATGACCGTCATCATGGAATTGAAAACGCGGTAGTTTATATAGTGTGAGCTCAATATTATGGAAAACTGCACTGGATCGAAGTTTCTGAATGTATTTGGGCGAACTCGAGAATCGGACTTGAGATATTCTTTGTGGCAGCACTATCAGCTATGAGATAGAAAAATAAACTCGCTACATATTTTCAAAGCTTTAAAGCGAAAACCTTTCATGGCTCACGACTCGCCGGACTTATTTGTCTGCGCCCGCGAGCAAGGTCCTACTTCTTCGCGAGATTCCGCGGTATACCACGGGATTTCATTTGTCAATCATCCTGATGACGACATCAGGAAAAAATTACGAGGGACTTTACCGACCAATGAGGTGAAAGGCGAAAGCCCGAACACCGCATTCTGCTACGCAACTGGCACAAATGAGTAATAACTCATTTATTAAATATTCATTAAGTAGCTATTTAAATATTTATTATTCATTTATTAGTTAGTTAATAAATTACTCAATTACCATCAAATAGTAATCAATTATTTATTTGTCGTTAATTAGTAATTAACCATTGATTCACGTAATCGCGCATACTGTGGGGGTGCTCTGTGATTGGTCGAGACTTCTGTGATGTCATCCGGCCTCGGCCAATCAGAGCCGCCGCAAAAGCGGGATACATTTTGTCCACGACAGCACGAGCCATTAAAGGCTTTCGCCTTAAAAGGAATCCTGTCACCACCGGGAATCCAACTTCCATTCACCCGATCCATCCATCCCCAGCCGAGCGCTTTAACCAACTCCCTAATGCTCGGGATTGTGAAACGCACGTCGTATAATTCTCCTTTCGACTATGAGGATGATACCAGTGGAATTCCGCGTTTGACAGATACTGCCCCTTTCCTTTCCTCTAAACCAATTATAGGACGCCAGTGATCTTGAAGAGGAAAAACTTTATTAGAGAGTGAAGTCGGGTTTTTCGAGGGCCCAGGGCTACCGCACGACCCTCACATTACGCGCATGTGTCCAAGCCACGTAGAGCCAAGGCACTGCACCCCGGGTCACACAAAGAAGTTGTATTTCTCCATGTCCTGCGACTCAAGGAGGGTCTCCCCTTCCTCCCGCGATCGCATGGAGGACTGTTCCTCCAGGGAAGGATTGGCAGGGCAGCCAAAGTGAATGTGGTCTATGGTAGCGTGTGCCTCTCCACAGAGAGTGCACTCAGGGGAAACGGGCACTGGCGGCATTGGTATTATTTATGTCTGTCCGTGGTGTACTTCGCATTCGAAGTCACGATTTTACAATCGTTTCCAAATTTTGGAACATGAAAATTGACACCATGAGCGAGATAGATTCCGAAGATGACGGTGTCATTCTGCCGAATTCGCCTTTGTATGCCCATCTCACCGAAGCTGGGTTTCAGTTTCCGGACACGGATCCCGGTTCTTTGAAACCCGCTCTTTGAAACTCTGGTGGAGGTCCGAAGCGATTCTGACGTGCAAATCGATCGTCTGATCCGGGTATAGGGGCGAAAGACCAATCGAACCATCTAGTAGCTGATTCCCTCCGAAGTTTCCCTCAGGATAGCTGGCGCTCGATGGGAGAGCAGTCACACCTGGTAAAGCGAATGATTAGAGGCATTGGGGTCGAAACGTCCTCAACCTATTCTCAAACTTTCAATGGGTGTACGGGAGGCCTTCTGGGTTGAGGCCTCCCGCTGAGATGAGAGTGCCAAGTGGGCCACTTTTGGTAAGCAGAACTGGCGCTGTGGGATGAGCTGAGGGGAGGGAAGAGTACGGGTCTGGAGACGCCTCCAGAGGATTTTTTGGGAGCAGAATAGCTTGGAATGAGGTGGAGGGTAAGTTCGACGGGCAAGGTGTGCTTGCTGTGAGAGCTCGGAAAACGTGTGTGCCCGCTTCCGCAGGGACAGAACAAGGACAAGCAAGGACACGCACACGAGCGCTAAATTCCAATAGTGTATTACGAAACGCAGGGTGGTGAACATACAGTGCGTGCAGTGAATTGCTCAAGTGCAGGAGGACGAACAATTCTAAATAGTTTCTCAAATCACTAAGTTATTTTTTAGATAAGCCTACAGACAGTTTCGCAATGCACAAGTCACCTGAGCTATCCTAGGCTTCAGCTTCGATTATTTCCCAGGAACGTTTGCTAGAGTTCTTGGTGATGACCTTGCATGCCTCACAGACAGGTACAGACAGGTGTGAATGTTGGGTTCGAATGGTAGGCGAAGAATATCTAGCGAGTGGTACGTGGAAGTTGCACCAACAAAGCCCGCGTATGGAAAAAAGGAGATGAACCTTCTAGGAGGGGGTCGTTTCAGCAGCAAAGCAAGGGTGAAGGTCTCTGACGTTGACTAATCATATACGGTGAAACGATAACGCCAAGTTAGTACTGTCAACTGTATACTGTTGGGGTGACCAGGTGCACTGTGCCAACGCATAGGCGACACTAGTTTGCAAAGGGAAGTGTTGAAAGGGTCAGGCATTTGGTTGTTTGCTCCCTTTCTCTGTAAGAGAGGGGCCTGCGCAAGCTAAGTTGGTGGGGCAAGAAACCCGGATCCGGCACACTAATGTGGTCGTTGGAGTAACCGCCATTTGTATTCTTTGGCTTTTGTTGCTCTTTGCTTGAACATGTGTCCCGGGAAAGAGTTGATAGCTCTAGGAAAGTCGTGAGTGGGGGGGGGGGGGGGGGGGGGAGGGGTAAGCAGCAAGCCAGCAATCGGGGTGATGCTTGCTGCAATTGGCTGCTAATGAAATGTGGGCTGGACCCCTAAGCATTTAAACTGAGCCCCAGTGCACAGTCAAGGGTTCTGTGCTATGGCCTAACTCGTCATCTTCGGCTTTTTTGAGCTAGCCAGATCCATGTGTAACCCAACCTTGCTGTATATATTCTAAAGTTTTTTTGTGCATAAACTCCAATCATCTCTTCGTTCACCTCATCAAGTGCCGCCTATCATTATAGTCGTATTTGGCATCACGGTCTTGGACGACACCTGAAATTACTGACGCAAGAGGGAAGCGGCAGTCGGGGAAATGAAGCAGGAGAAGTAGCAGCAAGGACAGCTGCAGCTAGGAAGCTACCGCTGATGTGAGCAGTGGCGTCTCAAAAGGACCGGCTGCTGAAACCAACATCCTTGGATGGAACGTGTAGCAGCTCGTCATATGGACCGGCTGCAGACATCGGGATCTGAAATTGGAGCAGCAGCGGCGTGTCTAAAGGACCGGCTGCTGAAATCAGGGCCCGAGGCGGAGCATGCACCGGCGCGTCATAAGGGCCCGCTGCCGGCATCGAGATCCTGGTCAAGACCTATAGGAGGCTGGAGAGAACGACAGCAAGGGCGAAATTGTGGAGCGACTCAGCGAAACGGTGAGTTTCCTCAGTCGCATGTTTCGCGCATCATCGCCTGTGGGTTCGAGCCGACAGGCGGGTTGCATTTCGTGCCCAAGGCGAAATGAAAGATTGGCATTGCCGACCCATACGCGAGATAGAGCTCGAGCTCGAAGCGGCGAGGGCACGGTCGAAGCAACCTTTGACGAAACCGGCCGAAGCTGAAAGTGGGAAGGTGCTCTCGGCGAAGAAAGACCTCGTAATTTGGTAGATGAGAGTCATATTGCGGTAGAAGGAAGCCAGGAGTTGGCATAGATGGTTGTTACGCCAGAGAAATTCGAAATAGTTGATGAGCTAACGCAGGCAAAAGGCTCCAAGAATAGAGCGGCGCTAGAAAACAACAGCTAGCTTAGACCTCAGTTGATTGTAAGAAGCACGCCAAGCGGCTGCAACTCATATGCATCAGGAGAAGTTAAGACCATCGCTGAGGAAAGCAAAGACACAGCGAATAATTCAGCCGTTGCATGCGTGGAATTGGAACGAGATTATAAAAAGAGACGTTGCTGAAGTGACAGGTAGTGAAGGAAAAATTGGAGATGTGTGCGAAGCGCGCACGCTTTTACACTCACCGCGAGCAGCTGGCAGTGTAAATGAGCCGCAAGTTCTGAGGATCTGAAGTCAAAGGAAACCAATGGGTCTCGTAACAGCCTGGACAGCGGTCAGCTAAGCGAGGCTGCGGAATGCGGAAATGCAAAGTTTTCGCGAAAGCGACCGGTGCCAAACCAAGTGCCCGAAGTTCCCGGTAGTGTCCGCGACAGCAGGCGTTACTCAGCTGAGGCAGTGTGTAGAGACTGGCTCGTCAAGCCGAACATAGAGAGTACCGTGAAGTACCCAAACGGGAGTCCGATCGAGCAGGTACAGGTCAATACAGTGCCACCGGACGAATTCGAGTCAGGGGAGTGCAACGTAGGCTGAGATCTAGATCTCATTGAGCTGGCAGGCGCAAGTCATGTAGGGAGCAGAAAGTGGAAGGGTCGCTGAATCCGAGAATTGGCAAATTGCTCCTCGAGAGGAGGCTGCGGTGAGACTCGCGCCTCTAAAGCTATTCCAGGCATCAGTGCAGTCAACGGCCATGGACGCCAAACTAAGCTTAGCAGCCGCACTGGTTTGGCTAGGCAAAGCAGGGTTTATGCTCCATGGACGCTGCACGACTACTTATCGCAGCGCAGTGGGGAGAGCGGACAGTCGGTGGTGTTGTATGGCCAGGTGCTATGCCATTACGATGGCCAGAAAGTTTTTGATCCGGGAGAGGAAAAGCAGTTGAGTTTTCGCCGTTTGGTTTCGCCCTTATTGAAATGTGGGCCGGACCCAGCGGAATTCAAACTGAGCCCCATGGCCCAGTCGCGGGTTCTGTGCTATGGCTTAACTGGTCATCTTCGGCTAGTCTGAGTTAGCCAGATTCATGTGTAACCCAACCTCGCTGTATATATTATAAAATGTTTTTTTTTTGCATAAACTTCAATCATCTCTTCCTTCGCCTCATAAAGTGCCGTCTTCCATTATAGTCGTCGTTGGCATCACCGCCTTAGACAAGACCTAAAATGTACTTAGCCCTAGGATGGTGGGATCCCTAGTACGGGACCCCAGTGGCGTCGGCCGCTGCCCGGGCGCGCTCGGCCAAGACATTTTGTGCCTGCAGGTTATAGCAACCGAGCAGGGTCGCCTCCTAGTCGTCCTGAGTGACATTGGGATGAGGAGGAATAGCTGGGTTGGATGGGCAAGCCCACACCATATGATAGATTTCCGAAGACTTCTCCGCACAGTGCGGACAACTGCCCGTGAAGGAAGCATTAAAATGATTGGGTGCTGCCGGGCACAGCAAAATTTTTTTTATAGGGACGGTGTAGAAGCCGCTCCTCCACCTTAGATACGCCTTTGCTCGGGCGAGGGTAAAGACTACGGCCCGATTGATAATAAAGAACAATGCCTTTAAAAAAGTACGAGGGTTCGAATTTGAGAACCTAATCTAAGGGGTCGAGGTGTGAAGCCTGGAAAGAAAGCACCGGGCGGTGGCGTCGGCTGCCTCATTCCCCTCGAGACCCATATGAGCAGGAGCCCATACTATTTTCTGATGAGCGGGGTTCCCGGTATACGTGCAGTTTTGAAGTAGTCGGTACGCTAAGTATGGAGCCCAGCTTTGCTCGAAGTTCTGACGGGCCCCTTGCGAGTCGGCGATTTTGGAATCAGTGTGGGTAGCTGCTAGCACAATGGCGACCTCCTCCGTGTGAATTATGTCGCAGGCGGGAAATGTAAGTCCGTTAACAGTTTTGGACTGATGGACCTCTGCGGCCGAGTACCATTCCCTATGGCGGAGGCCGGAGGCATCCACGTAATAATTGCCGGATTTCGACGCGTAATGGAGGCCCAGGGCTTCCGCCCGCGCCAGGCGCAAGCCATTGTGGTCTTCATGTGTCATGTTGTTAGGAAGAAGTCGTACGGGAAGGGCGCATCTCCACTCGAAAGGGAGACGTACACGCTCTTCCACAAGGGTGGTATGTTAGATATGTGGCCGGGCAAGGAGGCGGTACACGACCCGACAGAGGCGGTGACCTGACCCGACGGCGACCCTACAGTGAGCCTCTCGGATCTCCCGAAAGGTATTCACCATGCCCAGGCCCAGTAGACGCTGGTTAGATGTGTTCACGGGGAGATTGAGGGCTCTCTTAAAACATTTACAAGGGTTCAACGCTGCTGAACCAAATATTGAGCGAATGCATTAGCTGCGGGTGACCGAGTGTTCTTGTTCTCTTTTTCTTCTTCCTCAGCCCACATATAAAGCCCCGCTTTAACCAAGCCGTATGAACGTGCCTTAGTGGCCTATAGGGGTAACGTGAATGCCATGGTCAAAGCAGGCTTATAATCACATAACCGTCCCATATGAAACGAGAGACCCAAGTTGGCAGCTCCTGCTACCGCTTGAGTTGGTAGTCCAGCTCTCACTCTAGCGTCACGTGGGGTGTGACGTCACAGCATCATATAGGTAAGACGAGGCTACCGGCAGCGCTACGCTGAAGGCTCGAAACCTAGAGTAGTATTGCTTTCGCAATAAAATCGCAGGATGAATTAGAGTGCATCCTTGTCTTATTTCCGAAGGAGTCGAATACAGGACTCCACTCGCTGCCAGTCCTGTTTGCACCGCAACCCCCCACGTTTGTGAGAAACCCGGTGGACCATGCGGCCCACCTGGTCCCCCACATTGCGGAGTTTCGCCAAGGCAGCGTCCGACCGTCTATGTTGATGAATGAAGAGCCCCAGTACCCGGACTTCCGTGCGTTCAGGAATTGGTCCCCGCGGTAGCTGAGCTGTCGAAATACAACGCAGCAATGCAAGTAAGTGGCCTGAGAGAATTCAGCGTTCGTAGTCCCCGATCTGGGGCTTTTGCGATCCGCCCGAAAGCTGTGCAACTTAAACTGCAGATTTCTCCGCGGCCAACCCGGTGAACCTACTTACCAACTGCTTGGAAACGATGCGTAAACTCTCCTCCTGCATAACGATAGAAGTCCCTAGCGCTCACGACGTTTTTCGCACTGAAAGCAATGCAGTTGAAACAGCCTCTTTAAATCTCGCCGCTAGCGCCCCTTCATTGTTTTCGCAATGTTGCATTCGTATCCTCATCAAACGCCAGGAAGCTTCCGAGTTCGACGACTGCGTGCGATGCTGCCACTGAGAGCGAGCGCTTGGCTCGGGATATCTGCTCTTGTGTTGGTCAGCGAGCTTTCCTTTGTACGCAGTGAAATAAAACATACATAGCACATGTTGAACCATAACGCATCCAAGGCCTTTTATGTCTATAATGCTATAAGAGTTGCAGATCAATTAGCTCTACAAATGCAGAAGCTAAGATGTTAGGAAGTTGGCATCTGTTTTTTAAATAAAATAATTTGGCTTGTTACGTACTGTGGTCAAGACAACAGTAGAATTTTCCTGAATCAATTTGTTCCAGGTAAAATTTAGTTCTCTGCTTGAAACTGGTAGTAGCGCACATATATTACTTTGGGTTTTGTGTATAAAGTCCTCCGCCTACGTCATCATCCTGTAAGCACCCAACTCTTCGCTGATCCAATCCACCGACATTAGTGACATCAATTCTGAGACCCACCGCAACGGGGACACCTGTTGCAAACACAGAGAGATGACGACAGACACCATGGAGTCTGGCAATGAATCTGTGAAACGAGCTTTCAGTGAGGACATTATTTTCTGTCTCACGAGGACAGCGGCGAACTGGGAAAGCAACTAGATGAGACGTCTACCCAACATCCTCTGCTTTGAGAAAACACGAACGCTCCAGGCTGTGCCCGCAAAAGGGTTCGCCCGCCGATCGGACGTCGGAGACGCGAAGCAGCGACCGGAGCTTAAAAGAAGTAACAGCAGAAACTGGTCTTGAAAAGGTAGTAAGAAGGCCAGCCGGATTGGAATGAGGGTTTCTTAGCGACAAGAAGACTACAAAGCCTAAATGATTACGCGGACAAGCGTGTATTGCAAAACAATTAAAAAGCCTTCGCCTGCGAAGTTTCGGAACCGCACTCTGCTACAGCGATGTGAATCTTGTGATAATGCACTAATCTGTGCAGTGCTGTGACGGCTATAGAGTCGGAGTGAGCTATTCGGGAATGTTAGCTAACAATGCTATCTAGCACGGATATTTTGTTTGCCTGACTGTTGTGCTTGTGCTGGTTAGCGCGTTACGATTTACGCGATAATGAAGGTTGAAACTGGCGTAATCAGCTGGAGGTAGGGACAGTTTTCGGCTCCATTTGGGACGCGCGCTAAGGCTGCGATACGTTGTTTCGCTTAAACTAACACCTCTCTTAGTGCGTTCCTCATAGCTTAGTCTTCTAATCCTGCTCATTTTTAGCAATCACATGCACAATCACGCAAGCAATTGCTCCACAACTTGAAAGCTCGCTAAATATGAAAGAATTCATTGGCAAAACAAAAATCATAGCAACGAAAGTGGGGGTGGAGGGGGCGTATTCAGTTGCATACGTAATTTGTTTACGCATATTAGAACATTCTTCTAGGGCACTGCGTTGAACTAGTGAGAACAGATTTATCCGCAGCCTTTGTTTCACTTGCACGAATCACTCAACAGACGCGCTTTGCGTCTTTCATTGCAAATGGTGAAAGTAGGGTGCTGCAAATGTCCTTTGCAAACTTAGGAGTTTTCTTTTTTTTTTTTTCACGAGAAGAGGAGAGAATTATTATGTTATGTTGCGAAGTGAAACGCGTTCTTTTGGAGTGCGCTGCTCTAACCAGCAGCAGTTTGTCAGCGCTGCGGGGCTTCTTCTATCCTCCTTGTGAGTGGAACAAAGTGCCTTTTCTTGCAAACAAATTAAGTCTACTGCGTCGGTGTCGTGAAGGAAGTGCAATTTTGGCATTCAGGAGAAAACTAGGCAGTTTCTTGATGATATGAAATTCGGGTGCAATCGGCAGAGGGGAGGGGGGGGGGGTGTATTTTGCCGAGTTGCTAAGACCCCACCATTTTACAGGCATGGGGCCCCATCGTATATAACAGAAACAAAAACTAAAAATCGTATCTTAAACCACGTAATGCTGCGACACAGACACTGCCCAAGGTCTCTTATTTCGTAAATGTTTACCTCTGGTACATCTCCAGTTTTTTTACGTATTTAAATAAATTTAAAGGTCTTTCTGAGACCACGCTTGGTATCACCTACCGAGTTATGACGGTGACATGCATTCTCCTTCAACTTTCTGTTTTTAAGGAATCCAGCATAACAGCCCTCATATACTACCTACAGAACTACAGTTCAAAAGAGAAAACTTTTTCAAACAGGTTTAACGATACCGGTGCAAACAACCCCAATACAATGCAAACATGGTTTATTTATTTTAGGCGAGTGCAATAAATATAAAAGTGGTGAGTTATTACAGCCACATTTAGCTTCAGCTGATTCAAGTTAATGCCCTTGATCGAAGGGATATATGTGACGCTTGCTGCATGTTATAACCGGCAGGACGCCACCAGGATGGTACAAATTGCGGTGTCATCATGTGGGAAACTACTGCTATCCTGTTTCAAGGTGACGCTGTTGTATTCTATCCATCCTATCCAGATATACAATTATCCATACATGCATCACCCACCCACCCACCCATCAACAACGGTCAACAACGGCCAACAAATTTGGCGTCTAATACGGGTCCCTCAAGGCAAGACCCTTCAGGTGCTTTAGTAGGAAGCCTGAGACAGCATGGTGCCAAGTCGACCGCTCAGTGGCAATAACACGGAATGGTACGTCATTCTTATGTGTTTTGGCCGAAAAAAAGCCCTCAAGATTTAAGCCTTCACTCTTTTTCACACTGGATCATACATGCTGCAGGTTCAAATGAGTCAAATAACCCAAAGATCGTTTTTTACCTAAGCTGCTTTGACCTTAACAGGCCCAAAATTGGCTATGATCGCATGCTCAGCCTTATCCTTGAATAACGGCTCAGACAAAACAACGAAATGCCCCTCTGTCCGAAACGACCACTCGCTGATTGCTAGCTGTCAAACATTATATCTAGCGTTTTGAGGCAACATTTCCTGTTTGTCCCAGCGCCAGATCTTTTCATTGCGTCTATACATTCCACAATGCACCTGGAACAATCCTCCACAGGAACTTGTCTCGAGATCGACCTTGCGGTCAAAACCTTTTCTATCTTGTGTCGGTTTGGCTGTAGGCAAAACGTGGACCCGAGCTTCAACACCTTTCCATGAACATCCGGCAGATCTGCCCCTCCTAAGATCAGCACATTTCCTCCAGGTGGTGAACATTTCCTTTTATCGAGCATCCAAGGGCGCGCAGCATTCAAAAGGCAGACAGCATCTTTGTCCGCCAGACCACACCACTCGTGAAAGTTCCTGCGATGCTCATGGGACTGACTACAAGCCACACGCAGGTAATCCCTGTAGAAGCGGGAATGTCTCCACCATTCAGAGGAAATAATGCGGCACATCCTGCGGCTATGGCCCTGGGACGGCTGAAGACCACCACACAGAGATGCAGCTTCATCGGACATATGTTACGTTTGGCATAGTAGGCGGCAAGATGTGCCTTATGCGCACACATGACTATTAGGGCTGCCAGGGTGCGGGGTTACTAAGAACAAGGTTAACACCGAAAGAGCAGCTCTCGGTACTACAAATGAATTGTAGTAAAACTGACATTCCAGCGAGTTGGTACAGCATTTTGGAAAATTACCAGCGCTCACAGTACAGGGGCAAAGAAGAGAACGCCACAAGCGCTGACTCGCAACTAAGCGTTTATTCGCAAAGGCAGAAACACATAAGGATATAGTTTAGCGAAAACCCTATAGCGTTAAGACAGAAGACACATAAGGATGACATACCATTCCGTGTTATTGTCACTGAGCGGTCGACTTGGCAGCATGCTGTTGCAGGCTTTCAACAAGTACCTGAAGGGTCTTGCCTTGAGGGACTCGTATCAGACGCTGAATTCGTTGACCGTTGTTGATTATCTCAGGCATCACTACCCACACGGAGTGTCTGCCTTTAGTATTGATGTCAAGGATCTTTTCTATTCCCTACATCATAACAGTATGTTGAAATGTGTTAGCGATTGCATTACTGGAGATAATGATGAACAACGCTTTGTAAGTTGCTGCGGTATTTCAGTGGCTTTGTTCTTAGAGTTATTATTGTTTTATCCTCAACCTTTGTTGACTGGAATTGGCGGTTGTTTCTAAAAACAAAAAAACGGTGTTTGTATAGGTTCTAAAGTAGCTCCGGTCCTCATTAATATTTTCCTTTCTCGAATCGACATATGCATTGAAAAAAATTTGTGTGGCCTTTACAAAATAATTTTCAGGTATGTTGAGGATTATCTAATTCTCGCTGACTTGACGGGTGGTGGATGTCCTCAAGGTATTTAAAGAAACTGGATGTGGCCCGGAATTCACCTTTAAAGCGCCCACAGAAGAGTGTTTGCACTTCCAGGATATTAGACTTTTTTTCAAGCAGGACCCTGTAAGCTGGATGTATTCCTCAAGGTCGCTCAAGTCCCTTTAAAATATTCAATCGGGTCATTCAAAAATTGTAAAATGTGGTATTGCTGTGGCTTGTTTGTGGTCTTCTTTGCTCAAGTCGTGCACTCAGTCACATCACATCACATCACTTCATTTTCCTTCAAGACCCCTTGCGGGGTGTTACATAAGGGGTGGGTTTTTATTAAGTATACAGGTGTTCAATGCAGTCATGAATGTTCCAGGGCAGATGATGGCAGCGATATCGTGGGGAAGGCCGTTCCAGTCAGCTGCTACTCGGCAAAAAAATGAATTAGAGAAAACAGTGGTACGGGCACGTGGGCACAAAACTTGAAGAGGGTGACTGATGCGATGGGATCTGCGCGGCGGGGGTGCGCCGATGTAGGGTTCTTGTCTGAGTGGCGAATAAAAAACCTTGTGAAATAAGACGAGACTGGCAGTGCGACGGCGAGGAGAAAGATTAGATAGACCTGATTGCAATTTTAGAGATGATATGCTAACGTCGTATGAATACGAGGAATGAATGAATCTGCTGGCCCTGTTCTGCGCAGCTTCGAGGGCGTTTGTTAGATATGCTTGGTGAGGGTTCCAGATGGCCGATGCGAATTCCAGTTTAGTTCTGATGAGTGAAATGTATGCTTGTAGTCTTACATGTTGAGGGGCATCCCGCAGGTGACGTTTCAAGAAGCCAAGTGTTTTATTAGCTGATGATATCAGGTTAGTCACATGCAGACGCCAGGATAAATCATTAGAAATGGTGATTTGTACGACTGGACGAGGTCGACAGAGGAGTTGGAAATTGTGTACTGGAAAACAAAAGGATTTCGGCGGCGGTGAAAAGACATATACTTACATTTGTTAAGGTTGAGTGTCATCAGCCACTGCAAACACCAGTTTTGCACATGGTTTAGGTCAGCCTGTAGGGATTCTTGGTCAGAAGGGTTAGTGACTGAACGATAAATAACGCAGTCATCAGCAAACAGACGGATATGACAAGATACATGCTGGGGTAGGTCGTTAATGTAAATAAGGAATAACAAAGGACCGAGAACGGAACCCTGCGGGACGCCGGAGTTTACTGGAAGCGGGTGCGAGGGCTGATTATTAATGAAGACAGACTGAGAACGATGCGTGAGGAATTCTAATCCACGCGATGATGTTTTGAATCTAGGTTCAGCTGAGAGGGTTTGAGAAGCAAGCGTTGATGAGGTACTTTGTCGAAAGCCTTAGCAAAGTCTAGGAATATGGCATCAGTTTGTAGGTTAGTGTCAAGGTTGGCGTGAATGTCATGAAGAAAAATGGCTAGCTGAGTTTCGCAGGAAAATCCTTTCCGAAATCCATGCTGGGACGGATGGAAGAAGTGACTGGAATCTAGGAATTGTATGATTTGGCTGTAAATGACATGTTCCATTAATTTGCAGGGTACACTTGTTAAAGAAATAGGGCGATAATTAAGAGGTGAATCAGTAGTACCTGTTTTGTGGATGGGAACGACCTTCCCCACTTTCCAGTCGTCAGGTATGGTTCCTTCAGACAATGATTGCGTAAACAGTGCACAAAGGATACTGGAGCAAGCTAGTTTAGCGTTCTTTAAAATTTTTGAGTTTATATCATCTATGCCGGTAGCGGATGAGTTCTTTATTTTATCAATTATGCATGAAATTCCGCTACTGTTGAAAGTTATGGGTTCCATGGCTGTGGTGATAACAAGTGGTAATGTAGAACAGGGCAATTCGTATTCGTCAGTAAAAACGGACGAAAAAGCCGTGTTAAATGCGTTTGCACATTCGGAATCAGTCATTGTAACACCGGCATTGTTAGTGAGGGTGATAGCGCGCTTTTCTTTTGGGTTTATCACTTTCCAGAATTTTTTGGGGTTATCGACTATCATTTTTGGTAGGTCGACTTCGTAGAAGGAGCGCTTAGCTTTAACAATCGCGGCCAAGTACAAGTGTTCAACTTTATGGTATTTTACCCACGCATTTGGGCTTCCTTGTCGCTTCGCTGTACGAAATGCGCGTTTTTTCTTATTTTAGAGTCTTTTTAGTGTTTTGGTGAACCACAGCTTCTGATTACGCTTCCTAAAACTGCACGTCGGGATATATTTATTGGTTACGTCAGCTATTTTATTTTTGAAGAGTGTCTAGTTTTCATTTACACTTCTGCTATGAAAGGATGTTTCAAACATTGACAAGAAGTTATTTAATTCATTTCTGATTGCTTCGTAGTTTCCCTTGTCGTAGAGCATAATAGTTTTCCGGGAAGGTTCTTTTAACACAGGTGTAAAGCTGAAAGTGGCATGTATTACTTCATGGTCGCTGATTTCGCGGAGGTACGTAAGGGATTCTAAGCTATCTGGATGAGTGGTCAGAATGAGGTCTAGAGTGTTAGCTGCTTCTCCTGCGACACGTGTTGGTTCAGATACTAATTGGGGTAAATTAAAATTAAGACAGACATCAAAGAATTCTCTCGAGTCTTCCTGACTGACCATGGGCTGAGGTTGACTATTCCAGTCGATATTGGGGTAGTCGAAATCACCAAGTAGGAGGATATGTGCCTTAGGGTGCTTTGAAACCAGTTGATTTAGGATGTTGTGAAACTTGCGAGGAAAGTCGGGACTACTTCGAGGCGGTCTATAGCACACCCCAATTAGAAGTGTCAGGGGTGAACAACGGCACATGAGCCATAGTATTTCCAAATCCGAGCAGACATTGATGACGGAGCATGACAACTGTTCATTGACGGCAATTAGAACTCCCCCTCCGCGGGCTTCTTTCCTATCGGCGCGAAAAAGACGAAAATTTGGCAAATCAAACAAGATCTCCGAGTCATTTATATCGCTGTTCAACCACGTTTCGGTTAATACAAGTAGATCGTTGCCTGATAATGAAATAAGGCTTGACACGATATCGCGTTTCGGCAAGAAGCTGCGGATGTTAGTAAAGGTAACCGATAGGGAAAAGTTGGCACGAGGAGTAGGTGGGGAATAATGCGGTGGCCGGCAGGGGTGAGTTGATTGTTAATATATTTCTTTAACAGTTTCAGAACTTTCATCAAAAATGTAACGCTTTGGGCCGATATGCTGCGTTTTAAACCGCAGGGAATAAGACACAGACTTTGCCTTAGCGAAAGCTATAAGCTGTTTTCGGCAATTCTGGACGCGGCGCGAAAAATCTTCACCTACGCTGTAGCCTGTATCTTTGAACTTTGGACCTTTGGAAAGAACTGATTCTTTTGTTTTGAAGGATGTAAATTTGACGATGATCGGGCGTTGCCGATCTTGAGAGTGTCTTCCGAGGCGGTGAGCACGTTCAATTTCGATTGGGCTTAACTGGATATCAAGGTATTGAGAGCAGTGGTGAGTGATTATTTCTTCGGATTGCGAATAGGTTTCAGTAGGGTTGGTATCAGGTAAACTATAGAAAATTAGGTTGTTTCGCCGGGAGCGGTTTTCAACGTCTTCCAGGCGAGCCTCTAGCACATTAACTAGGCGAGTCGTTTCGGTCGTAGTGGTTTGGATTGCTTCTAGGTCAGTGCGCATTGTAGACAGATTTCCGCAGTGAGTTTGTAAAGTGCTGAGACGGGTGGTGAAATCTGTCATTTTTTGGTCCATTGAGAGAAGTTGGCTCTTAAGCTCCTGCACTTCAGTTACTAATTTGGTCTGGCCAGAAGACATCTTATTTAGTTCGTCAAGAATAATGTCTAGCTTGTCAGGACCGGGGTTGCTCTTAATATCACCACACGACAGTAACAAAGAATGAACAACGTGAAGACACTCAACACTGATAGCAAGGCAGCACTGAGGGCTCGGGAGCTGCACCAAAAAGCAGTTACTCGTTTTGTTTGAAAAGAGACTGTAATGGCCACCAACCTGCATGGCGAAGACTAGCGGATTAGAGAACTGTGTTGTGGCACAGCCACCGAGCCCGCAGAGTGCCGGTGACGGTCGCTGTTCATTTATAGTTGACAAGTTGAATGCAGTCGCTGACGATGGGGCCTTCTAATCTGGTCTGAGGATCCAGTTGTTTTGAGCCGATATTGCAGGAAAAGGGGCATTTTTGGTTGCCTTGTTGGTGGGACCTCCGTAAGCTGCGTCGTGCAGGGGCGCATGCTCGATCGCGCTCGACCAGGGAGCGCAAAACATGCCAGGGAGCATGACGCATACGACGAGGGGCGAGAGCACCTGCATGGCGAAGACGAGCGGATTAGAGAACTGTATTGTGGCACAGCCACCGAGCCCACAGAGTGCCGGTGACGGTCGCTGTTCATTTATAGTTGACAAGTTGAATGTAGTCGCTGACGATGGGGCCTTCTAATCTGGTCTGAGGATCCAGTTGTTTTGAGCCGATATTGCAGGAAAAGGGGCATTTTTGGTTGCCTTGTTGATGGGACCTCCGTAAGCTGCGTCGTGCAGGGGCGCATGCTCGATCGCGCTCGACCAGGGAGCGCAAAACATGCCAGGGAGCATGACGCATACGATGAGGGGCGAGAGCACCTGAATGGCGAAGACGAGCGGATTAGAGAACTGTGTTGTGGCACAGCCACCGAGCCCACAGAGTGCCGGTGACGGTCACTGTTCATTTATAGTTGACAAGTTGAATGTAGTCGCTGACGATGGGGCCTTCTAATCTGGTCTGAGGATCCAGTTGTTTTGATCCGATATTGTAGGAAAAGGGGCGTTTTTGGTTGTCTTGTTGGTGGGACCTCCGTAAGCTGCGTCGTGCAGGGGCGCATGCTCGATCGCGCTCGACCAGGGAGCGCAAAACATGCCAGGGAGCATGACGCATACGATGAGGGGCGAGAGCACCTGCATGGCGAAGACGAGCGGATTAGAGAACTGTGTTGTGGCACAGACCCCGAGCCCACCTGCTAGTTTTTTTGAGCAAGCAAATAGATTAAGATTGGCTGGTTTTCCAAATAATGTCTTGACTCTTGCCTGCAGTCAGGTGTTAAAAAGTTTTAAGGATGTCAACAGGCCATCACCTAGGAGTGCTGATGAAGAAAATAAAAAGAAAGTAGCGATTCTTCCATATGTTCACCGCTTTAATCATCAAAAAAAAAAATGTGGGCAAGAGATATGATGTGGACGTAATATTTTCAGCCCCGACAAAAGTTCGGAGTATTTATGCCAGGGTTGATAGGCGCTCTGGTTGTGCTGTTCGTGATAAGCGGAAGGTGTGCAATGTGAACCATATAAACCTGTACATCAAATGCTAAAATTTTGCAGTGTAAAAGATTATTCTGTCTTGTGGGCGCATGTATGTTGGTCAAACTGGCCGTTGCTAAATGTTCGCTTAAAATAGCACGACGGCTCGTTGGGGAAAACGCCTTCTTCGAATCTTTACAATCACTGTATGCAATGCAGGATCTCTAAGCCTTTACTCGATGAAACAACTATTTTATTTAGACATCCTAATCAATTGACAAGAGAGGTATCAGAAGTCTATATATGATATCTGAAAAACCCTGCCTACATGTGTTAGTGACCCATCTGCTGGCCTGCAAAAACGGGAATTTTCATATCCGGACGCGCCGGCGTGATTGCACAGGTTTTTATGTTTTTGTTTTTTCTTTGACTCGCTCGAATGTCATCTTTACCTGAATTACCACACCCGCTACCTGAGTCACGATATCGAAGTAATTCGGCATTATACCACGAAAAATTAAGTGGAAGTCATACTAGGGGCTCCGAACCCGACTAGCGTCTCCGAAAGACGTTCCTAGGAGTGGTGAATTTTTGCGCTAAGTTCTTTCTACTAAACAGTAACGACCTTAAATCCGATCTACAAGCTGCTCAGGAAAGATTGTATGTGTGAGTGAAGAAACGAGCTTTCAGACAGGCAAGTTACTTTAAAGTGAGAAGTTAGTGATAGCTTTGTATGACAAAAAGAATCCATGCACATGACATGCGATGCATTCGTATGTAGCTTTGGAGCGGTGCTTGCATATACCGAAGGTCATGACGAGAGACTCATTGCTTTCGCGTCCCATACGCTTACAGAGGCCGAAAGAAACTATTTACAAACTGAATGCGAAGATTTAACCAAGCGTTTAACATTAAAAATTTTGACAAGTACTTTCTTGGTTTTCAGTTCGAAATAGAGACTGATCATAAGCCGCTCATGAAGTGGTTCGGTTAGGGGACACATTGTAATTAATTATCAATAGCAAGAGTGCAGCGATTGAAGAAAGTCTTGTTCCTTGCCATTTCCGCCCGTGTCATCCGCCCAAATGTCATCAAGTGCACAAAGGGTCAACAAACAGACCACGCAGATGGTTTATTGAAGTTTTCGTTCACAAGTGTGGTGGACGAACAAGATTTTTATTTTTACATCCGAGGTTGAGCTGAAGAAACAAGCAAAAATGGGTTTTTAGCGCAGCAGTCGGAACAACATGATGAGGTTGGCCACAAACAGGTGAACAATACCGCCGGTACTTTAATCATCGACATGAGGTGTCGATAGAGCAGGATTGTTTGCAGTGGAACATTGAGGTTGTTATCGCGAGAGCCCTGAAGTCAACTCTTCTGTTTTTGTTGCGTGAGAGCCATCCCGGAAGCCTAAAATAAAAATTCTGGCCCGAAACTCGACTGTTGCAAAGTCTTGGTATTTTTATTTAAATATTTTATCTTGGTCTGCATTACAAAAGCAATGAAATCTGGGGCAGACCATGCAAAAGGTGTATCCATCCCTGGCGAAGTTCCACCCACCCCGTAAGAAGACTGTTCATGGAAATAAATTAAAAAAAAAAACATTGCATAAAAAGATACATGAGATATGCATAGAATACGGACAATCGTGTCCGGAAAAGCAAATTTGAAATGGAAAAGCTGCAAGTGAAGTTTAGTTTGGCTTAGATCTCTAGAAGAAGGCTGACTGTGCGTTTCTTAAATATTTGATCTCTAGAGCTTTCGAGGGCTAGATCTAAACTTTGCGGATAGGAAGACAACAAGCTAGGTATGAGGTATGTCAGTCACTCGAGACCAGAGTTTGTTGGAAAATTCAAGACATTGTATTTTACGTGACTTAAAGTATAACTATGGAGGGCTAAAATGTGTGTAAAAAATTTTGTATGTTTTTATCAGCTTGCACACATGATTTGCGATCTTTGCTTTGTATATCTGCTCAACGGAAAGAAGGCTGAATTTCTGGAAATGCTCTTTCGTGCTTTCTTTAATAGGCATGTTTGCTACAGCGCGAACAGCTGTTTTCTGTAGTAGAAATATTTTTGTTTTGTTCGTTTGTGTTGTGGTTCCCGAAACCAATGATTTGTGACGAATGTATGAATAAAAAGTGAATAGTACTGCTGTATTTTGAATTTTACCGGTAGTAGGGTTCTAAACTTATTTCTAATGCCGATAGAATAGAATATCGTATGGCACAAATAACTTACGTGATCGGACCATAGAAGGCGTTCTTCAAAAACACGCCCAAAAACTTCGCCTTTTCGCGACTAAGCACATTACCATCAAATTTCAGCACGAAGTTGTCTGGTAGAGATTTCTTTTTATGCTCTGAAAAGTACATATTTAGTTTTCTTTCACCAGGGTATACAAATTGGTTTTCTTGACATTTAGTTCAAGCATATTTGACTTCAGCCATTCTGACAGTTGTGCCACCCAGATATTAGCTATTCGTTCTATACGTCCTAACGTTTCTTCTGAAAAAAAAAAATAAGGCGTTTGTGTCACCAGCCTACATGATATAGCCAGGGAATACTGGTTATATCATTGATATACAGCAAAAATAAAAAAGGATCCTAGAAAACATGGTATGACATGTGAGATACTTTACGATCCATTGCTAAAGGGAACATCTCGCCGCGTCGTAGCAGCGCTCCTCAGAACGCTCCTTTCGATAATCAGCAAAAATAGAAACGGCACGCACATGAGCAGTAAGTGCGAAAGGTGGAGTCAGCTTTGCCTCGTCTGCTACGGCGTTCTCCCTTCGCTTGCCTTGTAGAGGGGGAATGTCTAGAATGCGAAATCTGACCAAACAAAGTATGAACGGCACCCTTTTTGATGATATGTGTAGACAAATATTCTTTAAAATATATTTATTTCTTACCGATTCTTCTGACGCAAGATTTCCGCTTTACAATGGTTATGGAGGAGGTATCTACTTATCTTCCAGTTTCTCTTCTAAACCTACCACATTCTTCTGTGAAAGTGGGGCGACCGTAATCAGAGTTATGAAACAACCCGCCGGAGTGTTATCCCGGCTTTGTTCTTTATTGCCTCATGCTTCATGTTACAAAAGAGCTTGACCAGAAAGTGTGACCAGAAAGCGTCCTTCGTAGTGTCGGTCACCCAGATAACGACAATAATGACACAAATCACTGATAACAAATTATGAACTCGGGCTACTTGGTGTTTTATACTGAAGGCATTGCGCTAAGAGGAATAAGGATGGGAACACAGGCGTAGATAACGCGTATATAGCGTGCATAAAGAGCACCACGTGTTGAGAAATAAATCAGTTTATGTACGTGGTTCATCTTTTCACGTACTTTTTCACTACTTAGCGCTATTCCTTCAGTATAAAGCACTCATAATAATCATGATAATTAACATTTACTTAGTCATAGTTATTAATAGTTATGATTAGTCTATGACAGTGACTATGACTGACTGTCGATTTCTATGAGTGTGACTAACTATGACTATGAGTATGAATGAATGAACGAAAGTTTATTCCGCTCTTTTCTTACAAAAAGAATGGATGACGACCAAAAGCATCTGGCAATGACCGCTTGACCGGCTTCGCAACCCGTAGAAGTCGTAAATGACAGCAGAGGTAATTCATGCGGTATAGAATGAAAAATTCACGCGTTGTAAAAAGAGAGTGCTGTGATACAGAAGAAAAATATAGTATGAGAAGGAAGAAGAAATAGAAACGGTAGACACTTCGATTTCCCGTCCGAACAATCTAATCAGTGAAAATTTCTAGGAGGGATTCTCATATTGTTTAGGTTGCTGTAAAAAAGTATTGGAACACTTTGGCGGTACATATTTCAACATAGCAAAAAGATAGTTTGTTCTACACTTGGGTACCTCAACCATTTCAAGGTTTCTTGTATTATAGGGCGTGTTGCGTGTCACCAGCGGCCCAATTCGGGACAGTCATTTCGTGTATCTGCTTTTTATAAAAACAGGCAAACCTCTACTCGAACAGCTTAAGGACTGAAATATTTTTTTTTATTTTATCGGTTTAGGATGAGTTGGGGAAACATAGGAAGAATTTGTAATTTAACAGTACGCTGTATTGGGCCTGTAGGAGGTGGTTCATTTCCACAAAATGAAGTATTTGTAATAACGCGTAGCATTTTATTCAGGAAAACAAAATCCTTTTGCCAATTGGACAATGTGGTATTCCCCATACCAAATAGCAGTACCCTAAATATGTGAAAAAATGTATACTAGAGGTCACGTTTTGTTTCGCTGATAGCAAATATTTATTACTAGAGACTATACCTGTGAATATAGAAAGATTAGTGCAGACCTTACTTCTGTGTGCATCCCATGGCATTGGAGGCATGAAATTTATGCGAAGTGATGTGGAGGATTAGCCATACTCAACTTTTGTGCCACCAAAAATATAGCTGGTGCATTCTTTACTAGTTTTTCCCTTAGCATGCCATAATATTGCCTTTGTTTTTTTGTTGTTCAAAGTCAAAGAATTTAAGGACGACATTTAATTCAGTGAAGTCAATACTTTGTTCGCATTATCCGTTAGTTGATTAATATCACTGGAGGAGCACAGTAAGCTGGTGTCGGCAGGCAATTATTAAATTTTATTTGATCGTTTAATTAACAATATCATTTATTTATACTTGAAAAGTATAGGACGCTGAAGAGAACGCTGTGGCACGCATTTTGAAATTTGAAGCACATCAAAGAGGCAATTATTGATAACAATATAATGGGATCGTGAGCGCATATTTGACTTGAGAAGGTTGATGGTATGGCCACGTACACCATAATGTTAGAGTTTAACAAAGACGATATTGTAGTTATGTGTGTCAAGATTTACAAAAATGTACAAAGACTTAAAAAGTAAGCTTCTGGGATTCTATGTTGCCTACTATATATTCTTATCGGTCAAGTAATGCATGCTGCACGGACCTTTTTTCGTAAACCTGTATTGGAAGTCATTTATAGTATACTGTTTTAGAAGGAAATTACGCGCTCGAGAACAAATTATGCTTTCTAGTCCCTTCGAGAAGAAAGGCCAGACAGATATTGGCCTGTATGTGCCTAAACTATTTCTCTATCCCTTTTTGAAGATTACCGATACCCAAGCAAATTTAATATGAGCAGGGAAATTTGCTGTTTCAGCGCTGTGTTATATATGCTTTAAACGTGGAACTCTTAAAGGCAAGATAGTCTATTGGGTGACTCTGGAGATCGCAAGAGTCTAAGCTTGTATCTTTTAAGTTGTTTAGAATACAGTCCACCTCATATGGTTAGGAAAAACTATGCTATGGCTATGCCATATATTTGACTACGATTAACCATGACTGTGACCAACCATGACTTAGACTAACTGTCATAGTGATCAACCTTTACAATGATTAGGAATATGGTTATAATTACATATAAACATGACTACCGATGACTATGAAAATGTTTACCAATAGTCATGGTCAGTCATAGATTCATAGTTGGTCACAAAGACGGTTACTCAGTCATAGATAATCACACTTAGCCATATTGATGGTCAGTCATAGTCATCGTGGGTCAGGGCCATAGCTATAGTGATATTTAGTGATGATTGATTTTAATAGCTATCATATTTAGAGTCCATGTAATGGCAGTCACTTATGGCCATGGCCATCGACTAATTATGGCTAACCGTCACTATGGCCATGACCAACTGTGATTATAAAAAATTATGACTGATTTTGCTATAGTTTTTCATCGTTATAATTCTTCACAGTCATGACTAGACATAGTCATTATTGTATAATGATTAGCCACCGCTACAGTTGTAGTTAGCATGGTTAACCAAAGTCATATTCATAGTCAATCAAAAATGTTGCAAGTTACCAATGTTCATAGTTAGCGTACACATAGTAATTGTGGACCAGTAATAGTCATGGTCAGACTAATTATGACTATGACTAATCATGTCTAAGACTTCTGCCCTGTTTTTCTTTCTCGTGCTGTTCGATGAGATGGATGACTATGACTATGAGCAAATAAATGTTAATTATCGTGACCAATCATTGGTGGCTGATTTCATTATTATCGATCTCTGGGTGGCTGACAGTACAAATATGTTTTCTGGTCACGTTTTCTGATCACACGAAGCATGGGGCAATACACTTAAAGGAGTTTAACGCAGGTGAACCATTCTGGAGCGAAATATTTGGCAATGGGCGACCGAACATGGCAACAAAGACAACCAGTGTTCTGCAGAACTCAATTTCATCTCCTGCGTATGCGACGCCGGCAGACTCTTTCCCGCTCCACTCGGTCATGGTGGGGATTCGCGCGCCTCCACATCACGGAGGTGCGCGAAATCTGCTGGGATGCCACTACCCTCTTCCTCCTCTTTGTGGCGTACACCACATACCTGAGGAGTCACTGGGTGTCCCACATGACTCAACTGGCGAGAGCAGGCGTTTGGAATGACTCTAGGTGCTGCACCAGAGTTGACTATGACGCGCACAGCTGTGGGCGGCACGCCTCCCGTCAGGGGTCCTTTCCAAGCCTGATTTGACATTCAGCTCTGCATGCGAGAAGTGGAGCTTCGCTCCAAAATTTGAAAGAATATGCCACATGCACTGCCAATGTGGATCAGTGGCTAAGGTGCTAGGCTACTGAATAAGAATCATCGTCATCATCTGTAGGGGCGAAGGCCACTACAATGAACCCGATTTTGTCCTAGCTGCATCCACTTCACACATGCGAACTTCTGTCCGCCCGCCTGACTTTCTGGCGCCCTGCTACGCTTTGCTCCCCTTGGTATCCGATTTGTTACCCTTCTGAACCATCGATTATTCACTTCGCACTATATGCTTTTCCAATACCCATTTCTTCTCGATTTCTACTATGATGTCATGAATTCCAGTTATCTCTTTTAAACACTCTACACGCTTCCTATCTCTTAGTGTTACCCTATCATTTTGCGTTCCATATCTCTCTCCGTTTTCCTCAGCTTAATTAGAACCCTTTCATTAGCCACCAAGCTTCAGCCTTACAGATGAGTGCAGGTAAGACGAGACTGTTATATACTTTTCTCTTGAGCGATGCCGTTAAGCAGCTTGTCCTCATATTCGAGTACTTCTCAAATGCACTCCGTGAATCCCAATTTTATTCCCTTAGTTATTGCCTTTCGTAGTACAGAAAAATAAATTAATAATTATCAAAAAGAATTTTAAAGACGCAACTTTGACCGCTGCAGCTGACACCACTCTCGTCCGCCTAGCGTTATTTAATTTGGAGGAAGAAGTTGTTCTGTGTCGGAATGCTACTCATATCTCTGCAGATTTTTTTCGGAATTTGTGAAATATATAAGGAGGTGCCGCTCCCTTCCGGCACGGCAGTTGACCAGGAGACCACTGGGCCTCTTTTAGCAACTAGTGGGTCGACAGCGGTCGCCCAGAGGAAGAGAGTATACCATCCAAGTGACTCAGGCAGCCAGGACATTGATGCGCCCTCGGCTCTCAGTGACAACTCCTCGACCGACGACGACAGATTCGTACCGGTTGTCAGTAAAAAAGCAAAACGCCAACTGCGGCGACAAGCCGCCAAGTCCTCCTCAACGAGCTCGGCTACGGTCATCACGTCGCGAAGTGTACCGGCACATACGTCCTTCTTTGTACCGCAAAATGAGACGGACAACCTCAACTATCAAACAGGCAAGCTACCTCCATTTATCTGGAGAGCCTCGTAACGGGGGCCATCAAAGACGTGTGAATAAATCCTTACAAAAATATCCTTGCAATGGATGTCGCTGAGCGAAGCACACTCTACAAATTAGCCGCAGTAACCAAACTCGGCAGTATAACAGCATTCGCCCTCTTCTTCTCCAAGGCAGCGGGACCACGGCTGGCGTCATTTCCAACGTTGACATTGGCATCAGTGACACTGACTTGCATCAGCTGCTCAAACCGGTGACTGATGGCATTACCATAGTCCAAGTTCAGCGCCTTGGAAAGTCAGCATGCATCAAACTTACGTTCAAAGGTGACTCCATACCAGCGCATGTCAAGGTCGGACACTTTCGACATTCAGTTCGACCATTCGTGCCTAAACCATTACCATGCAGGAAAGACATGAAGATAGGCCACGTGAGCGCTGTATGCAGCCACCCCATGTGGGCCGCAGATGTTCAGAGACACACAGCGCTGATGTCTGCCGAGCGAACGCTTTGAAGTGTGCCAACTGCAGGGGCCCCACGACTCATCCCAGCGAAACTGCCCTCGGCCAAAAACTGAGAGGGCAGTACCGAGGCAAATGGTGCGAGATGGTGCACGCACTGAGAAGCCACTGCAAAGGTGCGACGACGTCACTCGCACTGAAAACAATCGACAAAGGAGGCAAAGACTGTTGAAGAGAAGGTTCCAAGTGCAACTATAGCTTCGCCAACTCCGCCACCACCTACAGTGAACGCAGAAATCCCACCTTCTAGTGATGCTAGACCTGGAGTCTGCCAGACCTGGCCATCACTACCGAAGTCTTCTATGCGCACTAGGCCAGAAACGTTGCTCCCATCGAAACGTCCAACCCCTATAATTGAGCCAGCGCAACAAGACTCTGACAGCAGTCAAGATCTGCAAGTGATTGTTATGCTCAAGTCCCTGATGAACGACAAGCGCAGTTTGATGACGCGCCTGAACATGCCAGCAACAAACAACACTCTGCAAGTACTGAACGCACTACATCCACTTCTTGCGTCCTTACAAAATTAGGCACCATGGCTCCCCCGAACTTACCTGTTCACAAAAAAGTCAAGCAAGCTTTTATTGTTCAGTGGAATTCCCGTGGACTTCATTCCCGGATTTCAGATATTCAACGCTATGTCTACGAAACTCATTTCCCCATTCTCGTTATTTGTGAACCGAATATATCGAACATTTTGCGAATATTCAGTTACGAGGCATTTTATTCGCATGCGTGCAACAGAACTAGTAAAGTTATCTTATACATTATCTTATAACTAACATACTTGCTTCATCTGGTTTCTCCGAACAATGATAACCAGTATGTCTGCATGACCTGGAAGAGCCGCGTCTTGACGTTTACACTTGTGGCTGTGTACCTGGCGCCATCAAGCCGCTTTGACACGGAGAGACTGAGTGACCTGATGGGAGTCACAAGTGGTCCATTCAATGCCCACCACTCTTTGTGGGGAGGTGTTAGGATTAAACCTCAGAATGCTCGTCACCTTTACCTCGGACCATACCCATCAATGGCTTAATGACGGAACCCCGAAGTATATTAGAGGAGTGAATTAGAGCATCTGCCTGAACTTGACTTTCGTTTCGGAATGCCCTACAAAACGCGGCCACTCGTTTTCAAATATTAAAACCCATGGCAGCGACCACATGCCGACCTACCTTACCATTATCTGCCATGTCACATCTTCCTCAGTACCATGTATGCGCTACATTGACAGGAAAGTTTTCAAGAAAGTTATGGAAGGTGCTTGCGTTGAAGGCTTCTACACGGGTATCGAAGGAAAGATTAAGGAGGCTGTGGAAATAGCAATCCGCTTCTTCAACCCTGCGGCAAACGACACCTATTTTGATACTGAATTACAGCAACTGTGATCGCTACGGCGGCGAGCAAGAGCTTAGATACCGTCGCACGAAGTCGCACCTAGACCTTCGGTATGCCAGGCGCAAAGAAAAGAAGATACAGCGCAGAATACAGACACTTGAGACTGAACGCTGGCGGACTTTTTGCACAACACTGGATCCACGGAAGTCCTTGTCACAAGTTTAGAATGTGATTCGTGGCCTCCGAACATCCCCTCAACAGCGCTACCCGTTCAAATCTCTCGCGCTCTACCAGCGACGCAGGTAGGTTTCTGTAGCTGAAGAATTCTTTGCAAAGATGACTCGCCTCCTAAACCCACCAGCACCGAGTATTGCTGTGATGTTCCACCATTGAGGGATTCCCTTGTGGATCTGTTATTTTCTTTAGAAGAACTCGACGCCGCGCTAGCTTTTGCAGACGGTCGTCATCGCCAGATCCCGACGGTGTGACGTAAGCCGCGTTTACCAACCTTGGCCAGGAGACTCGGCGGGCTCTTGTAGACCTTTGCAACAGGTCATGGTGCGATGGCACAGTTCCCAATGACTGGTAGACCAGCCGGCTCATTCCACTGCTGAAATCCGGATAATCACCCCTCGAGCTTTCATCATATCGTCCGATAGCACTTTCCAGCTGTGTCGGCAAAGTTATGGAATGAATGCTGCTCGCGCGCATTGAGTGGTACTCGAGAGATACCAAGCGTATCCAGTCTTTATGTCAGGTTTTCGACGTGGCCGTTTGTCTATCGACAACGTGGTTGACCTGGTTACATGCGTGCAGGTGCAAACAAATTTTAAAATATTGACTGCGGCGTTGTTTTTGGACATTAAGGGCGCCTACGACAACGTTACACATCAGGCTAGTATGGAAGCATTGCAAACCGCTGAAATTGGAGGTCGTATGTTAAGCTGCATACGCAGCAATTTATCAGAGTGTTTTATCCCGACTCAGGACGGACCAACCTCTTTACATCGGTGCTCACGCGGCGTCCCACAGGGTGGGGTGTTGAGCCTAACCCTGTTCAACTTTGCTCTCATCGGCCTGGCCGATTTGCTGCCACAACCTGCTGAGATGTCCATCTATGCCGATGATATCTGCATTTGGGCGTCAAGTGTGACTCATCCCAAAATCAGTGCGAGACTTCAAACGCCAGCATTAATCCTGACGTCTTACCTACAGGTGGAGGGCCTTAGCATTTCAAGTGAGAAATCCTCTCTTGTGGCCTTCACACTAAAACCAATGTCACACTGCACCGTATCTATAAACGGGAAGACCATTCCCTGGGAAAAAAAGCCGTCGCTTCCTGGGAGTTCTCATCGACAGGAATCTCTCGTGGAGCCCACATCTGAATGATATGAAGAAGATGGTTTGTAGGGTTTAACGTCCCAAAGCAACTCAGGCTATGAGAGACGCCGTAGTGGAGGACTCCGGAAATTTCGACCACCTGGGGTGATATGAAGAAGAGACTACTTGCCATTGTTCATGTTCTCTCCTTCGTGCGGAGAAAGTTATGGGGCGTATCAGTGCACTCGATGCTAAAACTTTATCGATCAATATTTATGCGGTACATGCGGTACAACCTTCCGATATTCAACAACATCACTAAGGCAAACATTCGGACTCTCCAAAGTGTGCAAGCTCAAGATCTCCGCATCTGCCTCAGTTTGCCTAAATTAACCTCAACGCCAGCAACTGTTCTTCCAGCCGGGTGTCACGAAATCTGCGCACATTTTCATCAAGCCGGCACGGCGCGAGGCCCGCGCGGCGTCGCGTGGAAAGCATGTAGAGAAAAGCCCCCTTCCCCGCGCGGGAGAGCGCGTAGCTTTGTACGCGTTGCCGTCACCCTCTTTCCCATTGCCCGGGGAGGATGGCGGTTCATCGGACTGGAATCCGCCAGAAAATTCCAGAATCTTCTATGGGACCTAGCCAATGACGACGCGCGGCTCGATGGGAGGAGAAGGGAGCGCTCTAGCCAACGAAGCTGAGTGTGTGTGCGCGCTAGCTTTGGCGCATGTTAACAGACAGACGCGGCGCGCCCTATTTAAAGAGACCGCGCCGCTTGTGTAGTCAGTCAGTCAGTTCGTCAGTGTTTTGCAACGTGCTCGCCTGTGCTTCGGCTGTACTCCCGGGGATCACCCGCTGCTGGCAAGCCCACGGACTTTCAAGGAAGCTGCGCTCGTCTCGTATGGCGGCCACATCGTGACTCTTGAGGCGTCGGACTGCAACAGTGCCCGGTGAA
The DNA here is from genome assembly GCF_055883805.1 of Amblyomma maculatum. Lineage (NCBI taxonomy): Eukaryota > Metazoa > Arthropoda > Arachnida > Ixodida > Ixodidae > Amblyomma > Amblyomma maculatum. The sequence goes on along the minus strand of NC_139352.1, from coordinate 116,478,701 downwards.
CAATTTGGTGTTTGTTTATGTAACTCTCTCGTGTTTGATCTGTTGTAAAGCCTCTATGTTATTGAATACCTGTGTAAGTGCATACTTAGCGTTTGTTATTCTGTGAACCTCTCGTCCGTGTATTTCAAGTGATCTTGTGTAATCCTTTGCATCGTCTCTTGCTGTACATAAATTGTGTTTTGTTTGTTACTTCTGACTCCGATCCTTACTCTGGTTTGAACCGGCGACCGCTGGGCACCAAACGACCACCCCCTTCTGTCACTACAAGGTAGTTGAATTCCGGCTGAGCTTGCCACGCAGGTCGAGGGCATCTCCTTTGCGACCGGAACAGCTGCCCCCACTCACTGTAAGGGTGTCTGGGAGTGTGCGCACCGTTAAGGGCGCATCGTTAATAATACCCCTAATTATTAACGGGGGACACCGGGCAACATCCTGTCACTGCCTATGTTGCTGTCGAGACCCTGAGAACACACATTCGACACCTCGCACGAGTTCCCAACCACGACCTGGCAACTCGCCCAGCAACTAGACCCTCTACTGCCTTTTCCAAAACCATTGAAGCTCACCGCACTTATCTTCCCTTGCACTTCACCCCTGATTGAAGATCGTGTGCACCCATATGACTCCAACAGGAACCTCTAATTCACCTTTCAATTTCTGGAATAAAGAAGAAAGCTGGGGTACTAATGCCTGCCTTTCAACAAATGACGCTGAATCCCCTTCATTCTAAGCAGAATTGCCGAATACTTATGTACACGGATGGCTCAGCTACATCAGCCAGCTCCGCGGGGTCAGTGGTAGTACCGGCAAGGTCTGCCTTGATAAAGCTAAAGACTACACATCTCACCTCTTCGACTGGCGTGGAACTAGTTGGCCTACGGGGTGCAGTCGAATACATCAGCCAGGAACTCCCCCAAGAAAGATCAGTTTTCACTGACTCCAAAGCAGCGCTTCAAGGCATGCAAGCGGCACTTCGACATGGTTGAAATGAACAACTAATTGCAGAGATCCGCACGCTGCACCACGCCACAATATCCAAAGGTCATGACATCATCTACCAGTGGTTGCCAGGACACTGTGGCATTGCAGGAAATAATCAGGCGGACGACGCTGCCCGTTCTGCTCACAACGATGGACATACAGTCCAAATTCCGGTAATGAAAGCTGACGCGGCGAGCGGGCTTCGTTGTTTGGCTGTGCAGCTGACACATTCAGCGTGGAAGAGCGGAGTGTTCTCCAACCGTCACCTCAAGGAATCGGACCCCGGACTGCGCCTGCGTAGTCCCAACCACACAACACGTCGTTAAACAACGGTACTGTGCCACCTATGGCTTGGCGTTGCTTTTGCAAACAAATACTCTTTCCTGGTCGGGATGGCTGAGGGCCCTGCTTTTGAATGATGTGGCGTTGACGAAACGATTGAGCACCTCCTTTGTGAGTGCCCTGTTTTTGCAACTGAAAGACATACGCTGCGTACTGCATTGGATCGTCTGGATGCTCACCCCTTAACGGAAAGGAAGATCTTGGGACCATGGCCCCAAACATTATTTGCTCTCAAAGCCTACAAGGCACTTCGCTTTTAGGAGAGACTAGCCTGATTTACAGACTGTCACTTTCTCACCTCCTCTTCTCTTCTACCCTCCCTTTTAATCCCCATTTCCCTTCCCCAGTGCAGGGTAGCCAACCGGAATTCATTCTGCTTACCATCCCTGCCTTCCACCTTCATTTTCTCCTCCTCCTCCTACTCAATTTGTGGTATTCGTTATTCTTCTCAAGACACTGCTTCCTCCGCAAGGGTGTTTTCCAGATCCACTCTAAGGTATCTTTTTATCTCCTCCTAGGTTGTTTAATTGGAGCATTTAATATTTTTCACGTTGCAATACACCCATGAGCTGCAACTGAATCTGACACGAGCGTGAATTTTGTCTCGGCTCACAGGAAAGGGTCCCTTTCCTGTGATTGACATCACTTCAGAGGAGCGCGCAGCCTTCTCCACTTCCTCGTCTCGGCAGCTTGATGTCTGGGCTCGAAGCGGTAATTATGATATCAGCTGGGTAAAGATCTCACCTATCACCACCTCTCCTCTGGGTCATAGGAAACACCCAGAATATGGCTTCGTTGTCTGATTCTCATTTTGCGGTGTTCCTATTTATCATGCGAAGCTGCATTCATAACGTTTAAGGAACAAACAGTGCGGTACTAAATAATGTCGCAGAGATAACACAAAAAGCAAAAACCAATCCAGTCTTGCATGAGGGAAGTTTATGCTTCCACGTCTCAGATATTTGCCCCTGAAATTGGTATCGGTATCCTTTCTTGAAAACCAAGAACAGTTTTCGAACTCATCTTTGTTGTCCTATTGCCGCGGAGTACCCCTCACTCTATCGCCACTCAGACCTGGGCTCCTGGCCCCGGTTCTAAAATTAACAGAGGTCTTGCACAATTAAACAAGGTAGTCAGAGAAGCTTCACAGCGTGGTTACGTTTGGTAGAACTCTTTCATACCCGATTTCGTAGCGCAGATCATCGCCCCTTACGCTCATGGCTGGCTCCGAGTGGAGGCGCGGTTGCTCCTCGTCTTATACGTGTGTTTCTGGAGGAAATATTTACGTGTGCTATGAGATTTGTTTCATGAGGGAAACCGAAATATTGTTGAATGTCGACTTGCAGATTATAAGATTGAGCGTTTGATGGCTATATGAGAAGAGGCTACGAGCTACGATACCTGCTCAGCACGTGAGGTACAAACTTCGACGGTGCCTATTGCACTGTATCGAACACCATTTATTTTTCTGAATTTTTGCATTGGATTTAATTACAAATAAAACAAGTGCTTTAGTGTAGAATGCGGTGCATCATTTTTAGTTAGCTATTTTAGATAAATGGATCGACACAACGAAAATAAAATTCCAATGTCTGACCAATCCATAGCATTGGGTTGATACATACGCATGTATTTTGGTGCTGTCCAGTAATTAAGCGGAAGCTTAGAGAGGCAGAGTTGAAGAATCTAATCAAAGTGATAAAAACAAAACCTTCCTAACTGTCGAGTATCACTGGAGAAGCAGCAGATATTGGATTGCGGTGCACGCTGTCCCATCGGACTCCTGAGTTTAAGCTCCTTCTGGAGCGGCAACTTAGCGGCTTAGAGGAAAAGGAAACGCTGGACAGAAATGTAGAGTTCTAGAACAGCGGAGATTTTCAGAAATCCAAAAAGCACAGCAAAGAAGGCTCTCTATCAAGAAATAGGAGCACGAGAAAGAATTATGCTCTTATCGCACACAAATTGCTCCGATAGCAGTGGACAAAAGGTGATTTCGGAATAGGAATTAGTCGTTCGTAAGCTAAGCAAGGCCGAGAGGCGCGATAAAGAATACTTAAATGTAGATTTCCTAGTCCCTAAAACATTGTATATATAAAAAACAGCCAAAACTGAAAGAAGTGGAACGCAAAGTAGTGCCACAGTTTTGTTTTTCTTAGATGCAAAATCATAAAAAAATGAGAATTTAGGCTAGCAGTGAATTAGAGAGAGAAATCGAGCACTTGGTTCCTGTTGCCTTTTCACATACAATAATTAGCTTGTTCTTAAGAAAGTTTGTGCGACACACTATTGTGTCCTGTATTGCGGGATTCACTGCTTATCTCATCAGAAAGAGCAAAAAAAACCTGCGATAACAGCAAAAAGATGGCGGACACCTTAGGAGGAGAGTGGACTTTTCATCACAACTTTATTTCTGTTGCATATCAAATTCTTGATCTTTACGGTGAACACGAATACTTTTTAGAGCGCAGCTCTTTGGCGTCCGTTCATGGGTTTCGCGTCGGCGTCGGCGTCGGCCTCGTAACCAGCTCCGCCCCCCTTTCATCCCCCCAGCGCCAGCAGCGACCGACTGATACCGCTGGATGCCGCTGACGCCGCTAGAGAGTCAAGATAACGTGACTGCATAGAACACCGTAGCCGCCATGCAGAAAGAGGAGGGGAGGGTCCCCCCCCCCCTGTTCCTGTGTGGCGGATAGGGTGCTCTTCAGTTGCCGACGCGCCGGTTATTTCACGTAGGCCCCGGCACGTCGACGAATACGTGACCACCTTCCCACGGCTAGACCTGGTTCTTGGCGCTGCGGAAGCGAGGGTATCATTGTTTGCGTCGGAATCGGCGGCGTTGTCCCTGAAACCAACTCCGCAGCTGGGGTTGACTCACTATCGGCTTCAGCAGCATCAGTCAGTCGCTGCTATCTCTTCCCTCCTCCCTTTGTCGCGTTGTCCGCTTGCTGCGCGCGCTTCTGCCCCCATCGTTTGCCGCTGGGTGTACACGCCGCCCCCCTCCCCCCTCTTCCTGCGAGTCTCCGGTTGTCAAAGCGCCGGCTCGAACTTAATTCCTTTCTTCGCTCCTCCTCCAATGCAACCCCTGTGCGGTGGCAATCAGAGAGCCAGATCGGTGGCGGCGGATCTGTATATGTGCACCGCCCGAGCCGAAATTGCCGCTGCCGTTCGCCACTGCGAAATTATCTGCCAGTTCTTTCTGAGCCATGAGCGAGACGACCGGTGAAAGTCCTCCGTCTGCTGCTGCTGCTGCTGCTGCTGCTGCTGCTGCTGCTGCTGCTGCTGCTAGCACACGGACGCCTCTTCGTTTCGCCTCCATCGAAACGCAGCCGCCGAGATCGGGTTCGAACCCGGGAATTCCGGACGGTAGTCGGGCGTCTTACCACTGTACCACCCCGGCGGGGCCGTTAAAGATCCCCAGGTGGTCGAAATTACTCCGTAGCCCTCCACTACGGCTCCTCTTTCTCTTTTTCCACTTTCACTCCCATCTTCCTTTCCTTACGGCGCGGTTGTGGTGTCCACAGAAAAACAAGTAAGATAGTTACCGCGCCTTTCTCTTCATATAAATAAATCAGTTTTTTTCTGCTCTGTCTGCACGGGAAAGCGGAGGTGGCTCAGCTACAGAGCCAGTAGCAGGTGCGTGTATTTTCTTTTCCTTCTTCCTACAGCCAAAACAACTCCACATTACTACTACATTATTACTGGCGGCTTGCGATCACATCTCATTTGTCTTGGTAGTCAGATAAACATTAATAGTTCTTTTACACGTTAAGCGTTATACTCACATCAGTCTTTATATAATAATAATTTGTTTACAGAAAAGAAAGTCTGTACCACCTTTTATCTGTCGACACCTGACCCGGAAGGAAGGAAGATGCAAATGAAAGCGGAAAGAGAAAAAGGTGTGCCGTAGCGCAAGGATCCCGAGTAATTATATGGGAAGGGTGGCAGTGCCTGGCTCTACGGGGCTGGGGCGGTAGGTCAACGCGCCTGCAGCGGGGGCTAGCCATCCACCGAATTTTATTTGTTGTAGGCCGTCATTGCACCCGCCACCACTTAGGTGGTGGACGACGGCTGTTGCAGCACGCGGTTTTCCGTCCCTCTTCTTTTTCTGTCTTCTCTACTTCCTCTCTTCTGTCCGCGCGAGGAAGCGGAGGTGGCTTCGCTACAGAGCCAGTAGCAGGCCCTTGCACTTTCTTTTCCTTCTTCCTAGAGCCACAACAACAACATCGCGGGCGGGCGGGAGGGTTTACTGGTAAGAGACTCCCCTGATGGGGCTGGGGGGTCTCTGACGTATTAAAGCGAACGACGCCTGCAAGCAGTATAAAAAAATCTGCGACAGCAAAGAAATTATCGCAGCGCCACTGGAGTGAGCTACACAAACATACCGACCACAACGGCGTGGGCTGGGTGACCTAGAACGAGGAAAATACGTGACCGGGAAGGAAGCAGGTGTTCCTCGCCTGAGTCCACTTTGGCCGCAGTGTGCTCCTGGGGAGTGGCTGCGTGCCACCCTGAGGTCTAAGAGAATTTGTCTGAGGGATGTGACATTGCCCTTTGTTATTGTTTCACAGACTCACAGTGAGGGAGAGAGAGAGAGAACAGCAATGTCGATTCCAACTCTAAGGGGGAATTGCATGAACAGCGTCAAAGATCTGCAGGATGTCATTAGCCGACAGCTGACATCGATTGCGATGAAGGGGGCAGCTTGTAATAACAGATATTGAAGGGGCTACTCAATTCATTCCACATTTAAGGTCTATTGATTTTCTTCGTCTTTTCTTAATACAGAAAATAGATCATGCGTTTGTAAACGACAGCGTTCACCGAATTTACCTAAAGCTGTCACGATTATGGTCCGTGTCCGGGTATCAAGGCCCCCAAGTCTAAGAGAGGTTACAGAATGAAAGGTGAATTTATGCATTATTTGTAGTCATGTTACAGAGCACAAAAATATCAACATGGGAGACGAATGAGACTGTCTTTGCACGGCGACGGCCAGGGAGACCCCGCCACGTCCGCTCCATGCGACCAGAACTGCACTCGATGACGCTCGCGACGGTCTCCCCCGACGAGCGGCAGCGCCTTTGTTTATACGTTCGGAATCCGCTGGCATTTGAACTGTCCGCTCCGGAGACAGAATTTGGGGGCGGCACAAAAGGTCCAATAGCGAGTGCACTCGTTTCCCGCAGCGAAGTAATGGGAAAGTTCTAGAAGGGCGTGCCTCCATGATGCCGGTGTTGGGCAGCTCCGCGCCACGTCTAAGTCGTGTCGAAATACGCCCGATGCCGAGGCTTCTCCTCAGTGCAGCTTAGTCCGGCGCAGCACCGGGGTTTGTAAAGGGGCATCATGCTATAGCCGCGGCACTCGCTTGATCGCAGTCATCGACCACTGCAGGAGCCGCGGGAACCACGGCTAGAAGCCCAATCATAACAAGGCTAAGTGAAAAAACGGTCTCTCTCTCAGTTCTACTGGTAAGCTGTTAAAATTAATCGAAAGCCCCCCCCCCCCCCCCTGCTTTCCGTTACCTCGCTGCTCTTCAAGGTAAGGGTTGATGGGTGCAGAGCTTTAGCGCAGTACTAGCGTACGTACATCGCTAACATTATCGCGATGGCGTCGCGCAATAGGCAGCACGAGTATAAGTATTGATTTCATGTAGGAAAAAATGCGTTATTCGCAATCTAAATTGAAATTGCAGTCTGCGCGTGTGCACCAAAACTGTGCGTGATTAACGCTAAAGGCTAAAGGGAGGGATTTATTTATTATTTGTGTTTACAGATACTACGATCCGCAAGAAATTTTAGCAGGTGGCGATATGGCAAAGAACAAAAATGATCCCAGGCAACAAATCAAAGAAGACACATGCACATGGCTGCACTCCACACATTTCGGTGACTCTACCACCACCTTTTATGCCATGTGACATACTCAGTCCATAAATAAATAAATAAAAAGACAAAATACAGTCAATACAAAGAAATGACATTGTTGTCAACATAATGCACTGCAAAAAAGCAAAACACAAGAAGAAAAATAGGTGTATTTGAGCTTTTCGGCCTTCAGAAGTAATCGGTGATAAACAATGAAAAGAAATGTTACGTTTCTCTTGTATTATTTAGGATACTTCAATCAGTTACAGTTCTGGGAAGTAAGAATAGTTAAAACAATTATAGTGTTTTAATATTATTTACATAAACATTCTATAAAATTTCGACTAACTTTATCCAGCTATTTCTTGTTAAGTAGACAAAACACCTTCCTGAATACCTCTAAGCCTGTCATATGCATAATCGATACCACTACTCCACCATTTGTTTTTACATTATTTCACATAACTGCCTGCCCTGCCCGATCGTACTCATCTCTTCCATCGTTGTGCCCACTCTGTTCCCGCAACAGAAAATCTCCTACTGCTCTCCGCGTTGCACATCAACAGCGAGGTCTATTTACTACGAGAGATTGCTTGCAGCATACCTCAAAAGTATGTTTATAGCTTAACCTAGGACTTATAGGCTCCCCATATGAAGTCAAGGAAAAGAATGCATCATATCTATTTATTTATTTATTAATACTGCAATCTCCTCCGTTGATTTTAGCAAGGTGGGACACAGTACATATGTAAAGAGTACAATAGTTAATCATGTAAAATAAGAAAACAAAGAAAACAAATCAATGCAAATGCGATTTACGGAACTCGAAGTTTGCGGTCTGTATATTTTTAAACAATGTTTAAATCAAACGCCGACAGTGATGATTTCAACGCTTGGTCATCAGTAAATCGATTCCATTCTTCTACAGTTCGTGGAAAGAAAGAATACTTTAAACAATTGTTACATGAGGTAAATGGGGTTATTGTACGACTATGTCCCTGCCTAGTAGCATAACTAAAAGAAAAAACTATATCTCTGTATGAGGCTGTTAATAAGCTGTAACAGAAATTTAAGAGATCATATCCAGCTTTTTTGCTTTAATGGTGGCAGGTTTGCTTTTGTTAAGAACTCTGTTACTGAATTACGTCCAAACCTATCGTAAATGAAGCGAACTGCTCTTCTTAGCGCGCTTTCTATCTTCTTAATGCTAGCTTTAGTGAAAGGGTCCCGAATGACGCTGCATAGTCTAGAATTGGCAGAATTATGATTTTATAAGCGATTAAGCGTACAGCGGGAGTAGAAAGTTTCAAAGCTCTTCTCGGGTAAAACAACTTCAATTAGCAATAACTAATACATATTCAAGGTGCTTAGTCCAGTTGAGGTTATTAGTTATCCAGAGTCCGAGGTACTTGCATTGTGGTACTTTGGAAAGAAAATATTATAAGCCGTGTAAGGAAACTTTAATTTATGTTTTTATGTGTAATGGACATGAAAACAGTTTTGTCAAAAGTAATCTCCATTTGCCATGCTTTACAAAAATGATACAACGTTTTGAAAAGCATTGTTTAAAATCTTCTGGTCAGCTGTGTCGACTATTTCGGAGTACTATACACAGTGATCAGCATAAACCTTAAAAAAGGATTCTTGTTGGGCGAGTTGGTGGTTCATGATGGTAAAACAGCGCGTAATACGCCTGTGTGTTCCTTCTTTGTCCTTCGTATTACGCGCTGTTTTACCATCTTAACGTAAGCTGAAATCCCTTGCAGAACATTAATAGTAAAGAATGAACCGAAGCGGTTCAAGAACCGAGCCGTGGGGAATGCTAGAGTCTACTGAACGTCTTTCAGAGTAAGGGTCACTGAAAACAACAAATTGTTCTCTTTCTTCAACGTATGATGTAAGCCAGTTCACCAGCCGCGAAATTTTTAGCCTCTTGTCCAATTTGTGGAGTTTTTTTGTGCGAGAGCTCGCCGTAAGCTTTTTTAAAGTCCTTAAAATTTGCATCTATTTGCTTCCCCTTATTATTTTTTTTCATGAAATCATGCACTGTTAGAACTAATTGTGTAGTTCTAGAGAATCCTTTTATGGAGCCGTGTTGATGCTCTGTTAATATATTATATTTAACCAATAATTCTACGATATGATTATGTATTTTGTGTTCTAAAAGTTTGCATACTGTGAATGTTAAAGAAATTGGACGGTAGTTTTGAACGCAGTGCTTTTTTCCTGTTCAACGCACCGGCTTCACACGGCCAGTTCTCCAGTCTCTCGACATTTGTCCCTCGCACAATGACCTAGTGAACATAACGCGCAAGTACTTCGCTGTCCATTCAGCATACAGCTTTAAAATCGCATTTGGAATGTTGTCCGTGCCTTAAGACTTTTTAAAGTTGGGATTTAAAAGCATGAATAGTATGCCTGGTCCACTTATTTGAACATCGGGAATAAGTGGCAGAGGTAATTCAAAATGTGTAATTATAGCATTATCCTTAGTAAATGCGGATTTAAAGTGTATGCTGAACGCGTGTGCTATTTTTTTCCCATCGTAAAAGGCATCCCTATCAACATGAAATAGATCGCATTCTTTCGAGGTTGGAGATATAGAACGCCAATAGTTTTCTGAAGCTGTGGTTACAAATCTTGGTAGTGATTCACCATAGTATCTTTGCTTATCGGTATATACTTGACATCTAAATTGTGAGCAAAGTTCATTGAGTTTTTTCTGGAGGGGCTGCGATCTATGGATTTTTAATTGTTTCTTTACATTTTTTAATTTACATTCAAATCTCAAAGCCTCAAGAGAAATCCGAGGGTTATTACCATGTGCCTTTTTGTTTACCAACGGGACAAAGCAGTCAATGCACTACAACTAATTTTTTAAAGCTGCACCAAAGCGAGTCTGCATCTTTTATGCTACTTGAAAAGTCATCGAAGTTTAGAGAATCTGTGTCAGTAATTGATACATCATTAGCTCGAGAAAAGTTTCCGTAAGACGAACTGTTTGTTGTAATATATGAGACGGTGTCTGCAATAGTAAGTATTACAGCCTCGTGGTCCGATATTCCAGGTAATATTTCGCAATTTGTTTTATCGGAAATGAAACCGCTGACAAAAAAAAGGTCAAGAGTCACCTTGAACTCGCGTGCTTTGTTCTACAATTTCAAAAAATCAAAGGAAAAGGCGATGTCCAACATTACTCCCTCAAGGGAGTTATGTTATTTAAGAGAAAACGTTGCCCATTCGATACTAGGCAAATTAGAATCTCCTGATAATATAATACGGTTATTAGATTTTACATTTCTGCAAAGATCTTGCTTCAGATTGCCTAATACGTAGGTGGTAGAACTAGGAAGCCTGTATATTGCTGCAATAACATATCGAACATTTGCATGGTACGCTGTACAGAAAATACACTCTGGTACATCAAGCATTGCGAAAATTCGCAAGGATGATTTGAAAAGAAGGCTATCGCCTCCTTCTCTAATATGACTTTTTTTTCTGTACGCAGTATAACCATCAGGAACAAACTCATTGTGATGTACTGTGTCGTTAAGCCAAGCCTCCGTCAAAACTGCTATATCTGGATCGCGCAAAAGCAGAGGAGCCTCCAATTCAGTAGTCTTATTCAGAACACTCCTACAATTGATAGTTAATATTTTCAGTACCCGAGGTCTCTTCGTCCGACGTCAGTTTGTTTTTGCTCGTGCTTTAAGCTTCAAACGCAACCCTGTCGTTTCGTACCAACCAAAAAGGACACTGTCAGTGCTTAGTTTATCGAAGATCAGCTTTGCCTTGGCTACGTCTGCTGCTTCTTCTTCGCAGCTTTTTGACAATTGTTTACGTATTTCCCGCACCCGCTTTGAATAGTCATCAGCTATTGATAGCACGGAGTCTTTGAGCTTATGACAAGATTGCAATACTGGCATTTTTTTTCACGGAAGTCAAGCAGCTTAGTTTCAAAAGGACAGGACGTATTCAGTTTTCTTCCTTTTTGCCTAGTCGATGACATCTTTCTACTCCATTGAATGTTAAACCGAGCTTTCCCAAAAAAAACGACATCGGTCACATTTTTTTTTCCAGTTCCAGGCTATAATCCCCGCTGACCTCCTCTACACCGTAGATAATCAAGTTGTTTCTCCTGTCTCTCTTTTCGAGATCGTCCATCTTGTTCCTAAATGAAGCGAGTTGTCCCCGAAGATCTAATATAGGGGTTTCTATATCTTTTACCTTCGTGGCTTAGACATTTATGCTGGATACTTGTGTCTCACTACCATCAATGCGCTCATTTATAGGGGAAATTGTTTCTTCCATTTTGTTCTGGAAAGCCTGCAGGCTCTCCAGAGCTAGTAATTTAAACAGCATTTCATGGTCTAATGGACCAGGATTTGCTTCAATGTCACCACAAGACAACAGATCTTTCGATGATGGGGTATATCAGACTACGTGCTCATTGATACATGTGCGCGGCACGGCATAGAAGAAGCATTTCATTCGATATCTAGGAAGGGCATCTATTACAAGATCCTCAGCATGTGCACAGCGTCATTCCTTTCTTAAAGCGCAACAAACTTGAGAAACAGAAGTGCGGTGAACAATAAATATGCTAATGGCATATCCTGCAGATACGCAGGCCTGCTATCTGAAGGATCACAGTCCTTCAGATAGCAAATCTTGTTCTATGATTCTTTTTATACATACCCGCGCCAGACTGCAAGCATCATGCTCCCTTTCGTTCTGTCGTTTTAAGGCGAAATACTTTCCAGGCTCCTGCAACGAAATCCCGCACACAAAACGGGCGCAGGATCTGTGCTTCGGATCTGTGCATGGGATTTGTGCGCTGATGTGGCACATGTCATTCGTCGTGATGACGCCATCAGAAAAATAAAAATCCTGTCTCCACCGAGAATCGAACCTCAATCCCTTGGATTCCCAGCCAGCGGGCTTTACCCAGCTGAGTCACGCGCGGGATATATTTTTTTCTCTACTGCATGGAAGTACTTCCAGCGCATACCGCAACCTGTCATATACGGTTCCATCAGTATCGAGCTCTCACTCTGCCCACACATCAAAATTCCGGGATCGTGAAAGGCGCATCGTAATTCTCTTTCTCTACGTCCGAAAGATAGCAGCAATGACCATGAAGCTGCAATTAGTGATAATGACAATTACGGCATTATCAATGATAATGACGATGCATTTAGTTGATAATGATGAGAGTAAACGTAATGCACCGTGTGCACCAGCCAGGCTTAGGCGTTTCCATTTCTGGAGGAGGAGGAGAAGGAAAGGAGTGTTGAAGGCAGGGCAGTGTAGATTACTCAGTGCTTTAGGAATATTTGTGATGATTTGCTTCAGCAGCGCTTGAAAGGTCTTGCTTACTGATTAAGTCAGCACAAACATACTAATGCACTGGCGCACATAATGATAGCTTGTTTAAAAAACCGCGAAAAACTGCGAGATACAACGCCAGAGGAGAGAAGGCTAGTGAAATGCAATGGACACGTACAGTATTGAAGAAACCTTTAGCAGCTAACTCAAATTAGAGGCTAGAAACTGACGTGGCACACAGGATAACATCAACGGCCACTGGATGAAACCCAAATGACGGCCGCGCAGAAAAGCTTAGTTGAGCGCGAAATGCAAAGCGACCCCAGCGGGGAGCATGCCTAATGCTGGAAGTACTTTCATACAAAAAAGGTTAACAAGAGTGAGTTAATAAACAGGAATGTTGAAAGTTTTAGCTCAAATAATTCGGTACCTAGACATCCCCACTTTCACTGAAAGTACCTGGGATTTGCATCCGGTTCTCCTGCACGGAAGGGGGACTCAGTTGGCAATCAGCGCCGCTATAACGTGCGGTGCAAGTGGCCTTCATCAGGATTTCACGGTGGCTAAGCTGCTGAGCGCACCTGCGTCAGATGCACGCGACGGGTCTGACCCGTGGCTCATCTTAACCGGAATGAGGAGGGAGCAGGAAGCAAATAAAGAGAAAATATAAAGACGAAGCTCTGCATGTAGCCTGTGCTCTTTGAGAGAAAAGGATTCGGCGGGCTGCGCGGAGGCGGGAAGTTTTTCCGCACTAGCGGTTCCCATTTAAAGTTGTCGTTTTTCCATGCTATTTTTGTTACCAGCTTGCGTTTCAGTCAATATGGACTTTGATTCTAAAAGGAAACAGGCGAATAGAGCTGCAGTTCTGGCTCTTAGGGTAGACAATGGCTAACAAGTCTAAATGACCAGTGAGAAGTGACCGCAATGGTAAAAAAGAAATATCAGGGTACAAATTCTCCTTTAAAAGAACGAACATTATAGCAAGGTGTCACCCATCTTAGTTAAAAGGCACAGAAAGTTTATTCCACTCAAGAACACAAAAGGGGTAAACAGTAAAAGTCGAGTATTGTTTGCAATAACTACTTAAAGCGCCTGTTCTTGGCCGCTTTCCTGCACATATCCATAATGGACCAGAGAAGGACAGAAAGACGCACCACGATGCTCAACTGTATATCCTTAACTATAATATTAGCCATTCCTTAGGAACACTTCCCTGAGATTTTTTCCATGGTCTACGGTCGGTGACCAACTTCAAAAAGACCAACTTCAAAAAGGTAAGCTGAAGAGGTAAGAGCTTCAAAAGGTAAGCTGCAACCTGTCCGGTGTCGTACCTGCTGTGAAACGTCCTCTCTCTTCATTTTACTTCTTGGTTTTCATTATGTTAAGTTTTTTCTCAACCCGACAGACTTGCCAAAATATTTTAGCCCATTTAAAGCGAGCAGCTCATAATAAAACAGTCAGGCATTACCGGTTTACTGAGTTGTCGAAAGCGTCTATTGGATCAGCTGACGCTCGCCAGCTTTATTTGCGCGCGGTATATGGCTTGTGTCGAGAAGCCGCACTTCTCGCTCTTGACCTTGCTTTACCTCAGTACGTGCAACACAAGGGCAGGATTGCTATTGTGGGCCATTTCCTTTTATGGGCGACAGTCCTTACTCCTCACATCAATGAAAGAGGGAAACTGAGAATACAATAATTGTATAATGTAATGAATTGTTTATATCAAAGCGAGAAACACATTTTCATAGGCCTTCATCAACACATTCAGCCCAACCCACAGTTTGCTCAGTCTGGTATCGGCAAATTGGCGCCCAGAAAAAATTCTACTTTTTGCAGAGATAGGAAAGATAAAAAAAAACAAACATATGAATACCACCATCGTTTAAAATGTCCTTAGTAGAAGTTCAGAACGAGATTGAGCATCACACTTCACGAGTAATCAGGCGCAGTTAAAAAAATTAGTAAGGGAATGCGTCAATTGGACGACCGTTTGCAAGCCAGAGCACTATACACAACCACTATTGAGGGCCCCTCGCGGAGCCGCCAACGTTATTCCCGGTCGTTCCATTCTGCAGCCGCTAACGAGAGGAGCGGTGCTTAATAGCAGGTGCGTTTTAAACAACCACTTTTCGTTTTATTCTGTCCCAGCTTGGTAGAACGGTTTCAGTTAGAACGTACATGTGTAGTGGTGTTCCGTGCTCTTCTACTAGGCAGAACTGCCCGAATGAACTAAAACCCTTCGACGTGCGAATTAACTCCCTCACCGCATCCCTCAATTCTTCTCTCCCTCACTACCTAAGTCCTCCCTTCTCTGATTCTCCTTTCGGCAAGCCACAATGCTAAAGAAGCGCTGCTCTCTCTGCGTGAAGCCGTGACTTGGCGACAGGAAAATATTGAACGGAGGGGAGATGGTGGAGTACTAAGCTTTTATTTGAAAGAGGCGGGTAGGCAGTCTATGCTTTTAACATTGCAGTATATGTTTCAAGAATTTATTGGTGGAAGGACTGTACTCGAAATGCTGCAGCTTTAAACATTGAAAGTTTAAAGTGGTGATGTGAAAGTACTGTCTGCCATAGGCTACGAACTCTAGGCCAAACACTGTGATTAAAAACTTTAAATTGATGTGTGATGATGTGCTCCGAACTGCTGGCGCGAGCTCGACATTGGACGTGGTTGTGGCAAAGAACAGTGATGTAATAAAGAGCAATGGGAACTTATTGACACACGCGGTCCGTTAATTTTCGTCTCAAAATTGCTCTATTTATAGTTCATTATTAATCACAGTTATTTTGGAAACGCATATGTACGGCGGGAAAATTTGTACCGAAAAATACAAACTTTTCTTGCAATGCCATGCACCAGTGTCGCATTGACGAAATAATGATACTATTAACGTGCGAAGTAGCGTCGTCAGGATTAGGGCCGCAGGAAACACTATATAAGAAAAGCATTTCCCCATTATTTAGTATTTATGAAAGCTATAATATTTCCACGTCTTCTTGACAATATCATAATTGACCATACATACACGCAAGAAAGCAAACGCACACTACAACGATTCTGCGCGCGCATACCAGCAGACACACACACACACAATAATGTCAGTAGCATCCAGTGGGCGAGGAAGCATCTGTGGTTAGCTTCACGCCAATGAAATCATTAATTTGTTCTTTAAAATGGTTGCTTATTGCATAAACCAAACACTTGAAATTCAGCTGGACTTACTGGACCAAATCAAACAGGATTACCTAGTGTGATCTCTTGGAGTGAGATTCAGTTACCGCAGTCAACTGCTGTGACCCGCCACTTGTGTAAATTGTAGCAGTATGTACCACTGAAGTTATTCATTCGAGGAAACTATACCAAACCGAACTAAGTGAGTAAGTGAGTGCAGTACACCATTCACAAATCAAACCTAACTATAAACTGGAGTAACTCTCTGAACAAAACTGCAATATTAACTGGTCGCGTAAGCTAGTAATGCAAGCTGCAGAAACCATCTTCAAAAGAAACCTACTATAGAAAGCTACTAGACACGCTGCAGGTACCAGTGGCATATTCGGCGACCATTCCGACTGAATACGAGGCTTTTAGGTTAATGCGATATAAGAATAGATCAGCTCTGTCTTTGGTGTGTTTGAAAACCTAAGATTTTCTCTAAGTTCATATTACGAGTTCCCCGAGCACAGTGGCCACCCATCCTTCATGCAGCTCGCGATCTTCCAGAGTCCCACGACGCATTTTACAAAAGATAATGACGGAAGCATTCGAAGCAAGCGTAGATGGTTGTATCCCAACCAATACGCAACAAACACGTTTGAGCACTATGTATCTCCGAATGTCAATCTCTGCTCGGTCTGCAAGCCGGATGTGGAGCCATATTATTAACCGCCTCCTCTTTGGCGTAGCTCAACAGTCTAGTCACAGTGCATCCGGCGGATGTCATATGCTGACGGCAAAATTGCAACCAAGAGTCATAGCCGTTAATCCACGTCCACGGCCCCCGAAGGAGTAGGTCGAATATGCCAGTAGTCTGAGATGCAATTCGCGTAGGTGAATGCATGGCTGCGCCTTTTGAGAGTCTGGATGTCAGTTTCCCCTCGATGAGAAATGGGCTGATGCTCAACTGCGTTGTGCATCTCTTCACTTCTTAATTATAATGCATCGCCTGGTTTTGGAGGAGAGTGTGCGGTGACAGAACACGGAACGCGCCAACGAATTAGGTCACAATAATGGCTCCATGGTCGGCTGTCAAGTCGTTCTAGCAGCGCTCAAGTCGAGAATCATTCAAGGCCCTTCGGGACACCGAGTCCATCTTTTTGTCCGGAGAGCGCAGAGGCTGTGGATGCGCAGATCACACTAAAGTTCGATAATGTTAAAAGTGTGAAAATCGAGGTTACTGAACGAGTAAAAAAGCATCCTAGGGTAGAAATATAAACATCCAGTTTATCTTTATCTCTGGTTATTTCAATGGTAAAATTCAACATTCTATATTTATAAACGCTAGAACCCTAGATAGTGAAGCTAGTTTAGCAGTCCTATTAGAGGAACTAGAGAGTGTAAAATGGGATGTCATAGAGCTTATCGAGGTTAGGAGGCCGAATGAGGCATATACTGTACTGAAGGATGGGCATGTACTGTGTTATCGAGGTTTAAAAGAGAGGCGACAACTAGGAGTAGGTTTCCTTGTCAATAGATATATAGCTGGTAACATAGATGAATTCTATAGCATTAATGAGAGGGTGGCAGGCCTCATAATTAAACTTAATAAGCGGTATGAACTAAATGTTGTACAGGCCTATGTACCTACATGTAGTCATGATGACCAAGCAGTAGAAAACTTCTATGAAGATGTAGAATTGGCAATGCGGAAAGAGAAGACGCAGTATACTGTACTATTGGGCGACTTCAATGCCAAGGTGGAGAAAGAGCAGGCATGACATCAGGCAGGGGGGGATTATGGCATTGGTTCTAGGAATAGCAGGGGGGAGTTACTAGTTCAGTTTGCAGACAGCAATAACTTAAGAATCATGAACACCTTCTTCACCAAACAGAAGAACCGAAAGTGGACATGGAAAAGCCTTAACGGGGAGACTAAAATGAAACTGACTTCATCATGTGTTCTAACCCCGCCACTGTGCAGGACGTAGAGGTAATCGGAAAGGTGCGATGTAGTGACCACAAGATGGTAAGGACTCGAATTAGTCCAACTCCTGAAAGGGAACGAAACAGATTAGTGAGAAAGAAGTTCAACGAATAAGCGCTGAGGGGGAGGGCAGAAATGTTCTCGATCTCGCTGTAGAATAAATATTTAGCTCTAACCGAGAATGACGACATTAGCCTAGAAGCAATGAACAATAATTTCAAAGGTATCAATACTGAGTGCGACGTAGAAGTAAGCGGTAGGGTAGTTAGAGAGGATATAGGCAAGTTGTCTAAGGAGAGGAAAGAATTGATTAATAAACGCCAAAGTATGGAATCTTCCAATCAATCAGACCAGATAAAATTGGTCGAGATATCAAAGCTAATCAATAAGCGCAAAGTGGCCGATATAAGGAAGTATAACATGGAGAAAATTGAGCAGGCTGTAAACAATGGAGGAAGCCTTAAAGCGATGAAGAAGAAATTGGGCATAGGCAAAACTCAGATGTATGCGCTAAGGGACAAGGCGGGCAATGCAATCATGAATATGGACGAGATGGACAAGACAGTCACAGTAGCCGGAGAATTCTATACTGATCTCTGCAGTAGCCAAAGAACTCAGGGCAATAATGAGAATGGCTGTAGGGAAACGCAGTCAGAGGTTCCACCAGTGAATAAGGACGACGTTGAGAAAGCGTTAGAAACAATGAAAGTGAGAAAAGGAGCTGGAGAAGTTCAGGTAACTATATATTTCTTGAACGAAGAGTGGGATATTATGCTAAAGAAACTGGCCACCCATATACTCAGTGCCTGGTGTCATCGACGGTACCGGAGCCATGGAAGGATGCGAACAATACCTTGATAAGAAAGGGGACGCTAAGGAACTGAAAAGTTACAGACCAATCAGCTTAATATTAGTCTGTTGTGTATAAAGTGTTTACTAAGGTAATCGCTAATATAATCAGGACAGCCTTCCCTATTGCAAAAATCAGCGTTCCACTTTCGGTATAATTCCACACTCTGTTTCTTTTCCATCGAATTTCTCCAATTTTTACCTTCTGTGTTTTTCACCTGTTGCCTAATGCTCTTTATTTCTCCGTCCTTGTGACTAGCATACTTACTAGTCAGTTTCCTAGTTCTTTTCCTCCATTGGAAGTCAATGCTTCTTAAGTGGAAGACGCTCCCGTCCACAGCGCGCAGTTTCGCACAGCGGAAAGCATGCGCAAGGTGAGAGGAGAATATGCCCCAGTATTAGCTATCGCACCATTGTTCTTTTTATGGCCGCTCGTGAAACCGTTTCTAGGGTGTCTAGACACCCTACCGTTTCATATTTCGGCGTCTACTCCCGCCATACTTAGGCCACCTACAGCGCCGGCGCGTTTGGATGCCTGGATCAAGTGTCGACGCTACAGCCCTTGCCAGCCGTCGAGCCCACGCGCATTCCTCCGGACACCGTTTTGTGTGTGTGTGTTTTGCTTACAGGGTGTTGATGCTTGGACCATACCTAGAGAAAATGGAATAAAAGTTGATTGCAGGCACTACATGCCAGGTGGAAAGGTATTGATTTCGTGTCGTTGTGCATTTCTGTTTCACTGGTGGAAAGCACAATGTTAAGATGAACAAAACAACAGCAGTAGACGCAAAAACCTTGTGCTATGCAACGTGAATGCCAAGTATTTTCATTATCACCATCATTATTATCATCATCATCATCATCATCATCATCATCATCATCATCATCATCAGCCTGATTATACCCACTGCAGGGCGAAGGCCTCTCCCATATTTCTCCACTTAACCCGGTTCTGTGCTAGCTGCATCCACTTGACACCTGCGAACTTCTTAATCTCATCCGCCCACCCAACTTTCTGCCGCCCCGTGCTACGCTTTCCTTCCCTTGGAATCCAGTTTGTAACCCTCAGCGACCATCGGTTATCCTCTCTTCGCACTACATGTCCTGCCCATGTCCATTTCTTCTTAATTTCTACTAGAATGTCGGTAACTTGAGTTATTTCTCTGACCCACTCTGCACGCTTTCTATCTCTTAATATTACCCCTACCATTTTTCGTTCCATAGCCCTCTGGGTTGTCCTCAACTTAAGTAGAACTCTTTTGGTTAGCCTCCACGTTTCAGCCCCATAGGTGAGTACAGGCAAGATGCAACTGTTGTATACTTTCCTCTTGAGCGATACCGGTAAGCTGCTAGTCATAATCTGCGAGTGCTTGCCGAAAGCGCTCCATCCCAATCTTATTCTTCTTGTTATTTCCTTTTCATGATCCGGATCTGCGATTACTACCTGTCTTAAGTAGACATATTCGCCTACTACTTCCAGTATTTCGCTACCTAATGTAAACTGCTGTTCCTTCCCGAGGCTGTTGAACATTACCTTAGTCTTCTGCATATTGATTTTCAAGCCTATCTTTCTGCTTTTCCTGTCTAGGTCATCAATCATTATTTGCAGTTCATCCCCCGATTTGCTTAGCAAGGCAATGTCATCAGCAAATCGCAGATTACTGAGGTATTCCACATCTACCCTTATCCCTAACTGCTCCCATTCCAAGTCTCTGAATACTTCCTCTAAACAAGCTGTGAATAGTACTGGGGAGAGTGTGTCTCATTGCCTAACACCTTTCTTTATGGGAATTTTGTTACTTTCTTTCTGCAGAACTATGGTTGCTGTGCAGCCACTATATATATCTTCCAGCACTTTCACGTACGGCTCGTCTACCCCCTGATTTCGCAATGCCTGCCTCACCGCCGAGGTTTCAACTGAGTCAACTGAGTCAAAAGATTACTCCGTGCCAATTACACCTTAATCGTAGAACATATCGAAAGCTGTCTGCCTGAATTCAATGTCACAGACGTCTGCGTCCAGTGAGTTCGATTTAAGCGCATGTGCCACTACTGCATTGGTACCTTTTGTGCCGAGGAAACGAAAGAAAATTAACAGACACCCTGGAGAACACGCGATATCGTACACCAGAAGGGCAAAATAAAACGTTTAAAGAAAAAACGATCGCAACCTGGCGTGATCACAAAATTACAGGATGCTCTCGCGCAATCCCCAGTCCGTGTTTCTAAAAATCACTATTTCACGACGTCTTTACCGAACTTTATGAAGAACGCACCAGAAACGTTCTGGAAATATATTAGCGGAAAAAAACACTGTTTTGTCTAAGATATCAGTCAACAATTCCATAATTACTGACCAGATAGCCATTGCGCAGCACTTTAACACCTACCTTCAAAGCGTATTTTCAAAATCTAGCTCATGTACCCCTTCAGCCGCCGAGTTTTAAGAAGCAGAAGTAAATTTTGTTTCTTATGCTGGTGTATTTTCTATGCTTCTGAACTTGAAAGCCAAAAAAAAACATTTGGGCCCAACAGCATTCCAAACATCTTCCTACGACGATATGCAGAACCATTGGCAAAGTTCTTTTGTGCACTGTTTAAAACATCAATGCAAACTGGAAATTTGCCAGATGACTGGAAGACCGCCCGAGTCGTCCCTGTACCCAAGAAAGGTGATCGTTTGCTCTTGGCTAACTTCCGCCCTATTTACTAATTTCTTCGTCTTGTAAATATAATTGAGCACGTTGTTGCCAATTGCATAAATGAATTCTTAAATCTGCACTCTGTTCTATATTAATTTCAGCATAGTTTTCACAAATGATATTGGACAGAAAACCAATTAATAGCAATCGTTCACTCACTTGCATTTGCCCTTGATAATAATGGTAAAGTTGATCTAATATTCCTTGATTTAAGGAAAGCATTTGACAAAGTCCCTCATGACAAAGTAATTTTAAAGCTTAAAGCAATTGGCCTTCCTGGCATGTTGATTACTTGAATTTCAAACTATTTAACAAACCGCAAACAGAATGTGTTAATTAACGGAGAGGAATCGGATGGTCTTGCAGTCACATCTGGAGTGCAACAAGGTAGTGTACTCGAGCCTTTATTATTTCTTATTTATATCAATGATAATGTTGAAACAATTGTTCCTGACGTTTGCAGATGACTCCGTGCTGTACCGGGATATTAGATGTTCTAATCACCAAATTGATCTTGAGACTTCGCTAACTAACGTCCTTGCATGGTGCCAGAAATGGGGCGTGGTCATAAATAAAGAAAAATCAAATTTCCTTCACGTGACATGTAAAAAAAATATATTTCTTCACAGGTATCACCTTGAGAAATCACCATTGCATGAAGTATCCAGTTTTAAATACCTAGGTGTAACATTAACGAACAACTTGTCCTGGAATTCGCAAGTTACGAACATCTGCTCATCCGCATTTCCCAAGCTATGTTTTCTGCGAAACAAACTTCCGAAAGCTCGCGCTGAAATTAAATTACTCGCCTATAATTCATTAATCAAGCCTAAGCACGAGTATGCATATGTGAAGTGGGGTCCTTATACTAAAACCGATGTTAAAAAACTTGAAAGAATTCAAAGAAAAGCGGTAAGATTTATTTATTCCAAGTTTTCGCCGTTTGATTCCTCATCTGCGCTTATGAATATGAACAATATCTAGCCCCTTTAGAAAGAAGAAAAAATATTAGTCGAGAATTCCTTTCCCTGCTCATAAATAACAAGTTGGTGCTAGATCCTGCACCCTACATATCATTTTAACTACATGCCCTACACGTCATCATCATCCCTGTGCCTTTACTCCATACTTTGCTCAAACTGACCACATTTAAATTTTCCTTTTTCCCACGTACCATAGCAGAGTGGAATCGTCCGGCACAATGACTGACAGCGCATAGTCATGCTGCATGTTTCATTTCGTTTATTTTGTTCATTTTACTTTGTGCCTTTGTATTTGTAATAACTACTTTTGTATTTGTTCTGCTTGGATCTGTACAATGATCTGCAGTTTGAAATAAAGAAATAAATAAATTGCGAAATCAGGGCATAGACCAGCTGTACGGGAAAGTGCTGGAAGATACATATAGAGTCTGCACAGCAACTATAGTTCTGCATAAAGAAGGTAGCAAAATTCCTATAAAGAAATGTGTTAGGCAAGGAGACACAATCTCCCCAGTAATTTCACAGCTTGCTTAGAACTATTTAGATACTTGGATTGGGAACAGTTAAGGATAAGGGCAGATGGAGGATACCTCAGTAATCTGATATTTGCTGATTACATTGCCTTGCTAAGTAAGGATGCATTGCAAAGAATTATTGATGACCTCGACAGGAAAAGTAAAAACGTAGGCTTGAAAATCAATATGCAGAAGACTAAGGTAATGTTCTACAGCCTCGGGAAGGAACAGCAGTTTACATTAGGTAGCGAAGTACTGTAAGTAGTAGGCGATTATGTCTACTTAGGACGGGTAGTAACCGCAGATCCTGACCGTGAAAAGGCAATAACAAGAAGAAGAATAACAAGAATGGAGCGCATTTGTCAAGCACTGGCAGATTATTAATAGCAGCTTACCGGTATCGCTCGAGAGGAAAGTATACAACTGTTGTATCTTACTTATACTCACCTATGGGGCTGAAATGAGGAGGCTAACGAAGAGGGTTCTACTTAAGCTGAGCACAATCCAGAGGGCAATCGAAAGAAAAATGGTAGGGGTAACATTCGGAGATAGGAAACGTGCAGATTAAGTCAGAAAAATAAGTCAAGTTACTGCTATTCTAGTGGAAATCAACAAGAAAAAATGGAAATGGGCAGTATATGTAGTGCGAACAGAGGATAATCGATGGCCGCTTAGGGCAACAAACTGGATTCCAAGGGACAAAAAGCGTAGCAGGGGACGGCAGAACGTTAGGTGGGCGGATTGGGTTAAGAAGTTCGCAGGGGTCAAGTGGATGAAGCAAGCACAGGGCCGGGTTAATTGGAGGAATATGGGAGAGCCCTTCGCTGTGCAGTGGGTATAGTCAGGCTGATGATGATGAAATAGAGATGTTATCTGCGGGCCACTTTTCTGGCTAAAAATGTGACCTCACAGGCGTCGTCTATGAAATGGACAAACAGGCATCATTCAAGCCCATTGTTTTGTTTCACATTCATGGCACCATCTCATAAACAGAATGTTATTTGGCTGTTCGCAGCAAAAAGTACAGGTACCATTTCGATTCGGCATTCTTTCGATGCTTGATTTTTTCATAATCTCGTCAGAAGAGCGTCGTCGAAAATTCAGACTGTGCATTCATGCTTTGCATCCTCATGAAAAGGGGGCGGCAGCAAATAACACGCATAGTACAAAAGCCGGAAAAGCCGAAGATCAACCACTCACCCCCTGACTCGATCCCTTCCTTCCAAATATACCTTTTCCTAGAGCATGGAGTCAGCGTTTAAAACCAATATACATTGGTGGCGCCGGAGCTTTCAAGTTTTCCCCCATAATGTAATATAAAACTATGCGAGTATTCGAGGGGAGAAACAGGGTAACTAAATCAACGTCTCAAAGCAGAAAGAAGGACCGTAGGGAGAAGAACATTGGAGTTTGCAAAACAGAACAGAAAAGGGGTTGAAAAGGTTATTTTGTTTGTGAGAGGCGGCTCCCCAGAGAGAAGAACACCGAACGTGCTGTCCCGCAGCTGTGGTCCTAAAACCACGCGCGACACCTGCGCCGTAGGTTGAGCTGGCAGTAGGAAAACAGAATTCGTTTCTCTCTGCCGCTACCGGTGGCGTGCATATTGCATTCGAATTCTCATAGCGTTCCTTCAGGTTTGTGGGATTCTCTTTCAGAATGTTTGCTCCCTGTAGTCGAAAAACAGACTCCGTGAGGGAAAAAGTACGTGAGGTAGTCGGAAAGCTAACAAAAAGCGGGAACATTTTGCTCCGTGTTTCCTTTTGTTGATCTTGCGCCTCTTGTATTTTTCTGCAACGAACGATTTCTTTCTCTTACCAAATGGCATTCAACTACACTTTTCGAGAGAAAAGTCAGAGTCGACAGGTGAATCTGAAAAAAGTTAGACATAAACGCTGCCAGGTATGAGAGGCGAGGTGAACGTAAGTACTTAAGCGTAACCAGTACTCGAAGCTCAGGTTTAGTGACCCGATGCCAGTGCCGCATTTATCACATGGCGGCAACTCGTGAGACAGCCTTCAGGGAGCAGCCGGAGCAGATTCTCGGCTCCGGCTGCATCAGAACAGCTTAAAAGAATACGGCATTAAAATGCACCGAACTTGAATAAGACCTGCTGTCAAATATACCGAAAAGCAGCAAGTAATATTTGAGTTTAAAAGGACACTTTTGCATCAGATTTCCTTGCAAAAACGTTTTTAGCGTCTAAAACAGTAAAATTTAGGGCTTCAGTTTTTGCATTGCAAAAAAATATATAAATATTTCATTGGTGTCGTCTGCGTTTCCGTTGAGGCTGAAATGAACAACACACAAAATGCAGTTTACAAGACCGCGGACTTCCGCTTACTATTCAGAGCAGCTGATAAACCTGCTCTTTAGTCCAATGTCATGTCGGGGCAAACACTCGGTAAGAAAAACCGGACTGGCGAATGCGTTCTTCGATTTTCGCTTGCTTCCTCGATCGGTCTGCAAAACATTTGCATTGTGTTTGCGAATGAGACGAGTCGAAGTTTTCACAGCAGCCATTTTTATTTACGACGGGAGACAAGAGATGAATCGTTTCAGTTTCTATCGCACAAACAGAAACACAATAAGAGGCGTGTGAGCTAATACGCTACTTCAAGCAAAATTATCGATGCTCTCATAGCGAAAGCAAATAACATCTGTGAATTTGACTACAGAGAAGCACAGTTACTGTACTTGCGCCTTCTTTGCGGTAATCATAGGTAGATTTTACTTGAGCACGCTTTGATAGTGAAACAACGTTTTGTTACAATACTTTTTCTGCAAATATATTTATTTGGCCGTAAATACATTTTATGAACAAGCCAAATATGTACCCTTGCCTGCCCCGCATTCCCACGGTTGTTGAAGTATCCTTTAGGAAACTTGCTTTACAAGTTGGCGACCGCTTTCCCTCTAGGTAGTATTTAGAAACTCTATGGAGAAGTCCAACCTTCGGGAGTATACCAATTACTCTGGCAGCTTCTCCATAAGGTTTCTTCTCCAATCAAAAGATCTCTTTCCGAGAAGTATCGCATTATCTTTAGAAAGAAAGAGAAAAGTTCCTCTTCCTGGGTAAAAAAAAAACAAAACAAAAAAGCTTTTGTTGCCAGTTGACTAGCAGGGCTTTATAAAAAGCTGTCAAACGAGTAGTGATTTAATACTACGCTTTCAAAATGAAGGGGACGACACGTTGTCATTGGGCAGGGTTAGTTTTGGTCCAATCGCTACGCTGTATCCCTGTTTTGTTACATTTCTGAAGACAACTGCATCGACCGAAATTGGGTGCGCGACTCCAAAAAGTGAGTGTAGCAAGACACCTGCCTCTTCATTTCAACAACAACCACGTAGGCGCCTTCTGGGATCGAGATAATGTTTTGTTTGTTTGACAAAGAAGCCTTGCTGGGAAGCTTAATTACAAATTTTCCTTACTTGGTTATTACAAAATGTCGCATGCGCGGAACAACAGCGCGCCTGTGGCTTGGGAGCACTCACACGGAACATGGCTTATTCGTCATTTGTTTTCTTATTGAAAAGCTAATGTTCGTAGAGAAATGAAGCGAGAGCAATGGATAAGACTGAAAAAAAAATGAATGGAGCATTAGGCTTTGTTTTTCTCAGCTTTCGTTTCGCCATTATCATTACCAAAAGAGCTATTTATATCCCACAGCACGAAGAACGCATGTTCAAGAAATTACCAGGCTTTTAAAGAATTCTTGGCCACGCAGGCACACTTCTTTCACTCCGTTTGCCTTCTTCTTCTACTGTACACAATTTGCTGGTAGCGTGGAAGTCCTTCATATGCCAGAACCAACAACAAGTGAGCGCTTTCTTTTGCAGTACTGGCATGTTTTCTATATTTTAAATCGTTTAAGCAGGATAAAATAGATCAATAGGTAACTTACATCGAGGTGCGTACCGCACGTAATGTTGTCGCTCATTCGGAAAACGCATATTTGACGGCCAGACTCATCTTCAGTACTATGCTCTGCAGAGTCCACGTGATTACTGACTTCCCCTCTTCTCCTCTCGTTTCTTTTTCTTTTTTTGGAAATGAGCAATAATCTTTCTGGCTGTATTGCAGATGCATTATACCGCGAAAGCGTAGAAGTGATAAAAAAAAAAAGAATAGCATAGCGAGAGCTACGAGGGCGTTCATTCGTTCATTGATTTATTCATTCATAAATCTTTATTCATAAGGACGACCTCAGGCCTAGAGGGGGAGCGCACCCCTCTGCGAGCTTATTTATACTTTTCTGTCACAGATGGCGCTGTACATTAAGAGCTCACCCGGCCGAGAAGGTGCTCGTCATCTCGAGCACGTTCTTCCACACCTAACCAATGACGACGCGCGTCTCGGCGGGCACCAAACGGTCACCCCCCTTCTGACACTACAGGTAGCTGAATTCCGGCTGAGCTTGCCACGAAAGTCGAAGGCATCTCTTTTGAGACCGAAACAGCTGCCTCCCCCTCACTTTAAGTATGTCGGGGAGTGTGCGCACCAATACTGACGCATCAATAATAACATTAATTATTAACGGGCTACATATGCTAGCATAATTAACTCCTTTTAGAGGACTAGGGCGTTTTCTCAAGCACAAAAAAGATGGAAAACGAAATGTCTGATCGAGTGCATGCAGTGTAGGTACGTGAAGAGATGGAAGTGGACATAAAGAAGGTTTGCTGTTTTAGGGACAAATGGGGAGTGAGTAATAACTTTATATAGCGTCCGGGTGAGTTTGATGCGACCGGACCTAGGTCTTCCACGTGGGAACGTCGAGATCTTGTCTCTTCGCTGCCTCTAGAGCCTACTGGGCGGCCCAGCGTTGGTCGTTGAGGCTGAAACTGCACAGAGCAGCGCACTACCTCGACTAAAGGGTTTCGGGGTTAACACCTGTCAACTATGCCTTACCCTCCAAGAGTATGCGTTTACATCTGGCTATGTTTGTCTTGCAGACCTTGCACGTGTTATTATTATATATTTTGGGGTAAATCCTGCTGTACTGCAGCGAATTCGGGTATGGAATTATTTTTAATTGTCTCCAGGCCACTGTCTGAGCTCTGCTTAGTTTGCTGCGGTGCGCAGTAAAGGCCCGGCGGGCCAGGTAGAAAGCATTGGTTGTGTCATTGAAGCTCGTCAGCTCTATCTCCCTCATTCTTCAACATTGCTCTCTCCGGCACGGTTTGCGAGACCTCATGCGACGGAGTGAGCGGCCTTGTTGAGGTTGGTGAAATGCGGAGACGTCCCCCGTGTGCTCTGGGAACAAAACTAGCTCGACCTTATCCGTTCGGCGTGTCAGGTTCTTGATTATATGGCAAGCTGCCACGGATATTCTGGCCTTTGCGTAATCATTTATAGCCGTGCGCGAATCGCTTAGATCGACCTCGCATTCAGAATCAGATATGGCAAGCGCGATCGCTAATTCTTCGTTCACTTCGGCGAGTCGGGGTTTCACGCTGGCGCAGAGGACAAGCGTTTCGGCAGTGTCGATGACCGCAACGACATAATGTTTACCGTCTTGATACTCAGCAATTTCCACGAAGCGTGATTAACTCGCTTTCTCGTAGTCACTCAGCAGGACCGCGTGGCTCTGGCCTCCCTTTATTATACGTCGGGTGCACGTTTCTAGCGAATTGTGCGACGCGGATGCCGTTCCTAACGTTCTGCGGGGTTACTTCCTTGTCATGTTGACGGTAGTAGCCAATACCAAGCCGCTTAAGTATGTGTCGTCCAGCTGCGGTTAGTGGCATAGTCATTGAAAAACGATCTCTGGGGCATTTGAGAATCTCGATATATTAAAGTCATACATTGAAAAATACTCACTACGTTCGAAGCTGATTCTTATTTTACTCATAATTGATTCTGTTTATTACCGGCATTAGTATCCATACTGGAGTTGATGACAGGACGCTGTATAAAAACTAAATTTCATTGCTAGTTCGTTATGGATCGGAAATAGTGAAAATTTAGCTCCATCATCCTACCTCGACGTTTTGTGACTGTTTTTTTTTAAATGCTCTTCTTGTGGCTTGATTAAGGTAAACGGAGGTATTTTTCTTTTTATAGTCGATATTTACTGCCTCAGGGCATCAGTAGGGTATGAGGTATTTCAGGTATTTTCATTCAACTCAGTCACAAGGAATGGCCGCCGGAGTTATCCTCGCCTTCGTCAAATCATTTATTTCTCCCCTCCTCTTCCCACTGTGACTACTTTCATGCGATTGTAGGCAGCAATTTGTACAGCGGCATGCAATGACCAGCATTGTAAATACGGTGCCACTCATTTGCCTTTTACGACTGTATGTTGAGCAGGCGGTGTTTTGTACAATAAATCAATGTAGTCCATACCAGTCGGATAAAGAAGTAAGAATACAAAAGAGAACTTCATGTCTTGCTACGAGCAGGCGCGTGAGAAAGTGCAGTCCACTCTTTTTCTGTACTGCAGCTACGAAACGGTGGCGACTCCACTTGGTGGGTGATCAGGGGCCACCGAAGCTGGGTTGAGACGCTAATTCACCCCCGGGGAGCGGTAACGACCACGGCTTGGGGAGCTGCTGCTGCTGCTATGAGTGCCTTCTACCGTACTGCGCAGCCAGTAGTGGGTCCGTATTAAAAGCGATATGACACAATTTTCTGCACGCCGTGTCACGAAGGTTTTCGAGGATTGTCGTGAATGCAAGCTGTCGGGTTTATGAGGTGCTAACCACATAAGGCGACAATTCTCAGCAACACGCCGCGCGACAGTGAACCGCGTTGGTGTGAGGACCACCAAAGCATTGCCGCTAATAGCTGTTTCTCAGGTTCGGAGTCTTAAACGATTTCGCCTGTCACCTGGAAAGAATTTACTAGCAGCCAATCGCAGAAGGCTTTGGGGTACTCAACTTCCGTTCTGGTTTTTTTTCTAGTAAAGTTTATTTTCTGTGTCCGATTTGAGCAAAAAACTTCCAGGCACTCACTTAATTTGCACCGTTAATATATGAGAACATCGAGATAATTCAGTAGAAGCATCGTAAAGTATTAAAGGAATAGAAAGGCTAGTGAGGCTAGATATTGTTAAGTTTAAAAAGGTACGGAGGCACTGCTTGCGATGTAAGTCTGTATTGCAGTGTATTAGCTCAACGCTGCGGAGTTTTTTTTTTAAACGTGATGCGTTACAAGAAATTTCATCAGTGTTTTATAACACTTTCTGCTTTTTATCGCTAGGAACTGGATACAGCGTTACTGTACTCCTATGGATCGAACGACGAGGCGGCGGTAACAAAGTAACGCTGTAAATGCGCCGCTTTGTGCAACAGCGAAAATTATAGGCGTTGAAGTCTTAGTCGCGCGACGCATCGCAAAGGATTGTCACCACATGCGGTTAGCGCTTTATGGCGGAAGCCTTAACAGCTCTTGAGTGTTGTCCGCCGAAAGTATGTGCAGAAACTGCGCTAGATGTGTGCGCGAGATTCCGCGGGATTCCGAGAGATATATGTGGTGTATATCGGATATCGGTTTGTGGGATATTGGTGGTGACAGATAGTTATACTTAGTGATAGATAATGATAGTTATGAGAAAGAGAGAATCTCTCTCCCTACTCTCTCGCTGTAGAGAGAGAGGGGAGAGCTCTTTGTCACAGAAAATGTCTCTCTCCGCTCTCTCGCTCTAGAGTGAGGGGAAGAAAATTTGTCTAGAGAAAAAAAGAGAGACACTCTCTATTTCTACTCCCCATTTTTGTTCCTTCCACTCTCTCTGTACTTCTCATTCCCCCTCCTTTCCTCTCTCCCCCCCCCCCCCCCCCAGAAAGAGAGAGAGTAGAGGAAGCGGAGTGAAAGGAGAGATACAGATTCTCTCTCAGTCTCTCTTCCTCTCTCTCTTTCTCACTCTCTGCTTCTTTCTCGATGAATCAGGGGCATTCCAAGCATCGCAGCAGGGCGGCCAAAATGCTTTCGCCTTGCTGCACGAAATCTGGCTTAAATGCATCCGTGAAATTTTTCTCCCTTGTTTCAACTGTCACTTTCGTTCTTTTCTCTTCTTTCATGCTTTATATTTTTCCTTACTCCTGTGAAGAGGAAGACATACGTGGGCAGCATTTCAGTCAGTGGCATCGTTATCGCTGCGCGCGTTCGACCTGAGTGTCTACGGGCTGTGTTCGCCGCTGATCTTCCCAGTCCCAGTACCATCAAATATGCAATCATCCTACATTTGGTTAAGGTGCTGGGCTAACAAACACCGATCCTGGAGTTCCGCAGCCACACTCGTCTGACACACACGATGCCTGAGGACGTTATACACTAAGCTGTACTGGCGGGCCCGGCTGTCATCTGTGCCGGCTCTCTTCGCCAACGGGACCCAGCTATCTTCAGCAGGGCCGACGGTCATGACGTAGAACATTGGCTCAGCTCCTACGAACGGATGAGCCTTTACAACAAGTGGGACGGCTACACAAAGCTTAACAACGTCATGCTTTATCTTCCTGGCGGTACCTGTGGTACCGGAACCACGAGGGGGATATCCGAAGTTTTGCCATATTCAAAACGACGCTCTCAGAAGTTCTTGGTCATCCGGAAGTCAGAAGACTGCGTGCTGAACAGCGCTAGCGTGAGCGGTCGCAGCTCATGGGCGAAAGCTTTACGGGTACATAGAAGATATTGTCTGCTTATGCAAGCGGGTGAGCCTCAACATATCGGAAGTTGAAAGGATCAATCACATATTACAAGGCATAGACTACGACGCTTATCATATGTTGATAGCCTGTGACTTGCGCACCGTTGCCAAAGTCTTCATGCTCTGCCAGAGCTTTTAGAAGCTGCGCAAGCAAAAGGCACTGCCTAGTCAACACCCTAGGCAAATGGAATTGCTTGCTGGACTGACGCCTGCCACCGACAGCTCCTCCTTGCTACAGCTGATACAAGATTTCGTTCGTGAAGAGGTGGCGCGTCAGCTTTCACTTCTCCCTAGCTCAAACGAACAGCCACCGTATTTGGCCCCTGCTATCCGTCAAGGCTTAGGCTTAATAAGCGGTATAAAATGAAGGTTGTACAGGCCTATGCACCTACGTGTATTTATGATGACCAGGCAATTGAAAGCTTCTACGAAGATGTAGAATCGGCAATGTGAAAAGTAAAGACGCAGTATACTCTACTAATGGGCTACTTCAATGCCAAGGAAGGGAAAAGCAGACAGGAGACGCGGTAGGTGACTATGGCATTGATTCTAGGAATAGCAAGGGGGAGTTACTAGTTCAGTTTACAGAGCGTAATAACTTACGAATCATGAATACCTCCTTCTGCAAGCGGAAGAACCGGAAATTGACACAAAAAAGTTCTAACGGGGAGACTAAAAATAAAATTGACTTCTTACTGCGTTCAACCCCCGGATTTATGCAAGACGTAGAGGTAATTAGGAAAGTACGATGCAGTGACCACAGGATGGTGAGGGATGGTGAATTAGACTGAATCTGAAGAAGG
This sequence comes from Amblyomma maculatum, assembly GCF_055883805.1. NCBI lineage: Eukaryota > Metazoa > Arthropoda > Arachnida > Ixodida > Ixodidae > Amblyomma > Amblyomma maculatum. The sequence continues at coordinate 116,446,540 of NC_139352.1, read as the reverse complement.
AACGCAACAGATTAGTAAGAAAGAATTCCATCAACGAATGAGCGGTGAGGGGGAGGGCAGAAGAGTTCGGGATCTCGCTACAGAATAGATATTCAGCTCTAACCGACGATGGCGACATTATTCTAGAAGCAATGAACAATAATTTCAGATATCAATACGGAGTGCGCCGTAGAAGTAGGCGGCAGGATAGTTAAAGAGGATGCCGGTAAGCTGTCTAAGGAGGCGAAAGATTTGATTAAGAAACGCCAGAGTGTGAAAGCTTCCAATCCAACAGACCAGATAGAATTGGCCGAAATATTAAAGCTAATCAATAAGCGCAAAGTGGCCATTGTAAGGAAGTATAACATGAAGACAATTCAGCATGCTGTAAAGAACGAGGGAAGCCTTACAGCGGTGAAGTAGAAATTGGGCATAGGCAAAAACCAGATGCATGCGCTAAGGGATAAGACGGGCAACCGTAACAAAAGTAGTCAGGACCATGATGAGATTGGCGGTAGAGAAAAACTGTCAGACATTCTACCCGTTACGAAAGACGAGGTCAAGCAAGCAATAAAAACTATGTAAAGGGGGAAATCAGCTGGAGAGGATCAGATAACTACAGATTTGTTGAAGGACAGGGGGAATACCGTGCTAGAAAAACCGGCCACCCTGTATACGCAGTGCCTGGTGTCATCAACGGTACCGGAACCATGAAAGGATGCAAATATTATCCTCATTCATCAGAAAGGGGGCGGTAAGGACCCTAAAAAATACAGCCCAATCACCTTACTGTCTGTTTCGTATAAGGTATTTACTAATGTAATCGCTAACAAAATCAGGACAACCTTATACTGCAATCAAGCAAAGGATCAAGCAGGTTTTCGAAAACGGTGGTCTACTATCGATCATATCCATACCATCAACCAGGTGATAGAAAAATGCTCGGAATATAACCAGCCCTTATACATAGCATTCAGTGCTTTTGATTTTGAAAAAGCACTTGACTCAGTAGAAACCTTGGTGGTGATGCAGGCATTGCAAAATCAGGGGGTAGACGAGCCGTACGTGAAAGTGCTGGAAGATATATATAGTGGCTGCACAACAACCATAGTTCTGCATAAAGAAAGTAACAAAATTCCCATAAAGAAAGATGTTAGGCAAGGAGAAACGATCTCCCCAGTACTATTCACAGCTTGGAGGAAGTATTCAGAGATTTGGAACGTGAGCAGTTAGGAATAAGGATAGATTGAGAATACCTCAGTAATCTGTGATTTTCTGATGACATTGCCCTGCTAAGTAACTCTGGGGATGCACTGCAAATAATGATTGAAGACCTAGACAGGAAAACTATAAAGATAGGCTTGAAAATCGATATGAAGAAGACTGAGGTAATGTTCAACAGCCTCGGGAAGGAACAGCAGTTTAAGTTAGGTAGCTAGGCAATGGAAGTAGTAGGCGTATATGTCTATTTAGGACAGGTAGTAACCGCAGATCCGGACCATGAAAAGGAAATAACAAGAAGTTTAAGAATGCGATGGAGCGCATTTGGCAAGCACTCGCAGATTATGACTAGCAGCTTACCGGTATCGCACAAGAGGAAAGTGTACAACAGTTGCATCTTACCTGTGCTCACCTATGGGGCTGAAGCGTGAGGTTAACCAATAGGGTTCTACTTAAGTTGAGGACTACGCAGAGGGCTATCGAACTAAAAATTGTAGGGGTAACATTAAGAGATAAGAAGCCTGCAGTGTGGGTGAGAGAAATAAGTCAAGTTACTGACATTCTAGTGGAAATTAAGAAGAAATGGGCATGGGCAGGACATGTAGTGCGAAGAGAGGATAACCAATGGTCGCTTAGGGTACCAAACTGGATTCCAAGGGAAGGAAAGCGTAGCAGGATGCGGCAGCACGTTAGGTGGGCGGATGAGGTTAAGAAGTTTGCAGGGATCAAGTGGATGCAGCAAGCACAGATCCGGATTAATTGGAGAAATATGGGAGAGGCCTTCGCCCTGCAGTGGGTATAGTCAGGCTGATGATGACGACGATGATGATGATGATCCGTCAAACCATTCAAGAGCCGGTTACTGAGGTATTCCCGTCCTCCCTTCCGCCACCACCTGTCACCGCTCCGCTAACTTGTGCTGACGTCGCCCCAAGACCTGTCGCCGTTCCACTAACTTACATCGAAATCGCCGCAAGACCTCGACCTACCCTGCGATGTCAGTGCCTGTTCAAGTGCCGGCCCCATCATATCAACTCCACGACTAAACAACCACGGCGCACAAATGAGAACCGTTCGATTTGCTACTTTTGCGGACTGTCTGGCCATATTGCCGGCTATTGCCGTCGCTGGAGGGTGGATGGATGGATGGATGGATGGATGGATGGATGGATGGATGGATGGATGGATGGATGGATGGATGGATGGATGGATGGATGGATGGATGGATGGATGACGGATGGATGGATGGATGGATGGATATGGATGGATATGGATGGACGGATATGGATGGATGGACGGACGGACGGATGGATGGATGGATGGATGGATGGATGGATGGATGGATGGATGGATGGATGGATGGATGGATGGATGGATGGATGGATGGATGGATGGATGGATGGATGGATGGATGGATGGATGGAGGGACGGACGGACGGACGGACGGACGGACGGACGGACGGATGGATGGATGGATGGATGGATGGATGGATGGATGGATGGATGGATGGATGGATGGATGGATGGACGGACGGACGGACGGACGGACGGACGGACGGATGGATGGATGGATGGATGGATGGATGGATGGATGGATGGATGGATGGATGGATGGATGGATGGATGGATGGATGGATGGATGGATGGACGGACGGACGGACGGATGGATGAATGAATGGATGGATGGATGGATGGATGGATGGATGGATGGATGGATGGATGGATGGATGGATGGATGGATGGATGGATGGATGGATGGATGGATGGATGGATGGATGGATGGATGGATGGATGGATGGATGGATGGAATATAGGAGCCCTTTGAAACGGGGTGGTAGCAGTTCCTATCCTGCTCGTTTTTGTTTTCCCTACACTTTAATTATTGCTTTAAATCGATTAACTATACCATCATTCTATTTACAGAATTTTTGTTTCTACATTACTAACATTATGTTACTTTTCTTGAACATCACCTGACCAAGTTTTCAGATACTGGCCTCCATCGCATGAGTACTCCGCATTTGACGAGCAAGCACAAAAGCCGTCCTTTTTCTCCAGAACACTTTCGCCCTCTCGAGCCGCCGTTCCCCTTCGCCGCGACGCCGTTCCATCCCTCAAATGCGACGTCGCCAGAATAATCAAGACGAAAACTAGGCGCCTTAGTTCCTGGGGCGAAAACTGTGACCCCATAGAACTTTCAAAGACATCGTCGTATGTAGGATGGGGAGGAGGAAGATCAGGAGGAAAGCCAGGGAGGTTAACCAGTAAAAGCAACCGGTTTGCTACCCTGCACTGGGGAAGGGGATGGGTGGATAAAAAAGTTGTGATAGAGGGATAGTTGAAGTCAGAACAGTCACATAACAGACATGCCGCATCACATCATGTCACAGTCATATCATAGCAAATTCATAGTCTTTCGATTAGGCCTGTGTTTTTCATAAAGCAGAGCAGTGTCTCGGAGGCCTTCACCGCAGACGTTCGCCGTGGCCAGGGACCTAATATCTCAATTTGAATCAATGGGCGTCCATCTAGATGCTCCAGCGTAGGGCACAGACACTGCCTTTCCTCACTGTATACTGGGAACTCACAAAGAATGTGGCCTATAGACTCGTCGATCCACAGTTTGTACATGCAGGGCTGTTTGCCATGCCTTATGATAGGTATGTAGGATGGGGGTTTATTTGATGGTATGGCGGTTGGGAAGATCAGCGGCGAACACAGCGAGAGCGAACACATTCAGGTAGAACATGCGCAATGATAACAATGCCATTGACTGAAATGTTCTCCACTTACTTCTTCCTCTTCTCATTCATTTCTCTGTAATTATGTTTTATTTGCAGTTTCCAATGATTGTGTCCTCAGTGGCTTTTTTCCAAGCTACCTATTTTCATTCTTGCTTTGTTTTTATTTGTCTTTATCTTCCTTCCTGTTTTATTCGATTCTTCCTTGTTTCGCCTCTTCCTTTTTCTACCTTCCTTCGTTCTATTTCGATTTGTTTTGTTTTTTTTTTTTCTTATCAAGCAATCCTTGAAAAGCGTTTTTTTAAGGGGAACCTGTTTGTTACTCCTTTGCTATTTCGTGTTACTGCAGCATAACAATCAAAACATCATAGCTCCTGAATTGCAACGTTAATAGTTTTATATATTCAAAAACGTAACCCAGTGGTTTGGTAGTTACAGCATAGCTAATCGTTTAAGTTCTGTTTTGAATAATGAGTCTTATTCCTTTGATGCCTCGGTGGGGGTCGTAACTTTCTCCTTTACACGTCTCTTTTAAACTGCTCGCAACATCCGCAAAGCGAAAAAAAAAACAACAAGAAAACGACTCGCGTGCTTTTCATCGTTGGTGCCTGATTCGACCGAAACGCAATTCACAAACTATCATTTCAGGTGCAAGCTTTCGATCGTGCTGCTTTCTACCTTCCACCCACACCTGGAAATGGAATCTGCCTAAAACTCTCATTTTCGCTGAGCACGGCAACAACTCCGTGCATCAGATATTATCAGCTCCCGTCAAGAGTGACTTGTGCTATGATTTTTCAGTCGCAACTGTACATCACACTATCACAAAGTAAAACAGAAAGGCTCAGGCACTGTGCACAAATGCAAGTGGATACATGGTGAAGCGCCTGGCTTATCTGCAAAATTTTCAAGTTTCAGGAGACTTTTACACATCTGCAATGACTACTGCCGTCTGCTATGCTTGCTTTGGAGGAGCAGGGCACGATCAGTTCACTAAATCGAGTATCTTTGTCGCCTTCCCAATCGCCACTTCAACGTTTACAACCTTGCAAGACACAGCAGCACAAGACAGATTGGTAAAGCAACAAACCACGTCACCAGCAGTCATATACGAGTAATGCCAGTCAACTTCCGTGTGCTGGCCAAATAATCAATGCTGGATCTATCTGTCCGCGTTAATGTTCCTATATTGAAATTACGCAGGTTGCCCACGACGGTGCAACACTGCAAATATTTCCGCCGTATGCAAATTGTTTGAATGCTCAAAAACAGTTTTGGATGGGTATACACTCATCTGCCCATCCTTGAAAGTATTTAGAACGATCGAAAGAGCGTCCTGCCACGATGCCACGATTAAACACGAATATTCTAAATATCATTATCTCCGAATTCATTTCGATTTGTTTGAAGCTTCAATGAAATGCAGTAATATAGAAATAATGCTAGCGTGCCTCGTGCAAACAGGCGGGTGTGTTCCCAACAAAGACGAAGACGCACCTTAAATATCTCGTTCTCCTCTCCTTCGGGCCAAGCGTCAAGGGATATGCCTTAAAACTAGTGTGCGATTCGATTCATGATTACGTAATTTCAACAGGTAGATTCCTATGCTAGGTGTGAATTCATTACTTTTTCTTTTCCTTTTTATTTTTTTTTCCAAATTCTAGTTAAACATCCATATTTATCTGAATACTCCAGCCCTTGAACATATATATATATACAATCTGCAATGCACTCTGGGCAATCCCCCGCCGTGAGTATGTGCCATTTTGTCTGAGGTCATCATCATTATCCTCAAATATCTCGTTGTGAGAGCAGAGAACACAGATAACGAAGAGAAAGAAACAAGAACTGTTTCTGCGGTAGAAACAGGAGTAAAACAATAATAAGGAAGTGCAAACAAGAAGAGACCCGTGGTTCCAACGGACGAGAAAGCTGAGCGCGGCTTGGTTCGAAGAGCAATAAACACCCTATTCCACCACGGCCGGTCGATAGGACAAACAAGATCGGAACGGAAGCCCTTCTCTGTCTCTGCCCTGTACGAGAGCCTTCGAGCATGAAAAACAACGACTCCCTCTGCATCAGGTGCAGCGAAGACGAGTGGGCTATTCTTTGCACGCCTCGGCACGACTTCATCAGACAAGCGACCTCAACGACAAGGGCCATTAGGCGACCATAGAACGGCTGTGCACGTCTCTCTCGTTAAGGGAGTTCCTCTCAAGGTTTTGATCTTTGTTTACTTGATTGTTCACTAAATTTTGCAGTGAAGTACAGGCTTGTCTACCTAACTGATCAAGGTTTAATTCATTTCTACAAGCGCCTCCTCAATTTTATTGTAATTTGCGCATGTAAAAGTAAATTAAACACTTCACAACTGGATTGCAAATACCTTTTTTTTTCATGGTCAGCCATCCTATATTAAGGAAATACATGTGACTGGAATCTTAATTAGAAAAGAAAATAACGCTGCTGTGAATCTGATTGCTTACAAAAGCAATGGCGCTTCGAGGAAAAAAAAATGAATCCGACACATCGAGATGGAAAGAAAACACTCGTTGAATGACCCTGGTCAGGTCGTTGCCTCAAGCGTCTGAAATGGGGGGCAATAACCACCGAGACGAGAGCAAAACACCAAGACGCGCAGGTAGCATGCCCTGCCGAAGAATCAGAAAACTTCATGCTTCGAGTCGCCGCGCCTCGTAGTGCATATGGATTCCCAGAGAATACAAAAATAAAGACAGGAGCTAGGGAAGGAGCGGAAAACCTAATGTTCTGTAAGTTACACCATCTCTGAGCAGTCTTATTCCCTTCTGTCGGCAGTGTGTTAGACATTTATTGCATATATCTGTTCTGTCGTAGCCGAAGAAAAATTTGGAGGACGCTTAAGCTTCGTCTTTAAGAATGGAACGCTATAGCGTCGCGTACAAGCGTTCCTTCGCTTACAAAGCGGCTGAGGCGTGCACCGAGAAGGGAGGCTCTGTTTAGAATTCCTACATAGAGCAACTTGCTATACTCATATTTAATTATTAATCCTTCCGGGACGTAGAAGCGCTGCCAGCCACCTTGCCGAAACGCGCGGGCCTCAAGTTGCAGTCGCAGTCCGTCGGCAACATCGTTGCCGATCCGAGCCGGCGCGATGAAGATATCGGAGGCCCTGTCTATCTCATTCCGTGCGCTACACGCATGATGGCGCTACGTGCACGCCAAGCGAAGAGGAAGTACAGCGGAAAAGTAATTTGCCACTCGCTTAACTGCGTGTTCTGTTTTTCTGTAATTTACATGCTCATAATTATATTTATACGCCCCAATACACTTCTTTAAGGGACATCTCTGAGACAGCACCGTAATCAATAGACGCGCTTTTGTCCATTTGAAACCATCTAGCTGGCGTGGCGGACGGCGTGGAACAAAAGTCTGAGCATAGCTTTGGAGCACCGTGACCTGCTCTTTCCAGTACCGCCCACTAAACTTGAATGCATGAATGGGAACTCCAAGGTATTTAGGGGGAACACGAGACCATGAAATTCCAGTATAACAAGTCGGCATTGCTCCCCATGAACCGAACCACAGACCCGAACTTTTAGACTTATTCATTTGAGCGCCAGATACAATGCCAAACTGCTGAATGGTGGTTATAATTTTGTCAATGCTGGGTTTGTCTGTGCAGAAAAACGCGAAATCGTCGGCGTACGCAAGCACTTTGACTTCATTACTGAAGGCAACATAACCACGGATACTATGGTTTGGCAGTACACTCAAACAAAGTGGCTCTAGGTAGAGGGCAAAGAGTAACGGGGACATAGGACAGCTTTGCTTCCCGGATGATCTAAAAAGCAGTCTCTGAGAGGTCACCATTAACAATCAAGCGAGTGGAACAGTTGTCGTAACAAAGTTGCACCCCTTTCAGTACAGTTGATCCAACATTACACGCTCGAGAAGAGAAAATAGAAACAAATGTCGGACACGATCAAATACCTTCGCAAGGTCAATCTGGAGTAGAGCAAGCTGCTCATAAGAGCCAGAGCAAGAATCGAGAATTGTACGTGCAATATGTATGCTATTGTGTATGTTATGAGGGCCAATGAGAACCGTCATGGCATACTGTAAACGATTTGATAGTACCGCCCATCAATTTTTGGCCGAGCACAGGCATGTAACTTGTTTCTGGCTACAAAACTTTATTATGTTTTACAGGCACTCCATTGCGCGAGGAATTACATCCACAGTTTTCACCGAACGTTTGCGACGTTCATATGGTCGTCCAGTTTTGAGCCTATGCGGCGCAATAACTTATTCAGACCTGTTTCTGGTGGCGGACTAGGTTTGACACATCCCTATGACAGACAGTTAGTTGCTCGTTTCTTCTTTTTCCGTAATATACCTCCCATCCAATTACACGAGCATCCCTGCCAACTAACCTAGTGAACCTTCTTCCCAACTTAGAGGTATCTTCCAATTTTACCGATTGGCCCTTATTATTTGGTTTTATGAAAGAAGTTTATGATTCCGTGCGTTTTCTGGCAGTTCGCTTCTCTTATGAGTGCTCATTCTCTGTTTCACGGAAAAATTTATACCAAGAATTGATATCTATGAATTGTTCCCACCTCCCTTATATCGTTCATTCTATTCTAATTGTATGGGGCATGATGTGTTAAGAAGGGTGAGCAAAATGCCGATCTCGCCTTCTACTAAAACGTTTTCCTTTAAACTTTATGCCGAGGTTTTCCCTGTTAAAGTGTGGCTTCATAAAAAAAATATTTGCGTTTCTTCTGTTCATTGTTGGTTATGTGATACACCTGAAACCATCGAACACTGTTTTATTGCCTGCAAAGATGCAATACTATTTTGGGACGTTCTGCAAAGAACATTGAAGAAAGGCTTTATTTTGAATTCCCACAGTGTGCGTTCCTTGATAACCACCGAACATTACTACGAACCCTTTGACATGATTTTCCTCCTTGGACTGCACAGCCTGTGGAGAACGCGTATGTTGCATCGGAATGCTGAGCCTCGATCTAGTCTCCCCCGCTACTCATTTCGGCCAGATGGTACACCACTTACGAAGATAGTGACTATAAACCGGCTGCCATTGTTGATGTATTGTCTTTCCTTGCCGCCGTTTTAGTGAAGTTGTGCTAAGTCGTATTCTAGTTGTGTGGTGTTGTGTTGTATGTTTCAATTCGACTATTCGCCTACGGGCTGATTACTCTGTAAATAATGTATATAGCTCTACGCTGAATTTAAAAGCATGTAATAAATGCCATGCTGAAAAAAAAAACCCGTGGCGCGGTAAAGCGGTAAAAAAAAAGCTGGCGTGGCGGAGTGGTTAGCGTGCTCATCTCGCACCCCGGAGAGCCACGTACGATTACTCAGGTCAGCGATTTTTCCTACTCGTTTTTATTTATTAATGATTCTGGGATTTCTCGCTCACGGCCAGCGCCGACCGACGCGGGACGGCAGCCACCGACGACTACACTGACTTTTCTGCGACACGGGGCCCTTAAAGCTATCGCGTTAAAACACGAACGCAGGCCGACATGAACGGAAGTGAAACGTTATTCACGGACGCCTTGGCTTATATAGACCTTGTCTTGACTTATCTTGTCTTTTTTTGTCAGATATCACACTATCTAGATTTCGGTCGTGCCTTCTGTGAAGATATCGCAGGCTCCTTATTTACAAAGTAAGCAACCTTAATATTGAACAATACTTACTAAAGTGGATTTTATTGCGATTCGTTCACTGTAATGGTTACCTGTCCTCAGCAGTTCACTAAGTTCAGGTGTTCCACAAGGATCTGTGCTTGGTCCTTTTTTTTTCTGACCTACATCAATAACCAGCCTAACAACCTGAAATGATCGTTCAGACCTATTACAAATGATTGTGTCATACATCGGTCAGTAATATCTACTAATGATATCAGTGTGCTTCATGTTCACCTTGATGCTGTTTCCGACTGGTGTTGTGCATGGAATATGACACTCAACTCGGCTAAATGGAGAGGGCACGGCACCTGGGTAATTGACAACATGCCTAAGCCATTAATTCTGCTGTTACAGGTCCTGCCGTGGATTTTTTTCTTCGAGGCACATCATGACGGCGATATCGATGATAATCTGTTCAAGGAGCGTCTTCCAGATGACAGTGATGTCACCAGTGGTTCACCTACAAAAGGAACTGCGCGACGTGGGTGCATTCAGAGGGCATGGCACCTGGACGATCGACAACATGCCTAAGCCATAAATTCTGTTCGTTATTTGACTAATGTTGAAGATTTTAGGCGTGACAACCGTTTTCTGTTAGTTCCGCCGTGCCCTAGAAAATATATGGCTGTTGTGAGTGACTCCCTGTCTATGTTATTGTCTTTGTCAGTCTCCGGTGATATTGAAGAAAACCCGGGTCGTAAGACTGCTGAAATGTTGCAGGTAATTCTAGGAAACCAGGCCACAACGGATGCTAAAACAGATAAACTGAGAACGGAAATGACCGAACTGAATACAAAATGCGATAGGATGACTGGATTTCTTGATATTGTTGAAGAAATGAGCAAACGAATACAAAATCTAGAGACCCTTGTTCGTCAACAGGCAGATAGGGTGACTGAATACGAAAGTAGAAGTAATAATATTTTGGTTTTTGGTGTCAAAGAAGTAAATGACGAATCTGATTCCGATCTGAGGGAAGCTGTGATGCAGAAGATATTTAATGAAACATTGGGCTTTCAGGCGAATACTATAGACGGAATTTGTCGCATAGGCAAGAAAAAGCTGGTAGCCATAGACCTGTCATTATGCACTTTTTCAACTCTAGAGAAAGAGAGCTGATATTTAAAAAACGGCGGGAAGTTCAGCGGTTCAGCGTATCAGGCGGGTCGCCCGATAAGTGTAAGCCAAGGCTATGCGAAAGAAACAGTAGCAATAAAAAAAAGTTATGGCAAAGCAGTAAAATTGAAAGAGATAACGGAACAGAGGTACAACTGCTACATAATAAACTTGAGATTAACAACACCATTTACGCGTGGGATCACGAACGACAAGAGCGTTGTCTGTACCAAACCCAGCCAGATAAGATAGGTCGACCTAAAGTTAACGATAAATCTTCTGGTGACAGTTCGCTATTATCGACCAGATCAATTGAAGATTATGATGATCATAACAATTCTTCGCAAATATAGCTCAGAATGTTTCTGGTAAACGCCGGCAGTGTAGCAAAGAAAACAACTGATTTGTAACATTTGCTTATTTCTGAGAACCCTGAACTATATTGCTAATAACCGAAACATGGTTACATAAGGGAATTGGTAACGACAGCATTTTTCCCCTTGGGTACCCCTTGTTTAGATGGGATAGAAATTCCAAAGGAGGAGGTGTGGCTATTGTCACGAAAAGCACAATATCTACAGTCGCTCTTAACTGCAGCATTCTGAAATGGTATGTTGCAAGGTTTCTTGTGAGAACGTTGTCCATTTTGTAGGTGTTGTGTACAGGCCGCCTTCTACATCTCCTGAATTTTCGGATGAAATAATTTTGTTGCTTAACTCTCATGGAAATGAGAACACCGGGCTAGTAATGGCTGGCGACTTCAATTTACCACACAATAGTTGGGAAACTTTGTCAACAGGTAGTGTAGAAATAAGCAGTGCGAATAAAATGATAGAAATTATGTTTACACATAACCTTACGCAAATAGTAAATGTTTTTACAGGAGTTACATCAAGGTCGCAGTCATTGCTGGAATTGGTTTTCTTATCCAGTAAAATCGCAGGCCACACTGTATCTGTCGAACCGGGTTTATCTGAAGAGGATCTGTTTGAATGTGCTGTTGAACACACAAGTCCGTAAAATATCGCATGTTTTATTACATGCCAAAGATTACAGCCGTGCGGACTACATGTCTGTCTTAGACGTCTTAGAAGCAAAGGTAAATCAGTTTGCATATGCATCACACCGTGAAAGTGTAGAGGAATGATGGCAACGTTTCATACTCGCCCAAAGAAATCTAAGCAGCTAAATCCTTGGATCACTAGAGATATCATTCAGTTACAGCGCAAGCTAAAAAGGCTACGAAAGAAAAGCAATAGAGAGGCAGAACTTTTAAACACCAGAACGAAGCTCAAAATAGCGTTACTAGATTCGAAAAAACGTACTTGGATACAACACTGGCTAACTACTCAAAAGCTCACCGCAAACGTTCTGGCGATATTTTTCAGCGAAGAAAAACGCAATTGAACAGGTAATGAATGGGGATGATGAGGTGACTGATAAAAATTATATTGCAAAGATGTTTAATGGTTTCTTCCAGTCGGTCTTTAGTAGAGATACAAATGACATTGAGAGTGACAATACTACAATTTGCACGTTGCTATACTCAATGCACGACATTCGCATCAATAGGGAGGGCATTTGACAGCAGCTGCTGTCTCTGGACCCAAAGAACTCGTGCGGCCCTGATGAAATACCGACGGAATTCCTTAAACGGTATGCTGCATGGTTTTGCTATTACTTGCAAATTTTATTCGAAAAGTCATTGCGGGATCATTCTTTACCTAATGACTAGCACAGCGCAATAGTAGTTCCGGTTTTTAAAGGCGGTAATCGACTTCTTGTAAAGAACTATAGACCGGTTTCTAAAAAGCTCTCTCTACTGTAACTGGTGTAATCACGCTGTCGCACAGTTCTCCCCATAGGTGCTAAATAGCAAATTTACTATGCTCTATTCCTTTGTCCCGTTAACTACTGTACTACAGTATGGGCAACAACAACTAAAACAAATATGGACAAGCTTCTTGTCTTAAAAATAAAAATTATTCGTCTCATTGTAAACTTGGAACCAACGTCAAATATTCAACCCATACTAACATCACTTAATATGATCCGCGTGGATAATATTTATGGATATCACTTGTTAAAATTAACTTATTTTGGTTCGACAGGTATGGGTTATTTCTTGGTAAAACTTGCATCTCTTGAACACCGCACTGCAATAGTAAACACTAGATGCACTGACACGTGGTCTCTACCATATTTTAGAACAGACTACAAGTTACAATCTTTGCCTCATTATCTTCCCGTTCTTCCCAACAAATATAAAGGCACTGTTGGTTTTTGTCCTAAGCAGTTGAGAACCTACATCGTGCAAATATAATCTATCCATACATGTGTTCTTACTTCAAATATTATACTCGCCTTCGAGCTTTCTGCCTTGTTGAGCTATTTTCATTGATTTTATTATTGATCAACTCTTTATTTTTTGCTTTTATATCTTACTGCAGTGATATATGCATTGTATAACACTTTTGAATGTCATAGTAGAATTAATAATGAACTTCTGAAATTTGCTGTTTGCTCCTGCTATGTTGTGTACCGGTTTTCTGGGCCTTTGTGAAGCTGTTTGTACAGCTTTTAGCCCAGGTGACCATCCACTTGCTGGAAAATAAGCTTGATTTGATTTGATTTGATTTCGTTTTACTCACTTGCGTATGTTGCAAGGTTTTTGACCACATGATAGCTAAACACATCCTTCATTGTTTTGGAAATGAACGACTTATTGTGTTCATTCCAGCATGGGTTTCCGACCAGCCTTTCGAAAGTGACGCAGTTGATTGAAAGAGTGAATGATTTTGCAAGGTTGTAGACGAACGTCAGCAGGCAGATGTGGTCTGTGTGGACTTCGCGAAGGCTTTCGTTAAAGTTCCGCATCATAAACCTCTTTTTAAACCGCGCAAATTAGGAAGCAGTGAAAATATAGTACTATGAACTCAGGCGTATCTAGGTAACCGCTGTCAAGTGGTCAAGATAGAAATCACACTATGAGATAAGCGTGAAGTTCTGTCGGGGGTGTCACAGGGCTCCGTTTTAGGTCCGCTTTTGTTTTTTGTATATATAAATGATATTTCTGCTATCATTGAATCGCTTGTCAAAATGAAACTTTTTGCTGATGACTTTACTTTGCTCTCCTTTGGTGTACCAGGCAGATCAGATTAATATAAATAGGTTTCTTCAGTCGTTAGACTCGTGGTGCCTGAAATGGGGAATGGAAATAAATTACCAAAAATCTACTTACATGCATATAACAAGGAAGCAGAATGTAACGCCGCTTCAATATATTAACGGTGAAAATTCTTTAGATAAAGTAAAGTGTTTTAGATACTTGGGAATGACACTAACACATTATCGTTGTTTTCGCACCCATATTGAAAATATCTAAATAAAATTCTATCAGAAGCTTTGTTTCCTGCGGAGCAAGTTGCCGAAAGTGACTAGAGAAATTAAATTGATTGCGTACAAGACGTTCGTGCGGCCAATCATAGAGTAAGTGCAGTGTGGAGTTCACATAAAAAGGGTCTAAAATGAAAACTGGAAAGGTTGCAAAGGATTTCGGCATGTTTTATATGTTCTAAATACCGCCGCACTGACTCAGTCACAGAAATGCTAAAACAGTGTGAGTTAGAATCACTAGATGTAAGAAGAACAAAGCAGAAATAGAAACTTTTTTCTGATAATGAATAATAAAGTAAAAGTTAATAAACAACACTTTGTTACACGTCCTCTGAAGCGTTGCCTAAGAACAAATTACAGTAAGTTATTGCAACCTAAAATTACACGTACTGATGTATATCGTTACTCCTTTTTTCCCGATGCTGGGGAAATCTGGAACCAACTGCCAAGCGACGTTGTGGACCAAACAGAAGAAGAAAATTTTGAGATAGGTGTTAACACGTTCTTGGAGAATTATTGCGCAAATCTGTAATTCTGTTGTATAGGCTGTATCTTAGCGAAGAGAATTCAACTTGAATTTGTACGTTTCCCTCCCTGTAATGACCCTCATATAGAGGGTTAACAGTATGAATAAATCGATAAATAAATAATAAAAATAATGCGCTTTTCTCACCACGAAAATTTTTGTCCTGTTTTATATATTCCTAACTGAGCCTTTAACATCAGTAGAACCATCAAAACTAACTTGGAATGAGCACATTATTTCCACTATCGGAAACACGATCAGCATGCTAAGCAATCTTAAGTGTAATTTTGCTACGTCACCGTTATTTGTGAAACTGCTTATTCAAAAATCGTTAATTGTTAGTTGTAAACTGCAATATGCTGCATCAGGTTGGAACCCTCATACAGAGTGTTTAACCACAGCTCTTAGATCAGTTTAAAACCAAGCTGCACGTTTCATTCTGCGGGACTATATATGATCGTTTTTCGAGCATAACACTTATAAAAAACACATATCGCTGGTAGCTTTGTCGCGACGCAGAAAGGTATCCCACTTATGTGTTTTGTTCAGAATTTATCGCAATAATTAAACCCTGAAGCATTCAATTATCCCACCCCAGCATATGTCTCATCACATATTGATAACTATTGTAAAGTAGAAATACCTCATTTTCGAACCTGTTTTATCAACATTCCTTTATGCCTAAAACAGTATCGGAGTGGAACTGCTTGCTTTGAACACTTCTACTTCCCGATGATGTCGAGGCGTTGAAATTAAATATATGTGTTTTGTGCAACAACGGTTGAGTTTCAATAACCTATTTCAGCTGCACTGCGTGTTTTTGCAGGTGAGATAATGCCGTTTGGAATGCCAGTGATTATGTTATGAGTTGTGCTCAACTTTTATCTGCTTCCTTTCCTTTGCGTTTATCGAGTTCTACTGCTTGTATGCTATATCTTGGGCGTCATTGCTGCATTTCCTTTTTTCCTAAATCTGCCTTGTCCTGTGCTTCAAGCGTCAGATAATTTGCCATTCACGATTGTAATCTTTGTTCTTCTTTCTACTGTTAGTATTTTATTGCGCGATTTCGGTATTCATAAGATCATTCATAACTTACAATGAAATATACAGGAGCACTGAACAAGGGTAAAGGGGGTACGCCTGAGTTCACAGGTCGAGCCAATGTTTCGACAAGTGGACTTGTCTTCATCTGGGCCGAAAACAAGACAACAAGACGAAGACAAGACCACTTGTCGAAACGTTGGCTCGACCTGCGAACTGAGGCATACCCCCTTTACCCTTTACAAGCAGCAATTAATCGTGCCTAAGGCCAGGGAAACATACATCGGGTAACTGTTATGCCTATTTTCAGCGTTTCTAGACTTGCTTCTTGCCGAAAAGTTTTTCAACCAGGGAAGCGAACGGCGAGCATTTGATTCGAGTTTTATGGTGATGTTGCTAATACATATACCCCTTGAGCTTTCGTAGGTTTGTGTTTTTTATATAACATTTTTCAGGCAACCGTGGATGATTGTAGGATAATTTTATACACATATTGATAGAAATTCGCTAAGCTTCCAACACGTGCGAAAGCTTATATTATGAACCTAGTCCTGCGCTTAGAAGAAATAAGTAAGCTTGCCGTAGTAGGCAAAACAATGAAAGGCGTTTTTGAATATAGTAGCAAAATTTAGAAGTGCCGAATGATGATCTGCGGATTTAGTTATTGTCAACATGAAGTTTTAGTTAAAAATAATGACTAAGAAGTCCTTGACAATGACCGATATTTCACTCCCTATTGTGAACTTCAAGCAGTGCACATGTAGGATACATAATACCTAATGTTGCGGTCACCATGAGTTTATACGATATAAACTATTGGTGAGTCTTTGCTAATTGCGAAAAGTAGTAAAGTGCGTTCAATCAATTCTGAGACCAAATATCGATCCGTTTAAAAAAAAAAAAAACACACCTAGGAAAATGCCTCATCGCTTTCAACTAGTTAACGGTGAATTTGCAGCAGCCTTTCTAAACAAAAACAAATGATTTTGTCTGGTTTGCTTGGAAAAGAGTTGTGCAATATTCACCTTCATCTCTCAACTAAAGATTATTAGTGAGCGGCGAATGAAAGAAAGGAAGCCGGCTAGAGATATCTACCTTGCTTACCAAGATACTTTGTTGGGCGAGTTGGTAATTATTCATTATTAATATAAACAGCGCGAACACGAAGACAGCGCTGGTACTGTGGCTTTCTTGTTCCTTGTCCCTTGTCTTCGTGTTCGCGCGGTTTATATTAATAATGAATAACTACCTTGCTTAATCAGGTTCTCGACATGGAGTTTCGTGACAAGATTAATAATGTCATAACGACCACTCCAGCCGGAGGGAAATATTTGGCTCTAGAGCATGTACCTCTATCTATAGTCCACCTTCTGACTGTGTGACGCCATAACTGTTGCCCATGTAATTTTTGTTCTTTCATATTTCGCTTATTTGACGCTTTTATCTGGACTTTGCTTCAAATTGGTCGAAAGTCACCTTAGTCAATATGCTAATGCATTGAATGGTATGCAGATTGTGCTGCCGCAGCAGACGCCCGTTGTCAACCTGTTCGCCCTTCCAGCACTGATTGTTTTAGGACAGCGTTGTTGCGGTATTTCCTTGTAAGGTTTTATTTGATTCGCTCATGTTCTGCAAAGCTTATGATAGAAAGACAAGAAACGCTAAAGGCAGAAAAACCTCTTATCTCGCATCGTTACTGAGTTAGTTCACGTGATTAGCTTAATGCACGTCAACTCGGCGGAACTTTCATGAATTTTTAACACCGAACGGAAGAAAAAACGCATTCTCAGGAGATGTATATAGAGCAAGTGAAGCAACAATTAACAACGTGAAGCAAAAAGAAGTGGATCTGCATTCACATTGAGAGAAACAGCACATACTGCATTTATTAAGTTACAGCTATATATGAATAAAACCAGATATATACTTTTTCACTTTAAAATAACCATTTTGATATAACCTTTAATATAATATGTAATAATGCCAGAATAGAACAAATAATCACACTGAGAAATTTGTAGCCCTATGGTTTGATAGCGATTTATTGTGGGACACACATATACACAAATTATGTTTAGAATTAAGTAAATTAGTCGGGTACGTTAGCAGACTAACAAATGTAATATCTCTCTGGTTGAAGAAAATGTTGTATTACACGTTATTTTATTCAGGGCTCTCGTATTGTAGCTATAGTATTGGGTACTACCAGTAAAAAGAATTATACTCGATTCATCATATTGCAGGAAAATAATCTCAAGAATGTTTGAAAGCTACAGAGGTTCACCTCGAAGATTACGTACCGGACTTATCTTTCTAAAAAATGCAATCACTAAAGCGTGTCAAATATACTATTACAGACATACACAATTCATCAAAAATAATAGGCTTTATGAAAATTTCGGGCCTTGGACACCAAGTCGGTATAGTCTACGGAAAGAAACACTGAGAACACCACGCGTACGAACAAACTACGACATGCAACAAATAAATTATCAAGCCCCCGTTCTTCGAAATAACCTATTAAACACTATTGATTTAAGAGCAAAATTTTCGACAAGATCATAAGAACATTATGCTCAGACACTGAAATTGAAAATATTTAACTTGATAGGTTTCCTTGTCTTGCTTTGTTAAGTGTGTATAATGTGTCTGAGTTCTATTGTATGCACTTATTTTTATATTTGCGGTCTGCCTGCCGTTACTGCTCAATAGAGCAGGGGCCCTTGTCAGGCATTGCCTTTAGCGCCTGCTTTAATTTATGTTTTTGTTCTGTATAAAACAATTGATGAATAAACTTCGAACTTCAAATCTTGTATATATGTCCGAACTAAGCCTAGAAAAAGCAAAAGGCATCCAGCGAAGCAATCATTTTGAAACAATGATCTTTAATATAGAGAGCAGAGAATTATTCATGCCATGCATAATTCGGACACCATTTCTGCGACGCTTCTAATGAACAGTGATTTGCTGCTCAGCAACTTCATACCGCATCGTGGCAGGTGCGGCTTAACTTTAAACAATGGGCTTATCTATTATGAACAACAGCTGGCCCCTGTGCTGCTTACATTAAAAATAATAAAAAACATTTGAGCACTGAGCTATAGTATGGCTTGAACACGCTCGGAGAGGCAAGCTCCTGTCACTATAAGCTTATATACAAGAGCAATCAATGGGCTCAAAAATTTTAGTGACTACCTCGATCTTACGATTCGTCATGTTTCAGCTGGCTAGTGTAGTAGTCGTGTGATTCTTGCTGTCCGCGCACGCTCGCGCTCACACATACCAAGATAAAAATAGCTGTTGAGTCCATGTTACGTCCGGAGCGTGAACATAGTGAATGTGTGATTAATGAAAGGGTATTTTGCCTTTATGCGTCCACTCGAAAGAGTACGTCGTACATGGAAAGCACCACATCAGATCATGCATTATATTAGTGACTACAGCTTTCTCTGTCTGCCGATTTACTGCTTGCTCTTTTCCTTGCTCTCCTGGACAACATATATCAGTTTCCACAGTACCTCTTCAGCCGTGAGTAACCGCGAGCGAGGACGTAAAACCGCGCGCATAATTTATGGCCAACCCGGCACCTGTCAAGCTCCAAAGCAAGATCTTGAAACGTATTCCATCAATACCGTCAACATCTTTAGGAGTGAAAGGGAAAATGTGACCGGATGAGCGAATGAAATAAAATGCCCGCAGCTCCTGCAAATGCTCGTCAGAAAAGATAGTCTGGGCCGAGAAAAATATTGCACCGAATGAGCGAGACTGAATTTGTTGACACTTGCTCATGGGGCAAGAAGAGACAGAAACTGAACTTATAAAAAAAGAGAAGAGTCAGAACAACGTGTGTTCTACACGCCGAACCTCGCATGCGATACGCATGCCCAAAATTATGCACACCATTCCGAACAATAATTACGGCGCCGCGTATATGCGGGAATAGCCTGCACTATAATGTGACTTCCGCGGAACGTCGCTTCAAGTTGGTATGCGCTGTTTCTAGTACCGTAACTCGTGTGCGCTTTCTGGTAGAAAAAGCAAACAAGGAAGAGAATGAAAGCAAGTGGAAAATGTTAGTTGTCTATGTTGTGAGGTTCTTCGGACACCGGAATAAACAAACTGAAAGCACCATTAATGCTCCGGCGAGTCCCCTGTTTCCGACAGCGCGACTGCTACGAATTAAAACCGCAACACCTCTTCCCCCCCCCCCCCCCCCCTCCGCCATCATCCAGACATAACCTTCTTACAGTTTCCCGCCTAGCACAAATAATTGGGCATCATTATCAGGACCCACGCTCAAACTGGTTTCCGGGGAAAGCGTATTCCCGTGTACTGAATCATAGAAACGCGTTAAAAAGATGAAAAAAGCACGCGAAGAACAAAACGATCCTGGAAATACCCTCATATGCTTTGTAGGCCACCTTCTCGAACGATTGCATACCCGCCCTCGTGAGCTGGGGCTTCCCGCCTTGGTGGACTCTGAGCTAGGATTGTTTCGCCATAAGTTCCCTCTCCGTTTGAGCTTGGCGCTTAGCTGTATGTCAAGACGGGAGCACCTCTGCTGTCAAGGAAAGAGAGTGAACGGAAAGAACATTGATTGAAGAAAGGCAAACGGAAAAAAGAGGGTGAAGTCTTGTTCGCCTGACCGGCCCCGTTACCAACGCAGCGTACCAACTAGTCTAGTAGGGAGTTTGCTGCGAAAGCGTCAAGTGAAGCGGTTGCTCGTCATATTGGAAGATATAAGATCTGAGGCCAGCTGGCTCTCCCTGTCTTAGTTTCAAAAAAGATTAGGCAGGGAGAAGACGTTTTCAGAAGCCGTTCCACGCAACGTTTTCCATGTAGTGCGAATTGGACGGGATTAATACGTTATCTTGGCACGATGAAAAGGTACTCCTCGTCCTGGCACGTACTAAGGTGTGTCCAGGTATCCGCTTAGAGGCAATAGGCGCACGTCTCTTAAATGGCGCTTCTGTTTCTTCGAATCTACTCTTTTAACTTAGAGACCATCGGTTGTCTTGCCTTTGTATTACATGTCCTGTCCATCCTGCTAGTTTCCTTGATTTCGTCTAATCATTCAGTAATGCGTTTGTTACCTGTACCTCGCTACACGCTTCCTGTCGACAAACATTACATCTATACCTTTCTGTTCGATCACTCTACTCGTTATTCTCAATTTCACCGGAGCCCTCTCTTAGATTCCATGGTTTCGTTCCACGCCCGAATACCGGTGAGAACCAGCGTTTATATACGTTTTTCTTTGGTATACCGTTAAGCCGGGCTTCGTCATATTCACCACAACTATGGTTTTGATAATAGTAGCAGTACTAGTAGCAGTAGTTGTAGTAGTAGTAGGATTAGTAGTAGGTAGAAGGCCCAACAAAAACAGGAATGAGTAATAAAAGTAGTGATACAGTAATAAGCTACGTTGTAAGGTTACCAGCAACTGAAGCAGTAGTCGTATGAAGATTATCAGAAGCGGTAGTATGGTTAAAAGGGATTTTTCCTGCAGCAGAGGTAGCCATCGGAGCTTAACAGTTACGAAAAGTCACAGTATAGTAGCGTTAGCAGTAGTAGGAGCGCTAACTGCAGCTGTATTGTTACACCAGAATCAAATGTAGGTGCAGCTGTAGGTGTGATAGAAGTTCCCCTCCATGGTGCCGTTTTCTCAGTTCACATATTTCAACGTCGTAATATTATCTCGAGATCTCACGATTACCTTTTGACCAATCATTGGAATTGAAGGACGATTTGTGAACTGAGGTAAACCTCTCCAAATAACAGAAGTGGCGCAGCCGTCCTGTTGTTCTCTCTTTGTAGCCCGTGAGAATGAAAATTGTGAGGCTTATTTCAGGAAGAAATTGGGGGTTATATAAATGGTAAGCAAAAAAAAAGTTCACTAATAAAACTGCTTTAGGCAGCTGGTAACGATGACTTAACCTTAATTTCTACTGGACTTCAATCTCCATACAAGGATCGTCCTTTCTTTTGGTTGAAAAGAGCGCGAAAATATTTTCCAACAAAATATGCACTGCAGTAAGTGGTTCACATCGTCACTGAATTGTACCATGCAGTGAATCATTTGTAAATTGTTTGTTTTCGCCGCATTTACAAACAAAAAGAAGTTTCACCTCTGTTGCGGTGGTATTTAATTTTTCTGTTCAACACTGAGCTTCTCAGCAGTATTCGCAGATAAACCAACACTATAAAATTATTCTGTTAATTCGAGCTCATTTGCTACTGCCACAAACGAGCGACGAAGTAAAAAAAAAAAAAACGTTGGGCGGCCGTTAAATCTTGCAACGGTATTCCATGCGACAAAGATGCGAACGTTAAGGCATTTTATGTCCAGTAAGCGCACCTTTGGCAACAGTAGTCCCAAAATAAGCCTTCGTTGTTAAGGGGTCCTTAGTGTCAAAGGGGTCAAAGTGTCAAAGGTTATTGTCAAAGGATTGTTAAGGGGTCCTCTAGTGGCAAAGTTCCTCTTGTGAACCCGACGGTACCACGCTCTCAATTTTGTTTATAGGAGCTGAAAACAGCAACGAATAAAGCATACTGCGTTACTTTGAATAGTACGAAAAACCTTGCTGGAAAAACCGTGACCAGACGATACCGTGGCCATTCAGCGGTGCTGCATCTGGCAGATAGCTCTCACTGAAAATCAAGCCCCGATTTACCTGCCTAGCAACCAACATGTCCAAAGAGGACCATAATGGTCGGCGCCTGGCGCGGGCGGAAGCCTTGGACCGCCATTATGGAAGCAAACCAGGAGTTTTCTATGTGGACGTCTCCGGCCCAAACCCTAGGGGTTAGTACACAGCCGCGGTCATTTACAAGGGCAAAACAGTAGATGGCCTTACGTTCAAGGCCCAGTCACCAACACACGCAGAAGAGGTTGCCATCGCCTTCGCAGCCTCTGACTCCTCCTCCAAATACATCAGAACCGAATCGCGAAGGGCATATCGGAACGTCCAGCAAGGGTGGACGTTCCTAGCTTACCTAGCTTACCGCATATACAAAAATTGCAGTCGAGATTCGGATTCCGCGTACCGATCTCTCGTTTGGGCTCCAGGTCACCAAGGTCTCCAAGGGAATGAGGCAGCCGACGCCGCCGCCCGCGCGCTCTCTCTCCGGGCATTTCCCACGGGACCCGACGCGGACCAGGATTTTGATTTCAGCCCAGTTTACAAATTTAAAGAAATATGTGAATATTACAAATCTACGCACCAAACTCTTCCCACCCCGCGCAAAGGGCTGGGGAAGGCTAACGAGTGGGTGCTCCTGCGCCTGCTCACCAAACAATGTTGTGCCCGGCTATTCTAAAACATTTTGATCCGCAATTCGACGGGCTGTGCTCGCACTGTGGGGAGATGTCTGACACCTACCACATGGTGTGGGCCGGCCAGAAAAATTCATCTTTGCCCCCCATCCCCAACCTCACCCGAGAGAACTGGGAGGCGACCCTGTCCGGCTGCCGCACCCTAGAGGCCCAAAAGGTCTTAACGCAGCGCGCCCGGGCTGCGGCAAACGCCAGTGGAGTGCCTGTCTAGGCATCCCACCTAGTGTATATACCCATATGTATTATAATAAATGTTTTCACCACCACCACCACCACCGAAATCTGTCACACTAGTTTCTGTGGAACTGATTTATTTATAGGAAGGGAAAGGCGCGGTAACTGTCTCACTTGTTTTCTGTGGACACCACAATCGCACCGTGAGGGAAGGGAGGAAGATTGGAAGTGAAAGTGGAAAGAGAGAAAGAGGAGCCGTAGTGGAGGGCTACGGAGTAATTTCGACCACCTGGGGATCTTTAACGTGCGCTGACATCGCACAGCACACGGACGCCTCTTCGTTTCGCCTCCATCGAAACGCAGCCGCCGAGGTCGGGTTCGAACCCGGGTACTCCGGCACAGTAGTCGGGCGTCTGCACCACCCCGGCGGGGCTAGTTTCTGTGGACACCTGTAAAAACCTGTACCGCGCCGTAAGGGAAGAGAGGAAGGTGGGTGTAAAAGTGAATAGAGATAAAGAGAAGCCATATCGGAGGGCTACGGAGTAATTTTGACCACCTGGGGATTTTTAACGTGCGCTGACATTGCACAGCACACGGACACCTCTTCGTTTCGCCTGCATTGAAACACAGCCTCCGCTGTCGGGATTTAAATATAATTTAAACAAATCCAAAATTGAGTCACCCATACCTTCCTCTCTTCCCTTACGGTGCGGTTCAGGTGTCCACAGAACAAGCGTGACAGATACTGCACTTTTCCTTTACTGTGAACCAATTTTTATTATTAATATTATTATTGTTAAAGGTCACTGAATGATGTTTGACTCAAATTTCTGAGCCCTACGGGGATGGGACTGGTACGTCACTGCCGCTTGCGGCGGGGTCTAACCTGCCACCGAATGTTTATCTCTTGTAGGCAGTCACTGCATCAGCTACCGTTTCGGTGGCGGACGACGGCTGTTGCGGAGCGCGTTTTCTCTCCCTTTTCATTTTCTTCTCTATTTTCTCTTTTTTTCCACACGAGGCAGCGGAGGTGGCTCAGCTACAAAGCCAGGGAAGGTGGTGGAGGGTGGCAGTTCTTGGCCCTACGGGCGTGGAACGGTAGGTCAACGCCGCTTGCAGCGGGGGCTAGCCAGCCAATAATTTTTATCTGTTGTAGGCCGTCATTGCACACGCCACAGCTTCGGTCATGGCGGACGACGGCTGTTGTTGCGGCGCGCGTATTTCTCTCCCTCTTCTTTTTTTATTGTCTATTTTCTCTTTTGTCCACACGAGGCAGCGGAGGTGGCTCAGCTACAGAGCCAGTAGCAGGCCCGTGCATTTTCTTTTCTTGCTTCCTACAGCCACAACAACAACAGCGGAGGTGGCTCAGCTACAGAGCCAGTAGCAGGCCCGTGCATTTTCTTTTCTTGCTTCCTACAGCCACAACAACAACAGCGGAGGTGGCTCAGCTACAGAGGAAGTAGCAGGCCCGGCATTTTGCTTTTCTTCTTCCTACAGCCACAACAACAACTACAGTAGAAGGCCCGTGCATTTTCTTTTCATTGTCTCTTCCGTCACAACAACAACAAACTCTTTGCAATTGCATTTAATCACTTTTCTGTGTTCAGCTCTCCGCGTCGGTTGCCCCTAATACGGCCGGCTCGAATGCTATCTTTATTAGGAAACAGAATATAAGAAACGAGGGCGCGTGTGCACGAACATAGCTACACAGATGCGCATGGAGATTGAAGTTGAAACGACAGTGCTATAAACAAAGTTTGGGGGGGCGGGAGGGAGATGAAAAGCCATGCGGTGTTAACACGCGGCCCATTTCGCTCCAATCCTGCCTAATAAGGATTGAACTCGCAAGCGTAGGAGCACGGGCGAAACACGGAGCACCATATGATGTAGAAATATTGCTGCAAACCCAGTAGGTCACCTGTCGTGGTTGGCGATGTGATGGTTAATACTTTAAGTGATGAGCACGATTGTCTACCTCACCAACTGCGGGTCATGACCGGAGTACGGGTCAGCAAAGGCAGCGCATGTACCTATAACGTGTCGCATACGTTAACAGCGCCACTAAAGACACGCATTACCATATCAGCAAATGCGGGGGTGACGAAGTCGAAGTGCTTTGCAGTTGAGTGTTGCTAAAACAGTGATATTTTATGGCGTTTTGGAGAATCCGCGTTTGGATGGGAATATAATGTGAAGCACCTCCTTGCTGAGCTCGTTAATAACAGCGCATAGAGAACACCCCTCAGACGCCTTCGTCTACGCTGCCTACTATGAGAAAAGAAGGCGTTGATAATGTTATAGCTCCAAATGCTTCCCATATCTACTGTGCGATAAACAGGACACGAGAAGCAATATATAACGATAAACACTCGTGTCCTGTTTGTCGTGTCATGTCATGTCCTGTTCTCGTGTCCTGTTTATTGCGCTGTAGATATGGAACATCGTCACCAACTCGCCCAACAACAGAGCTTGTCCACCTGGTACTAAATCCCATCACAACACACACTGACGCTTACTATAAGGGCGATTAAGTCGACGAGACTTTCGTACTCTGTCTAGAAGAGTGGCCTGAAACGCTGCTCAAAGACGTGACAATGCTTCAAAGCAAACGCCCCGCCTTGTCAAGATGAAAAAGGGAGCTGTGGCGCCACGCTTTATATGTGGGGGTGGAATTATTAATGCATTGACTACGCGCGTCACAATTTCCTAATAGCATGTGTGCAATCCAATGTTCCTCGAGAGTGACTTTTTTAAACGCCTATTCTGAAATGTCTTATTGTTATAGCTATAAAATGCGGTTTGTCTCCTCTCCCCTGCAGTGCTCTTTACCGCTCTTTCATCTTATTGTAGAAAATTTTGAGCCCTGTCCACTGTGACATGTACTTCATCGACAGAGTTATACCACACATAAAAAGATCTAAAACAGCTTTCGCAGCCATATACAAACAGTCCCACGCATCAGCTCCCACGAGGCTTCCCTTACTTTATTTTCCCTTTTTTTGAAGAGAAAGCTTCACTAAGCATGTAAGGCCAAGGTCGCCTTGCAGAGCTGGAACCACTGCTGCGCATGTGCCAAGCAACCAGCAGTGCCATTCCACGGGTGTTCCGCCTCTGCACTTGCTGCAGGAGGATGAGGGCAGCAGCATCACTTCAGATGAGCGCGATGGCGCGGAAAGGGGAAGAAGGGGCTTTCTACACTGCTCAAGCGCGCAACGCTGCAAAGAGCTGACCGAGCGGAGGAGGAAAGCGTCTGCTTGCATCGCATGCGCAGAACATGAAAGTGCGTTTTGCTTACAACGCCGATGAAATTTGATGCGTTCAGGGGTAGTTGGTTGCGTTTGATGCAACGCTCGGTAACCCGCACCCAAAGTTTTCTCTACACATTTGGTTCACAAGCGTTGAAAACCTTTAAACCTCAATATTGGCGCAATTTTCGCTTTGGCATTTTACTTCCGGGCTCCGTACAACTGCTCTGCTTTCAAAGGTCGCGCGCGAACGGAATAATAGGCTTGACCAACTCGAGCGAGTGTGCGTGCAAAGTCCACGTGGCCGGAGGTGGGCTCATCGTGGCGAGCAAAAAGGATATCGGCGCGAAGGGCGGCCGGAACGACGAGGAGGTGCGCTCGGTCAACAGTGCTGGAGTTTTTCTTGAATAAAACGCCATTCCGAAGAAAGAATGCAGAGAGGTTCCTTCCAAACTGGCGGGGGACGTCAGCAGCGCGACCCTCCAGGCGGTCAATGACGGGTCGAAGGTCTGGGTCAGCTTACTGTCGGGTAATTATGTCTAAGGCATTCACTAGTCCAAGAAAACCTCTGTCGTCATCCGTGACGTTATCGACAAATTTGACAGGTGCCCACGAGACAATGTCAGTATCTTCGCGCTTCTGACTAGATTTGTACACAATGGTGCAATCAAATTCTTGGAGGCGAAGGCTCCATCGCGCTAGGCCCCCCGAAGGGTCGCGGAGATTGGCCAGCCAGCACGAAAATGGTGGTGAGTAACAATTTTAAACGCACGGCCATAGAGGTAAAGCCTAAATTTATTAGTTGCACACACAACCGCGAGGCATTCATTTTCCGTAGTGGAATAATTTGTTTCAGCGCAGGAGAGCGTGCGGCTTGCATACCCAATGACCCTTTCCACGCCAGCTTGCTGTTGAACGAGTACAGAGCAAAAGCCGGTGTTTCTGGCGTCGGTGTGGACTTCGGTGGCGCCGTTTTCATCAAAGCGCGCAAGAACAGGGGTAGTTTTCAGTCAACTGCGCTGCTCCGCAAAAGCCTCCTGTTGCTCGGCGGCCCACACGAACTGTGTATCATCCCGCGTGAGGCTGGTCAGGGGTGCGGGTATCTTGAAAAAGTCGGCGATGAAGCGGCGGTAGTACGCACACAGACCCAGGAAACGTTCCAAACTCTTCTTCGTGGTAGGAACGGGAAATTTGGCGACAGCGGCAGTTTTGACGGATCTGGCCTACGCCTGCGGCACTCACAAGATGACCGAGAAACTTCCACTCTTTGTAGCCAAAGTGGCACTTCTCGGGCTTGAGCGTTACGTCAGCTGACCGGAGGGCATCTAATACTGCACGCAGGTGTTCGAGGTATTCTCCAAAGCTTTGAGAGAACACGACAACGTCGTCAAGATAGACTAAACAGATTTGCCGTTTGAGGCCGGCGAGAACGGTGTCCATCTTGCGCTGAACATAGGCCGAATGGCAGCACTTTATACTCGTAAAGTCCATCTAGGGTGACAAAAGCTGTTTTTTCGGAGTCCCGCTCACCGACATCAATGTGCCAGTACCCGCTCCTCAAGTCAATGGAGGAGAAGTGCTGGGTGCGACGAAGCTTGTCGAGCAAATCATCGATACGAGGCAGCGGGTAGACGTCTTTTTTAGTGATGTCATTCAACTTTCGATAATCAACACAGAAGCGAAAGGTGCCATCCTTTTTCTTCACCAGCACGACAGGGGACGACCACGGACTTTTGGATGGTTGGATGACACCGTCACGAAGCATCTCATGAACCTGTGTCTGAATCGTTTCACGTTCCGTCGTTGAGATGCAGGTACGGCTGCTGGCGTATAGGGAGTAATTATGCGGTCGGGAGTAATTATGCGGTGCTTCACAAGAGGCGTTTGCCGAATTTTCGATGAGGTCGCGAAACAAGCGCTATATTCTAGGAGGAGAGAACACAGTTCGCGCTGCTGTGTTTCCGTGAGATGTGTGCTAATATCAAGACGATCAAGGCCGGGCGCACATTTTCAACTGCTCCGAACGTAAAACATTCAGAAACGTCCGCTAAGGAGTCGGCGAATGCGATTGCAGTAGCCCGAAAAACATGACGAGGTTCTTTCACGAAGTTAGTCACCAGGAGCTCAGATCGGCCGTTAAGGAGGTGGATGAGGCTCCGCGACGAGGTAATGCAGTGGGTGAGCAAGTGACTGGTTGCCCTCAGCGACCGCCGTTCGGTCACGTAGCTCGTCGCAGTTAACAGTCACAAAAACACTGGAACGTGGCGGAATAGAAACACTCTTGGCAGAAATTTGAAGAAGGGCGTGGCGGTCCATGGTGTCAGTATCATAAGCTTTCTCGGTCGAAAAGGTCACGGTACGCTTCCGGAGATTGATAATGGCTCCATACTGCCGGAGAAAATTGACACCAAGGATACAGTCGTGGAGCAGTCAGGTATCACAAGGCAGCTGACAACAAACGTGCAGTTGCGGATTAGGCCTCTTGCCGCGAACTGACCGTTTGGTGTTACGACATGCCCACCAGCGATGCGAATCTGCGTAACAAACCATGGCGGCATTACTTTTAACGCGGTAGCGTTAAGGAGCTCATGTCGCAGAAAAGCCGGTGTCGTCTGCGTCGGCGGCGTTGGCCGTGAGCGATAAATCCCGGCATGCACTTCATAAATAAAAAGCAACTTCCAAGATGGGCTGGGTGGGGATCGAACCAGGGTCTCCAGAGTGTGAGACGAAGACGCTACCACTCAGCCACGAGTTTTTTTTCTTTGTTGCCGACTTTGACGTTATCTTGGTGTACCGCTTGATGCCTATCGCGACCCAGAGCTATATTGGGCTAACCAAGCGTTATCTGCAAAAGAAAAGGCTGAAGCGTGGCAAGGAAGGCAATTGTCGATGTTTTCCCGAGCCACAATCTGCAATCTCTTCCTTGTATCTAAGATCTGGTATGTAATGAATGTGTTGAGTGCCATGAAGATCAGTGTACAAAAAATTCATCGTGTTTTTGCTGTGTTCATTTGGGCTTCGATATGAGAGAGGACAAGTCGAACCAATCTTTTCCTTCCTGCCAAGAAGGGAGGACTAGGGCTTGTGCATTTATTTATGCGCCAGGTTCTATCGCATTTTATTTATCTACGCGACCAAAACAATCCATTTCTACGGACAGTGATTCAAGTCAGGCTCAGCAGACTCCTTCCAGGGTTCGTGGTGTCGTCATGTCAAAATATGTGCGGTGCCGTGACTGGATATCTGCGTGAAGTTATGCTTGCTTATAGGTTGTTAAATGTGCGTTTTTCAGCCATGAGTTCGATGCTTGAAAGCGGTACAAAAGCGCTTCTAGTGAATGCGGTGTTGCCTTAGAAACGAGCCGTAGAATGTTATACTGCGGTGTATATCGGTAATTATGAGCATGTTACTTACAGAAGTCGCAGTTACATGAGTAGCGAAGTACGTTTCCGCTACATTTCTTCTGCGCTCTGCGCACATGCAGAGCCATCTTGCGGCAAACACAGAAGAACCCCTCCTCTCAATGTGCGGCGCTGCCCCGAAACGTCGCGCGCCACTCGCCCCTGACGTTTCGCCGGGCACCCTCACGGGTTGTAGAATCATGCGTCTTTCCTTTCTTTAGATCACTATCTTCGCTCACCCGCTTCTCCCCTTCGGGACTCAAGAGCATACCGAGCGAATGAGTGGGCGGTGCGAACGAGGTGCAATAACGCTATCGTGTTCCACTCTTGAAGGCGAAGCTTAAGCGTCCTCCAATTTTTTTTTTTAGAAGCGCCGCTAGCTTCCGGCCTAAAATTGAAAAATCATCGCCAGTATCTACCAATGCGCTAACCGTATAGCCGTCGAGGACCACGGGTATATCCAGCTAGAATCTATCTTCATGGGTACGAACTGTCGTCGGGGCCGTCAAGTCGCAGTCACTCACAGGTCGCGTTGTCGGGGTGTCTTCGTCGCGCCGATTTGAAGTGGTCTCGCCCCCGGAGGGCGCTGTCTTTTGTTTTCCCGACGCGGACTAGGCGACCGTTGCTGCGCTGCCAGGAGGAGATGGGCTGCGAAGATGGTGGGCGTGGAGACGGAGATTGTGACTGTCGCTAAAACGTTGGCGCCTTGCGCTGCTGGGCTACGTAGTCCTCAGTATCCCGGAGTTGTTGGCCTAATGGAGGGCGATGCATGTCGATGGGGAAACCCTTCAGTCCCAGTTGTCTATATGGACACTGCCGATACAGGTGACCTGATTCTCCGCAGTGGAAGCACAGGCGCTGCTGATTTGGAGCACGCGCTGGGGTGGTCGGCGGTTGTCGATGTACGGCTCAGGGTGGGCTGGATACAGTGAGCTTTGGTCGGGTGGGAGTAATTGTGCGGAATCAGCCGGAAGACGTCGCAAGACGTCCGCAACGTTGGTCGACAGGACTCGGTGGAAAAGGATGGCGGGTCAGCAGGCGGTACCGAAGGCCGAAATGCTTGCTGAAGCTTTGCGGTACGTTTCCTAAGATGCAAATGCACCAACTCACCCAATTCAGCATTCTTGCTGAAGCTTTTCTCGGACGATACTAGCGACCGAGGCGACTGTCACCTGGGGAACACAGAAGAGACTCTGAAGCTCTTCGTGCAAAATGGAGTGGATGATGTCGCGGAGAAGATCAGGAGTAGCCCCGAAGGCCGAAAGTGGCTCTATGATCGAAGCGGCGAGTACCGGCCTGTCGTAGGTCATAGACCTCTGCTGGAGCATCCTTTCTATCGTGATTGCCTCCGTAAGAAACTCGGCAACCGCGATCGGCTAATTGCGCACGAGGCCAGCGAACAGTTAGTTGCTCCTTAACGCCGCGCATGAGATGGCGCACTTTTTTCTCTTCGGGCAAGGCCGGGTCATATTGTTACATATATGCCCTGCGTCGCTGGGTGTGGAAGAAGAGGACGATCAACAGTAGTGACGCGAAAGGAAGACGAAGCTGGAGCAACGGTAGTTGTTACTACGAGAAGGTTGGCACCTACACGAACATTCACTTAAGTTATCAGCCGTTGCGTTCTCGAGCTAACCTTCTTGCTACGTGTCATCTTGGTGGAGGTGACCAAAGATCCCCGTGCGCACCGATTACCCCTTGCGCTGCCAAAAGCCTATGATGGACAAGGACATTATCTTTCTCAACAAGATGAGACTCGAGAAACCGCGCCCCCTGCCCGTCGCACCAGCTGATCTCCATCCCCACTGGCTCGTCGATCCCGTTCACCGGTATCTCGTCGCAACTCCTCCCCATTATACGCCGGTACCTACTCAGGAAACTAGCGAGTGCAGCGCCCTGGAGTGACGCTGCATTCCCGACCCAGACTGTCAACTCGGAACTGACCCCCGCACCTAGACGTAACCTAATTGATATTCTTGCGGACGGAGTCTCCGTTTCTGCCCTTATTGACACTGGAGCCAACATTTCTGTTCTTAGCTCATCGCTCCGTCGACGCCTCAATAAAGGCGTCACGCCTGCTTCCTCGTCTACCGTTCATGTTGCTGATGGCAACACAGCTACTGTGATTGGTATGTGTACTGCGAGAGTTACCATTGCCGACCGCCACATTCCTGTCCGCCACATCCCTGACATTTACAGTCCACACCAGTTGCGCTCAAGAAGTTAGCTTAGGACACGACTTTTAAACAGAACACTCCGTTCTCATTGACTGTTCTTCTGGACTGATTCATCTAGACCTGCCGCTCGGTCCTCACGACAAAGCTCCTAAAACTTCAACGCTCCGTATTCGCTCCCCTACATTTAGTCGCCTAGCACCAGAAGCCGCAGTGTATGTGCTGATGTCGCCTTTTCCCTCCGTTCCGAATGGCGACTACGTTGTTTGCCCCATAACGGGCGTGACACTTGAGCGTAGCATCGCTCTACCTCACAATATAGTGCATGTGGCGAAAACCAGCACTTGTATTCCAGTCCTGAACACAACTTGCACAAAAGATCTGAAGATCTTTTGTGCAAGTTCTTCCTGAGGGCATTTCTCTCGCCAAACTGACCCCATTGTCGGAGTTTATTGTGGCTGCTCTTTTACGTGATCCTATTGCCGCAGGGCCGACACGACCTGCACCGTTCCCACCTCAGGAGGTCCGTATATCCGGCCTGGTTGCTTCTGACTTGGGCCCTGATCATGCTAAAGCACTTACGGCCCTACTGACATCGTACAGCGATATTTTTGATTTTGGTGACCAACCCTTTGGTCAAATGTCTCTCGTTAGACATCGCATCGATACCGGAGACACTAGCCCAATTCACAGACGACCTTACCGAGTCGCCGTTTCTGAACGTCGCCTCATACAAGATGAAATCAACAATATTTTGGAAAGGAACATTATAGAGCCTTCCAGCAGTCCCTGGGCATCACCTGTCGTTCTTGTTAAAAAGAAGGACAATACCTGGAGGTTCTGCGTTGATTACCGACATCTCCACAAAATTACAAAGAAGGACGTTTACCCGCTCCCCGGGATAGATGATGCCCTTGACTGCTTGCACGGTGACAGCTATTTTTTTTTATTGATCTTCGTTGTGGTTATTGGCAGACCGCTGTTGACGAACGGGACCGAGAAAAGACCGCTTTTGTCACGCCCAATGGCCTGTAGCAATTCAAGGTGATGCCATTTGGTCTGTGTAATGCGCCCGCAACATTCGAGCGCATGATGGACTCTCTTTTGCGCGGTTTCAAATGGACGACGTGTTTATGTTATCTCGATGACGTTATTGTCTTTTCCTCGACCTTCGAGAGCCATCTCCATCGCTTTGAGGCCATTCTTGGAGTCTTCCGAAGAGCTGGCCTTCAGCTTATCTCGAAGAAGTGTAGCTTTGGCCTACGTGAACTCAAGGTGCTCGGTCACGTGATCGACGCACGTGGCGTTCAATCCGACCCAGACAAAATACGTGCTGTGAGTTTCCTACACCCAGCTGTACCAGTGACGTGCGTAGTTTTCTAGGCCTTTGCTCCTATTTTCGGCGGTTTGTCCCCAACTTTGCGGAGACGGCTCGTCCACTCACCTATCTTCTGAAGAACGACGCTCCCTTTTGCTGGGACCAAGAACAATCTCAAGCATTTTCTGCGCTCATTGCGGCCCTCACCAACCCACTCATCCTGGCACACTTCAATCTCTCAGCACCAACGGAGGTATGCACCGACGCCAGTGGTCACGGTAATTGGTGCCATTCTTGCCCAACAGCAGATGGGTCTCACTCACGTCATTGCTTATGCCAGTCGCCTCCTTACTGCGGCTGAGAGGAATTACTCGATCACAGAACGTGAGTGCTTAGCCCCGTGTGGTGGCCATTACAAAGTTTCGCCCTTACTTGTTTGGCCACCCGTTCTCTGTCATCACCGACCACCACGCCTTATGTTGGCTTTCTACGCTGAAGGACCCTGCTGGTCACCTGGGGCGTTGGGCCCTCCGCTTTCAGGAATATACTTTATCTGTCGTCCACAAGTCCGGCCGGTTGCACGCTGACGCCGACTGCCTCTCCCGCAACCCGGTAGATCCACCACCCACAAGTGAGTGTGACGATGACACATGTGTGTTGGCCATCTCTGACCTTTAAACATTCGCCAAGAACAGCGCTTAGATCCCAAGCTTTGCAGCATTATCAATCGCCTCACCACAAATCATCTTGATACTACCCTTGCTTTATTCGTGCTCCACAGCGGCACCTTATACCGGCGGAATATGCGGCCAGATGGCGCCGAGCTTCTGCACGTAGTCCCCGAACACCTGCGTACCACCGTTCTACAGCAACTGCACGACGCGCCCACTGCGGGTCATCTTGGTCTATCTCGCACGTACGATAGCGTCTGCCGCCGTTTCTTTTGACCGGGCCTCTATCGCTCTGTTCGTCGTTACGTGGCTTCTTGTGAGCGGTGTCAGCGACGGAAGAAGCCATCGGTGGTGCCTGCTGATACCTGCAGCCGATCGACATTCCAGTAGACCCGTTTTCCCGAGTTGGCCTTGATCTCCTCGGGCCTTTCCCACTCTCTTCGTCGGGGAATAAATGGATTGCGGTGGCCACGGATTATACTAAGCGCTACGCTGTCACCCGAGCGATACCCACCAGCTGTGCAACTGACGTGGCTGCGTTTCTTCTCCACGACGTCATCCTGCTCCATGGTGCTCCACACCAGCTGCTCACTGACTGTGGCCGCTGCTTTCTTGCTCGAGTAGTCGACGAAATTCTGCGGTTCTGCTCCATTAAGCACTATTTCACCACCGCTTACCACCCACAAACGAAGGGCCTCACCGAACGCCTCAACCGCACGCTCACGGACATGTTGTCAATGTAAGTATCGGATGATCACCGTGACTGGGATGTTACTTTGCCGTTTGTAACGTTCGCATACAATTCCTCCCGTCACGACACGATGGGCTACTCACCCTTCTATCTCCTATACGGCCGCGACCCTCCCCTTTGTTTTACAGTGTACTGCCTCCCACCGTTAATACCAGCTCCCAAGTTCATGACGCCGTATCTCGAGCTGACGCCGCCCGGGTTATTGCTCGCCGGCGACTAGCTTCCTCCCAAAATTCCCAGAAACGCCGCCATGATTCTCGTCACCGGGACGTCCACTACTCTCCGGGCTCTCTCGGCTTGCTCTGGACTCCCGCTCGTACAGTTGGACTGTATGAGAAGCTTGCGAAGCTTGAGAAGAAGCGTTTATTAGTAGTTTGGGCTTTTGGGTTTTGATTTTGTTCTTGGCACCCAATTGTTATTCTGCTTACTGTTCTCATTCTTTACTCTTATTGTTGTAAATGTTTGCCCACCCCTTTGCAATGTATATGTATATATACCCATAGGGCAAAATAAATAAATAAATAAATAACAAATAAATATATTGCTCTCGCGTGTTTGGCAGGGAAAGAGAGGAAAACATTTAAGAACTTTTAGGAAAGAATAAAGAATAATTTACATAAGTAGCAGGAGCTAGATGGTCGGTGAAACTAGTCCAGGGCTTCTCTGGCGGCAGCTGATTTGCTGACTAGATGGAAGGCCCAGGCTTTCGGGTCCAGGCTGCACCACCATGCTCTTGTGTCGAGTGGGACACAATCAAATTTTTTCAGGTTTGTCTTGGAATTCCCAAGAGGTATCTACACGCGTACCGCTTCCGCGTATTTCTGTAATGGCTTTTTTTTTTGCAAGGGCTTGGATCCTGCCTTTTCGTCTATCACTCTGCCACTCTCGGTAGATGTGTCTGCTATCGGATTTACGTTGGCATTCCGCCTTGCAGGCTTCGGCATTTGGGACATCACCTTGCTAGTGCCTAATGCCTACCATAGCCCTGCAGTCTTATCAAAATTTTCCTACCAGTGCGCGCTGTTGTGAGGCACTGTTTTTTACTTTGTAGTACCGCCTCCATGAACTCCTTGAAGGTGTTTTGTACCCGGAGAGCAAAAAGACGTATTCATTTTAAGGTTTAGTAAAAAACAGTGCCTCACAACAGCGCGCACTGGTAGGAAAATTTTGATAAGACTGCAGGGCTATGGTAGGCATTAGGCACTAGCAAGGTGATGTCCCAAATGCCTACCATAGCCCTGCAGTCTTATCAAAATTTTCCTACCAGTGCGCGCTGTTGTGAGGCACTGTTTTTTACTTTGTAGTACCGCCTCCATGAACTCTTTGAAGGTGTTTTGTACCCGGAGAGCAAAAAGACGTATTCATTTTAAGGTTTAGGGCCGTTTAATACAATGGTGTCAATAGCCCATTTATCAACGATCCCAAATTTTTGATAATGGAGCCCTCAGGTACTCCTGCCTTGAAATGGCTGGGTTTTAATGTAGTTAAACAATGTATGACGTGCAAAACCTTTTAGACATAGACGGAAGTTTATGAAGGCGACAACGATCTATCCACGCGAATGCATTGCAGGCTGCACGTGGGGCAACAGGTTGTCGAGATTATATATATATATATATGTGTGTGTGTGTGTGTGTGTGTGTGTGTGTGTGTGTGTGTGTGTGTGTGTGTGTGTGTGTGTGTGTGTGTGTGTGTGTGTGTGCGCGCGTGTGCGCGTGTGCGCGTGTGTGTGTGTGTGTGTGTGTGTGTGTGTGTGTGTGTGTGTGTGTGTGCGTGCGCGTGTTCGTGTGCGCGTGTGCGCGCGCGTGTGTGTGTGTGTGTGTGTGTGTGTGTGTGTGTGTGTGTGTGTGTGTGTGTGTGTGTGTGTGTGTGTGTGTGTGTGTGTGTGTGTGTGTGTGTGTGTGTGTGTGTGTGTGTGTGTGTGTGTGTGTGTGTGTGTGTGTGTGTGTGTGTGTGTGTGTGTGTGTGTGTGTGTGTGTGTGTGTGTGTGTGTGTGTGTGTGTGTGTGTGTGTGTGTGTGTGTGTGTGTGTGTGTGTGTGTGTGTGTGTGTGTGTGTGTGTGTGTGTGTGTGTGTGTGTGTGTGTGTGTGTGTGTGTGTGTGTGTGTGTGTGTGTGTGTGTGTGTGTGTGTGTGTGTGTGTGTGTGTGTGTGTGTGTGTGTGTGTGTGTGTGTGTGTGTGTGTGTGTGTGTGTGTGTGTGTGTGTGTGTGTGTGTGTGTGTGTGTGTGTGTGTGTGTGTGTGTGTGTGTGTGTGTGTGTGTGTGTGTGTGTGTGTGTGTGTGTGTGTGTGTGTGTGTGTGTGTGTGTGTGTGTGTGTGTGTGTGTGTGTGTGTGTGTGTGTGTGTGTGTGTGTGTGTGTGTGTGTGTGTGTGTGTGTGTGTGTGTGTGTGTGTGTGTGTGTGTGTGTGTGTGTGTGTGTGTGTGTGTGTGTGTGTGTGTGTGTGTGTGTGTGTGTGTGTGTGTGTGTGTGTGTGTGTGTGTGTGTGTGTGTGTGTGTGTGTGTGTGTGTGTGTGTGTGTGTGTGTGTGTGTGTGTGTGTGTGTGTGTGTGTGTGTGTGTGTGTGTGTGTGTGTGTGTGTGTGTGTGTGTGTGTGTGTGTGTGTGTGTGTGTGTGTGTGTGTGTGTGTGTGTGTGTGTGTGTGTGTGTGTGTGTGTGTGTGTGTGTGTGTGTGTGTGTGTGTGTGTGTGTGTGTGTGTGTGTGTGTGTGTGTGTGTGTGTGTGTGTGTGTGTGTGTGTGTGTGTGTGTGTGTGTGTGTGTGTGTGTGTGTGTGTGTGTGTGTGTGTGTGTGTGTGTGTGTGTGTGTGTGTGTGTGTGTGTGTGTGTGTGTGTGTGTGTGTGTAAGGTGTTCCAACGAGAAAATGGTCGGTCGGTTTCAATGCTCTTAGTTCGATACATTCTCTTTCTTTTCATTGGCGAAAAACTTCAAGAGAACGTACAAGTGTTAGGCGATTTTGCTATGGCCTGGAGCTTCGGATAAGAAAATTTGCACTAAAACGCAAATCGGCATGGGTTCTCGTTCCAGTACCGGCTGCTCACAGGCTACATCATTTTCTAACCGATTTTTTGTTTGTCCATCAGTGTGTGAAATAGCAAAGGAACAATGCTTTTCACTGCTAAGTGCAATGGTCCGTTGCATAGCCAGAGGACCTAAAGAGGAACTTGATTTCCGAGGTCGCGTGGCATGAGGCCGATTCAGGTTTTTGAGGGTAAACGTAGTAAAGCATAGCACATGACGACTTTTATTGTGTAAGCAATACTACGCGAGGTTTCAGCCCGTCGCGTAAGCTCGGCCGGTAGCCACGTTTGACCTTTGGCCTTTAGAGAAGAAAAAGAAAATAGGAAAAAGAAAAAGGAGAAGAAAAAAAAAGGAGAGAAAGAAAAAGAAGAAGAAAGAGAAGAAGGAAAAGAAAAAGAAGAGAGAAAGAAGAAGTAGAAGCAGAAGAAGAAGAAAGAACCAGAATAGAAGCCACGTCGGCTTTGCTTACGTAAACTACCGGGTTTAACTAAAGCTAAACCCCAGCTAATTTTTTACCTTGCCTTATTAACATCTCCTGCAAGCTTGCAGGACTTATGCAAAGTAAGGTTAGCTGGGCTGTGCTTCTGCTGCTGTTACGGTGACTCATTAGATCACGTTCTATTATGACTGAGTCCGAGGTAAACAGTTTTTTATTGAAAATTTGTCAGAAGTGTTTTATTTAATTTTTATTTTTTTAAGCTCCACTTCCTGCCACCATTCTTACAGCATTATGGGGAACAACGCCAACGCTAGTTTGGCAAGCAACTCATCGATGAGGATGGAGTGCGAAAGCGCGGAAATGTGGATGGGGGGCACGCTCGAAACGTCAGTCTGGATCTCTTTTTGGGTTCATACTACTACTTCTTTTGGGCTAACTACCATTAATAGCAGTTGTGGCTGTATTCCTGTGAACTATGCTTGTACGTCTTGATATACCAAAGCCGCCAATACCTGTTTTATAAGTGGAAGCTGTACCAGCATTAGCTGCAGGAGCTTGGAACAGAAGCAAAACGAATGTTAATGTCTAACCGGTTAAACCTAGTTATTTAAACGTAAGCTCACTTTAAGCGTGGCTCCACACCAGCCTGACGTCCACAATTAAGCTTTGACGTATTCAGATCGGCACGCCTCTCATCCAAGACGAGACTGAGTAACCAAGCGCAGGCGAAGCAGTTACCAAACTCCTCCTAGTCACGTGGTCAATGCACGTTGAAGAACCCTAAGTGACCGAAATTTCCAGAGCGAGCGCTCCACTACGGAGTGTTCCAGGTCAAGGCGAAACATCTGAATAACATGGGTAGCTGCAGTGCGAAGAGTAAAGCTTACAATCTCGAATGAAAAAAAGGATATTTAGGGCGCTATGCCAGCACCCGTCAAAGAAACTTAGATTTTTTTATTGCATAAAATTGCCATAAGACATACTACAGAAAATTACGCAAAACGTTTTCTTCCAGAAACCGGAGAAAGCTCTTGCTCTTAGTGTTGTGCGTTCGCCACTTGGAGAAATCCTCCTCTGTCGTCGCCGACAGTCCCACTTCCTGGAGAAACCATGTCCTTGACGCCCTTGTGCCTGCGCAAGCCCAAACATAGCAGGTGGCGAACATCCACATATGCAGCCGGTGTAGAACCCTTCGAGCAAGTGTTCGTTCCTAGGTATGAGAAGGTCTACATTATTATGAGAGCTCTAATACGTCATCCCTAGTTACCACGGACAACATCGACGCACTTAAATAACAACGCAAGGAATAACATGCGTTTCGTACATACCATGTGCTAGTATTTCTGATAATTGTCTAATGTATGTCCTTCAATAACAGTAGCATCATTCCAAGCATTTGTACATCAAGTGAACTACGCGTTACGTATTTCAGACCTTTGCAGGGAATGAAAGTCCTCATTGCGAATGTTAACTTTGAAGTGATGAGGAACTGAGCCCATATAGGGTTAGCACGGAAAGCAGCAGCCACAACAACGGGAAGTGGCGTTAACAAGGACATTTGAAATTATTTATGAGCTAAGAATGCATTCCAGCATGCGCTAAAGAAGTTCTGCCTTCTATCGAGGTCATACAAAAATGTTATAAAGGAAGCGCTTTTTCAGCCATCTCTAGCTGCCATCCCACGTAGGCTGTTTCAAACTGTAAATCGTTATACATCCACGGCTTCGCTGTTTCTTTGTTTTTCTAAGCAGAAACAAAATGGCATTTTTTTTTTACTTCTTTGACATTGCTCGGGCTCAGCTTTCTTTATACATCTACATGTTCTTTTATATCCTCCCGCTCGTTTCGTTCCTGCATGTTTGGTTATTATAATCTGAATTCTCGTGCGAGAATTTCTGCAACTTTTTGGTAAAACGCCATCTTCACCGCTATTCTGCAGCCCACAACCTTTACCCTGAACGTGTAGTGGAAAACCCCAGAAGCGACTACTGTCGACGAAGGGTGCGAAAATAATGTGAAGGACATTAGCCAGCCGACAGCATCAATTATTACAAACTCTCTTCCAGGCCCTAGTCTATCCGCTGTACTGTTAAAACACCGCGTTGTAGATGCAACAGACAGGAAAGGAAAATGGAAAAATAGGCAAAGAAAGATCGAAACTCAGTACACGAAGAAAGGACCGTATATGAAAAGCAATTGCAAGACATGTCCCTCTTTTCCTGCTCAGAGGCCAATGAGAAAACAAAGTCGAAAGTATACCGACTTTTCCCTGAGTTGGGGGTGCCCAGGAAGCTTACCAGGTAGAAGGAAAATGCAAAGAGAATGCAAATAAAGGGTTAGCTTCCGAACAGTAGAAACACGTATGGTACCGCCATCGCTCCATACAAGATTTCTGCTTTAGGGGTGGGTAGTCTTGTAATATTTGTAGCGAGAATGGAAAGGGTGAATATTTGAAACTACAGGAGTATACGGCGATATAAAGAAAGGTTATAAAGAAATTGACCTACTGGGCAAAAAAAGCTAAAAATGTTGGGAGGAGTCTTTGCCCTACCCCATGGGATTTTATCGGGAAGAAAGTAGGGAGGTAGAGTCCCAGTGGTGTCTACTTCCCTGTTGGCTCTGCAAAGTCGTTTGCATTTTTCTGGGTCTTGCCGTAGGGACAGGGGATCAGCGAAGATGACACAGGCAGGCTAGGTAAATGGGAAAAAAAGAAAAGAAGATAATGTGAAAGTTCTGAACGCTGCGCCTTTTCTTCGTAAGTTCAGGGCGCGAAAACACACATGGACACAAGAAAGACAACGGGACGGAGGCCACTCAAAACTGCTTTATTGAAGCCAAAGTAGGCAAATATATAGTCATCGTATACACAAGGAACATTATCGGTATTGAAGGTTGATATGATACCGCGCTTGTGAAGTAGTTCTTTTCGGCATTGCGCAGAGAGGCTGCGCGTTTTATAACTGAAGCATGAATATTCGAAACAGGAGTGTGTGAGAACCAGGGATGCTTGGCAGTGTGAACGATGGAGGGACAAAACGCTAGGAGGAAGCCTGACGTGAGACGCTCAGCCTTCGGAGGCCACACTCCTCTGACGACGTTGCCTTCTCTACCCAAGTGCGCTTATGCGTGCTGAATCTTCGAAATTAGGCTCTCCGCTGTATATAGAGGGCAAACCAGCTTTGCTCGGGATTCATTTTTAGTAAACGTGAATTTTGTAGTGGAATGTGTACTCCAGAAGCCCGGCTTGGAGCTACCGCTGCATTGTCAAATATGGGCCCCTTCCCCACTATAGTATCCAATTTATTGTTTATGACTAGGTCCGCATTTGTCACGTCACCTTCCCTCCTGAGCTGTGGAGAGGTAAGGGAGGCTGGTATACTATTTTGCTACTAATAATTCTTGAAAAGATCTCCAGTGAGGAATCCCGACTCGTTTTAGCAGCAGCGCTGCCAGATGTTGAGTTTGAAACTCACGATGCACTCCTCATTCTTATGGCTTTATCTTCAGTTGTCCATCCTTAGAACTATGATGCGTCAGCGTGAAAATATTTTCCGCTTACGTTGTTAACCGCAGGTTACAAAAAAAATGGCGGTCTGCTTCGATACTGTGCTGTGTGAACGTGATATGCCTGGTACATCGCTTTAAACGTGTAAACGATCGTTCAACTATTTTACAGCTGTGATGACGTCAGAGAAAAGCGCTGCGATCGCAGATATTTTCAGGTAAGTGCTCGTTGGCTTGCGGCCTTACGTGACCAAACGAAACAAGGGGATCTTCACATGACAAAGGGCATCGAAGTGATTTTGAGTTTGGCTTCATAAATAGTTCTGTTCGGGTATTCCAACTGGTTACTTGAATTGAAACTTTCACTCTTCCCACCGACTAAAAAACGCGGGGAAATGGTATCAAAACAAGCCGCTGATTAATTCTCTGGGACTCAATTTGATATATATCAAAATCTAAACAAATAAGCTAAGAATAAGCTAAGGCCATCCGCTGTATATAGAGGGCAAACCAGCTTTGCTCGGGCCTTGGGCTCGGCAGCACTTCTGGCATGAGGTTCACCAACCCGATTGTCTTTTTTGCACAGGTGATCGCCACTACGCTGCTTCTACCGGCGGTTCAGCATGATCCGCTACGATGGACAGCGTCGCGTAGAACATGGCTCCCCGATAAAGACTGACACGAGGCCGATAGGCCGCAGCTACAATTGCTGATGACTAGCGGATCCAACCATACGTCATTTCGGACGATTACATCAAGCTACGGAGACAGCGCCATCATGGCGTCGGATCGTCCGCTGCCTGGTATAAAAGCAACAGGAAAACCTGGACGACTCCTTGGGCTCGGCAGCACTTCTGGCATGAGGTTCACCAACCCGATTGTCTTTTTTGCACAGGTGATCGCCACTACGCTGCTTCTACCGGCGGTTCAGCATGATCCGCTACGATGGACAGCGTCGCGTAGAACATGGCTCCCCGATAAAGACCGACACGAG
The DNA here is from genome assembly GCF_055883805.1 of Amblyomma maculatum. Lineage (NCBI taxonomy): Eukaryota > Metazoa > Arthropoda > Arachnida > Ixodida > Ixodidae > Amblyomma > Amblyomma maculatum. The sequence continues at coordinate 116,403,793 of NC_139352.1, read as the reverse complement.
GCCGATAGGCCGCAGCTACAATTGCTGATGACTAGCGGATCCAACCATACGTCATTTCGGACGATTACATCAAGCTACGGAGACAGCGCCATCATGGCGTCGGATCGTCCGCTGCCTGGTATAAAAGCAACAGGAAAACCTGGACGACTCCTTGGGCTCGGCAGCACTTCTGGCATGAGGTTCACCAACCCGATTGTCTTTTTTGCACAGGTGAGCAAACGCTACGGCAACTGCTATCGATCGAGCGACCTTTGCCTCGTAGTGCTGCCGTGCCCAAGCCTGATCTGTCCAGTGTTATGTAATAAGCTTTATTCTATGAAACGCCTGCTGCTCTCAGGAGACATTGAAACGAACCCAGGGCCCGATACCGAGCAGCTCATGGTTCAACTCCAGGCTATAGCAGATGACATTAAAGAAATAAAGGAAGAACGCCTAGCTTCCATCGATAAAAAATTGGAAAACATTGCCGCACTTGACAGGAAGATATCATCATGTCTCCAGAAAATTGATGTCCTTAGAGAAACAATTACTGCCCTGGAAACGAAAATAGATGACCTGGAGAACCGCTCTCGAAGGTCAAACCTAATAATCTATGGTATTCCGGAGGACAGTGAAGAAGACAATGAATCACTGGAAAAAAACGTAAATGAGGAAATTGTAAAAGATATCCTAAAGATTGACCCCGTTACCATTGAACGAATTCACAGACTGGGTAGGGTTAGCACTGAAAAGAAAACTAGACCAGTGATTCTTAAGCTTCTTGACTCTCGCGACAAAACAAGAATACTTCAGAACTGCAGCAAACTAAAAGGATCCAAATATTCCGTTAGCGAGGATTATTCTGCACGCGTACGGGGCATTAGAAAAAAACTGTGGGACGCTGCGAAAGAGTACAAAGATAGGGGTGATAAAGTTGCTCTAGTTTTCGACAAAGTGCGCATTAGAGGTGAATTTTTCTGCTGGGACAATGAGCAGAACTGCATTAAGCCAGTGGAAACCACGCCCCTTTGCACCGTCGCACCAAAAAACATCCAAAGCGAAACAGTAACATTACGACCGCGCCGTACTCACAAAAAAGCCAAATAACGTTCGTTAACATTAATTCCCGTAGCATAATGAACAAGGCTGAGTCCTTAGAAAGCTTACTCATCGGCATTAAACCAGACTTTATGGCAGTTACAGAAACCTGGCTGACATCTGATATAAAAGATGCTGAGGTTACTCCCCCCAATTATGCTATCGTTCGAAAAGATAGAGCAACACGTGGAGGAGGGGTTGCCCTCTTCATAAACAAAAAAATTCAATTCATTGTACTTCCAGATATTGAAGGTTTGGAAGCAATTTTTGCAAAACTGCTGCTTGGTTCTTGCTCTATTGTAATAGGCTGTATTTACCGTAGCCCGTCAAGTGATCTAGACTTCATGTTAGCGCTACATCACTATTTGGAACATCATTTTTTAGGAGCCAGACTAATCTTGCTCGGTGATTTTAATCTCCCAGATATTGACTGGTACACAATGAAACATCACAGTGCTTCTTCCCATGCTCTTTTTGACATCATGCTGCAATTTAATCTAACTCAGATGATAAACCAACCAACACGTGAACAAGGATCTGCACTTAACACTCTTGATCTGGTTTTTGTTAGCGATCACTTTCCTCTCGAGGACACTAAAATAGATATACTTGAAGGAATATCTGATCATAAACTAATCATGTGCAGTGTGCCACTTACTAGCGCATATTCCGTCTCAAGCGCACATACTACCATTCTCGATTTTTCCAAAGCAGATGACACTAGCATCCTAGACCATCTTTTCTATGAGTTCGACTCCTTCATTAATCTTGCACTAGATTCTTCCAGTGATATTAATGCATTATGGAATAGATTTAAAACTATTGTATCTTACTGCATTCATAACTTCGTCCCACGGAAAAAGAAAGCCATTAGAAAACGCAACCCCTGGACTACACGTGCTGTAATTCATGCAAAGCGCAAAGTTAATCGTCTTAGAAAATCGTTGAAGATAAAATCTTGCTCGGGAACAAAAAGTAAACTATCTCGAGCAGTACAAAACCTAAAGGTACAAATAAAGGCAGCCAAATTGCATTACTTTTCCTACACGCTACCCAACTTTATAAGAACTGCTCCAACAAAATTTTGGTGTTACCTTAACCCCAAGACTACCAATGATAATCCAGTCGGAGAAGAAGATAGCACTAAAAAAGCGAATACATTGAATGATTATTTTGCTTCGATATTCACCAAGGATAATGGTACAGTTCCTCCTCTGAGTAAACAGACCACAATAAATATTGAACCTCTAAATATAACTGAGAGTGGGGTACTGAACCTGCTACTGAATCTGGACACTAAGAAGGGGCCAGGGCCAGATAAAATCCCAAATTCCTTTTTGCATAGGTATGCCGAGTGGGTATCCAAATACTTACATATAATATTTATTAAATCCCTCTCAACTTGTGCTCTGCCAAATGAATGGAAAATAGCCAAAATAATACCGGTACACAAATCAGGAAACAGATCAGATGTTACTAATTACAGGCCCATCTCCATCACCTGCACCGCGTCTAAACTCCTCGAGCATTTAATCCTTAAGCACATAAATGTTTTTCTCGAAAGTAACAACATATTGTATTCATTCCAACATGGCTTCCGTCAGGGGTTTTCAACCGTAACTCAGTTATTAGAATTAGTGCACAGCTTATCTGAAACCATAGACAACTAGAAACAAACAGACCTAATACTATTAGACTTTTCAAAGGCGTTTGATCGGGTGTCGCACACTAAGCTTGTTAACAAATTGCAATCGACGCTAGGCCAAGGCGCTATGGTTAACTGGATTAGCAACTACTTAACCGACAGGACACAGTTTGTACAAATCAATGATCAAACGTCTAATATAGTTCCCGTTGCATCAGGCGTACCCCAAGGCTGTGTCTTGGCACCTGTATTATTCTTAATCTTCATCAATGATATAGTGACTAACCTTAACGTTGACATAAGACTTTTCGCCGATGATTGCATTATATATCGAGAAATCAACTCATTCGATGACCACATAGCTCTGAACACCGCACTAGAAACTATTAGCAACTGGTGCACTGACTGGCAGATGACACTTAATGCAACAAAATCTGCTGTCATGTCAATAACTAGAAAGAAGCATACATCAAGATTTCAGTACACTATAAATGGCACCCCTATCGCTGCAGTTAATGAACATAATTACTTAGGCCTATTATTAACCTGTGACCTCAGATGGAACGCCCACATCAGTTATATAACCTCAACTGCACTAAAACGACTATTCTTTATCAGGCGGCGCCTTAAAATAGCTCCCTATAAAACTAAATTACTAGCCTACAATACACTGATTCTCTCTGTCCTCGAATATGCAAATGTCGTATGGTTTCCTTTTACCAATCAAGACATAAATAAAATTGAAGCAGTACAAAGGAAGGCAGTAAGGTTCATATTCAATAAATACAGAACAACTGACTCACCAACTGAAATAATGAAAAGACAGGGAATAAAAACACTTCAAACCGGAGCTAAAATTGCACGCCTCAAACTCCTGTACCAACTACTTCATCGACACTTAAAAGTTGATCCTGCTAAATATATCGCTTTCTCTGCAACTAGACCGACACGTAATAAGCATTCAAATACGCTAACTGAAAATCACTTCCACACTGACTGCTTCAAATACTCATTCTTCCCTTCAGCCACGAGAGAGTGGAACAGCCTGAGTTCATCTATTACTAATTTATCTTCGTTTACTAAGTTTGGAACCGCAGTGGAAAGATATTTAACATATTAGCAAAAAATTATTTTATGCTCATATTTTCGGTATGCCGCCCGTTCGATTCTGTTCTTGTTCTGTTCCTTGTCATTTACGCGTATACATGTGAAAACAGTATTTATGTTTTTTTCTTCTGTTAGTGTAGTGTCGTAATACATGTATAATTCTCGTTCATATCTGCCTCATATTTGTTTTTGTTTGTATAATATGTTTCACCATTTTTGTACCCTATGCATTTTACATTCTTGATTTGCTTTGTACATATGATCATGTCATTGTGTGTTCCTTATATGCTCTATATACACTTCTCTGTATTAACATATGCCCACCTGCAACAATCCCGAATGGGATTAGCAGTATCTGTAAATAAATAAAATAAATAAATAAATAAATAGTTAGTCAATTTTAATTCTTGATTAAACCCAAACTGTGAAAATGTGAATAAAGTAATGAAGCCTTGCGCTTTTTAACCTTAAAATACGCAGTACAGCCGAGAAAACAGAATAAATAAATATCTTTCAAGCAATTCTGAGAGCTAGTTCATAGCTTAAAAAAAACGCATCTCAATTTTTCTGTCTGTCGTAACATAATGCAGCGCTTGCTAAAGGACGACTTTACAAGAAGAAAATCTCGGTAAATATTCCTCAGTGTAGGAGTTAAGAGAATCAGTAAATGGCACCGAATTATTGTAAGGTACCAAACACCTCAGCACAAGATACGTGGGCGAGCTTAGAATTTTACCTGCAGTTGAAGTTTTAAACCCAGCCTTCCCTGCAGAACGTATTCACGAATTGTGGGAAATGGTTATTGTGGAAAAATGGAGCTGTATCAACTCATAAGTGTGCCATTGCGACGTCTTGGCGGAACGTCACCTTTCATTGTTTAGCCATAAACAAGAAAAGAAAATGCATTTCTTTAATAGCCTGCATTGAAAACACCGTCCATCAGATGTTTAAGTTGTTTATCCTTTCTACCAATGGATATCTAGTCCGTACAGCTATTCTCGTAAAAGTATTGTTACGAGGAGACGAATACGAAGTGTTTCCTATTATGCTTAACCAAACATACCTAAAAGTAAGTTATGACTATCGTAAAAGAAAACAGGTAATAAAAGGGATTTGCTGTACCTATAGGCGCTTAGCGACTCCTTGACGCGTTGAGTTGCATTGCTGTAGTGATGCTAGCCTTCAGATATACCCTACCGGCGCTGAACCTTTGCTGCACCTAAAAAAAAAACTGTCTTTGGTAGATATCTGTTCCCTAGCACAGTCCCACCTCCACGCATGAAACCATGACTGCGGTTGTCACTTATTCACGTCTAGGTCAGTGTCCTGAAGGAAGCTAAGAAGAAACTGTGGGGCTTTCTCCACTGGCGTCTCGCTCTTCATTTGACAGATAACGTGAGGCGTTTCTGAAATTTCCTCTGCGACGCTTTCTCTCGTGCGTTGCACTACTTAAGTCAAGAAATTCGCTGCTGTCTGTTCGGATCCGAGTTATTTTTCTCTTTCCGTGATCTTCAAGAGCCAAAGAGGAGCTGGCGCGTCACGTGTCTCAGCCAATGGGGAGCCATAGCGGGCCCTCAAATGCATCCTATGAGAGAGGGGTGAGTATCACAGTTGTGGCCGTCACGGCCGTCATTGACCGTGTTGTACAAGCGTGTGCTACTGCGGTCTGAGCAGCTGTGGATCATCCGCGCTATAATCTTTGGTCTCACTCCTCTCGCTTCAGTTACGCCTGCCCTTCACGGACAGCAGACGTGTATGAGCGATGCTTATAGACGCCGGTTACGCACCGCTCGCCGCACAGTGCAACACCTTGGTTGCTCTTCGACGAGGAGTAAAATGCAAAGAAAGGTATAGCAGGGCTAATAATTGCTACCGTGCCTCCTTCACATCTTATCAACTATTCAGATAGGCGGTAATTATTTTCTTTTTACCCTTTATTCTGCATTGTGTAGCAGGCGGAGGTGCGCAGAAGGAAGCATTGAAGGTTACAGAGTCTCTCCAATAGAACCAATATTTAAAGTGAAAAAGAGAAGAAAAAGGTGGACGCCCGGGCACTTTGCCGGACGTGTGAAAAAAGGGCTTTCGAGAGCTGCCATCGCAGTCCATGCAACCACGAACCTTGCAAGCATGGTGAAACGGCATGCCAGAGGAAGAAGAAAGAGGCGAATAAGCCACAAATGGACTCCGCAAGAAATGTAGTCACTACAAACGCCCTGTTTGGATTCGAGGAATTCATACCTAAAGGTGTAAGCTTGGGGAATGCATTAAACACAACGAAATCTGGAAACGTTTTCCATAAGTTTCCATTTTCCGTTTTATTTTTGTCGGTCGCTAGCATAGCGGTTGCATCAGACGAAAGGAGCGGGCGACCAGTCAAATAAATCGCGAGATTGGGGTTGACACGTGTGCTTTAGTTATATGACAACCGCCAATCTCCGCATCCACCGGCTTATGTGATGATTTCGCGTTTCAGCCACTTCTGAGCTGCGATCGCTAATGGAGGAATTGTCCGGCAGCCTGTCATGAACGCTTGAGAGTTGCGGCTTCGCCATTTATTCGATGCCACATGGCAAATAGAATGATATAAAATTCAGCCCCTACCTTTCAGGCACCTCAGTCCTTAAGATATGATTATTTGAGTACTGTGAAGAACGCTTTCTGAAAATTAGCAGTAAACCTTTCCTGAATAGACTTTATAACTCGACGCAAGGAGTAGATCTATTTTTTTTTTTTTTCGCTGGTTCACGGCTTTCCACCTTTATCAACTTTCTTTTTGCTTGTATCTATATTTTTGAGGATGCCAATATTGATAAATAACAATGCGTTATCGGCAGTAACAAGACACAGGAAGTATAGTTGCGAATCGCGCGTATGTCGGCCATGCAGTTACGGCTGATAAGCGTCACCAGAGAGGAACTTCGGAGATATGAAAGGAACAAAACATTAATCCTGGCTGAAGCGCTCAACGCAGACAAAAATGACACGGGTGCATTTAGGTCTCCTTTGCGCGAAAATGCGGAAGCATTGTGAGTTCGGGGCTCAGTTTCGTTATGAGCTCGTTCTGCGTTTTGCTGCTTTTTACTTTAGTTTACATACTTTATTATTTTACATTTTATCAGCCTTTACATATATTTGTTATTTTCGATTTAATGCTTTATTTTTACCCGTATTTTATTTAATTTTCGTTTAATACAGTCTTCTGTGGGACTCGTTGGCGAAATTTGTTAATCTTTAAAACTGCTTTTCCGTTTAGCTGTCTGTTTTTAAGCGCTCCCCTTCATGGATCACTGCCTTGTCGTGGCGGAGGGGCTTGCGAAACTCGATGAAGTCGTGAGCTCTGCTGTGTAGGGCCACCCAAGATAGACAGGTCACGGCAGAGAGTTCTGACAAAATGTGATTCACTGGAGAAGGTAATGGCAACCCACTCCAGTATTTCCTGCCAAGAAAACCCTATGGCCAGTCACAATACCATTAAAGATATGGCGCCCGAAGATGAGCCCCCCAGGTTGGAAGGCGTCCCACATGTTACTGGGGATGAACAAAGGGCGATTCCTAGTAGCTCCAGGACAAATGAAGCGGCTGGGCTAAAGCCAAAAGGACGCTCAGTTGTGGATGTGTCGGGAAGCGACCGGAAAGTCCGATGTTGCAAGGAGATATATCACATAGCAACATGGAATGTAAGATCTATGACGCAAGGTAAACTGGATGTCGTCAAGCGAGAAATGGACAGATTGAACATTGATATCATGGGTATCAGCGAGCTCAAATGGACCGGAATGAGAGAATTTAACTCCGGCGACCATTATGTCTTTTATTGTGGGCACGAATCCAAGAGAAGGAATGGGGTCGCTCTCATAGTAAACAGAAGAATGGGCGAAGCAGTGCTAGGGTACAACCCCAAAAACCACCGAATGATTTCACTTCGGATCCAAGGTCACCCTTTCAACATATCAGTTATCCAAGTCTATGCACCGACCACTACTGCTGAAGAAGCTGACGTTGAGAGATTTTATGCGGACCTACAATGCCTTTTAGACCGCACCCCATCATCAGACGTCGTTTTTCTCATAGGAGACTGGAAGGCTAAGGTCGGGAGTGAAGAAATATCCGGAATTATAGGCAAGTTCTGTCTTGGCGAGCCAAATGAAGCTGGGCAGAGGCTAGTAGACTTTTGTCAAGAGAACAACCTGACCATAGCGAATACTAATTTTCAACAGCACAAGAGGCGCCTCTACACATGGACTTCACCGGACGGTCTGTACAGGAATCAGATCGATTATATTCTTTGCCGGCAGAGATGGAGAGGCGCTATACAAGCAGTAAAAACAAGGCCTGGGGCCGATTGTTGCACCGATCATCAGCTTCTTGTTGCCAAAATTAAGCTTCGATTTAGGAAAACGCAGAAAACTAGGAGGCCTTTCCGGTATGATCTGGATCATATTCCATTAGAATATGCTGTGGAAGTGAGGAATCGATTTCAAGAATTAGATCTAGAATTGACAGAGAGCCCGAAGAGATGTGGACTGATGTTCGTGATATAATACAAGAAGTTGCTACTAAGGTAGTTCCAAAGCACAAGAAATGCAAGAAAGCAAACTGGTTATCTGAAGAGGCTTTGCAAATAGCTGAGAAAAGGAGGATGGCAAAAGTTATGGGGGAAAGAGAAAGATGCAAGGTTCTCAATGCGGTTTTTCAGAAAATAGCAAGGAGAGATAAGAATGCCTTCCTGAACATACAGTGCCAAGCAGTTGAGGAGAACAGCCAATTAAGGAACACAAGAGCTCTGTATAAGACAATCAAAGATATCAAAGGAAGCTTCTGTGCTAAGCTGGGCGTGATAAAGGGCAAACTAGGCAAGGACCTCACTGAACCCTCAGAGATAAAGAAGAGGTGGCAGGAATACACAGAAGAACTGTACAAGAAGGACCCGAATGTGCAAACCCAACATGAGAGGGTTGTGATTACTGATCTCGAGCCGGGCATCCTGAACAATGAAGTTGAATGGGACTTAGCCAGCCTTGCTAAGAACAAAGTTAGCGGAATTGATGGCATTCCAGCTGAGTTGCTTCAAAACATCAACCATGACGCTGTTAACATTGTGCATACATTATGTCAGAAGATTTGGACAACCCTGCAGTGGCCACAGGATTGGAGGAGGTCAGTTTACATCCCCATTCCAAAGAAAGGCAGTGCCAAAGATTGTTCCAACTACCGCACGATCGCGCTTATTTCGCATGCTAGCAAGGTGATGTTGAAAATCCTCCAAGGAAGGCTGCAGCAGTATGTGGACAGGGAGCTTCCGGACGTGCAGGCTGGGTTTCGCAAGGGCAGAGGAACTAGAGACCAAATTGCCAACTTTCGCTGGATCATGGAAAAAGCAAGAGCGTTCCAGAAACCCATCTACTTCGGCTTTATTGATTATGCGAAAGCGTTTGACTGCGTAGATCACAGCATATTGTGGCAAGCTCTCCAAGAGATAGGAGTTCCAATTCACCTCATCAGTCTCCTCAGGAACCTGTATGAAGGACAAGAGGCCACAGTCAGAACTGGGCATGGTCTTACTGATTGGTTTCCGATTGAGAAAGGAGTGAGGCAAGGCTGCATACTGTCGCCCTGCCTATTTAACCTATGTGCAGAGTGCATCATGAGGAAGGCCGGTCTGGACGAGTCTTCAGCTGGATGGAAGATTGCTGGGAAACGTATCAACAACCTTAGATATGCGGAAGATACCACTTTAATGGCAGAAAGTGAAGTGGAACTCAAGAGACTTCTGATGAGGCGTACAAGAAGAGAGTGAGAAGTATGGGCTTAAATTGAACATTTAAAAGACAAAGATCATAGCGCCTTGCCCTATCAAGTCCTGGAGCATCAAGGGACAAGATGTGGAAGTTGTGACAGAATTTCTCTTCTTGGGCTCCAAGATTAGCTCGGAAGGAGACTGCAGCCATGAAATTAGGAGACGCCTGCTTCTGGGAAAGAGAGCAATGGTTAGCCTTGACCGCCTCGTAAAGAGCAGAGACATTAGTCTGCCAACCAAGATCCGTATAACTCGTGCTATGGTCTTTCCAGTTGTGATGTATGGATGGGAGAGTTGGACTGTGAAAAAGGCTGACCGCAGAAGAATTGACGCGTTTGAATTGTGGTGCTGGCGAAGACTCTTGAGAGTTCCTTGGACTGCCAGAAGATCAAATCAGTCGATATTGTCGACCATAAACCCTGACTGCTCATTGGAGGGTCAAATTCTAAAGTTAAAGCTCAGCTACTTTGGTCATCTGATGAGAAGAGAGGAGTCGCTGGAGAAAGGTTTGATGTTGGGAAAGGTTGAGGGTCGCCGGAGAAGGGGTAGGCCGCGAACGCGATGGTTGGATGGCATCCTCGAGGCACTGCAGATGAAGTTATGTGATGTTAGGAAGATAGTGAGAGACCGGAAAGCGTGGCGTGACATGGTCCATTGGGTCACGAAGAGTCGGACACGACTGAACGACTGAACTGAACTGAACTTTTAAGCGGTTTATGATAATTCTTACTTTTTAATTGTTTAATTTTTCTCGAGTGCTTAATTTACTTACCAGCAATCTAACTTTCTTTTTCTTTGCCTATGCCATCCGGCGTGCTTAAGCGAGACGAGAACTATGGTCGCATTTACATGAAGTCGGCGTCAAGTCAGATTCCATTTCCGGTTGCCAAGCTCACCGGAAGTTCATTCTGAGCTCCGTCGGAGCGGATCGAGCGGCCTAGTTTGGCCGGCAGAAATAGGAACGCTGCCACTCGGCACCGGAAGTATCAAGTCATATTATGCCACGTTTGCCAACATTGCACGTTGTCACGAATACCGTCTTTGTGCATGCTGACGTCAAAGAAAGGTCCTACAGTGTTGAAGATTTCCGACACTCATTGCTGCGTCTGGATTTGCTCCCGAGATGGTAGCCTTGGGGTCATACCAGATGAATCATGTGTGGCAGGGTACGTTGAAGAGTTCGGAGGATACAAGGAGGGTCATTGCAGCTGGAAAATCACTCTTTCGTGATGATCGGCCCTATGACAACCGAGCAGTGCGTATGAATCTCCGTTGGTTGTTGTCTAATGCGTCTGACAAGCCAGTACATATTAAGCATCGTGCCCGGGTGATGCTTATTTTTCTGATTAATTAGACGTTTGTACTTTATCGGCGACGAAAGCACGCGAAAGAAGTCCACCCTTGGTCGGGGATTCATGGCTATAGAGTTTAATAAATCAGATATTTGCTTTGGGTGTCTACATAAATAATCTGAATATTCCCTATTTATTTCCACCCATAAGAAAACATAATACAAAGAAGGCAATTAAAACGAGCGCAATCGTCGAGATAAACAAAAATCAACCACAGGGTGCAACTTCTTTTTCGTGCGTACAGCAGTCATGCCATTTTCATGTTAACTGCAAGGAAACAGACAACCAGATCCCTAGTGTTCTAAACATAAAAAAGGTCGATGTGGTTTAGTTCTGGTTAGCCCTAGCTGGATTGCGAAAGCAACGATTGCATAGCTACGCTTGTGGTTGTAGCTTATGATTAAGCACACAGACACAGCGCCACAGACTGCTGAAGCGGCCGTGAAACTCTCGCGTGGCCGACTCGTGCTCGCCCACTCTTTGTGCTAAGTCTGCGCGCCGACCACCTTCGACGTCTCCAGGCTTAACGATTAAACCGGCCAAACACCTTTTCCTTTTTTGCTCGAGACGTGCAGCGCGTTCTTCATCCGGTACTTCTGCACGCCGTTTCCTGGGAGTTTCGTTGCGCTTCGTAAGTCTCGCTTCTCGTATGGATGCTGCTTCTTCTTCAGTTGGCGCAGAGTGCAAGCGATCGGCGAGCCACCGTGTCTCGAGTCTTCTTGCATGTTCTTCATCCGTTTCCTCGGAGCGTCGTGTACGCAGCGTCTCAGTCTGACGCTCTCTAGTCTCTTCCGTAGTTCTTCTAGCCGCATCTTCGTTACGAAAATTCTCGAGTATTTCGGCGCGTCCTTCTGCTGTCTCCTTAGCGCATTGTAGTTTCCTCGCTTCGTTCTGTCGTCGCTGCCTTTCCATTGCTCTCCAAAACGATTAGATTCCATCGAGGCAAAGCGTGCATATATTGCGCCCCTCCACCAGTGTCACTTTGCCATTTGGACTCGCAACTAGAAGGTTGGTTTTAATGGGTACAGACCCAAAAGCCCCAGAAAGCACGTCGAGAGCGCCGAGAGACGGTCGACATCCAAGAGCTACTTCGAACCGAACGACACGAGGCCACTTTCGCTTCTTCACGTCGGTGCACGAGACCCGTGATAACCAGCCGCCCAGCGGCTACGGTGGGAACCAAGCCTTTAACCAAGCCTATGAACGTGCCTTAGTGGCCTATAGGAGTAACGTGAATAAGGCTGATTCTATCAACCGTCCCAGTTGAAACGAGAGACCTAAGTTGGCAGCTCCTGCCATTTGCGGCTGTGGCATACGAGCATACGTGACGAGCCGAGCTGGCTGGCGGCGTAGTGCTGCTTTTTCAGGAAAAAAAAAATGAAGTTGTACAGGTAGCCTAGAATCAGACTTGAGCCCAATTTGCGAAGCTTAAATCACGCAAAACTTGTCGTGGTTCGTCTAAAACATTCTTCCGTGCATTCCATAGAGCATTTACCGACTTGTTTTCACACAGCGAGTGTCTTATACACTATTAGTGCAGACTGTGTAAAGAGAGACAGCATATGGTGAATTAGTTTCCTTGATTCAATATCCAGAATAGAGGCTTCTCCTTTGATTGACGTGGTCGGAATGATGGCAACGATGAATTTATTAGCAGTCATCGTATCACTGTGTAAACAGTGAACCGGCAACAAGTTCAATCGACCAATAGATCGATCGACCTATCAATCAATCAGGTACTTTATCTTTGTGAAATTATTATGAGGGTTGGCAGAGGCAAAAAAGTGGAAACGAGCTTCACTTGAAACATTTTGAACCCCGTGCATACAATACTTGCAACACAAGGAGGCATGTGAAGGAAAAAAAATATTTCTGGGGAACAGCAAAGCACGAAACCCTTGGCACTTTATTTATTTATTTATTTATTTATTTATTTATTTATTTATTTATTTATTTATTTATTTATTTATTTATTTATTTATTTATTTATTTATTTATTTATTTATTTATTTATACTGTCAGCCGTAAGGCCTTTACAGGGTGAATACATATACATGTAATTAAGGAACACACAGCCACAAGTACAACCTTATACACTTCTAGAAACATCAATTCAAAAATGACAAACCCGTCCCGCTTTGCAGATACAGGACTTTAATACAACACTGGTGAACAAAATATTCACTAAATAATTCGGCCTGCAAGCCACCGAAATCACAACAAGAGAAAAATATGAAAAACTAAAAGTGGCAGGGATATCTAGTCGGGTATGTGACTGTATAAGCATTTTTCAAATTGAAGCATATTGTCTGTTTGCGGAAAGGCCTGAGGCAGGGGATTCCATTCTGTTATTGTTCTGGGAAAAAAAGAATATTTAAAGCAGCTAACATGGTCATTCACAGGTGTAACCTGATAGCTGTGAGAGCTTTGTACAGGACGACAGGAACGCTGTTGCAAATAGGGGCTCGTGTTTATGTTGAAGTGATTATTATACAACAGATAAAGAAATTTTAGCCTGCCGATCTTTCGTCGTTTAGATAGCGGAGGAAGTTGTATTTCATGTAGCATGTCAGTCACAGAATCTGTGTATCTATATTTTGATAAAATGAATCTGGCCGCCCTTCTTTGAACCTTTTCAATCTTATGGATTTGTTTTGAATGATAGGAATCCCATATGACGGTCGCGTATTCCTATGTCGGACTACCAGCGCGAGATAGGCAGTCAGTTTTGCTTTTGTAGAAGCAAGCTTCAGTTTCCTTCTAATAAACCACAACTTATTTCCGGCTTTTGAACATATGTTATTAATGTATGAATTCCAACTTAGGTTAGAGGATACGGTAACATCTAAATATTTAAAAGAGCTTACGCGGGTTATAAGTCGCCCCTCTATTTCATAACCAAATGAAAAAAATATTTTTAGTTTTGTTAGTCACTGTAATATATGAAGTTTTTGTGTAATTAATTTTCATTTGGGAAGTTGTGCACCATTTATTAATAGAGTTCGAAGCCGAATTTAATGCCAGCTGGTCTTCTGGCTTTGAAATGACTGAGTAAATTAAACAATCATCCACAAACAGCCGGACTGTAATGTGGGGAGGAACTGAGACTGCAATGTTATTCACATAACATAAAAATAATATGGGCCCCAGCACAGACCACTGAGGAACACCTGACGGCACACCCAGGATGTCAGATTTCGCGCTGCCTACCTCCACAAACTGGGTTCTGTTTGTGAGATAAGCTTTTATCCAGTGTACAATATGTCTGTTTGCGCCAAGGCCAATCAGTCTGTTAAGTAGTTCATCATGGGGCACACGGTCAAATGCTTTGGACATGTCTAAGCAAATTGCATCCACTTGATTCCTATCATTTATTGCGTTTGAAAAATCATGCAGGGTTTCCATAAGTTGAGTTACAGTAGACAGGTTCCGTCTGAAACCATGTTGATTGGGATTCAGCTTGTTTGTGTCCTCAAGGTATTTGGATAAGCAGTTGGCCACAACGTGCTCAAGTATCTTGCAACAAGTGCAAGTGATAGAAATTGGTCTGTAATTGTCAGAAGTGTACCTGCTTCCAGATTTGTGCACTGCTACTACCCTAGCCTGCAGCCAGTCGTTTGGTAAGGAATATTGCTTCATAGATGCGTTGAATATAATAATTAGATATTTAGCGACCCATTCCGCGTACTGCCTCAGGAACTCATTAGGAATAGCATCAGGACCGGAAGACTTTTTTGTGTCTAAATTAAGAAGGAGGGAAAATACCTTGTTGGGACAAGGTAATATCTGGCATGTCAGATGACGGGGAACACAGTTCACTTCTAGAATTCTGGGGCAAGGAGGTTGAAGCGCTTAATACAGATTGAAAATAAGCATTACACCTGTTAGCAATTTCTAATTTATCAGTAATAACAGAACTATCCACTGTAATAAACCCTATTTTTTCATTTGAGGTTGAAAGGTGACACCAAAAACGCTGCGGGGAAGTTTTCATAAATTGCGTAAGCTTTTCTTAAAAGTACTGATCTTTTGCTTTCAGCAATTTCTGTTTAAGCATTGAAGCTAGGTGTAAAATTTCATTTTGATTCCTTTTTTCCATGCGCTTTCTCCGCTTTATTTTCGCTTTATCTGGATTATTTCACAATTTATCCAAGGGCTATGTTTTCTAATTGTTTTATTACGTTGTGGAACAAACTTTTGTAGGCAGTACGTGACTACGTTTTTAAACCATTCCCACAAAGTATTGACGTCATCTATCCCATGAAATGAATCCAAGGCCATTTCCAAGTAATCTATAATGCTGACATCATCGGCTTTCGAAAACTCATTATTAGAAATAGTTCGCCTTGCTTCCCTTTAAGTGGTATCAGCCCTTTAAAGGAAACTAAGACAAGGTTATAAGCAGAAAGCCGTCCCTAATTGACACATCATATTCAGTTATTTTACTGCTTACAAAAACCAAGTCCAATGTTGATTCCGTACTTGCTCCGATACTTGCTATGTTGTACATTGCGCAAATTGTCCGCAAAAATGAGACGTTGAGACGTCAAACGTTTCAGATACTTTTTCATTATCAGTTAACGAGAAAAAGGTGTGCCTCAAGAGTCGAAATGCAGGCTCAAAGGCAAGCAGTAGAAATAAAAATACAGCTGAAAACTCAGGTCACGAAAATGTTTCGCACATTACAGGATCCACTAGAAATATTCATGGAGAGAAGTTTGTTTAGGAGCACTGGAACATTATGACACAGCATTTGATGACGAGAAGCCATATCGAGTAAGGGATGTATCAAATTTCAGGATTTTTAAGGGTATAAAAGGGATTATTTGCAACATTTACTTTTGGGCAACATCTATTTAAAAAGTGTTGTGGATATGATAAAACGGCTTTTTAAACATTGTGGCTAGATACTATTCATAGGTCTACAGGACAGAATTATATTCCAGCAGCTAAACAACTGCTCTGTATCTTCTCGGTATTCTAAGTTTTCAATAAACCCAATCGCATTCTTTAGCAGTCGAAACAGTTGTTCAACCTTTGCTTGTGTGGGACTTACTGCCCAAAGCATGAAACAATAACAGATGGCGAGATTATCTTACTTCAGGCCTTCATTCTCTCCTGTCCCGTTAACTAGGGGAATTACGTAATGAAGACTATTACCTTTGAAAAATCATTATAGCATCATCTGCATATATTATGTATTGAGGCATGTTGTCAAGATTCGAGAGGACATTTATGTACCAAACAAGCAAAAGCAGGCCTGGAATGCTGCCATGTGGAACACAGTTTTTAATTTTCAAAAGGATGATGCTTCCTTTCTATTCATTGCACAAGAAGAAGTACGTATATATGGACGCGGCCGGACTTGTACTGTCGCCGCGGCTCTTGTTGCGCCAATGGCTCAGTGATTCGTTCCACTATCGCACAACCGATGAACCGCCTCGTGCGGCAGAAACCAATATGCGGCCTTTTTCTTTTGCGTCCACGGCCCTTTTCTTAAGCATTTCACCCCAGAAGAACCCAGTAACAGGCCGGGGGAAAGCTTGTACCCATTGAAAACCGGTGGGCACCCGATGGCATCAGAGATCGAACCTGGTACCTTCCTAATTTTTGTATTAATCATCGCGAATACACGGGACGAAAAAGAAGGAAAATGCACACACACACGTGTGTGTCTTTTCATTCTTCTTCGTCCCGTGTCTTCGCGCTGTTTTATACGAAACTGCATAACCAACTAGCCCAAACTGCCGTTCTACTACCTTCTTAATGCCAGGTGGATGCTCCACCACAAGACCGCTGCTCAAGCCCCACGTAATAAAGACTGTATACAGACTTACGGTCTACGTGCTGAGTGTTGAACTATTCGCAGGCAATTCAGTTTTGCCAGTTGATGACAAGCGAGGCAGTCTCGGACGACTTCCGTGCATGAACAACTTCACGGATTTAATTTTTATTTGACTGTCACTGCCTCTAAACCTTCGCAGCGCTGCATAGTTTCAGCCAAGCAGAACATGCAAATGAAACAAACAAGCGTGCTCCAGATATTTTGAGGTTCGATCTGCACGCGACTCAGAAAATCGGTTCTCCATGGCAGCAACTTCAGTTTACGCAATGGAAAAGTTTAGAGTTGTAACCCGACCGTAACAATAAATAAACTTGGAACGAATTCTAGTTCTTGAACAATCATACGAAGCGATTTTCTTTGCCGACAAACGATTGATCGGCAAAAGAACACGCCAGGCGTGCCTCGCAAATCGCAGCGAGTTAAAATGGGCTGCTTTCACTCATTCTGCAATCGAAACGTCAACGCACTGAGTAAATAAAAACCTTTCTTGGAAATACGATACATAACAGCAAAACAAATGGGCATTCTATTCAGGACGCCGGGCTTACAATTGCAAAAGGGGCGGACATGAGCCTGTTCTTCACTCGCTGTACCGTGGATGGATGGATGCGATTTGGAAGAAGCCGGCTGGAAGAGGACGTCGAATCGATTTGGAGGGGCACAAGCTGGTACGCGCGTGGCTCAGCGATCCCATTACTCGCAGACAGCGCGTGTTTTCATGGTCTGCACTCTGTGTTTACGAAAACTAAATTAGTCCCCACTTTTTGTTTTCTTCCATGTCCTGCACGAAAGTCCATTGCGTTCCTTTACGCTATCTGCCGGCATTTCAGGCGTTTTTATGTGGTTTAGTAGCTGTACGTGTACGTTCGTGCAAGCACTTTTAAGAAACAATTGGTAGTGCTGTTTTTTTGTTTGCATTCTGAGCGGACTCAGCGGGATGGATTTTTAATTACTAGAATATGGCCCACCCTATGTGACCAAAAATTCTTTTAAGCAGCTACCGTAAAAAGAAAAGTCTTAAGGTATTGCCTATTGCAATGGCAGTGAAAATTTTCGTCTAAATACAATGAGAAAAATGTGCGCTTAGCAAATTTATGAAACTCGTCGAGACTATTACGTCATTCATATCTAAGTATTCTCACGTGTAGCTGTATCTATGCTCATTTGTTAACCACCTTTCAGTAGGCATACTGAGATCACGAAACACTACTTCAAATGCAAGCGTGATTACAGCACGTAGAGCAGAATGAACAAGATGAATTTCTCCACAAGAGGCCCAACAGGTGTTCTAGGTAAAGATTCTGAACATTAATAAGGTCACCTGCAAAATTAATCAAGAAGGAATCTCAGTGATATTGGGGGTAGTTCTCTGAATAGCAGTGCTTCGTCTGTAAATAAGCAAACATCTCAATTTCTTAGACCCACTTAAGAAATATTCTCACAGAAAGGAGAGGTAAACGACACTTAACCCGGGCACACAAGGCAATCATATTTAACTGAAAATAAGCTAGCACGAAAAGGAAAGAGAGCACTATATATGACATAGTCGTGAGTATTTTAGCGCATGCATTGGCTCCCACTTTCATGACGCGGGCACCATCCTCAGATGCTAAATATCGCCCATTGCCCTCGCAGTGATCGGTAGCACTGGCTTGTGTAAAATAATACAGCCCTATTTTGTGGTAATGCACAGCACAGCATATAGCGGAGAAGCAGCAGCTTTACCCCAGCTTCCCCCTTTTCTTTAGCATTGACTATGCTAATAAAGCCGTCTCCAGTCCGCGATGATCGGCATACCCATGCTTCTGTAGCAAAGAGGAAGAAGAGGAAGTGGTAAGCGAAGAAGATGACATAAAGATGAAGATGGGAGGGTAACACAACTACACAAGTGATGGAATAAATTGTTATACAAGTGCTAGTGAAAACATACAAAGCAAATACACAAGTTTTCTCACATGCACAAATTTTTGGCATGTAAGAAAACGGAAAATACTGATCGCATTGAAACGACAGCATGTAAGTTTTAAAGTATGTGTTAAAGCTCACAGGCGATCTAAATTGCTGCATGATATCTAGAAAGGATGGGTGGGCGTTCAGAAAGTTATGGATTAAGCACATCAGTGTTTGGGTACCATAACTCGTTCTTACAGCAGGCAGTTTGAACATGCTATGTCTCATGTCATACGGTGTATTACTCGAAAGCGCAAGCTGGATTTTCTGGCTGGATTTAGTATAGTTTGGTTGCAGATGTACGTGGCAAGTTTCAGCTCGTATAACTAATTAAACTTAAGCACGTTGAGTCTTAGAAACACTGGGGTCGTGTGTTGCAGCCGCTCAAGGTTTTAATTGAAGTGCATGGCTAACTTCTAGAGAACAACCAATCTATCAAAGTTAGCCTTAGTGGTAGAAGCTAAGATCAGTAAGCAGTAGGTAAGGTGAGACTGGCAAAGGATATAGTAAAACTGACGCTTTAACCAGACTGGTATTAAGTGCTTATTTTTCTGCAGCATGCTTACAGATCTAGATACTTTAAAGCTTCCTGTTGGGCGATTTTGTAATTTGGCTTGTGGGGGGTTTTTAAGCGAAACAAAGACAAAGACAATAGAGGCGACCCACACACACACAAGCGCTAACTTTCAACTGACTTTATTGGCGGAAGGCAAACACCATACATAGTCCGAATGCTGGGAGAGTATGAAACCAAAGAAAATAACAAAAAAAAATAAAACGAAGAAATCAACGTTAAAAAGCCAGCAAAGCAAGGCGCTGGCGGGCGTGTGTAACACACGAAAAGACACTTTGTCCAGAGAATCAACCGGTAGCTGCTTTGAAAAAATCATTCTCAGCCACGAACAAAAATAAAGAGGGTTCGCTGATGCACTCGCCGCAAGTGTCTTAATATGATAGGCCCCTGAGAATGATTTTTTCAACGCAACTACCTGTATTCTCTGGACAAAGTGTCTTTTCGCGCGTTACACACGCCCACCCCGCCGGCGCCTTGCTTTGCTGGCTTGTTACCGTTGATTGCTTCGTTTTATTTTTTCTCTGTTATTTGCTTTGGTTTCATCCTCCCACCCTTCGGCCTAGATATGGTCTAGCGTTCCGCTAATAAAGTCAATTGGTATATATATAATTAGCGCTTGTGTGTGTGTGTGTGTGTGTGTGTGTGTGTGTGTGTGTGTGTGTGTGTGTGTGTGTGTGTGTGTGTGTGTGTGTGTGTGTGTGTGTGTGTGTGTGTGTGTGTGTGTGTGCGTGTGCGTGTGCGTGTGCGTGTGCGTGTGCGTGTGCGTGTGCGTGTGTGTGTGTGTGTGTGTGTGTGTGTGTGTGTGTGTGTGTGTGTGTGTGTGTGTGTGTGTGTGTGTGTGTGTGTCGCCTCTTGTCCTTGTCTGCGCTTAAAAAACCCTACATCAAAAAGATATAGATACGTTCGCATGTATCCTGTTTATATGAAGCGTCCAGCTCAAATTCTCATCGAAGTGAAAGCCTAAGAACTTAAATGTGCCTACCCTGTCCATTACAGAATCATTAAACTTGTATTAATAAATGCATCATCAGGTTTGCTTCTAGGTTTAAAGATGGCGTGTTTCATTTTATCAACATTTAGCTGTAGTTGGATTGCACTCAGCTATGACAATAATTCACTCAACCATGTCAGCCCGGCATATCAAAGCAGTCAGATTGTTCACCGAGGAAAACAAGCTGGTATCATCAGTATAAATATTGATATCTGGGCTGAGTGGAATATGTACAATTTCGTTGATGTATATAATAAAATACAACTGCCCTGAGATGAAGCCCTTTGGAAGGCCATAAGTTATCTCGTTTAGCTGGTAATGAAAACCACTGAGGTATGTGTGCTGGAATCGTCCGGATAAATAAGGGCCGATCAGAGGTAGCGCTTCACCTCTAATGCCATAAAACGGGAGTTTCCAGAACAGAATATGGTGCCTAATTGAATCAAAGGCCTTCTTGAAATCTAAAAACAATCCGACGCTAAAACGTTTATGCTAAAGTTATTCAGCAGCTTTTTTTTTTCTTTTTTCCTTTTTTGCGTTAAGTAATGCCTTTTCGGGGGATGTTTTTTTTTTTTGCACGAAAACCCCATTGCTCTTCAGCGAAGACTTTCTTTTCTTCAAGTAACTTGAGCAATCGAGTTTACACGAGATGCTCTAAAACTTGAGAACACAGGCAAGACTGAGATTAGTCGGTAGTTGTTTATGTCATCACACCGGCCTCCTTTATGTATAACTACTACTTTTGCTATCTTCATGCCATCAGGGATATGCCTGGTAATTAAACTCTCATTTCAAATATATTGCGACCAGCACATAATATATCTGTGACTGCTATAATAGACTCGGCTTTGAGGTCATCATCCCCAGCTGCTGTGATTTTTTAAAAAAAAGATTTCAACTTCCGAACAAGGGTAAAGAAAGATCGAGTTTTGGCTTTCGGCCCGTATGTACAGTTGCGGACATAAGTAAACGGAGCACGCTTTTGCGTTCAAGTTAAAATCACGCCTTCTACGCTGGAGATAAGAAAGCAATATTTGTCGTAGTGAAAAGGCACTGGCGTCTTGCACCGGATCGCACATACCACGACTGCAAATTTCAGTTATGTAATGCATGAAAAATAATAGAAGAAAAAAGCGCGCTCCGTTTACTTTTGTCCGCAGGGGTACATTTCTACTCCATGTCCAGCACCACAGAACTGTGATAATGCACCGTTATTTAGGAAATGGTCACTGAAATTTTATGCTAGAGAAGTATTGCAATACTCAGTGCCGTTAAATATTAGTGGGCTAGGGATGATATTGTTAGGGTTTCCGATAAGGCTCCTAACTCTGTTCCAAATTTTCCGAGGATTATTAGACATTGAAATGATTTTTCGTTCATATAACTCAGTATTGCCTTTCTTAAGATAACGTAAGATCAATTTAGGATAAAATAACTTATTACAAACTTTCTTATACTCCTGTAATTTGCCAACATCTCTTGAGCGCATAAATGTGTTCTATAATTTATCTCTTTCCTTAATCCTTGCATATAATTCATGACTAACTCATGACTTTCTGCATTTCCTGTGCTTTCTGAGCGGGCTCAATGGGAAGGCTTTATCCTAGCATTCTTTAACTGTGTGCAAAAGGTAAGACAAACTAGGATTTATCTCGTTATAGACATTCTTCCATTCCACTTGTTCTATCGATCTACCCTATAGTGCTGGAATTAATTTTTCGTTAGAAGACGGGAAGAACATGACTGCGCTTGGTAACATTTTGTACACGTGGGAAAAAGCCGAAAACTGGCAGGTGATCATTTAAGTAAAACGTAAGGATTCCTGTTAGGACAATGTTTTGAGGATGGCTTGTTATACATAAATAGGCCAGTTATTCACTTCTCTGCGCAATTCGCGCTGGTAAATGGATAGCGTTGGCACAGTTGGAACATTCAGTGACATCAAGGAACTTTAATATTAGAGAACGTGATACTACGACATTGATATTAAAGTCACCAATCTGGACAATATAGGCATAACACATATGCATAATGCAACCAACTGCTGATGAACTGATTGAAGTCAATAAGGCTGCCCGAATTACATATACACAACATTTGATGGTAAGCGAATCATAATAGACGGTTATTTGTGACAAATTCAGGTATAACATCATAATGGAGATAATTTTTACGCTGAGCGAAATTCCGCCCCCTCTTCGGTTCAATCGATAAACACTTTCTGACCAATAGCCGATGACTGATCACTTGCGAATTATGTCTCCGTAAATGCTAGCAGATGAAACTTGTGATCCAGTGAATCTAAAGTTGTTTCTATGTGGAATTGTTTTCTTTTCAAAATTCTAATATTCACATGCAACATAGACACTCATCTATTAAGGTAGAAGGAAGTACTGTGCAAGATAGAGTCAAATGACACGCGATTGTGATACATATCGTCGCAAAGAGTTGCCATCAGTTTGTGCAAGGAAAATAAAAGGGTGATATTTCACAAATGCGGCGTCACAAATGCGGTGACAGTCATACTTCTTATTGAGGTCGCCATCGCACTAAATGCGGATAACCCGTGCTCTCGTGGCCTTGCGCACGAACAACTTGCCACCCTTTAGTCAGGCGTACTGATAGCCTTTTTCTTCTGCTCGTCCCTTCATAACCCACAGCCGCCTCTTATTTTCTGCTGTAAGGTTGCCCAAAAAGAACACTTCCGAATTAGTTTATTTTTGGAGAATTATGGTTTTCGTGCAGCCGCTATCTTCCTGCACTTTCAAATATTGTTCAACTACACGATGACTTTGTGATGCCTGCATGACGCCTGAGACGCTTGAGTAAAATTCTTTCTTGTAACCAATGAATCCTATGTAAAGTGGCTGGTTATGTTCCGAGCATTTTTTAATCAATATGTTAACAGTATGCACATGTTCTATGGTAGAGCCACCTTTCCGAAAACATGCGTGATCCTTTCCTTGATTCATGTCTAACGCACCCCAGCTTCTATTAACGATTCCTTAGTAAATACCTTCTACTTTACGGATAGAAAGACCACTGGTCTATAATTTTTCAAGACCACAGCATCCCCTTCCATATGGTTTAAGTCAATGTTAACTTTTTTCTAAAGTTTCGATGCCGTCGATGTCATGAATTTAGACTATAAAGGGTGGCCAGTTTTTCAAGCGCGATATCCCCACCATCGTTCGACAAACTCATCCTCCCTAGCTGCTTTCACCGTTTGCACAGCTTCTAAAGATCTCTAAACCTCGTTCTTTATTGCTTGATATTTCTGCACTACTGCCAATCTCATTGTCGTCCTCATTACTTCGCCTAATGTATAGATCAGTGTAGAACTTCGCAGTTATTTTGACTATATTCTCCATATCTGTAATGATAAACTCCACCTTGTCTCTAAGCGCATATATTTGACTTGTTTACCTCCGGGTAATTTCCTCTGCACCGCTTTCAGGCTACCTGTGCTGTTTAGCGCGTTCTCGATCCTCGCTATACTATTTATTTATTTATTTATTTGCATATCTATATATATTTTTTATTTATTTGAAATACCCTCAAGGCCCAGGAGGGCATTACATAGGGGGTATATGGAAGCAATGCAGGGTAGAACACAAACAGGATAACAGATGATGTTATGGGGGTATGTGAGTGAAGTAAATAACTAGTCAAGTAATCTTTATACAAAACTAGGAGGCGCCTGTACACATGGACTTCACCGGACGGTCTGTACAAGAATCAGATCGATTATATTCTTTGCCGGCAGAGATGGAGAAGCGCTATACAAACAGTAAAAACAAGGCCTGGGGCCGATTGTGGCGCCGATCATCAGCTTCTTGTGGCCAAAAGTAAGCCTCGATTGAGGAAAACGCAGAAAACTAGAAGGCCTTTCAGGTATGATCTGGATCAAATTCCATTAGAATATGCTGTGGAAGTGAGGAATCGATTTCAAGAATTAGATCTAGAAGACAGAGAGCCCGAAGAGAAGTGGACTGATGTTCGTGACATAATACAAGAAGTTGCTACTAAGGTAGTTCCAAAGCAAAAGAAATGCAAGAAAGCAAACTGGTTATCTGAAGAGGCTTTGCAAATAGTTGAGGAAAGGAGGATGGCAAAAGTTATGGGGGAAAGAGAAACATACAAGGATCTCAATGCGGATTTTCAGAAAATAGCAAGGAGAGATAAGAATGCCTTCCTGCACATACAGTACCAAGCAGCTGAGGACAACAGCCAAATAAGGAACACAAGAGCTCTGTATAAGACAATCAAAGATATCAAAGGAAGCTTCTGTGCTAAGCTGGGCGTGATAAAGGACAAACGAGGCAAGGACCTCACTGAAGCCTCAGAGATAAAGAAGAGGTGGCAGGAATGCACAGAAGAACTGTACAAGAAGGACCTGAATGTGCAAACCCAACATAAGACGGTTGTGATTACTGATCTCGAGCCGGGCATCCTGAAGAGTGAAGTTGAATGGGCCTTAGCCAGTCTTGCTAAGAACAAAGCTAGCGGAATTGATGGCATTCCAGCTGAGTTGTTTCAAAACCTCAACCATGACGCTGTTAACATTCTGCATATATTATGTCAGAAGATTTGGACAACCCTGCAGTGGCCACAGGATTGGAGGAGGTCAGTTTACATCCCCATTCCAAAGAAAGACAGTGCCAAAGATTGTTCTAACTACCGCACGATCGCGCTTATTTCGCATGCTAGCAAGGTGATGTTGAAAATCCTCCAAGGAAGGCTGCAGCAGTATGTGGATCGGGAGCTTCCGGACGTGCAAGCTGGGTTTCGCAAGGGCAGAGGAACTAGAGACCAAATTGCCAACCTTCGCTGGATCATGGAAAAAGCAAGAGAGTTCCCGAAATCCATCTACTTCTGCTCTGTTGATTATGCGAAAGCGTTTGACTGCGTAGATCACAGCAGATTGTGGCAAGCTCTCCAAGAGATGGGAGTTCCAATTCACCTCATCTGTCTCCTCAGGAACCTTCATGAAGGGCAAGAGGCCACAGTCAGAACTGGGCACGGTCTTACTGATTGGTTTCCGATTGAGAAAGGGGTGAGGCAAGGCTGCATACTGTCGCCCTGCCTATTTAACCTATATGCAGAGTGCATCATGAGAAAGGCCGGTCTGGACGAGTCTTCAGCTGGAGTGAAGATAGCTAGAAAATGTATCAACAACCTTAGATATGCGGATGATACCACTTTAATGGCAGAAAGTGAAGTGGAACTCAAGAGACTTCTGATGCGCGTACAAGAAGAGAGTGAGAAGTTTGGGCTTAAACTGAACATTAAAAAGACGAAGATCATGGCGTCTTGCCCTATCAAGTCCTGGAGCATCAATGGACAAGAAGTGGAAGCTGTGACAGATTTTCTGTTCTTGGGCGCCAAGATTACCTCGGAAGGAGACTGCAGCCATGAAATTAGGAGACGCCTGCTTCTGGGAAAGAGAGCAATGGTTAGCCTTGACCGCCTAGTAAAGAGCAGAGACATTAGTCTGCCAACCAAGATCCGTATAACCCGTGCTATGGTCTTTCCAGTTGTGATGTATGGATGCGAGAGTTGGACTGTGAAAAAGGCTGACCGCCGAAGAATTGATGCGTTTGAATTGTGGTGCTGGCGAAGACTCTTGAGAGTTCCTTGGACTGCCAGAAGATCAAATCAGTCGATATTGTCGACCATAAACCCTGACTGCTCATTGGAGGGTCAAATTCTAAAGTTAAAGCTCAGCTACTTTGGTCATCTGATGAGAAGAGAGGATTCGCTGGAGTAAGATTTGATGTTGGGAAAGGTTGAGGGTCCCCGGAGAAGGGGTAGGCAGCAAACGCGATGGTTAGATGGCATCCTCGAGGCCCTGCAGATGAAGTTATATGATGTTAGGAAGATAGTGAGAGACCGGAAAGCGTGGCGTGACATGGTCCATAGGGTCACGAAGAGTCGGACACGACTGAACGACTGAACTGAACTGACTGAGGAAAACATAGTCGGGCCAGCAATATTCCAATATAATACCAGAACGCCAAAAAATAGAAGCATGTGCAGCAATTTCAGCAAAACAGTAAAACGTGCACATCGCGGATAGACAATCCAAAGCGGATCGTGAATAGAGAAACTAAAATGGGCACAAGACGATAAGTAAAACGTTTGCGAACACACCGACTCAGATGCACGGATGAAATTTAAATAATCAAGAAAAAATAAAACCTATACAGGGAACAAGACAGCACAATATTCGACTATGATGCGTCGGAAGAAGCTAGCAATGCTGCTTGAAACACTGAGAAATCAGTCAACACAGTGATGTTAGAAGACAACGGGTTACTTGCAGGATTGTGGTGAATATTGCTATGTTTTTGTTCCTGCTAAAATTGGGAGGATTTTGTTTGCGCGATCAAGGTGGGATGAGACGTGAGGAGCCTATCTCGGCACCTTGCTTCCTTCCGTATGCGGCAAGGCGTCTTGTTTAAAAGACACTCTCAAGGCCAAGACAGAGCTTACCTTCTGGTAATGCCATGCGAGCTCTGTGCGGATATTCTCCTTGCTTGCCACGGCGAACCCACGTCTGGTCCTTTGGGTTGCTCACGGACGCTTGCTCGAGTGCGCAACATGTATTACTGGCCAGGACTCTCCGCAGCTGTGAAACTCTATGTACGAAGCTGTCGCGAATGCCAGCGCCGTAAAACACCGCCCCTGAAACCTGCCGGATTTCTCAAGCCCGTTAAAGCACAACGTATTCCGTTCGACCAAATCGGCATGGATCTCCTTGGCCCTTTCCCTTTGTCGCAGGCGGGAAACAAATGGATAGTAGTCACTACTGACTACCTGACTCGATACGCTGAGACAAAGGCAATCGCTCATGCCACAGCTTCCGAAATACCCGAGTTTTTCATGCACAACATAGTCTCGCGGCATGGCGCCCTTTCATACGTCATTACCGACAGAGGGACAGCTTTAGCTTCGCAGCTCATCGACCGCATATTTGAGCTGATTGGCACGACCCATCGCAAGACCACAGCGTACCATCCACAAAGCAATGGTCTTACAGAAAGATTGAATAAGACGATTGCGGACATGTCAATGTACGTCGATGTGCAGCACAAGACCTGGGACGAGGTGCTGCCGTACGTCACATTTGCGTATAATACAGCCTTACAAGAAACAACGCGCTTCACACCATTTCGACTTGTTTACGGACGCGAAGTTCAGAGCATGCTGGTGCCCAGGTGAAGACCAGCTTTCCCCAGATGCCCAGCAATAAGCCATACGCGCTGAGGTAGCCCGCCAACTCACCCGTGTGTACATCGGGCGGCAGCAGACCTCTGACGCGCACCGTTACAACCTCCGGCACCGCCAGGTTGACTACAAACCTGGGGATCAAGTCTGGGTTGGACACCACTTCGCCGTCCAGGCTTGTCAGAGAAACTCCTTTCTCGCTACTTCGGGCCATACAGAGTGTTGCGTCGTGTGAGTGATTTCAGTTATGAAGTTATATCCAGACGGTGTCGCACAACCTAAACGTCGAAAGCCCAGCCCGGACATTGCGCGCATTGTGCGGCTGAAGCCGTACTACCAACGATAACGTATGGCCACCCGCTGTGATCCCTCTCTTGCTTTTCACACCGTTCTTACCGGACGTCCTCATTTTTGCTTTCAATTTTTTTTTTGCGGAAAGGAAGGGGGGGGGGGTGTAATGCCACCTAACGTTGCCAGGTGGCGCATGACAGAGGAGGGAAAGACGACGAATTTGAGAGGACGACAAAGTGTCGCTTGCGCGTTTGCCTCTGAGCTGCTTGCTGCCGTTGTGTCTGGGCTACCCCCTACTATCCTTGGTATCCTTAATCCCCGTGTACGTGACAATTTGAATAATAGGGTGGAGTGCCGTGTCAAGTGTGACAAGTATACAGTAATCTGGAAGATTGGTGGTGTTATTATACGCTCAATAATTCGGAGAAAGTGTGAAAGTGAGGTATGTCCTGCACAAACGATGGAAGCTAGGTCGGGAGGTCTGCTAGGTGGTCATTTGGGAATATTGAGAGGTTTTCTGTAGGCGCATTATTGTTAGAAAGAATTGATCTTCCTGGTATGTCTGCGGTAAACAGCGCTTCTGCGGATACCTTGTGGTTCTTGGGCAGTAGGTAAAATCGACCTGCCTGTTTGCTTGATGGCTTAAGAAATTTATAGTCAATCTCGGTAATTAGTTTCCTGGCGAATAGATCTCCTATTTTATTCAAGATGACTTCACTGAATTGTTCTGTCGGATCGGTATTAAACTTTTCATTTTGGCAACAGTTGGTAAACTGTTTATATGTCTCTTTTTTGTAACTTTAAACTGGGAGAATCACTATGCTGTCACCTTTGTCTGCAGGATTGAGAAGCAGCCACCCCACTGGCGTAGCGGCGACGGCACATCTAAGTCGCCCCGCAGCGGAGGAGTTGGCGGCGGCTCCACGCTGCTTTTCAGATGTGCACCATGTGACATTACTCGCTCTTCGCGCATGCGCATGCGCAGTTGGAGCTCTCCGGGGCTCTGCGAAATCGCTCAGACCTAGCGTAGTGTTGCTTCTGCAACAAACAGCGAAAATTGAAAAGGTGTTGCTACAAAAGCTATCGCTGCAACACTCGCATCTTTCACCTTATTACTATGTTCAAGCCATGCTTAAACCCCCATAATATATATTTTTTTTGCAGGCACTAATGCACGCACCTTAAGTATCATTTTTAAGTTCGCTACAGGCGCTTCATTACCTTGGATTATTTCGAAGAAATCCTGCAGCGTCTTATATTGTTTTAGCTGCTGTGTTAATGTATTGTTACGTTGTTACGCGTTAGCGGCGTGCGCACAAGTAGCCGAATTTCCAATAATTTCTGCAACTCCGGCCATTTTAGCTCATGTGGTATCGTCGTCGTACACCGACATGCACACATAAATAAGAAACATGTATTCATATCAGGTGCTAACAGCCATCAGTTCAGTTCAGTTCAGGCGTTCAGTCGTGTCCGACTCTTCGTGACCCTATGGACCATGTTTCCGGTCGCTTTCCGGTCGCTCACTATCTTCTTAACATCACATAGCTTCATCTGCAATGCCTCGAGAATGCCATCTAACCATCGCGTTCGCTGCCTACCCCTTCTCCGGCGACCCTCAACCTTTCCCAACATCAAATCTTTCTCCAGCGACTCCTCTCTTCTCATCAGATGACCAAGGTAGCTGAGCTTTAACTTTAGAATTTGACCCTCCAATGAGCAGTCAGGGTTTATGGTTGACAATATCGACTGATTTGATCTTCTGGCAGTCCAAGGAACTCTTAAGAGTCTTCGCCAGCACCACAATTCAAACGCATCAATTCTTCGGCGGTCAGCCTTTTTCACAGTCCAACTCTCGCATCCATACATCACAACTGGAAAGACCATAGCACGGGTTATACGGATCTTGGTTGGCAGACTAATGTCTCTGCTCTTTACTAGGCGGTCAAGGCTAACCATTGCTCTCTTTCCCAGAAGCAGGCGTCTCCTAATTTCATGGCTGCAGTCTCCTTCCGAGGTAATCTTGGCGCCCAAGAACAGAAAATCTGTCACAGCTTCCACTTCTTGTCCATTGATGCTCCAGGACTTGATAGGGCAAGACGCCATGATCTTCGTCTTTTTAATGTTCAGTTTAAGCCCAAACTTCTCACTCACTTCTTGTACGCGCATCAGAAGTCTCTTGAGTTCCACTTCACTTTCTGCCATTAAAGTGGTATCATCCGCATATCTAAGGTTGTTGATACGTTTTCTAGCTATCTTCACTCCAGCTGAAGACTCGTCCAGACCGGCCTTTCTCATGATGCACTCTGCATATAGGTTAAATAGGCAGGGCGACAGTATGCAGCCTTGCCTCACCCCTTTCTCAATCGGAAACCAATCAGTAAGACCATGCCCAGTTCTGACTGTGGCCTCTTGCCCTTCATAAAGGTTCCTGAGGAGACAGATGAGGTGAATTGGAACTCCCATCTCTTGGAGAGCTTGCCACAATCTGCTGTGATCTACGCAGTCAAACGCTTTCGCATAATCAATAAAGCAGAAGTAAATGGGTTTCTGGAACTCTCTTGCTTTTTCCATGATCCAGCGAAGGTTGGCAATTTGGTCTCTAGTTCCTCTGCCCTTGCGAAACCCAGCTTGCACGTCCGGAAGCTCCCGATCCACATACTTCTGCAGCCTACCTTGCAGGATTTTTAACATCACCTTGCTAGCATACGAAATAAGCGCGATCGTGCGGTAGTTGGAACAATCTTTGGCACTGCCTTTCTTTGGAATGGGGATGTAAACTGACCTCCTCCAATCCTGTGGCCACTGCAGGGTTGTCCAAATCTTTTGACATAATGTATGCAGTGTGTTAACAGCGTCGTGGTTGAGGTTTTGAAGCAACTCAGCTGGAATACCATCAATTCCACTAGCTTTGTTCTTAGCAAGGCTGGCTAAGGCCCATTCAACTTCACTCTTCAGGATGCCCGGCTCGAGATCAGTAATCACAACCGGCTTATGTTGGGTTTGCACATCTGGGTCCTTCTTGCACAGTTCTTCTGTGTATTCCTGCCACCTCTTTTTTATCTCTGAGGCTTCAGTGAGGTCCTTGCCTCGTTTGTCCTTTATCACGCCCAGCTTAGCACAGAAGCTTCCTTTGATATCTTTGATTGTCTTATACAGAGCTCTTGTGTTCCTTAATTGGCTGTTGTCCTCAACTGCTTGACACTGTATGTTCAGGAAGGCATTCTTATCTCTCCTTGCTATTTTCTGAAAATCCGCATTGAGAACCTTGTATCTTTCTCTTTCCCCCATACCTTTTGCCATCCTCCTTTCCTCAGCTATTTGCAAAGCCTCTTCAGATAACCAGTTTGCTTTTTTGCATTTCTTTTGCTTTGGAACTACCTTAGTAGCAACTTCTTGTATTATATCACGAACATCAGTCCACATCTCTTCGGGCTCTTTGTCTTCTAGATCTAATTCTTGAAATCGATTCCTCACTTCCACAGCATATTCTAATGGAATCTGATCCAGATCATACCTGAAAGGCCTTCTAGTTATCTGCGTTTTCCTCAATCGAAGCTTAATTTTGGCAACAAGAAGCTGATGATCGGTGCCACAATCGGCCCCAGGCCTTGTTTTTACTGCTTGTATAGCGCTTCTCCATCTCTGCCGGCAAATAATATAATCGATCTGATTCCTGTACAGACCGTCCGGTGAAATCCATGTGTACAGGCGCCTCTTGTGCTGTTGAAAATGAGTATTCGCTATGGTCAGGTTGTTTTCTTGACAGAACTCTACTAGCCTCTGCCCAGCTTCATTTGGCTCACCAAGACCGAACTTGCATGTAATTCCGGATATTTCTTCACTCCCGACCTTAGCATTCCAGTCTCCTATGAGAAAAACGACGTCTGATGATGGGGTGCGGTCTAAAAGGCATTGTAGGTCCGCATAAAATCTCTCAACGTCAGCTTCTTCAGCAGCAGTGGTCGGTGCATAGACTTTTATAACTGTTATGTTGAAAGGGTGACCTTGGATCCGAAGTGAAATCATTCGGTCGTTTTTGGGGTTGTACCCTAGCACTGCTTTGCCCATTCTTCTGTTTACAATGAGAGCGACCCCATTCCTTCTCTTGGATTCGTGCCCACAATAAAAGACATAATGGTCGCCTGAGTTAAATTCTCCCATTCCGGTCCACTTGAGTTCGCTGATACCCAAGATATCAATGTTCAATCTGTCCATTTCTCGCTTGACGATATCCAGTTTACCTAGCGTCATAGATCTTACATTCCATGTTGCTATGTGATATATCTCCTTGCAACATCGGACTTTCCGGTCGCTTCCCGACACATCCACAACTGAGCGTCCTTTTGGCTTTAGCCCAGCCGCTTCATTCGTCCTGGAGCTACTAGGAATCGCCCTTTGTTCATCCCCAGTAACATATGGGACGCCTTCCAACCTGGGGGGCTCATCTTCCGGCGCCATATCGATAATGGTATTGTGACTGGCCATAGGGTTTTCTTGGCAGGAAATACTGGAGTGGGTTGCCATTACCTTCTCCAGTGAATCACATTTTGTCAGAACTCTCTGCCGTGACCTGTCTATCTTGGGTGGCCCTACACAGCAGAGCTCACGACTTCATCGAGTTTCGCAAGCCCCTCCGCCACGACAAGGCAGTGATCCATGAAGGGGGTAACAGCCATACTATTTCGCTATGTGCAGTTGCGGCATTAAAGCATTTTGTAGCAAAAGCTACACTGCGCAAGGTTTTCAAGTCGTTGGCGGGGCACCGCGTTACCGTGTTACCCTGGAAGACGAAGAAGAAGAAGAAAAAGAAGGAGCAGCAAAAGAAGAAGAAGAAGAAAGATAAATTGGTAGTTAGTAGAGACGAACAACAGCGAGTTGCTAGGAGATAAGGTTCTTTCGAACGTTGTGATGGTGGTGTGCTCTGGAGTTCGACGCAGAGACGATGTCGTACCCCTAGGAGTCTTCTACACCCGAATGAGGATGATCAATAACGGGAGGCAAGGGGCGCTCATACGTGAAGTGATTCCCCTATGGCATAAATAAAGATGAAACCATAGTAAACTACTATGCGCAAAAGCCATGTCCTTACTTTGAAGCCGAACCTAAGCGTAGACATGCAGATTGCTTTCGCATAACTCCAGATTTACCCACAAGCTAAACCACAGCTAATGTTTTTTTAATGTCTTAGCTGTTAAAAGCAGAATGTTCGTAAAATTTGGGTCTTTGCTTTCATTATCCGGTAATTAAGTCACAAGACACCCAGATTTGATGACTTGATGCTCTCCGTGATATGCTAAACGGACCAGTGACCTATTAATTGTCATTTGTGTAATTATGCACCATGCGAGTAAAACAGTCGACGTGCCAATTAAATAAACTTGATGATGTAGCTGAAAAACATTCGCTTACCGCCTTCACTATAGCGCTTTCCTTTACAGAGGCAGGTGCTGCTGTATCTCTAGATATATTACGTAAACGACACCACAACGTTGAACCTTTCAAGGGGTTTTATATCTCTCTAGATGCGGTAATACTTGCCGTCCAAAAGAGGCAGAAGCAGCGTGTGTCGGTAGATCGGATCATCGCAGAGCCTTGAAGTTGACCCTTCAGAAAATTACGAGGCGGAAAAAGGGCAAAGCTGCACTACTGCAACAATGCACAACGACCGGGGCTTCCCATTTGCCACCACTTTCCGCGTACGAGCGTGTGTAGCTTACGAGATTAGGCTAATTAGATCTTCGTTTGCTGGAGCCTTACGCAATATCTGCCTGGCTCAAAATAGCCTCGAAAGTTGAGCCCCACATGCATTGCGCATACTGCCCGCCGCGATAACGTTAGCAGAATCATTGCATGTTTAGGGAAAGTACGCTTTGTGTGGTAGAGAACTCGAACAAGAGGTAAACGGGGAAGCGTTTCTGGGGGCACCAAGAAGATAAACAAGAAAACGCACCGGCACTACTGAACGCACCATCAAAGGGGATTACGTTGGGGCCTGGGACGTTCGAGGTGTTTTCGTTGTTTTTCTTTTTTCTTTTTTTTTTGCTGATGGGCTTGGCAGGACATGGACATATTGAGCACAAGGTCAGCTGGACGTCACGGTATAAAATATTGTTAGTTACATTATCTAAAAATGAGTGAATGAAAGTATGAATTAATGACACATAGTTAACATTTCCGATGACGGTCAAAAGGACGTTTGCTTCGTGGAAGAGTATCCTGAAGGTGACCTGTGAAACCCGGCTGTTTGTGCATCGAAGCTATTAATAATGAAGATCAATAATAATGATGATGGCCATAGAAAGATTATTGAACTTGCGAAATTAGAAACGCAGCCACAAAGCGCAGCGCTAGGTATTTAACGTCAGGCCAAAAGACAGTCGCCAGTGCAAATATCTTAGCTTAAATAGCCCAAGACTCCCAAGTGATTTCGATGCTTCTAGGAGGATTAATTGCATTTCGACGTACAAGCTCTTGTCTGCGATCAATAAAGCCATAGTCAGTCGGCGAGTCCCCATGGCGAAAGGAAGTGGCATATTTTTAAGAACAGCAAAAGGATTCACTTCAACTGGACATTTTATTGCGCTTGAAAGGGCACTACCAGGACAAAAACAACGTCGCGGTTGTGAAGATTCTTCGCCTGTCGTTTCGCAAATATTATGTCACCTACAACCAATTCTGGCCAATCCCCCACTGTGGGTATGCGCCAGTACAACGAGGAAGAAGAAGAATAAGAAGAGGAAAGAGCTTCTTTCCCGCAGCACGGTTGGTACACATGGCAACCTTTTGCCATAATTCACGACTGACAGCTGTCAAACAGCTGTCAAACTCTAGATAAATGTCCCCTTTCCTCTCATAAAAAGAGCGAGACGAAATGTCTTACATAGCTAAATAATCTTTCATAATAAAAAATGTGCATGTATCAATGATTTCTCCTGAATTAAAAGTAAAATTCAGGTTTATAGTGTGTATCTGAACAAATGGAGGCCGTGGACCGGGCATAAAATCAGGGATGAAAAGACTTCGTCAAAGTTTAGGAGAGGTTTTGTATACATATGTACAAATTCGGAAATAGTTTAGTTTGTGGGGTTTGATTTCCCAAAGTGTCCCAGGCTATCAGAGACGCTGTAGCGGAGGGCTTCGGAAATTTTGATCACTTGGAGTTCTTTAACGTGCACTCACATCGCACAGCACACGGGAGCCTTGCTTTTAGCCTCAATCGGAGAGATGCATCCACGGCCAAAATCTGATCGCGCGTCTTTGGGCGCAGCAGTCTAGCGTCATAACACTGCGCCACCACGATGGGACAATAAAGAAAATGATAGAAAATGAGGGGTACAAGGAATTGGGCAATAAATAGCAAATAAACATCACGGAAACGCACTGTGCAGGAACTAGAACGGTTACAATAGGCGAGACGGCTGGCGTTTTCGTCTCGAGATTCCCATTGTCTTATAATGGAAGAGCGCAGTTTTTTTTAGCTAAAATGCACGCATGTAAAGTTTTTCGATAACTCTCAGAGCAGGAGATGTCACTAGAACCTCCTCTCAGATCTCATAGTGACGAGGATCAACGTCTGCGATGAAGATGGGGATTTTGTGCTTCCCCGGTGGGAATGGAGATTCGGCTCCATACTGAACTGTTCGTCGACCACGGCTACACTGAGTGCCACTGGGAGCAAGGTGAGCACCCACTGGCCATAATGAATACACTTTTGGAAAAAAAGGTTCCTCTTTTATGCCACCACCAATGCCTAGGAGAGAGAATAGAAGCTGACTTCTCCAAACGCTGCGATGTATTCTGTTATTCGTGCACTTTTGTCCTGCCTATCGATGCTGCTGATCCGCGGGCCCTATTTGCCGCAAAGAATGAAAAGTTGTGGCTGCTGTCACCACCGCCATGGCTACGTGCCGGAATTTGGCACGATGCCGGCGCCTTTAGTTGATGGCATCTTTCTTTACTCGCCTGCTAGAACGCGAAACATGCATGCAGAAACTGCCTCTTACAAAGCGCGGTCTACTAAATTATTTACAGTGAAGAGAGAAGTAAAGTGCCTCCCCATAAACGTCAGTGCCGCGCAGTCTCTGCGGAGACTAGCATAACAGCCGAGAAACAAGAATTTTGAACAAATAAAGAAATTTCATAGCCAGTATTTTTAATTATCTTTGCCATACTAGTGAAAAACACTTGTACGCTCTTTAAATGCATTGTTAAAGCATATCTCGTCGCATGAATTGTGATCGCCTGTAGGATGCATTATTTCAGAAACAGGAGTGGAAACTTGGAGACATCCGGCACAACACTTTATTGGGCGCAGTTGGGGGCAGTACATTTCTCTGTTAGTGAATTGCACTCCAGACTTACTTTGCACGTTATCTGAACAAGTTGCCTTGAGCTGTTGTGATTTTTATTCGCAGCTGCTGACAGCCGCTGCCATGTTGCCTTTTCAG
Source organism: Amblyomma maculatum (assembly GCF_055883805.1). Classification (NCBI taxonomy): domain Eukaryota; kingdom Metazoa; phylum Arthropoda; class Arachnida; order Ixodida; family Ixodidae; genus Amblyomma; species Amblyomma maculatum. The sequence goes on along the minus strand of NC_139352.1, from coordinate 116,367,484 downwards.
TTTGTGTGTGCCGTACAGAAAGATCTCGTTTTCTTCGTTAATTTACGCTCAGTGTCACCGAGACGCGACTTTATGACACGCAGTCCTTAAAACACAGATTACCATTCTTACCAAATAATGTTGTGAACCAAGGTATCCAGTTGCCGACTATTACCTGAAGCAAAATACGCAAATGTTTGGTATCTAACTGCTGACGGCCGCCATTTTTTATGCTTATTTATTCAAGAAGTTTATTGCTTAGCGGCCCCATTTTTCTTTTACTTTTCCGTTCATTAACATTTGCGACCTGTGTTTACTTTGCTTGTAACTGTGACATCTAAAGTGATAGAAAAATTGACTGTTTATTGCTCATTCACAGGTGTTGCTTTTTTTGCTGCTACCTTGTATGGGCCCCAGGCACTCTCTAGCTGTTTCTTAACAGCTACATTGTCTGGGGGTCGAACCCCAAAAATATTGTCAGGCATGCGCACAGAAGATGACAAGGAAGTGAAAAAGAGGCTCTCAAGAATAGAGGTTGAGGAAGAGGAGGAATTCTCACCATCTGTTGGCTAGCGCACCAGGCTAAAGTGAAGAAGTGATCTGTAAATAAACCTTAACAGTGTGGTGGAGGTGCTGAAACGATCACCACGGATCCTTCTCTACCTCGTTCCAGCCGGCGACTCGCTGGACTCCCCCCTTTGACTGTGACGATGATCCAAGACGGCGAAGCACGGCAGCCAGTCCCAGCGGCATCCGCTTGGCAGCATTACCGTGAGCCGTGGACCTTTGCTGGCAAGGCTAGTGAAGATGTGAATGAGTGGCTCACCAATTACCAGCGGGTGAGCAAGTACAATCCTTGGGATGCCATAGTCAAGCTGGCTAATGTTGTTTTCTTCTTAGACTCCACAGAAATGACATGGCTTGAGAATCATGAAGCATATTTAACTAGCTGGGACCGCTTAGAAGAGGAGATTCGCAGTTGTTTTGGGGATACTACGGCAAAACGAAAATGCGCTGAGAAGACTTTACTTGAGTGTGCGCAAGTGCCTGGGGAAACGTGCACGACGTACATTGAAGAGGTCCTAAGCTTTGCAAAGCGGTGGATCCCCGCATGTCGGAGGAAGACAGGGTTGGTCACCTCTTAAATAGCATCGCTGTGGACGTGTATAACTTTTTTATCACAAAGGGTGACTTGGATTGACCCACGGTCGTCATCAAGCACTGTCGCACATTCGAAGCTTTAAAGCTGCATCGCATAAACCCTAAATTCGGCCGTTTGCCTAATGTGACTACCGTTGCAAGCGTGGATTTTCACGAGCATTCTCAGGAGCCTCTGAACTTAGCCTACATGATTCATGATGATAGCGACGATGACAAGGGAAATGTCAGGCACGCGCACAAAAAAGGAAAAGGAAGTGAAAAAGAGACTCTCCAGAATAGAGGTTGAGGAAGAGGAAGCGCACCATCTGTTGGTTAGCGCACCAGGCTAAGGTGAAGAAGTGCTCTTTAAATAAACCTTACCAATATGTTGAAAAATTATAATGATGATTATTATTATATTTTATCTGTCGCGCATGACGCGCAGAGATGTGTCTTGAGTGTTTCCAAATATTCCGTCGGTTTTCATAATGTTCCATTCTGTTCTATAGTCACCTCGTGCGGCTTTGTCTAAATTAGAATGGTCTTTTATTAGGCTACTCGGTAATCCATTTAGACAATAGCGGAGACAAACATCTGTCTGCTCCCTTATACCTGTCTAAATTTGTCTAGATGCTTCTTCGCCAAATTTAAATTTAGTGCTCACGAGTGCAAACGGCATTCATAGGTCGGCGAGCGACAATCCTGATTGTTGCTATTGACACCGCCGTGTTGCTTAATTTGCTCGCAAGTGAGCCACATAAGATGTTTCTTTCAGTGCAACGCTAGTCTCTTCGTTTGCCGCATACTGCACTGACACTACCGTGTGACAATATTGCGAAAGAAGGCTAGGATGAGATGGCAAGGTCGTGACGGCAAGGCCAGCGATGCCTTCTGTAGGGTTTTAATCCGATCACGAACCCAGCGATGGTTTGGGCGCCCGTCTCGGCTGCGGGAGGTGGTCAGTTCGAAACCCACCGCCGGACACCCACCGGTAAAATTGGGTACAAGCGTCCCCCGGCCCGGCGCCCGGCTCTTTCAGGGGTGTGCGTTTGGGAGAGGCTCTGCTAACCCTGCTGTGCTCCTTCGGGGGCCTAGTTTCGAACAACCATGGTCTGCAAAGGCTGCGGGAGGTGGTTAGTTCGAAACCCACCGCCGGACACCCACCGGTAAAAATGGGTACAAGCGTCCCCCGGCCTGGCGCTCGGCTTTTTCAGGGGTGTGCGTTTGGGAGAAGCTCCGTAAACCCCGCTGCGCGCCCCTCCTCCGCAGTGGGCCCAAACCCAGTTTCGAACCTCGCAGCCTGCAAAGGTGGTTCTGTTTGTCTTTCAAAGGTACTTCCTTTGACCCTCACCTGAAGTGCTCCCTTAGAGCCTCAGCTGCAGCAGTCCTAAAAATGGGTACAAGCTTTCCCCCGGCCTGGTGCTCGGCTCTTCTGGGGTGAATTGCTTGGAAAAAGGTGCCATGGCCCAAATGGTTGCGCCGATGTGGCAGTGATTCGTTCCGCCATCGGACAACAATAAGTCCGCCTTGCGCGGCAACAGCCCATTATGTGGCCCTTTTTTTAGGACTGCTGCAGCTGAGGCTCTAAGGGAGCACTTCAGGTGAGGGTCAAAGGAAGTACCTTTGCAAGACAAACAGAACCACCTTTGCAGGCTGCGAGGTTCGAAACTGGGTTTGGGCCCACTGCGGAGGAGGGGCGCGCAGCGGGGTTTACGGAGCTTCTCCCAAACGCACACCCCTGTAAAAGCCGAGCACCAGGCCGGGGGACGCTTGTACCCATTTTTACCGGTGGGTGTCCGGCGGTGGGTTTCGAACTGACCACCTCCCGCAGCCGAGACGGGTGCTCTAACCACTAGGGTGCTCTAACCATCGTCATCGCCAGCGCCGCAGGACGATGACGATGGTATGTGCAAATGAAAGAAAACGATCGTGGCATGTACAAATGAAAGAAGAAGATAATGGAAGGCTCACAGTATGTATTAGTTAAAAAGCTTAACCGAGCTTTTTCGATAACAATACTCGCCCAAAAGGCGACATCAGCTACAAGAGACGCCGTGTAGTGGAGGGCTGTGAAATGTTCGAGCACCTGGGATTTTGTTAATGTGCGCTGACATTGCACAGTACATGGGCACCTCGCTGTCCTCCTCCCTCCCCCCCTCCCCATTAAAATGCCGCCGCCTAGCGCGGATGTCTGCGCCGTCCGCGAGATGCGCATTAGCAGATCTACCGAGGCATAGTTATTGAAGGGGGAATTATTTTTATCGTAATCGTTTTTAAATATTCCTAAACCATATATTCATGGTAAATTTTACTCCTCATGTAGTTATCCTCGGAGACCTGCTCTCTACCGATGATTCATTAATTCGTATCATTTGATGGATAGGTGTCAACAAAACTAAATAAATAGAATAGAAGTCATAAAACTAGCTGTGCCATCATTTGCCCAATTTCGTCTTTGTTTTTTTGTTTTTTGAACCTTCCTCCGATGCTCTTATGCTCTAAAAACCCACTGATTGTGATTTCCTAACGCTCTGATCCATTTGTATGAAACCGTGTTCACCCTTTAGGCCTCAGGCTTTTTGGGGCATCATTTAAATCACATCCCAGACAAATTGACCACGGAAGCGCTTCAACAATAAGAATAGGCCGCTATGGGCATGAAGAATAAGAGCGCCGCCTTCCATCTGAAGCTTCTCTTCCTTACACACACATGTCATTCGATCGGGGCCGTTGAACTCGCGACGAGCGTCGCCGAACATCAATAACAAGATTTCGACACGGAAGGAGGCGCGACTGCATGGTTCCAAAGGCTCAAAGGGAAGGAAACGCAAAAGGGGTGAATGCGAAGAGGACGAAGCGCGAAGAGAAGCAAACTGTAAAAAGTGAAGAGTTGGAAAAGGAGCAAGTATTGAGGCAAGTGAGATGAAAGCAGGGATGAAGGAGCTAAGTCAGCTTAGCAATTTGAGAGATGAAAATAGTGTTCCTCCCAAACAAACGACTTCTAATTCGTTTCACTTGTATAAACAGACTAACTGCTGTAACTAACGCAGAAAATGAGCATTTTGTTCTTCCCTCATTAGCAAAGAAAAATTCAATTGCGTGCATCGAAGACAGTTCAATTATCTTGGACAGCTGTCGCATGCTAAATATACTTTTCCCGAGGCAGTGTCAGCCAGATGACAGAAAGAAAAATGCCTTTCAAATTGACCTTTTAGAACAGACCACTTGTGAAACTTCGCAAAATCTCCTACTTCCAATAAATATAAACACAAGGGCATTTCTTAGTATTGTTGTTAACGTTCTGCTTAACTAGAGCGAAATACTACGATTTCTAACTCTCTGTGCACCGCTCAAATGGGGACTTTGTTGACTTTTCTTAGGCGTACTTAAGGGCACATTCTTCTGTAAGTATGGGTTTTGAAGACTGCTGCAATCCGTAGGCATATGCACAAATATAGCTTTACGCGCAGCACTTGTCAACACGAAGAGTGATCCGAAGTTAATCATTTCCTTTAATCAACCCCCTATAACTTGCTCGGATTGGAAAGATAGCGAAATGTTAATAATCAATAATTGTTGTTTCCTTGAGACTCTCTGAGTAGGTTTGCAGCCGTTGTTTGCGATCCAGCAGTTAACCCCTGCATTGGAGGACACCTGGACTGGACTGATCGTATCATTAATCAGACTTCAACGAATATTGTGGTCTGGACTTACTGGTTCAGTTTAAGCTTAAAAAAGGCGGCGTCTTTTAAATATCTGTCTGAATTGTGAAGTAATATTTGTTTTGTAACTGCCTGAATATTTTTATTGCAAGATCTCCTCTGATAAAATATGTGCTCAGGTAAGCACTTTCCTATTGAAGGGTCAGAGTTTATACAGAATCCGCCTTTTGCGCGAGGATGTGGCGCCATCATGCGGGAGCGGGCGGGAAACACATTGAACGGCAGTGTAGCAGACGACGCGAAAGCGCACTATACGAAATGGCCACGCCAACGCTGGTAGAAAGCGAAAGCTTCCCCCCTTTTTTGGCCTCGGAGCGGAAAGTAGTGAGAGTGATTGCAGCATATCATGTTCACGCAGTATGGGGGAAGGTAGAGCGTTTTCACAATCCACTCATAACGCACGTACGCATATACTATATTCGTATTGTAAGAGCTTGTAGCGCGGGCTGTGTTCGACGTGACAGAATGAGACGCTCTTAGCGTGCAGGTTTTCGGCAGACAGGAGAGCGTGGGGGCAGAGAGAGAGAGAGAGAGAGAGAGAGAGAGAGAGAGAGGGGGATTTCAAAGGGCAAAGCAGCCAGGGGTTTGTTGATGCTGCAGAGCTAGGTGGAATCGTCTTCTGTGACTTTGAGCGGCGCATATGCGCGGGGTGTCTTGAGTTACCGAGCACAATGCGGTCACCGCGGCGCCGGCATGGTGCAATGGGCGTCGCATCCTCCTCGCGTCATCTACAACCGTGCAGGTATAGGATTTCATCCACGAAGATCGGCAGAGAGGCACATATACACACCCCGTGAAAAGGGCATTGTCCCGGCCGGAATGCACACCTGCAGAAAACGCGCTGCATTTTTCTGGCAATGGATGATTCAGAGCTGTAGCCGGTTTCTGGCCTCAGGAGTCAGAACGGATGTGGTCGCAGTGGTGAAAAGGTTATCGGTGCGCAGAGAATGGTCATTCTGTTGTAAAAGGATCTCCAACGTTCATTTCTGCCTTCGCCGCGATTTCTGCGGAATCAACAACTTGGTGACACATGTGAATCTCCAACATATCGGATGCGCATCTCGGTCAGGAACCAACCCTGTTCTACGTCCAGAGCGATCCACTCTGCAAGTGAACGAGCATGAACCCTCCAGGAGACTCATTTATTGTGCCGGGGGTTTCCTTGCCGTTGCAAACGGTTGGACGTAGACGACGATTATCAAGCTCCCTAACGAAGTGCATATGATTGCGTACACCAAAGGAACAAAATCCGGATGCTTTGGCGTGCACGAAGGCGAGCCTTTAATTTAAAAAAAAAAATACTGTGCGTTGTGCAAGAGTGTCAAGTGCGTCATATGCTCCGAGCGGCAAAAACACAGATACGACAGGTATGTATGCATCTAAACGAAATATGCATGATGAAAAGTACCTACTGCAGTTTTCACCCAGGCTGTAGCGCACCAGGGATAGCTGCAATGAGGATTTTTTCGGTGCGTGATTGCTTTAGTTGCGCCGGGGCCTGAAGACGATGTATTTTGTCCTTTCTTTTCTTTATGTGCGAAAGGGTTTGGTTTGGTTTGGTTTGTGGGGTTTAACGTCCCAAAGCGACTAAGGCTATGAGAGACGCCGTAGTGGAGGACTCCGGAAATTTCGACCACCTGGGGTTCTTTAACGTGCACTGACATCGTACAGCACACGGACGCCGCTCCGTTTCGCCTCCATCGAAACGCAGCCGCCGAGGCCGGGATCGAACCCGGGTACTCCGGCACAGTAGTCGGGCGTCTTACCACTGCACCACCCCGGCGGGGCTATGTGCGAAAGGGCTAGGTAGCTTAGATATCACAGGCGGCTCTGTGCGCTAGGCCGTAATATTTGGCATGTTTTATCGTGACTGCCTAACAAGAAAAAAAATCATCATCATCATCATCAGCCTGATTATACCCACTGCAGGGCGAAGGCCTCTCCCATATTTCTCCACTTAACCCGGTTCTGTGCTAGCTGCATCCACTTGACCCCTGCGAACTTCTTAATCTCATCCGCCCACCTAACTTTCTGCCGCCCCCTGCTACGCTTTCCTTCCCTTGGAATCCAGTTTGTTACCCTCAGCGACCATCGGTTATCCTCTCTTCGCCCTACATGTCCTGCCCATGTCCATTTCTTCTTCTTAATTTCAACTAGAATGTCGGTAACTTGAGTTATTTCTCTGACCCACTCTGCACGCTTTCTATCTCTTAATGTTACCCCTACCATTTTTCGTTCCATAGCCCTCTGGGTTGTCCTCAACTTAAGTAGAAATCTATTGGTTAGCCTCCACGTTTCAGCCCCATAGGTGAGTACAGGCAAGATGCAACTGTTGTATACTTTCCTCTTGAGCGATAAAGGTAAGCTGCTAGTCATAATCTGCGAGTGCTTGCCAAATGCGCACCATCCCAATCTTATTCTTCTTGTTATTTCCTTTTCATGGTCCGGATCTGCGGTTACTACCTGTCCTAAGTAGACATATTCGCCTACTACTTCCAGTATTTCGCTACCTAATGTAAACTGCTGTTCCTTCCCGAGGCTGTTGAACATTACCTTAGTCTTCTGCATATTGATTTTCAAGCCTACCTTTCTACTTTTTCTGTCTAGGTCATCAATCATTATTTGCAGTTCATCCCCCGAGTTGCTTAGCAAGGCAATGTCATCAGCAAATCGCAGATTACTGAGGTATTCTCCATCTACCCTTATCCCTAACTGCTCCCATTCCAAGTCTCTGAATACTTCCTCTAAACAAGCTGTGAATAGTACTGGGGAGATTGTGTCTCCTTGCCTAACACCTTTCTTTATGGGAATTTTGTTACTTTCTTTATGCAGAACTATGGTTGCTGTTGGTTTATGGGAATTTTGTTACTTTCTTTATGCAGAACTATGGTTGAAAAAAAATACGGCGTTTTAATGCACTGCCGTTCGCGAGTCTCATGACCAGCTCAACCACTCGGCTCCCGGACGGCGGTGCATCACAACAAACGCCCAATTTTTCTTTTCTTTGTAGTCAGGCGACAGTCGCGATAAAACATGCTAAATATTACGGTCTAGCGCACACAGCCACCTGTGATATCTGCGCTACCCGGCCCCTTCGCACATAAAGAAAACAAACGACAAAATACATCGCGATCAGAAGCGCCGAACAAATGCTCATTGCGGCTATCACTGGTGGGTTACAGGCTTGGTGCAAACTCCGGTAGATACTTTCCATTATGCACATTTCCTTTAGATGCATACATACCTGTAACGAAGTGTTTTTCGCACCATCGAGAGTACGCAGTAGGTAGCTAAGGTCGGCCATTCACATCTTGACGCTTGGTGGCCCTAATTGTAGCTTCACGTCGTTGTTGGCCGCGGCTCGGCGAAGGAAACCTAAAAAACCGCGTCTTGCATCTTGGCGCGCTTAGAGAGTGGCAACCGGACGCGGCAGATGTGGTTGACATCGCTTTGCCAAGCCTGTGACGGCCACCGTGCCGCCCGGTGCCGCCAGCCCCCCCCCCCCCCACCCGTGCACTGGCGGCGCCGAGAAACGCCATCGACGCCGCTCAATGTGTTTCCATCGGTCGCCGCTACGACTTCGCGCATGCGCAGAAAACTCGCGCAAAAGGCGGATTCAGTATACCATTTTATTGTTCAAGATGAACCTTTATGAGAAAAGGTTGAAGTGACGCATGTACATGCTGTCCCCGTATTCCTCGCCAGTGCTGGTTTATGCCAGAAAATAAGAAGGCTCACAAGTGATTATCAGCGTGAAAGCGCCATGTGTACATACTTTTACTAAAAATAAAAAAATCTGGAACAAAGAAACACTGAACAGTACCTCAAAGAATTTTAACCAATATTTCGGAGCTTTAGCCGAGTGCATTAAAAACTAAGCAACACCCAGCACTAAAACGGCTAGCATCATTGTGTCTAGTGTTGAGTAAAGACCGCGCTTTTGTAGCGTTGGCTACACTGGCCGAGGTTAAGCAGTTTCGCGTGGCTCCTGTAGAGACGTGCTACGCAAGCGCGAGGAGCAGTGTAAAGAGTCAGCAATCTGAATCCTGACGAGTGACGTCGCCGGCGCGTGGCCAGCTGTTAGCCTCCGTTGCGCAGTTGCCAAGTCTGACTCTGCCCGCGCGCTCCACCACGACCGCGCGCGTGCCTCGCCGGTCTGCGCATTCCAGAGGAGTGACGTCTTAGCCGCGTCAGACAGGCGCCGGGGCGCCTGCTGGGCGCCTCCATTGCGTAGTAGCCTAACGCTACGTATATCCTGGCATAGTCGAGCTAAGCCACTGCCAATTTTTCTAGACATTTTCTCCAATAGTTTAAATTACCATATCTGTTTGAAATACTTCCCTTCAAGCGTGCTGGAGTGTTTGGCAAGCTGTAGGGCGGAGTCACCGATGTCCTGCATCTTTAATGACCATCGGAATTTGCGGAGGTTACAACAGTGTATCAGACTTTTCAATGCTGACTTTTCTGTCGTCGTTTTAATCCACAGGTAAGGTTTGCTACATACCGTCCAATCTTGTGCAGAAGTATGTATCTTAATGGAGATTCAGCTTCACATGCGTCCTGCGGAACAGTGACGCTGACCGTTCGCGATGCAGGTGTGTTTGCTGTAGAACTATTGGTTCAAGCTATACACCAACACCGTGTTTACAAGCAAAGGGGGCGCTCGCGGCGTCGCAGCCGACTGGGGGTAAAAAATAGGGTTAGCGCCCATAGGAATACATGGAACCGAAATATTTCTAACCAGTTTTTTTAATTTCTCAAGACAGCTATGATGTCGTTATTCGGTACAAAGCAACTATGAACATCCTAGAACAGATCGTCAAAATATGAAATCTCGTTACCGAGGCGAAGTATTCTTAAAACACCGCGAAACATGTTGGGGTGCGAGTTGGGAGGGCGACCCGTAGAAATACATGTAAACACAACTTACCGGAACATTTTTCTCATTTTGCAGAGCATCAGAAGTGGTGGCTGGTCGTTAAACGTTGACCAGCGCTTTGAAGAAGTTTGTGATAAAGTATAGTGCGTTATTACGGAGGCAGTCTACTTTTAAAACTTCCCGAACCTGTGTTATGAATCCAGACACCGCCAAAAGGCAAGCTGTGTACTAGTGAATCGCGGAGTTTTGCTTACAGTGTGATATGCTGTAGCATAGGGTAAATAAGCGTGATAATACTGTCACGAAGACAGGGATTTATGGGAATCGGCAACAGGGGCAGAGACACAGTCAAGACAGGGGTTCACGGGAAACGGTAACACAAAGACACAGGCTCAAGAGTCCACCGTCCTAGCTAGGCGAAGCGCGCGAGAGTCTCTAACTTCTTCTTTCAAGCGCTACCTCAAACCGTCAGGTGGCATTATTCCCCCCTCGAGAAAAAAAAAACGCGAGCTCACAGAAAAAAACTGATCCGGATGGCAAATTCGACTTTCAGCGAGTGAAATACGGCCTCATGCGAAGCACATGTACTAGGTCAGACGAGCACTGACGACTAGAACTGGATACAGTTCCGTCTGGAATAACCTCGTACATAACTTCTGAGAGGCGACACAACACTCTGTAGGGTCCAAAGTAACGACTGAGAAGTTTTTCGGACAGGCCTGGGCGCCGGACAGGTGTCCACACCCAGACTTTGTCCCCAGGCTAGAACACGACATAGCGATGTCGGTCGTTATATCGGCGTGCATCTGTTGCTTGCTGTTTTGTAATGGGATTACGGGCGAGTTGGCGAGCTTCCTCAGAGTAGTTGGTGAATTCTGCGTCAGCGGTAAGCAGCTGGTCGTCAGCCACACATGGCAGCGTAGCGTCGAGCATGGTCTGTACATCGCGTCCGTATAGACGGTTTCATCCAGCGCTGACCGTACACTGGCAACACTGTGCCCCCGTATCCGGCGCCCTTAGAAAACTTCCGGTTGTGGTTTGTTTTGCTGGCGTTTTGTGTGCTCTCGCGCTCGCGCTGTGCGCATTTTGTTCGATTTTTCCGTAGTATATCTATATTTGTGCGGATTGTGGCATTCCGTGCGTTGTTCAGTGTCCAGTGGCTCGCCGGAACAACGCCTTTCTCTCTTTTCGATCCTCTGGCGGCGGTATCGCTTGATTGTATGCGGTTGCTCGCTGGAAATGTGTTCAGCGTCGTACAAGTCACCTGTGAAGCGCTCAAGGATGGGTTCGTGTTGTGTTGTACCTGGGTGCAGCCTTCGCTCAGGAACAAACCTTCTTTCGGCAGTGCGAACGTTCAGGTTCCCCAGCGAGGCCGGTAGGAAAAACGCTTGGATAGCAGCGGTGCGCCGAGACAACTGGCAGCCTACAAAGAGCTCTCAGATTTGCTCTGCTCACTTCATCCAAGGTATGTTGCTACTTACAGTAGCGCCGGCGCTGTCATGTGGTCTAGTTATATAAAAGTACTACTGCCGCCTATACTTTATTAAGGTTCGTGTCATATCTTGTGTGATCCACGCGCGAGCAGTTTGAAATCTAACCAGCTCCTTAAGTTCATGAGTACAGAAGCGTGCAATGTAAAGTTTGCATCTGCTAAGCGCAACGCCACAGGGTAACGATATTTACGTCGGCGTGTAGCCATACAGTCGCCGTGTTTTTTTTTTGTTTTTAGTTTTTATCTGGAGCACTACTGCTCTTCTGCAACTTCACTTATTTAGACAGGTGTATCGCTGCCTACCGGCATGTAGACAGCCGTGTCGACGATAATACTTTACGCAGATTATAATCCCAAAAATAACTAGTGGTATCCATACATACATGCAGGGAGTTTCGGCCACTATCCGGGCGTATTTACGGCTTCGCAGAGGCAGGTTATGTGTTATTCTCGTGAACTACAGTTTTTAGTACCTTGCAGGCGTGGCAAAAGTTGATTCCCTTTCAACTGACCTTGCTGTTTAATATTACAAGGACGTTTGAGAAATTCATTTGTGTGCTCATGCATATTAAGAACAAGCCATGCTGATATCACAGAGTGTGCGTATGTGCGCACATCATCTCGCCCTTTTATTAGTGTGTACACACAAGCAACTCTTTTCACTAATTTCATCCTTTGTCTAGCAGCAATGAAAGTGCCATTTAAAAAATGTTTAGTTGCAGATAGTCCCAATGCGTGTCATAATTTTTATCCTTCTGTATTGCAGGCCAGCCATCTTCTGATGCAAACCACCCAGACTATGTTCCTTCAGTGTTTCCTTACCGAACACAAGGAAACTCAAAACAGAAGATTGCCAGATTCGAACGTGCTCAAAGAAAGCTGCCTTCCGAACAAAGAGATGGCATTGCCGAGTCCTGTATTTTGGCCTTCGTGTCACCTCAATCCACTTGCACTGGACATCAGTTGGTGATGCATCACTGTAGTGCACATTCGCTTGAATGCTGAAGAGCAGTGAAGCAACATGCGTGCAACATTCTCCGAGGCTGCAAGTTAAAGTAGTGGACACATGCTTATCAGCAACTCACAAAGCACAAAGAAAAACTTATCAAGAGTTGTTGTTAGCCTCGGGTTGTTAGCGCCTGCGTTTAGTTTTCCTGTTTTTGTCCTCTGTGTGGTTCTGTGCTGTTTTCCATCTTAGAGATAGAAGCCAATAACTTGAAATGTGTTAAAGAAGAAGCATGGCGAATGGCAACGATAGCAACATGCTAACAGCCATGAAATCACCAGCAAAGCTGTGTCCTAGGTTGACTGGATACGTTTCCTAAGATGGAAACATTATGTAGAAGGGAAAACAGTGCAACCCACGGGACATGAAAAAACACGCTGGCATAACGCGCTGCATGCTATGGGACATTACAGGATACTGAATTTTTCCCCCTTGTCCCTTAAACCTTTCCTCCTGTACGCAAGAATGATCCCACACTACGGGCAGCATGAGCCAAGAATAGCCTAAAGTGCTAATGAAAACAGTGCATTTCGGGACTGAGTTTCTTGCAAAGACCACTGCAGAAAAATTTGTGACAGGACTACGGAAGCACTCTAGTATTATAAATTAGCCGCGGTCAATGCGATATTTTCGTCACGTTATCTAAGTATTTTCACTAGCGCGTTATCGCGCCACAACTTTGTTTCCGCGACACAAAGAAACAGACAACCCGACACCAGCACTGTCAGTAGGAAGCGGCCGAAGCAGCCAAATACGGAGCGTGTAGTACTTACCCCGCCATGCAGGTGCAGTGAGCAGTCTCAACATTCCCGTCATCTTTGACAACACACCACGCTTCGTAAGACTTCGTAAGCGTTTGGCTTGCGTCTACAGTGGCCGCAACGAGAACCACACCGCCGCCACGCTCGCCTGCTCTGAACGACTTCAGCCGCTTCACCTTTCCACTTAGGAATGCGTTGTAAGCTGCACTCATTTTGTGGCTTTTAAACTGTTCCTTTGTGTAGAAACAGGTATACGAAAATGTCTGTCACTGTGACAGGTGGAAGGTTGCGCGAACCTGACGTGAACGCGAACCGCGCGGCATCGTCGAGTGGGTCGGGAAGCTCTTCGCCCTTGAACATCAGTTTCTCTCGATATCGGTTCTGTGTCTGCGTGTCAAGCTTCTTAAAATACTCACTAGACATCACGGTACACCAAACTGCTGCAGCGTCGCGCACGGAAGAAAATAACAGAGCCGCACGTTGCATCAAGCAGCTAGTCGCGCTGCGAAGGCATGCCGGAAGTACTTGTGCCGGAAGTTTACTCGGGGAAGCCAATCAGCGCCAAGCGCGGTTTGTTTACAAACATTGAAACTGTCTATACTAGGCGAAACGGAGGAAAGCTAGTTGCTTCTTGGACGGCCGAGTTATATGCAAATGTGACATAAGGCAATATCTCGTCCCATGTTTTATACCGGACATCGACATACATGGCGAGCATGTCCGCTATTTTGTTTAGTCGCACAGTAAGGCAATTAGACTGAGGATGGTAAGCAGTAGTCTTTCGGTGATGTGTCTGGCTTAGTTGGAAAACTTCTTCAAGAAAACGAGCTGTAAATGCCTTGCCACGATCAGTGATGACGTATGAAGGGGCGCCATGGCGGAGGACAATCTGCTTCATGAAAAATTGCACCACTTCGGAGGATAATCAGATAGTCAGATAATCAGGATAGTCAGATAATCTGTAGCCACGATAATCTACTTATTGCCAGCAGACAATAGAGGAAAAGGGCCGAGAAAGTACATACCAATTTGGTCGAATGGTAATAGCGGGGAGGGGGGGGGGGGGGGTGGATAGGCTGCAGGAAACCCGCTGGCTTCAATGGCGGTGTCTTGCGTTGCTGGCACTTGCGGCAACCTCTAACATATCGATGAACGGTGGCGGCAAGTTCGGGCCAGTAGTAGGCCTGGCGCCCTCTAGTAAGAGTGCGTGCAAAGCCCAAGTGTCCAGCGGTGGGTTCATGGCAAGCATGAAGGATTTCATGGCGGAGATCTGCAGGGATGACTAGAAGATAGGCTCGGTCACTGTTACCGGCGCTTTTCTTGTAGAGGATTCCGTCGCGCGTACAGAAGGATGACAAGTTCTTAGCAAACAGTCGAGATACTGTAGAATGGAAACCCTCCAGATGATCGATCACAATTTTTAGGTCTGGATCAGCCCGTTGCCGGGCCTTTAATCAGAGGAACTGACAATGCCAAGAAAATGGGCGTCTTCATCCGTACTGTCATGGGCCAACTCCACGGGTGATCAAGACAGGGTGTCAGCATCTTCATGTTTACCTCCAGATTTATAAACGATAGAGTAATCAAATCCCTGCATACGAAGACTCCACCGTGCAAGACGTCTTGATGGGTCTCGGAGACTAGCTAGCCAACACAAAGCATGATGGTCTGTCACAACTTTAAATTTACGGCCGTAGAGGTAAGGTCGGAATTTCATTGTGGCCCAAACGACGACGAGACACTCCTTTTCAGAAATTGAAAAGTTTGATTCTGCCCGAGAAAGGGTGCGGCAGGCATAAGCGATCAATTTTTCCTCGCCTTGCTGGTGCTGGACCAGAACAGCACCCAGACCGACGTTGCTGGCGTCGGTGTGAATTTCGGTGGCAGCGTCCTCATCGAAGTGTGCAAGAATGGGAGGGTTGTGCAGCCGTTGGCGCAGCTCGGTGAATGCCTCCTGCTGCTCGGAAGACCAGACATATGGGACGTCATCACGTGTCAGGCGCGTCAGAGATTCTGCAGTCTTGGCAAAATCGGCAATGAAGCAGCGATAGTACGCGCACAGGCCCAAGAAACGTCGGACTGCTTTCTTCGTGATAGGGATGGGAAAGTTGACTACAGTGGCTGTTTTGTCAGGATCATGCCGGACACTGTCAGCGCTAACCACATGAACGAGAAATTTCAGCTGCTGATATCCAAAGTGACATTTTTCCGGTTTCAGTGTCAAATCGACCGAGCGAAGAGCGTCCAATACCGTTTGCAGCCGTTTAAGATGTTGGTCAAACGTTTCTGAAAACACGATGACGTCTTCCAAATAAACCAAATAGGTTTGCCATTTAAGACCACCAAGTGCTGTGTCCATCATTCTCTGGAACGTCGCTGGCGCTGAACACAGACCGAAAGGCAATACTTTAAATTCATATATCCATCGGGTCTCACAAAGGCAGTCTTTTCCCGATCGCGCTCATCCACTTCTATCTGCCAATAACCACTTTTTAAATCAATGGAGGAAAAGAACTTGGCGTTGCGAAGCCGGTCGAGCGAATCATCGATACGGGGCAACGAATATACATTTTTTTTTTAAAATTTAATGTAATCAACGCAAAAACGCAGCGTGCCATCCTTTTTCTTAACCAACACGACTGGCGACGACCACGGACTTTTAGACGGTTTAATACCATCATCATTAAGCATTTCCTGGACTTATTGTGTCCGAATTGCCTCAAGGTCTTTGGCCGAAATACAGTACGGCTGCTGTCGAATAAGTCGGGCATCATCAGATGTTAAGATGCGATGCTTGGTGATAGAAGTTTGCCGGACTTTCGATGATGAGGCAAAGCACGGGGCGTACTCCAGCAGTAAGGCACGCAGGTCGCGTTGTTGACAGGCAGAAAGGTCACTGCTAACATCGATGTGGTCTAGAACACTAGGAGTATCAATAATGTCAGACGCAAAACATTCAGAAACTTCGTTTAACAGTTCGCTGAAAGCGATGGCAGTAGAGCGATAGAGGTGGCGAGATTCATTCGGGAAGTTCGTGACGAGAAGCTCAGAGTGACCATTGCTGAGAATAATTAAGCACCGAGCTGCACAGATGCCATGAGAAAATAAAAGCGAACGGTTGCCTTCAGCAATTATCAGCCCTCACGTAGCTCATCGCACACAACTCTGACAAACACGCTGGAGCAGGGAGGCACTGAAACACATTTGGCTGAAACTCGTAGGGCGCACGTACGTTGGCCGTCGGTGGGGCTGACAGCCGCTTTCTCCGTTGAGAACGAGACCGTTCGCTGTCGGAGATGGATGATGGCGCCATATTCCAGCAGGAAATCCACGCCGAGAATCAAATCACGAGAACATTCCCGGAGAACGACGCAGCTGACAACAAACGTTGACGTACGAATCTGGATTCTAGCCGTGCACTGTCCAATAGGAGTATTTACATGCCTCCTAGCCGTGCGTACCTGCGTGCTACACCATGGTGTCATAACCTTCCTAAGATGCGCTGCCAGTTTCCTACTCAAAATCGAAAAGTCTGCTCCGGTATCCACTAAAGCGCTGACGTAATGACCATCGATGCATACAGAGATGTCCAGCGATAGCCGGTTTCGTGAACCAAATGCTGTCGTTTCTGCCCCAAAATCCATATCTGTTCTCATTGGGGAGACTTCGTTGTGCTGAAATTAGCGGCCCCGCCCCCGGAGGTTGCTCTACTCAGGTTTCCCGGTGGGGGCTTGGCGAGCGACAAGGCGGTGCTCGCGGGAAGTCACCAGTTGTTGAAGGGGATGGCCGACGTGGGGATGGAGACCTGGATTGTCGGCGCGCCATTTGGAGGTTCTCTTGTGCGAGGTTGTCTCTAATATCACGAGGTAGTTGACCGAACGTGCGTCTAGGTGCGTTGGTGTAAAAACCCTCCAGTCCGAGTTCCCGATAAGGGCACCACCGGAAAATGTGACCACGTTCCCCACAGTGGTAGCAAAGGCAGTGGCTCCGAGGGGCCCGCCAGAGGTCCGTTCGTCGAATGTGTGACCGTGGTGGCCGCACGTACCGCGTTGGTTGCTGTACAGGAATGAATTGCGTTGGCTGCTAGAGAGGCATGCACTGGGTTGGTGGTAATGTAGACAACGGAGCTTGGACGGGAACTGGGCGTCGGAGAATGTCAGCGTAAGTCGGACGAGGATAATCAGGAACAGGGGTACTTTGAGCTTCAGTAACATGCAGAGATGGCTGCGTGACTTGCTGAATCTCTTCGCGGATTATATGTGCGAGAGAATCACCCCTGGGTTGGAACATGCCACAAACCTTCTGCAGTTCCTCGCGTACAATTGCACGAATAAGATCTCGGAGGTGATCAGTATTTCTTAGAGCAGCTGTAAGAGGCTCGGAAGCAGTCGTAGACAGCCGAGCGCTGGTGTAGGATATTTTCCATGATGACCGCCTCTGTTAGAAATGAGGTAACTGTAGTTGGTGGGCTACGTACAAGACCAGCAAAAAGCTGTTCTTTAACCCCACGCATCAGGTTGCGCAGCTTTCTGTCTTCAGACATGTTGGGATCCGCGCGTCGAAATAGTTTCGTCATGTCCTCAACATACGTCATGACGGACTCTTTTGGCATCTGTTTCCGAGAATGTAGAGCACGTTCTTGCTTGTTCGCGCCTACCCAGGCTAACATACGCCTCTATGATAGGACGGCGGAACTGAGGTCATGATGTGAATGTGCTTTCTCGGTTCTCATACCATGTCAAAGCATGTTCTTCCAGGCAGAAAATGGCGTTCCGTAGCTTTACGTTGTCGTCCCACTGATTAAAAGATGCGACTCATTCGAACTGAGCTAGCCAGTCCTCAACATCTTCATGCGCAGTGCCATGGAACGATTTCGGCAATCGGGGGTTTTGAAGGTAAACAGGAGTACCTTGCATGACCGACGTAGTGCTTTGCGTGGTTGGCCGAACGCTCGTTGTTGAAGTAGACTCTAAGCGCCCGTGTTCGGGAGGAAGGCCCAGGTTCCTCCGGCTGACGCGATGAACTGGCGTGTCCACAGGCAAACGCTCGGCGTCGTTGGTTCGCGGAGGGGTGTGCGACATTGAGAGGACAATTACCGAGTACCTCCACCAAAACTGTCACGCACACAGGGATTTATGGGAATCGGCAACAGGGGCAGAGACACACAGTGAAGACAGGGGTTCACTGGAAACGGTAACACAAAGACACAAAGTCCACGTCCTAGGTAGCCGAAGCGCGCGAGAGTCTCCAACTTCTTCGTCCTTCAAGCGCTACCTCAAACCGTCAGGTGGCAATAGTGTTGCTCCAGTGATACGTGCTAGACAGATGTACATTTAAAAAGCAGTTGTCAAACGCCATACGACAATATGAACCGAAAGACATTCGCGCATTGCAGCAGACGACAGCGTAGCTGGCGATACCCACCGCAGCCGCCTGCAGCTCCGGAGCATCTGCTAGCGACAGCGGGTGGTGTATGGTCGTCTGGAACTATGCGCGGTCAGTTTATCGTGCTGTGAGCGGTCCCGCAAGTCGTCAGACTTGCATTACTTGCAAGAGAATGTAGTGTGTCACGCAACATGGCGTCGAGGCGTCGTACAAGACGTTCACCAGAACATGAGAAGGGTTCAACGCTGCTGAACCGAGCAAAGTGTTGCGGTAAGTTGTGTGCATGTATTTCTATGGGTCGCCCTCTCAACTCGCACCCCGATACGTTTCGCGGTATTTTAAAAATACTTCGCCTCGGTAATGAGATTTTACACTTTCACGATCTACTAGAGGGCGTTCATGGTTGCTCTGTACCGAATAACGACATCACAGAGGACCAGTGAAATAAGAAAACTGCTTTGTAATATTTCGCTTCCATGTATTCCTATGGGCGCTAAGCCTATTTTTCACCTCCAATCGGACCACGCTGGCGATAGAAGCGCCATCGCATCGTGCTTACGTCACAGATCGGTGTTGGTCAATACAGTTGAACTGCGCAGTAGATACGAACCCTAGAGAAAAGAGTAGAGAAAAAGCGCCTACTATGGGCCGCAGACGTACTTTCTTTCCCTCTTTTTTCTTTCAGCGTTCGTGTTCTTTGCGCCGTTTCAATGAAGTTTTCAAGTCAGGCACATAAAGGCAGCTCCTGCGGCTTTACAAATTTTTGAGTTAATTGCATCTCCGTGTTTCTAAAAGCATCTGTATTGTGTAAAGAAGAAAATTTTCTGATACGACCAGGTGAAAGTCTTAAAGCACCAAGAAATTCAAACCTAAGTCCGAAACTGCAATACGGGCACTGCAAACGCTGCTCGGTGTGACATCACTTGGATGTCATGGGTTGATTTTCCAAGCTGTTCAGGCTGGTACAGGCTTTGCTATGAGCTTTAATGAATACGTCTTAAAGAGCATATAGCCATACACCAGTTCGATATTAAAAAGCGACTTATTGACCGGGTTTCGGCCGGACAAGTGCACTCTTTTGGGACAATCAACCACAGCGCGAGCAGGCGTATAGTCGCACGAAGCAGAAAAGTAGATACTTGGGCTTGTTCTTACATGACTGAAGTGAACAAAAACCGAAAATGCCAAAAAACCCGTTAACGCGTGAAATAGTTGAAGCAGAATGGATGGCACTTTTGTAAGAAGATTGTGCAAGTAACCATTCTGTCGCGTTGTCAAAACGTCTTGCGTATCTGGCTGATACGATTTGCCAGCGCATGTTCCTAAGGCGCATGCGGTGGTATAAATTACACCTTCCGTTCATGAATAAATATCTGTTGAAAGTTAGTGCTGCGTGTGTCTTCTTTCTTACTCCTTGTCTTGGTGCGCTACATTTTGTTCCCTTCAAGGCACGAAGCAGCGCTTCGTATAGAGTTGACCTATAAAATTTGGAGGCGAAAGTACTCATATGATTTGATGAGCATTTATTTCTTACCCGACCATAGGAACGAAAGCTACAGTGGTGCATGCAATTATATTCATTACGGCTCCCTCCATGTTATTCCAAGTGGAGCTACGCTGCTTACACTCAGAGCCTACTAGGCTAGCTGTTTTATAAACAGTATTTAAGGAGACAACGCTAACAGTGCGCGAAGTAAAACCGCACACGTATAGCACGCCTGTACTACCAAACATTACAGGAGCAAAACATACTGAGGCTTCCAAAATGCCAGCATCTTGTATGCATAGCGCGAAAGAGGGGCAGCAAAAGACGCGGTATGAGGGGCTGCGGCGATGGCATAGTTCCCTTTTGGAAAGGTAAATTCGAACTAACCTGTTTCGAAGCTTACGCGCTGGAGGTCTTGTTATATATCATTTATTTGTAGGACAGTCAGTTCATCATCATCATCAGCCTGACTAGACCCACTGCAGGGCGAAGGCCTCTCCCATACTTCTCCAATTAACCCGGCTCTGTGCTAGCTGCATCCACTTGACCCCTGCGAACTTCTTAACCTCATCCGCCCACCTAACTTTCTGCCGCCCCCTGCTACGCTTTCCTTCCCTTGGAATGCAGTTTGTTACCCTAAGCGACCATCGGTTGTCCTCTCTTCGCACTACATCTCCTGTCCATGCCGAGTTATTTCTCTGACCCACTCTGCAAGCTTCCTGTTCCATAGCAATTGTCCTGAACTTAAGTAGAACCTTCTTGGTTAGCCTCCGCGTTTCAGCCCCATAGGTGAGTACAGGTAAGATGCAACTGTTGTATACTTTCCTCTTGAGCGATACCGGTAAGCTTCAAGTCATAATCTGCGAGTGCTTGCCAAATGCGCCCCATCCCAATCTTATTCCCCTTGTTATTTCTCTTTCATGCTCCGGATCTGCGATTACTACCTGTCCTAAGTAGACATATTCGCCTACTACTTCCAGTGCTTCGCTGCCTAACGCAAACTGCTGTTCATTCCCGACGCTGTTGAACATTACCTTAGTCTTCTGCATATTGATTTTTAAGCCTACCGTTCTACTTTTCCTGTCAAGGTCATCTACCATTATTTGCAGGTCAAATATCTTATACATTCATTTTCATTTTTAGTCTCCCCGTTAGGACTTCTCTATGTCCATTTCCGGTTCTTCCCTTTGCTGAAGAAGGTATTCATGATTCTTAAGTTATTTCGCTCTGCAAACTCAACTAGTAACTCCCCCCTGCTATTCCTGGAACCAATGCCATAGTCACCTACGGCCTAGTCTCCTGCCTGCTTTTTCCCTACCTTGGCATTGAAGTCGCCCATTAGTACAGTATACTGCGTCTTTACTTTTCGCATTGCCGATTCTACATCTTCGTAGAAGCTTTCAACTGCCTGGTCATCATAACTACATGTGGTGCATAGGCCTGTACAACCTTCAGTTTATACCGCTTATTAAGCCTAATTACGATGCCTGCCACCCTCTCGTTAATACTGTAGAATTCATCTATATTACCTGCTATGTACTTACTGACAAGGAAACCTACTCCTAGTTGTCGCCTCTCCGGTAAACCTCGATAACACAGTACATGCCCATCCTTCAGTACAGTATATGCCTCAATCGGCCTCCTAACCTCACTAAGCCCTATGGCATCCCATTTCATACCCTGTAGTTCCTCTAACAGCACTCCTAAACTAGCTTCACTAGCTAGGGTTCTAGCGTTAAACGTTGCCAGGGTCAGTTTCCAATGGCGGCCTGTCCAACGGAGCCAGAAGTTCTTAGCACAGTTATTCTGCAGCCGCTGGTGACTGAGGGCCGCGGTTTTATGGAGCTAATCATCAGAGGTTGCGGCTAATTACTGCACCAACTCCTGTTCTGGTGAGGGAGTGCGTTTCCGGAGGTGTTTACCGGCATCAGGCCGCACCCCAAACCTGTTTATGCAATGCCATCGACACGCAAATTTTTTATTATTTTTTGTTCTTTTATTCGGTGGAGAATTGCGTGGCACCGGGATCTGAACCCCGGTCCTCATGCATGCGAGGTGGATGTTCTACCGCTACGCCACCGCTGCACAGGACAGTTAGTTAGTTAGTTAGTTAGTTAGTTAGTTAGTTAGTTAGTTAGTTAGTTAGTTAGTTAGTTAGTTAGTTAGTTAGTTAGTTAGTTAGTTAGTTAGTTAGTTAGTTAGTTAGTTAGTTAGTTAGTTAGTTAGTTAGTTAGTTAGTTAGTTAGTTAGTTAGTTAGTTAGTTAGAAACGCTAACGAAACCTTTTTACGTGCTGCTTTTCGGTTGAGACTGAGCATGTAGTGGCAGAATTGGCCGAAATTTGTCGTAATATGCTATTGTTTTGCTTTGTATATCGAATGTAGAAGTAGAAATAAGATGTAAAAGTTTGAGGCAGCGGTGGCGTAGAGGTATAACACTTGCCCCGTGTGCAAGAGGAACGGGGTATTGAATAGCGAGGACGCCGTCTAAAAAAATCAGGGAGTCTCTTAGATGTCTCTGAAAATTAGATTGACGAAAGCCTACCCTTCCTCTGCTATCATTTGCCACTCATTGTTTGCCTTTTATCGGCGCTCGTTGCCGTGCTATAAATACTCATAATTAGTTTATAGGAAAGGAAAAGCGCAGTATCTGTCACATTTCTCCGACAAGTGTGCGTTTGGACGGTACACGATCGCTCCTGTCGCGTGGCGTTTCTTGGCGCGCGTTCAAGTGTGGGATGGCGGATGGCCGGAATGCTAGACAAGATGATTCTTCTGGTTAGTGACAGATACTGCGCCTTTCCCTTCCTGTGAACCAAACAACCAACCAACAAAATAGCTGACTCATGTGCTGCACAAGCTCGAAATAAGGAAATAAAGAAAATACCAGTCCCCTAAAGGATTGTATCAGGTTAGTACAAAGAAGCCTGATAGATAAATGGCAGAAAAAAAATGAATTTTGAAGAGCAAAATAAACTACACACAGTAAAACCCATAGTAGGAGAATGGAAATCATGTACACAGAAGCAACGCTTCAGTGAGGTGATTTTGTGCCGTCTTCGAATTGGAAATTCACACTTGACACACAATTTCTTACAAAGAAAAGAGCAAGAACTATTATGCGAAAAATGTGGGGATGAGTTCACCATGAACCACATTTTGACCTTGTGCACAGAACTTGAACCAGTTAAGGAAAAAATGTTTTACTGCATTCTATAATGAAAACATCCCATTTCACCCCTGTTTACTATTAGGAGACAACCCACTTGTTGAAATTCCATCTGTTTGTAGTTTTCTTAAAGAGTTAGGGATTCTAATTCAGCTGTAATTTTCTAAAAACATTTCATTTTCACTCACAAAAAAGCTCAGCAACCTTGTGTTTGGCGCATGATGGCCTTAAGGGCCAACCACATGGAGCGAACTTTGCGAACTTCATGCGGCGCGGCGGAACGCCGACGCACCGTCGCCGTGCCGAACCACATGCAGCGAAAAACTGGCGGCGTCGGCAGCGTCGGCGCCCGAGTGAGAAAGCTCACGACCTGCGTCCGATTCAACAACTCTCTTTTCACATTAAATGACATTTCAAGAGCAACATATAAATTACCTAGCGTCTAGAATTGTGCCCGACAGCGCTTGTATACTGCCTCCGAGTGTACGTACGTCCGATGCCGTAGCAACAGGGTACTGCAGGCGCGTCTCTCTGAAGCAGGGTTTGAGCCAGTGTTGAGCGGAACGTCGAAAAAGCTCCCGCTTCAGCTGTATCATCATAGTAGGCAAACTCGCAACGCTTACAGCACCTTATGGCGGGACCTTACGAAAGCAGTGCCGCCCGCTGGCACGGCGGACGACAGTGCTCTGCCGTGCGCTGCTCCCTAGTCGTCGCTAGGCCTATTTTGTTTCGCATCGATGGTACATGAAACGGCGCTTTGAATTTCCTTCATGCTATAGTAAATGGTCTACTCATAGAACTGCCTAACTCTCAATCCCATTCTCTAACAATAAAAGCAAAATATGATTAACTTCGGCTCCACTTTTTAGCGGAGGCGGCGTGCAAGCGGATCGGAGCAGTAGTGTCGCGACGGCTGCAGAGGGTTGTGATCAGAATTTTGCTTGCATCGCAGCTGTCGCTTCTTTATCAGCCACTCGGTACGCCTCAGCGATCCTCAGTAGGGATTCAGTATTAACATTTCTCTTATTATTTACGGGAACAACAAACTTTTACGCACTTTCCTAAAGTTTTGCGTATCGTCGGCGCTCACGACTTGGAGCTGCAGCCGGCGCGGTGTGGCAGCAAGTGCTGCCATCTCACGGTGGTCGCGCACAGGAGCGGCCGTTCGCCCGGCCACCGGCGAAAATATCTGGCCCTGCTTGGTAGCCTGCGAACGGCCGCCGGCGGCCGCGAACGGCCGCCGGGCGGCAGTTCGCAAGGTTTGCCGCGGGAAAATCGCTCCATGTGGGTCGGCCTTTAGTTGCCTATGGGATAAAAAACACAACATAACAACAAAAACAACTTCTGGTTGGTCGCTTCGAATTTGCCGGTTGGTGACGTCACTTCTCGGTCGACCGCTGCTGCCGCTGCCGCCTCCGCCGCTGCCGCCTCCGCCGCTGCTGCCGCCGCTGCTGCTGCTGCCGCTGCCGCCGCCACCACCGCTGCTGCCGCTGCCGCTGCTGCTGATGCTGTCGCCACCACTGCGGCCCCCACCACCACTGCTGCTGCCGCTGCTGATGCTTCTGCTACAGTGAACTAGAATATTCTAGTTCACTGTACATCTGCCACCGCCGCCGCCGCCTGTGCTGCTGCTGCTGCTGCTGCCGCTCCTGCTGATGTGCCACCGCCGCTGCTGCCGCTGCCGCCGCCGCCGCCGCCGCTGCTGCCACTGCCGCCGCCGCTGCTGCTGCTGCCGCCGCCGCTGGTACTGCTGCTACGGGTGCCCACTTGAAGGCTGCCGCCGGCTTCGAGTAGTCGAAGTGTGTCAAGTGGGTCAATGTGGTTGATGGATGCCCGTGGTGCGCTCGGAGATCGGCCACGCTGACTGGCCCGATTTCTCGACCACC
Source organism: Amblyomma maculatum (assembly GCF_055883805.1). Taxonomy (NCBI): domain Eukaryota; kingdom Metazoa; phylum Arthropoda; class Arachnida; order Ixodida; family Ixodidae; genus Amblyomma; species Amblyomma maculatum. The sequence continues at coordinate 116,342,581 of NC_139352.1, read as the reverse complement.
TTGCACATAGGAATGAAGTACGATAGCCGAGTCACGCCTTGTTATGTAAGGGGCAGTCCATCGCTGACTGAGCGAAGGATTAAACCCTTTCGGTGCCTCACTGGATATGTGAGTGCGGCGAAGGACTTCATTGGCGATTGTCAACTACAAGGGTCACCTTCCCTTGTACTGGTTACAGTGTTCCAGGCGGGCGTGGTCCACGTCCTCCTTAGCCTCTTTCAGGGTTTTGACCAAGCCGCTTGAAAGATTATACGCGAAGTTAGAATGACCTAGCTCCGGTAGATCAGACGCATTCAGAGCAAGCTGAATTGGGGAAACTGGATTCGCGACCAAGAAGAATGGCCGCTGGCATAAATCCTGTCGACCGGTTCACCGTGGTACTTGTGGCGGCCATATCATAGATACGAGCGTTGCAGTCCTTGTGCCGCTCAGTGAATGCAACCATCATTTTTGCGCTTACGATTCACCCGCTCCGTAATGTTTGCTTGAGGATGGTAGGGTGTCGTCTTTTTGCGCTGCACGACAAGAGCTCTGCAGGTGTCACTAAAATCCTAGCCGTGAAATACGTAGTATTATCAGTGAGAAGTTGAGCTGGGAAACCAAACTGGGTGAATATTTTTAGTAGTTTTTCCCAGATTATCTTAGAATCTAGTCTACGCGGAGGGTACAATTCTACCCATTTCGAGTAATGATCAGTTATTACTAGTAGTGATTCCCTTTCAATGATCTGCAGAGGGCACAATTGTATCCATTTCGAGTAATGATCAGTTATTACTAACAAGTAGTGATTCCCTTTCAATGATCTGCCATAAGGAACCATTACGTCCCAGGCAAAGATTTCACATGGGTATCGGCTCTCTAGAGTTTGCATGAGGCCTGCTGGTTTCCCTCCCCTATGCTCTGCGGTACGGAAAGTACGACAAGCACGGGCTTGTGTCAGGATATCCTTTCTCATGCGTGGCCATATCACGACACGACACAATTTGTCTATGTTTTCTTGCCATCGCTGTGGCCTGCGAGGCGTGTGTCATTAAAGTACTGTAGAAAACGCTTGCGGAGGCTCTTAGGAACTACCACACGAACTGCGGAGTCGCCACTGTCTGTGTCGGCAGCAAGTATATATCACAGGAGCAAGCTATCTTCTGCTTCCACATAGCAGTCGTAGTTTCAGTTAGGTGACCGGCTCTCTGTATATTCGGTACTGTTTAGGCTTTCGCGTATCTGCTTGCACTCGTTGTCTGAGAGCTCAGCGTTGAGCAGCTGTTGACGAGATACCAGTGTGCCCCAGGAGTCTGAAGGCGCAGTCACAGCGTAGATCGCGGGTGTGCGCTCGCCATCACCAGGAAGTGGAGGTCGGGACAGGGCGTCGGCTACTTTGTTGAAAGTGCCTCTTCTGTACTCCACCCTGTAATTGTACTTTTGGAGAGCGATTAATGAGCGAGCTAAACGGCCAGCTGGGTTTTTCAGCATTGAAAGCCATGATAGGGTCTGGTGCTCTGTCGGAATAGTAAATTCAGCCCCACCCAAATACATGTCAAACATCTTTAGTGCGAATACTCGCAAGACACTCTTTCTCTATCACACAATAGTTCTTTTCCCGGTTCCTTTCAGGGTATGACCAGCAAACGCCAATGGGCAAAACTTTCCTTGATGCTTTTGAAGCAATACCGCACCAATGCCGTACACACTTGCATCTGTTTGTACTGTGAATAGCCGGTTAGGATCTTAGAGCCGCAGGCGTGCAGTATCCGTGATGGCTGCATACAGTGAGTGGAATGCTTCCTGCTCTGCGTCTGTACATGACCAATGGGTACCTTCCCGGAGGAGCTGATAGAAGTGTCGCGCTAGGTCGGCGCAGTTCGTGATCAACTGGCGGTAGAATCCCACCATGCCAAAGAGACGCTAGAGACTCTTGATGTTGGTTGGTGGTGGAAGCTGCAGAATCGCTTCGATCTCTTCATTCAGGCGAACTGTGCTCTGCTCCACAATGAAACCAGAACGGTTGATTCTGCTTGTCACCAACTGAACCTTACCGTGGTTAATAGGGATGCCTGCATTCTGAATTCGCTGCAGGACATTAATTCGATGAGTTAGATGCTCTTTTAGGTTTTTTGATAACACTACTACGTCATCCATTTGGGCCCTAGCGTAGGTGAATTTAGCATCTCAGAGCACAACACTCATTACATGGTGAAAAGTAGCCATTGAATTCCACAGACCGAAAGGCAGTCGTACAAATTCGAACAATCCCCGATGCCAAGCGCAAGAAGTTTTATAAATGTCACAATGGTCAATCAGGATTTGCAGAAAACCCCTACTACAGTCTGGAGTGGTAAAAAAACTTAGCTGGCCCAAGCGAGTACATGACAGAGTTGACTGACGGAAAGGAATAAGTTTCGCTCTGTCGCAGCGTTCAGATATCGATAATCGACACACAACCATGTTGTGCCGTCTTTTAAGGTGAAAGGACAATGAAAAATGCCCAGGGGCTTTACCGCACCAGTAGCCACCATTTTGTCGACAGCACCATCGAGAAGATCGCTTGTGCACGCTCAAGGATCTAGGGTTGAATCTGATTGGACGGAACCGCCGGTGTCAGTCTTGTGAGTTAGCACGCTGGCGTTCCCCGGAGCCTAAGTGAATATTGCTGCAAAGGGCCTAAGTGCGGTCTCAATTCTGCATTTTTATGCTGGTGACCCCCTGAAGGATTTGCAAAAATGAGAATATCGCTTCCTGCAGCATTGGCGGAATGCCCGTTTGTGCAGGCAACTGTGACTGTGGCTCAGCGGTCTTGGTTCTGAACGGAAACTCTTTTGTACCGGTGCCGTACCTATAGGTGCCCCTACTAAGACCCGTAACGACTCCTGCCTTGGATATGAAGTTACGGCCCAGTATGACTGGACAGGACAGACCTGGAATGTGTAGGAAACGATGTGTAATCTTTCGCTAATTTATGGAAACTGTTAGGCAGGCTGGAGGTTGCGGGTACTACGTGAGTCGACGCCATACAAAGAATAGTGTTTACACTTCGCAACTGGACATGTTTTGTCTCGCAGGCGTTTTTTATAGGGTCGCCGAAGAGTGACACCGCAGATCTTGTCTCTAAAAGGGCTGGAAGCTCAAGTCCGGTCATTTTGATCTCTACTATCGGCGTCTTGTCTTGTTGGCTTTTACAAAAGGAAGAAGTTGTCGGCAGTGGACTCATCGTGTTTTCGTTGTGTTTCTCAGGGTCTGACTCTTGCGCAGAAGGCGGTGGCGATGCAACAGCTATTGATGATTGGACCCGTGGTGATTCGGGCCGGAGGGGTAGCCTCTGGGCTGGTAAAGAAGGGACGGATATTGGAGACTTACTATTTGATGGGTTTTGAGTCTCCTCTGATGACTGCCAAATGTCGTCAGTAGCCGTAGTGATAGTTTGCTGCTTTTGTGGCAGCACAACTTTGACATTTGCTAGGGTTGGAGTTGCCGGAAGTATGCGTGGGCGGTCCTTTGCCAGGCTCGGCATCGGGATCCCCAATATACCCTAGGGGCAGATCTTTTTTATCATGTGGTAGAGAGAAATGCTGGCGACTGCAGCGTACCTTGTTGCGTGTTTGGTACCGGTAAGCCATCTCCCCCTCTGGTGGCTCAATACCGGGCGGCGAACCAGCGGGCAGTACCGACCCACCCGTCTCCCTCGCTGGCGGCACACCACCGGGCGGCGCACACACGGGCAGTGACGTCGCCAGCGATTTACCCAGCCGCCGTCACACTACGGGGCTGCACACCTACGGACCGTGCAGACCTAACTGTGTCCCCCGCTGGCGGCACACTACCGGGCAGTGCCGACCCAGCAGTCTCCCCTGCTGACGGCACACTACCGGGCAGGGAACCCACGGGCAGTGTCGCATTGGCTTTGAGCCATGCCGGGAGGCGAGCCGAAGGATCTCGTTCAGCCTGCTGGTAGCCTCTGCTTTGTGCTGCCGACCGAGTAACTTCCCATTTGTGCGGAGGTGGGGGCGTATCGTTTGCCACTTGTCATGGAGGAGCACATTAGTGACTGCGGCGGGCATACCTTGGACTTCCTTGGGGTTTGGACAGCTGTCTCCCACGCTGGTGGCATATTGGCAGTACGCTGCTCCTGAAGGGCGTGCTGGTGCTCGGTGGTAAAGCTGGTCGTGTCTCGAGAGGCCCTCGTGAACTGGTGGGCGCCATGCACATGGTGGTTCTAGGGAGGCTTCAGGGGCGGGGGTGGCCTGTACAAAAGTTCAGCCATAAGTAGCCCCTCAACGAGGGATGCCTTTCTGAACAGTTCGTCGAAGTCCTCGTACGGCCGGCGTTGGAAGTAAGGCTGGAACTTTGGGTGACATTAAGAGAGCTTCGGCTACCTTGTATGCCTCAGGTACGCCAAGATCAGCCCGGTCATGCAACTCCTGGAAACTATGAAAAACCTCCCGCAGATTCCCATTCTCACCCCGAGTTAGGGCACGATTTTTTCAAGAATGGACGAAGTGCTAACCACACATGCACATGAAAGAAGACACGGACAAGCGCTCGTATGAAGCTCGTATTTTATACGGAAGTCATTGCCCGCTGGCAGAAATTCTAGCCTAAAGCGTTCCATAAAATCCTACTTCAAACTGAAATGACGTTGTGACCTCCTCCAAATTGCCGCGGAGCTCACTAATGCAGCCGGAAGGATCTGTGTGACTAAAGTATCATCAAATATTGCCATTGCCTGTTGATAGTCATTAAGCTCAGTGATGAAATCGCAGCCTGACTTTCTATCAGCGTATCCTTTGTACCCAGGTACTGGCAAATTCAGCTGAAACTGGTCATCGCGGTACGACTGTGGTGTGTTGCGAGTGAAAGGGGAATTGTCTTCCGAGAGCTTTGTAGCTAGTACTTCCATTTCAGATAGACACGTGCTCTGTAGTGCCTCAGAAACTGGTACTTGGACTCAATAATAGTCGAAAGCAGCTGAGGCTTTTCGAGCATCGAAGTTGCATTTCAGGCAGATAAATATGAAAAAACGAACTCTGCTACAGCCAGCTCCTCCTGCAGCGAACTAGGCTCAAGTTTACTCTCCATGTTAGCACTCCTGATGTCCTTCTGCTAAAACTAAATTAGTAGCGGAACTCGCGGGCTGGAGCTAGGCTCAAAGGAAAACCGCTTTGGACGCCAGATGAAGGCCTCGCCTTCTAGAAAATGGCTCCACGAGCCATGGTCGCGCCCGAGGAAGGACAAATCCAGTCTTTCTTAAAAACACTGGTTTATTGCGGATGAAATAAAAAGCATTAGATAAAAAAAATATACATTAAGTGCCACTGCGCAGGAAACATACTGTCGGGGAGTGTGACATCGGACCACCAAGAATAAAACAGAACGGGGATCAGGGATTGACCGTGGTAAATCTAAACTATGTAGTACGATCAGGGCGAGCGATAGGGCCAAAGTGCTAACGACGGTGCAAGAAGCACTGCTTCTCGCGTTGAAGCAATTCACGCAAATACTGCTAACCATTCCTGCAGGCACTGCTTCTCTCTTCGTCTGGCAAGTCTTCATCCCGTCGACCGTGAACATCCCGCTAGCCGTGACGTTCGCCGGCCGCCCCTCGCTGGCCTCCCGCCTGGCAACAGACGAGAGCCTTGCCATATCCTTGCATTCGACGCCCTTATCTACGCTCGCTTCCCCGACGATTACATGCCACCCCTGGAATGGGTAGTTCGCTCATGCGCACTCGCGCTATCCGTGCAAACACCAATACAAATAAGAAAAAGCGCGCGCCCCACACTCTTCATCTGTATGTTTGGATGCTGTTCATGTATGCCAAAATTTATTGTTGGTCTTATGCCACCTGCTTTGATTTGAATTGGGATTTAACAGCTTTAAATGACCAGATTTTGTTCAGCAATTAAATCATTTCACTTTCATTCCCGACTCCTATGTCGTGCGTCCGGTCGGTGGCTGATCAGGTGTGGACCTATCACTGGTCAGCCACCTGGTCCTGCATTAGATTTAGCACTTGCGCAGGGGAGCTTGTCGCTCTTCCCACCAAAACAGGTAACTGAGAATGGGGGGAGTCATTGGCAGTGGCTTTTCGTGCACACACACCTCTCTCTCTCATATCGTGACATTCTACACGGCTGCGGTATTCCACCTAGGAATGAATGCCAACGGTCTACCCTTTTGGACCTAAACTCATCGCGAGCGGAGGAAGTTGTAATAGCTATCTCTGCCGCGAATCCAAAATCGAGGATGGTTATCATACTCTAGCTGTGACTGAACATTATCTGGCCGAAGAAATATCACCACATTGCCTTCAAATCCTAAGAGGGGCTGCCGCCCATCCAACTCAGGCAATTATAAGACGGGCTCATTGCCTCGCAGACCGTGGTGGCCTGGTGGCCAGGGCTCCTGGCCACCAGGTTCTACGAGGCAATGAGCCCGCTGATGCCGAAGCCCGAGCGCATACAAAGCGAGCTCCTAATCCTTGTTCGCCTGGGTCAGAGGCTCATCAATCACTGCGAACGTCATCGCATCTATCCGACCCCTGTAAAGGGGATAAATAAGACGGAAGAGCGAACTCTGCGGTGTCTGCCGGCAGGAACAGTTTTATGTCCTGCCGTACTAGAACACATTGATGCAAACGTCAATGGGCGTTGCCCGCACTGTGGAGATTCTGCAATATCTATCGCATGGTGTGGGCATGTGCTCAGAATTCCTACGCTCCTCTACCCCGACCGGAGAGGCATCGGATACTTTCTCAACTGCTCCACACTGGAAGCCTAACAGGCCCTAGTAAAGCGGACGCGAGAAAGAGCTTCGTCGTGCGATTTCCCGGACTAAGGACACCCAATAAGCATCATAGTGGGTCTACAAACTCCAAAACCCTCTTTCTGAACATTAAATAATTGGTTGCGTGCGAACGAGCGTTGCATCGAAAACATCCGTTGAACGCTTGAAAGTTCACCGGCGTTCTAGGCAGAATTCACTTTTATATTGTGAGTATGCGATGCCTCAACATGCTTTGCTGTTCCACTCGGTCAGCTCTGGGCAGCGGCGCACGCATGCGCAAACTACCCCTGTCCTCCTCTTCGCGCCGGCGCGCGAATCTGCTGGGATGCCGCTTCTAGTACACTCTACCGCTACCGTCCTGCTTCTCCTCTGCAGCGAGTGCAGCCAACGGCGGAGCATACTGGTCATGGCGCATTGCGCACTGCTTGTCTTTTTCGTCACCCCGAAATGCCCGAAGGGTAGCGTAGTGTAAAAGTTTTCACCGCCACCCCCACTACCCGCTGAGTAGAAAACGAGATGCAGGAGATGGGACATAAGCGAGAACAAAGCAAGCTTCGAGGTAAGAAAGGTCCTTTTATTGCATATATCACCTACTAATCTTACTCATCATCAAGGCTCTCCGAATAAAGGGCCATGACAGAAAAGAGAATGAAGATGCAACATTGACACGAATACGGTAAACGCGCGTTCCGAACGAACAGAGATATGGAAACACCTAGAAGTCGTAGTACCTTTCCTCGCGATGAAAGTATCATCGCGGTCGACTATGCCAGAGAACAAGACGCAATGATAAGACCGAAAACATAATAAACACGCTAAGCAGCGAAAAAAGCAAGAGCATCAAGAAGATGAGGGGAAGGTAGGGAACTGTGACGAGCCTTCACCTCTCTGGGGAAGGCTCTGCTTTCGGGACAATCACATGAAGGCATGTTCAAAGCTTATGCGGAAGCAAAAATAAAAGCAACAGACGGCGAAGAACGCAACTGTGCAGAGTGCAGTGCTGCTTCTACGGTGTTTAGTGCTTTCTTATAGTGACAGGGTTTGATATCGGGAAGAGTGATGGCTCGCCAGTGCGCGCAGGTAACAGGAGAGGTAAGACGCATAAGCTTCTTCGGTATATAGGGACCATAATAACAAGGAGGCTTCTCTCCATTAATCTTACCGCATTCGTCTCCCTATCACAAGAAAGGCCACTGTACTCATAATAATGTTTTGCCTTTATATATCTAGGAGAAACTGGGAAAACGTGCTGCCTTCCATTCTTTAGCGGTAACTGAAGTTAAGACGTTCAAACGTATTAATTGCACATTTCGGCGGAATCACCCAACTGAGGTTTACTTTGATTACACTTAAGGTTTACGACATTGGTATTTCGAAAAAAGGCGAGGTATTCCGAATTTTTCGTTGGTAAAAGAGCAGGCACACAAAAGACCGCGAAATTCTTCAGCTCCATTCTTTTCGTGCAGTGAAGCTGATTCAATAGAGAGTTGATTAGTTTAAGCCACACCACAAGACACCTACGAGCTAGCAGCTTCATGCTTTGCAGTAGTTCTAAAAAAGAAAAAAAAAGATTCTCAGACGTATTTAAAGGGCGCCTTTATGTACACGGAAAAACCTAATCATTTATTTGCACATTACTCAAATTCTAGTCTCGCCTTCAAGAAGCAGGTAAAAGAATACCACCCTATCAATCTACTACCGGGTTCGTGCTATGATACCCTTTTACAACAATTCAAAGGAAAGAGATGTGCTTATAATCACAATTGATAATGTTATGCCCAGTTGTTTTTACTGATAAAACCAGCCTTTCTCAGAAATGCACAAAGCACCTAGGCCTTTACTGTGGCACTAGAAACAGCCAAGTATAGCGCCGACTACTCGACAAGCAATCTAATCGATCCCGAGGTTTTTAAGGGACCCGACGGAAGCACGCCTAAAACGCTATGACCTAACACGAAGACAACATTTACTGAGCCGAATGTTATAACAATTCGTTGGCAACCAGCTTACTGATGTCAAGAGCTTTTTGTTTGTGTGTGTTATCCTCTTGGTCGCAGGATTGCATGTTACATTCTACGTTTGTCAGCAGATACATTTACAGAGATGTCATATATTGTAATGCGGGAGAATTTTGATCATATTCCTTCCAATCTTGTATTTTTCATCGCATCGTCGCTGCTAGTGGCTTACTAGCTGTTGCCATATCGGGTGCTAACGACTCTGTTCGTCTTTCAGCAAGGTACAGTACAGATAGCGCAGAAAGGAAGGACTACGAGACAATCACCGACTGTGAAAAAGGCCGCAAGCATCAGCATTTATTCAGCACACGCACGCATCAATTTATGTGTAGGTGAAGGAGCTAGGATAACGAGAGAAAAAGACGGGCGGGTGGAGAGGGGGGGGGGGGGGAAGCTGAAGTCAACTTGCAATTTTCGAAAGACGAGTGGTATCTGCCCCGATTATCTCTATCTCGATGGCTGCGCAGGGACGAGCGTAATTTCCTGTTCTACATCCCTGGCTCATTCAGATCTGAAGCCTTCTATAGTGTAACCTGGTAATAATGCGTTTACTTTGCCGGAAAGCTTTCTCTCTGTCCTTTCCTTGTTCTAGACTTACAGCATGAGTATTTCAGCCTGGCCATCAATTCTCACACTCCATCGCCCTCACGCTGACTGCACAACCCTGGTATCTGATCCAAAGGCTCGGGTACCAAAGTTACTCGAGAGGAAGCAGTCTCACGGAAACACGGCGAGATTGAGACGCGGATATCTGAGCGCGTAGTGGTTGAGGAGCACGATGGTACGACAGCCTGCCACTCGCTGCTAACTCGTTCTCAAAACCATCACAAAGTGAAACAAATCACCAATCACGCGTACGACAAAAGCTGGTGGAAACATAAGCAAAAGGAAAGTGAAGCAAGGGCCCTGAAAAGAAAAGCGAAATTTCAAATCACAGCTATTTGTCTAAAGCCTATTAGTGCGATTTTACCTTTATACATCCTTCTGTTCCCACTTTAGGACACTAATTGGTCGATATAGACGATACTAAAACCACGAATTCAATCGATCAAGATATATCAATCGGTTTCTTATTGCTTAGTCGCATTGTTTAAAAAAGAGTAAGGGATTCATGTTATATGTCTCGCAATCAAAAATATGAACCTTCGTTAGTTCTGTGAGGGATGTCTCTCATTTATATTATTTGTAAAGGTTGGACGCTTAAACACACTCTTTGCTTATGGTGTAAGCTTTCCTAAAAAGCCATTTTATTATTCTACAACTATAGCGAAGGCGTACTGACCTAATTGTGAAGAGCTTTTCTGGTATTAAAAGCTTCCATTATTGCACGCTCAAGCCACTGCTTTGCATTCCCAACACACTGTGTTTTCAGAGTTATTGGCACACATTCGCATTTTCGGCACTGAATACCAAGATGACCATTAATTTCATCCTTTACTAGGTTGAAGCATTCAAAACCTCTTTCGTAAAACATCTGCCAGTATGATTTATCTACACTTTCTTTTGCAAATTGGGGAAATGCTGGTAACGACTTCAGAGGTATCTTGTGAACATTGTTGCATGCTTGATGTGGCACAGTGTCTCCTTTCTTTTTTTTATCATCGGGCAAGATTTCGATTGCTTGCATGGTGCTGAAAGAAACTACTTTAAGATTCTAAAGGCTCGCTGTTTTCCTAAGGTTGTGGAAAATCTTGTGCAGCTATGGAATTACCTTGACGGGTTTTTTTTTCCCTTTCTTTCTCTTCTTCGTTTTTCTTTTTTTTTTCTGTATACAATAGAAAATCCTCTAACGTCAATAAAGGAATTCCTGGCCTCGGCGGTTACTTTTCGATGGCAGCGTAAAGCAAGGCGCCCGTGTGCTGTGCGATGTCAGTGCACGTTAAAGAACCCCAGGTGGTCGAAATTTTCGAAGTCCTCCACTACGGCGTCTCTCATAGCCTGAGTCGCTTTGGAAAATCCCACAAACGAAACCAAATCAAAACAGAAATTTTCAGGCAATTCAGAAAAGCGTAGCCGCTCGCACCACGGATTCACGCTTTCTGACACTCGATGTGGATAAACATTTTCCTGGGAAGTGTTGACGAAATTCACAGAAATCTGAAAATTGCAAGCTTAGAATGCGTGATTTAGTGATGGAGCAGGATGCATTGCTACCTATAGTTGTACAAAAAGGAGATGTAACTGTACATGAAAGAACCTGTTACTGTTATTGCAGAGAATTTAGTAGGTGAATTCTAAGCTTCCTGGATCGATTTGCCCGTTGTCTAGAATCCTCAAGTTGTCATCGACATATATCAACGATCATTTTAACTGATAGCGCTTCAGGGAGTATTGAGTGTGCTCATTAACATAAGAATTAAATATGTCACAGAATGCCAGTTACTGATTAGTCTATGTAAACATCAGGCTTTTGAATTTAGAAGTGTTCGTTGGAATTTATGGCCAATTAGGATGCAGTTCTAAAGGTTATCGTGTTGACGCCAGAAAAATAGCGAGAAGGCACTTCCGTCTCATCTGTCACCAATCCGGTGGCTTTAGACAGTTCGTCATGAAGTATGAAGGAATAAAGTTCTTCAAGGTCAACAGAGACTCCAATTGAATCGAAACGAGTTTGCTGAGCTCGCGCGTAAGCTCTTGAGCCGTCTCGTGCGATTATCGAACCTCGAAAGGACCTTCGACATTCAGCTTATATAACTTTAAGTTCTGCATCACTATAGATTGCCAACATTTCTTTTCCGAAAATGTGAATCGAAAAGGGAAATTCGGCCGGTTTATGTATCTTTCCTGATAATTAGGGTTTTATTTCCATTTGCGGAATTCTCCTGAATCGAGGCGCATAACCTGAAGAAGCCGAATTTCTGGTCTCTTCATGAAGTTTTGTTTGAATTTCGATTATCTGAAGTTTTCTCTATAGTATAGCTTTTTCATGGCTTTGTTTAGGCTTTCTCTTGTAAATTTATTTTGAGTAGAAGAAGAAATCTTCCCTGTTTGTCACGCTAAAGTACAACGAGATCATGCGTCTTTTATTACCTGAAAATATTATTATGATGAGAAATACCACTTGAACTACGGCTCACATTTTTTATCAAAATATCTGTACCCTCCCAGATACTTTTCCTTGTCTCATTCCTCCGTTCTTCGTTTCGTGTGATGTACCATGGCCTGAAGCTCGTGCTTTTTTGAAGCAGGTTCAAAACAAAACTTTGGGCTTCTCTCCAGGATCATACGAAACTTGCACTAAAGTTAGACATGACAAAGTGTGGTGACCTTGCTAGATACAATCTTGATTTTTTTGTTAGGATGGGGCCGTTAAAGGTTGGTGAAAGCTGCGAGAGTATGTAGTCGCTACCGTTCGAATAAACTAAAATGAATCTTTTGGACAATAGAGACTGAAGTTCACTTCAGGAGCGCTGAATATATTCATTCGTGAAACACTTTGAAATAAAAGGCAGTTGGGCTGTCCAGCAGCTTTCTTGTCTTATTAGTTCCTGCACCTGTGTCGCTACCTTTTTTGCGCTATACAGTTTTTTACAGTGTAAGCCGCAACTAATTGGCTCAAAGCACCGTGCTTTTGTGTCTGTAGCAGACAATCGAGCGTAAAATGCCACATTTTTTATTACTAGCTCAACTACATGCCCCAAGCACTTCGTGACGGCTGTATGATACTATCATCAACGGTCTACTAGACTTGAGTTTGAACAGTATCTTTTTCTGTTAAAACCCTCGATAGGAGCATTGCATCATAGATATTTCCCCTATTCTTAAGTTTAATGTGAGGCTTGGTGTGGGTGTTGTCTAACCGATTTTCGAAGATAAAGCGATACAGTCGATAAATAATTTCAAGAGGGCAGAGGGCTCAACTTCTCTAACGTTGACAAATCTTAGTTAACGTGCAGCTTGGCCGTATAAACAAGAACGGATGTTAAACGTCGACGTAGGCATTAAAGACCTATGTTCCTACATTGGGAGGACAGTTCTATCTGCGAATTTGTTAGTAACGAGGAGGTGACGTGCAACTATACATCGGCACTAATACTATTTTATGTTATGTACTCTCCAAAAAATTTTAAATATCTCATGACGATTTCAATGAGCGTGTCAAAGCGTGCATCGCGCAAGTGAATGACGAGGTTGCCTTCATAGCGGTATGTGGTCTATCAGTGGACACGTTTCATAAATCCTGTCATTACTTTTAAGTCTACTGTTGCACAGGGAACAGCATGGCGTGAGAATTATATTGGAAAATCTAGTAGCTGCATATATGGTGAAGGTTGCCACTTGTGCTTAGTAATATATCTTTTTCAGTAATTTAGAAAGAGCTATGATGAAAATTTCATTTGTCTTTCTCAAAGAAATTTTAGACGTCTGCCTTATATTTTTTCAGCCGTCTGACCTCAACCGTGGATATCATGGAATTGTTAATTTATCAAGGATAGACGGTTGGGGCTTGAAATTCACTATACAAATTTACGAATTACCGCGAGATAGAATTACTGAACCTCTGTTTGCACGATCTTCAAAATAACCTGCGTTGGTTTTAACGACCAAAAACTGTGAAGACGTACGTCACTGGGCTATATTTTATGCCACTGAAAGCTAGTTACGGATGGCAAAGCGGTTTTTGTGTTCTTTAAGCATTACAAGTACTGCGCTCACAAGATTATTCTTGTTTTTATCGGAGCAGATAGCTGGAATAAAAAAGAGAGGCTACCCTGAACACCTTTTAAATAGGGCGTGTGAAAGAGTAAAGAGGGCGGTAAAAGACTGTAAAATGACCCCTGAAAAGCCCAGTGATTTATAGCATTTGTGCCGTATGTCCTGAAATTGTCACATGGTTTGAAGAAAATAGGGGGTAAATATGTTACAAGGTTTGCATTTCCTCCAATGATAAATTTAGTAGTATCTGTTCACAGCAGGGAAGGAGATCAGAAATTAATTCACCAGGTACATATAGTGGATATCTGATCAAGCATCGTTCGACGGTCGTAACGACAGTAACGACAATGACCGACAAAAAACAAAAGCGGCAACTTGCATCGATTCTATGTGTAGCCATGCTTTAGCTATCGCTTCCCTCTAGTTTAACCGAAGCTAAACCACGGCCAATTTTTTCGAGTACAGTAGTTCTTTCTAGCCACGGAGATAAGCTACCACGAGAAATAATGTAAGCGTTTTACATAGAGAATTCTGCTGATACCTGCGTCCGCCTCTTGTCTATGGTGTGGTCGCCTAATGAATTAGATTGCTTAAAGACAGCTTAGCGCGAAAATGTGGACTCAGTGTTTTGACGTTTTGTAGACAGTGCTGTGTGATGGACACATGGGTTTTGTTATGTTGGACACGAACGTGAATGCTATTTCGCGTGCTCTAAGCCGTGTTTGCTTTCGCATTTTTAGGCGTTTATTGTTTTATGCGTTTTATATTTGTTTTTACCTTTTGCATTTGCATGAATATTAATTAAATATTTATATTCGTACTTTTCTGAATTATTTTTATTGGCATATTTTGTTTAGTTTTTGTAAAGTGTTCGGTCTTTTCTGCTGTTAAGAAATTGAAGTGAGCGCACCTTGCGTCTCCCCTATATTTGCCCGTTTGCTGTGCTATCGTAAGTTATGAGCATATTACCGTCAGCTTTCACTTCGTACCCCTCTGGTAGAATTAGTCTGCCTCATTTATTGAAGTAAAAGCTTTACTACGCCATCCCGTACATTGGTCATCCTGTGTTTCACACGGACTTGAACGTACCCAGCGGCACGTGGCCTCAGCGGCACGGGGCCTCAGCGCCGCCTGCTTCTTCTCTTTCTGTTGCTTCCCTTCTTCTAAACCTCACGCCTGCTTATTATTCGTCTTCACAAACCCGGCAATCTTCATTCCTACCGGTACATATCTCCACAAACACACAACAATGCTTGACACAGTGCCACACAGCCTTTCAATACCCTGCCTACCCTTTCCCGTCATTGTACCCGCCTGGCTCGCCTCCTAAGAATCTCCCCCTTCAAAATATATTTGACACCTTCGCGTTGTCTAGAATTGTGAAACGCAGTTTATTCAACGCGAACGTCGTGCTATAAGGCATTAGCAATGGCTATAAGCATCAGCCATCACCGTCTGGAGTGCCAGTTGCGAACGTTGTCGCTTGATGGTTAATAACAAAGCGCAACAATGAATTACCAGGTTAATAACTACTGCCTGTCCTGCCTTTCCGTATTAATTCCCCAGGCGCATCCCATCACTATAAACCTAACAGATGATGCCCTGAGGGCACATTTCCAACTCATCTCCCGGGTTCCCTCTCATCATTTGGCCAGTCTTCCTATTACCAGGCCGTATATACTGTTCATAGAGACCGTTGATGCACATCGCGCTGTTCTGGCGTCTCAGTATACGCTCGCCTCAGACACTATAAAGCCTGCCTCAACACATTGTTCTTATTCAATACCCGGCATCAGGAAGAAGGTCGAGCTATCGGCGACAGAACTAAAACAAGTCACTCTCGAATACTTCGATGAGCACCATGCAAACCGTTTGCACGTCTACATCGACGGCTCAGTGAATGCCATGAGTTCTTCCTCCTCCATGGTCATCGCTACAAGGACTACAGAAGTAAACGTTAGGAGAATTCGCCGCACTTCTTCGACAGCCCCAAAGCTAACCGCTCTTCGTGTCTCAATTAGGCAAATCAGTCAGCAGAGCCCTAAGCAGTGGTCTATTTTACAGATTCCAAAGCAGCCCTGCAAGCCTTACAAGCGGCTCTTCGTAGTGGAGCCCATGAGTAACTTTTCTCGGAAATATTATAACTTCATCACTATGCCATCAATAAAGGACCACTGGCTTCCAGGAGACGGCGGCATAGGGGGGTGATCTCCGTGTGGACGAGGTCTCGTGAACCGCCCACCAAGACGGCGATTGTGTGTTGATTCGCTTTCCAGAGCAGACACAGCGGGCAGACTTCGCGCACGCTCCCCTTGTGGAATTGTGGTCAGTTCGTGAACTCCCGCTTAATATCCTTGAACCCTCACCTGGAGCTCCGGCTTCCACCCGGCCTACCACGACGTGAAGCAACTTTGCTGTGCCATCTGTGGGTCGGGGTAGCGTTCACAACCTCTTATTCCTTTGTGATAGGCAATGCAAATAGCCCTGCATGTGCAACCTGCGGGTGCGACGAGACTATAGGCCACATTTTTGTGAGTGCCCCATATACAGTGCAGGCAGACAGTGTCTCCGCCGTGCGCCGGAGCGTCTAGATGGACGCCCATTGACTGAAATCAAGATTCTAGGTCACTGGCCGCGGTGGTCGTCGGCGGTGAAGGCCTCCCAGTCACTGCTCAGCTTCATCAAAACCACGGGCCTGATGGATAGGTGGTGATTTTGCTCTGATGTGACGTGATATGACTATGACGTGATGTGACGTGACGTGATATGGATGTGATGTCACTAGACTGACTTCACCAATCCCTGTCTTAACAATCACTTTTATATCCACACAATCCCTTCCCCCAGTGCAGGGTAGCAAACCGATTTCTTCTACCGGTTAAATTTCCTGCATTTCTTCCTCCTCCTTCTCCTCCCCTTCCAAATGCCCTCGAAGCCTTTGGGTCGTCTACATCCGGCTCTGGTCTCCTTGAAGTTCGCAAACGTCCATAGAGGAGTCGTTTTAAATGTTAAATGTCTAGCCGTATTAAACATTTTTAAAGCGAAAGCCTTTCTGGCTCATGGAGCTACAATCTGTGCGCGGGAGCTGTGCGTCGCATCTGTGCGCTGATGCGTCACTCGCAAATAGCGGACGTGTGAGGAGGGAGATCAGGGATGAAAATGACTGTTTTTTATAGGTAATAAATAAAGGTTATAAACCGACATCCGCAGAGTTCATTACTAATCCTAATCACTAGTCACGATTATATTTTACTAAAAATACCAATATGTCAAACTGGGATCTGTAATGAGCGCAGCTGGTTTGAAATGAGTAAAAATGCTTAGCTATCATTGGTAATGAATATGTGAATAAGTATGACTCATCATGACTGGTAATGACTACGAAACGACTAATTGTCAAACGACGACTTGTAAAGACAGCAACTGATTGAAAATGAGTCAAAATTCTTTGCTACGAGTGGTAATGACTATAATACCTAGGCATGACCATAGGCTATGGCATGACTCATCATGACTACGAAACGATCAATATGTCAAGCGACATTTGAAATGACCACAACTGATTGGAAATCAGTAAATGACTAGGCATGACTGCTAATGACTGCGAATGACTACGAAACCACCGACATGTCAAACGACGACTTGTAATGACCACAACTGACCGCAAATGAGTAAAAATGCTTAGCTCTAAGTGGTAATGATGACAGTTACTAGCCATAAATCATCTGGACTAAGAAATGAGCAATGCGTCAAACGACAACCTAATGCCCGTAGCTGACTGGAAACGAGTGAAAATTCTTGGTGGTAAGTGATAATGATTGCAGTGACTAGGCATGATTCATAATGACTACAAAACGACCAATATGTCAAAATACGAGTTGAAATGACCGCAGCTGACTGCAAACGGGTAAGAACGCTTAGCGATATGAGTGATAAGGATTACAATGACTAGACATGATTAATCATGATTACAAGACGACCAATATGTCAAGCGACGAGTTGATGACTGCAGCTCACAGGAAACGAGTAAAAATGCTTAGCGACGAGTGATAATCACTAAAGTGAGAAAGGGTAGGTTTTCGTCGTTCTCCTCTCAACAGGCATTTAAGAGACCCTCAAATTTTGTTTTTCGTGTTTCGTGCGTCAGGATTGTGCCTTATTTTATTCACTTGCTGTCCGCTATGTCTCGGGTTGCAATCACTCAGCTATATCCTACATTGTGAGCTTCCTAGCTCACAATGTCGATCTGTTCACTGCGTAGAAATGGTTTGTATTGTAATAAGCAGTAGGTTAGATTTTATTATTGCAGTTGATTTTTTTAATTATTTCCTCGTTGCTAGTGGCAGGTAAGCAATCGCCACCTCTGGTCCTAAGGACGCTACTCGGCTCTCAGCAAGCAGCAATTAGGTATAAGATAGACAAGGCTGATTGTTTATGTGAGCGGAAACGATGGCCATTCCAAGCCTGGGAAAAGCCTCAATCTTTGTCATTTTCGCAAAATACACGCACATCCCTTTGGATGCAGCTATCGGCGCTAGGGCCACTTTAGGAGAAGGAGGCATGTGGGACTCAGGATTACTTTCTCAATTGGGCGAATCGAGTGGTATCTTTTTCGTTTATCGAGTCCAGAAGGCCGCTCAGTGATGCACGCATATTCTCGTTCTATAGCCGTGGGTCTCTCCCTTCTGAAGTCTTCTATAGCGCCCTGGCAATAATGCGTTGCACTGCCGTGCAGTCTCCTTGACCACACCCCTCTTCCATTTCTCTATCCATACAGCGTGATTTTTAAAGTCTACCGATTAGTTCTCTCCCACCCTCATCTTTATCTCTCTCTCTCTGGTATCTGACCCATAGTCTTGGATGTTACCAGGCTCCGAGAGGAAAGCATTTCACAGAAGCATGCTCTGATTGCGATGCGAATCGGACATTGTGTATGCTGATTAAGAAACAACCTTTGACCAGCTCCAAGCTCGCTCACGAAGTCGTTACAGAATGAAACAATTAGCAGCACTCGGAATAAGTGCCACAAAAAATAGGTGGATTAGTAAAAAAAAAGATAAAGTCGAAGAAAAGCGAAAAATGTAAAGTCATGTTAAACTGGCTGTAAGCTAATTCTCTTATTCCGGTTTGATTCGCAGACATCGATCATCCGTTTATGAGCGATGTCATTAACGTCATTTGGTTGAAGTAGCAGGTATTAAAACTATGCACCTACAGCTGATTACGGTGAATGAATCGGTTCCTTGCCCCCCGGTCACTCTTATTAAAAAGGAGTGAGTCTTGGGGAATTGAAATTGATATCTCTCTCAGCCTCATGACTATGCGTGATCATATACGAACATTAATTATTTGTGCAAAAGGGCATATAACTGTAAACGTCTTTTTCTGTGCATACGTCTCGCTGATCAGACCGCTCGACAGAAGTCCATGTGGTTTACAAACATTATTTTACTTCTCTTCTTCTGCGCATAAGCAATATAAAAATATTTCTGAAACCTTGTTCTGGAATATAAGATGCTGTAGGGAACGCCTGTAGCGTTCATACGGCTTGGGCGCCTCATCAACAGTTTTACCTAATCAGCTCCAAGATCATTTTGCAACTAGCCTGTGTGCCAACGAAACATTAGCTATGCATTTCCCCTAACTATGCCACTAGCTGACTTTTAACTATTTCGAAAGGTACTCAAAAACAGCATACGAATATCACTTTGTGAGTTTGTGGTCCGGCATTCTGATTTCAGTCGCTTAATGAAAATAGCAGCATTAACAAAAGATTACATCCTAGCATTCTTTGTTGAGATTTGTAAGAGTATAAATATTTATTTCAGCTCTTTGGGCTAAAAATAAAGGGTATAATTACTGTGCATGTCTGGTCGCTTACGCTACCATACTACCAAGTGATCATTTGGCTAGTTGGTGCGAATATAACATATAGACCAGCCAAAGACAAAGTACAAGAAGTCAGGCAGGCTATCCGGATCACTTGCTGCGAGCAGTCGTCGAATCGCTGCTGCAGAAAACGAAAACTGAAATCAGGAGGGCTCAAAAGGTACTAAGCTGGAGAATAAAAATGTCGAAGTGATCTTCAAGGCATTTCACATAACCTAAAAAATGTAGCACAACGACATGGTGTTAAAGTGGTCTTTTCGACACCCTATAACCGTACAGGCCTGTATTCAAGAACCTCCAAGAGCAACAAAGGAGAACAAATTACAAATGGGGGCTCTGTCAAACATGCTAACAAGTTCTTTAATTGTTCACTCGTGTCATATATGACTCCCCTTTCTTGTGGTAGGGTATATACGGATTAAACTGGCAGATGCATAAATGACCGTGCATCTGAACACGCGAACCCGCTGAAAAATGTGTCAGACCAGAAAAATTCTAGAGGGCACTTTGAAC
This sequence comes from Amblyomma maculatum, assembly GCF_055883805.1. Classification (NCBI taxonomy): domain Eukaryota; kingdom Metazoa; phylum Arthropoda; class Arachnida; order Ixodida; family Ixodidae; genus Amblyomma; species Amblyomma maculatum. The sequence goes on along the minus strand of NC_139352.1, from coordinate 116,322,728 downwards.
CACTAAAGTTGTTGTTGCGACTGTAGGAAGAAAGAAAAGAACAGGAGGAGGAGGAAAAAACTTTATTAAACGAGCGAGTTTGGACCCTTCAAGGGCACAGGGCCACCGCACGGCCCTCACATTACGCGCATGTGTCCAGGTCACGTAGGGCCATGGCACTGGCACCCCGGTCCACACAGCGAAGTTGTATGTCCAGGTCCTGCGACGTAAGGAGGGCCTCCCATTCCTCCCATGATCCGATGGCGGGCTGTCCCTGCGGGGGAGGATCGGCAGGGCAGCCGAAAAGAATGTGGTCCAAGGTGGCGTGCAACTCTCCACAGAGAGTGCACTCAGGGGAAACGGGTCGGTAGTAGGATAGGCGTTGAGGGGTGAGAAGCGTTCGGGTTTGAAGATGCCTCCAGAGGATTTGTTGGGAGTGAGACAGCTGGGGGTGGGGAGGGGGGTAGAGTCGACGGGCAAGGCGTGCTTGCTGTGTGAGCTCAGAAAATGTATGTGCCCGCTCCCTCGAGAAATCCCGGCATGGGTCGCCATTTGCCCGGCTAATAAGTCCTTGGGCTATGTTATCGGCGGCCTCATTTCCGGGATTGCCAGAGTGAGCCGGCACCCATATAAGCTCAATACGCCTGTCAGAATTCCGGGTGCACATTCTCAATATTTGCCACGCGGGAGGATGGACGCGTCCGCGGGCGAAGTTAAGTATGGCTGTTTTGGAGTCGCTAAGTATGTAAGCCGCATCTGTTTGGGCGATTGCTAAGGCTATAGCCACTTCCTCTGCTTCTTCCGAGTTACAGGGAGGGTCTATGAAGTGAGTGAATTAGGGGGCTGCTGAATTGTAGGCCACAGCTACCGAACGGTCTGAACCACATGCGGCGTCCACCCAGCGGACATCCTCTGCAGTCCCATAGTGTTTATGGAGAGCTTTGGCTCGCGCAACGCGGCGGGATTGATGGTGTTCTGGGTGGACATTCTTAGGAAGAGGTTTGAGGATAAGCGCTGAATGCACGGCCTGAGGGAGAGGGTTTAACTCTTCAACATGTGCGGGTATGCGAATGCCGAGAGTATCCAGTATATGTCGTCCTTTTTGCGTGCCAGCCAACCGAAGGTACTGTGTGTACCAACGTGCCTCTATAAGTTCTTGTATATTGTTGTGCATTCCTAGTTTTAAGAGCCTGTCCGTGCTAGTGGTCTTCGGTAGGCTGAGCGCTGCTTTGGTAGCCATGCGGATTAAGGCGTTGATTTTATCTTTGTCTGCACAGGAGAGGTTCAGGTAAGGAGAAGTGTAAAGAATGCGACTGAGCACAAAGGCATGTAGTAAATTTAAATTGTCAGCTTCGTCTAGGCCGGCTCGTGAGTGTGAAACCCTTCTAAAAAGATGGATGACGGAGTAAGTAGATTGTTTTAGTGCCTTCAGGGTAAGTTCGTTTTTCCCCGTGTCCTGTAAGTTCAGACCAAGAATGCGGAGGTTGGGGGTTTGTGGTATGGGAGTATCGTGCAGATAAATTGTTATGGGGGCGGTAGGAACACGCCGCGGCCGGAGTAGAAAGAGTGCTCACTTTGTCGGGGAGCATGCAAGGCCAATTTTTTCCGTGTGGGTAGATATATCTGTGGCCGCTTCTTAAGTGTAGATTCTATTTCTCCATCCGAGCCGTATGTGGTCCAAACCGTGATATCATCCGCGTAAATGGTGTGTCCCAAGTGTGGGATACCGCTTAAAGCCTTTGCCAGCGGGATCATGGTAATATTAAAAAGCAATGGCGACAACACTGCGCCTTGCGGGGTGCCAATGTTACCAAGTGTGAAAGAGGGGGTCTGTATATCATCTATATGCAGGGAGGCGGTGCGTCCGTTCAGGAAGGCCCTGATATAGTTATAGGCCTTAGGCCCTAGCTGCAGCTCTTGAATGCCTTGCAGGATAGCACTGTGCGTGACCTTATCAAATGCTTTGGTGAGGTCTACTGCCAGTATTGCTCTGGTGTGGTGTGGCATATCATTGAGGATAGCATTTGAAATCTGTAGTATGGCGTCCTGCGCCGATAAATGAGCTCGAAAACCTAGCATGGTATGGGGATACAGTCCATGGGATTCCATGTGTTGCGTAAGACAGGTGAGGATGACATGCTCAAAGAGTTTCCCCAGACATGATGTCAGGGAGATGGGACGGAGATTTTGGGCATTTATGGGCTTGTTTGGTTTAGGAATGAATATTATTTTACCGTGCTCCCATTCAACCGGCAGCTGCCCCGCTTCCCAGCACTCGTTAAAGTATTCAGTGAGCAGGGAAATAGAACGGTCATCTAGGTTTCTGAGCAGGACATTGGTGATTTTGTCCTGTCCAGGGATTGAGTTGCGTAGCTTAAGCAGGGCTGATCTAACTTCGATCTCCATAATGGCGGCATCTAGGGAGCGTTGATCAGGGCCTATGTAATCTGGATAGGATATTGCTTGGCCCACAGTAGTATAATTTGATTGCAGTTGGGCTAAGAGCGATTGCTGACTACATCGATGTTTATGGATAAGCCTTTTGAGGGTAAGCCGAGTTTCCTTTTATTTTTTGCGGGGTCTGTCATGTGTCGAAGAAGATGCCAGGCCCTGGAGGAGAAGAGATTACCTCGCAACCCATCGCATATTTGGTGCCAGTTATGTTATGTTATGTTTACTGAGGGCGGCGCTGTGCTCCTCTACTTGCTTTTGAATTTGCGCCAGTTTAAGTTTAAGCTTTCGATTATGCTTATGTTTTTTCCAGAGCGCAAGGATACTCTTCTGTGCTTCGAGAAGGTGCATTAACCTACTATCTGCAATGGGAGTCTCGGGGGTGGTGTCTGAAGTTTGCGTGAAAGCCTGGACATCCTCCTTGAGCTGTATCATCCATGTGTGGAGGTTAAAGGGGGTCTTTAATGTTCTGGCCTCTCTGTGCTTACGCAGATTATCCCAGCTAGTTTGCCGGACACGGTAGATTTTAGCTTTTTTGGCAAAGTCAAGCTCTATAGTTATTATATAATGGTCACTGCCCCGGGGTCTCATTCGAATGGCTCCATACCAGTGTTGGAAGGTTTCGGCCTAATGTAAGGTCAGGGCTAGTATCGGTGGTGACACTATTGCCGATTCTTGTGGGTGTCCTGAGATCATTATATATAGAGAGGCCCTGCATCTGAAGGGTGTTGTGTAATTCCGCTCCTCTCTTGTTGGTGCGCATGTAGCCCCAGTCTACATGTGCGCAGTTAAAGTCGCCTATAATAATGAGGGGGTCCTTTTTTGTCACTGTGGATGCAGCTTTAATGAGAGCAATTAATTCGGCGACCGGCTGTCTCGGAAGGAGGTAACAGTTAAGGATGAATAGGGGATAGGGTTTCTGAGCAGACGGGATTAATTCTAAATATGTGTGAGCCACCGAGGAGTGTATTTCGTGACAAGTGTATGGAATTAAGTGTTGAACATACGTTATAACCCTAGGGTTGGGAGTGATGTCAGAGGGTACCAGAGCATATCCTGGCAGTGATACATTTGTTCCAGCATCCTGGAACGCTAATATATCGGGGTGTGTGGAGGAAGTAGAGAGTAGTTGCTGCAGGGGGTCTCGTTTGCGGCGAAACCCCCTGCAGTTCCATTGCAAAATGCGTAGTCGGGGGTTACTGCCTCCTGTCGACAGGGCCATGCTGGAGGGTAGGAGGGCGAAGGATGGAAGTTGGTGTAGGATTGTCAGCTGGGGTGCTCGAAGGCATTGCAGCAATCATTTTTGGAATCTGTTGCATAATCGCTGTGGTTACTTGTCTGATAATTGTTTCTGTAAGCCTAGCCATGGCGGTTTCAGTGTACGTTTCAGTCTGAGCCAGAATCTTGGCTTCTAGGTTTTGGGCAAAGTGAATTTGGAGTCAATGTCTGGAACGTCTTCTGGTCTCCGTTTTTTTTGGCGAGGGGGTGTGAACGATTGGGGTGTTGGCGATTGAGGGGGTTGGTTGGATGTGGAAGGAATAGAGCTAACGGCTGCCCTTAAATGCCTTACCTCTTCCCGCAGGAGTGCTATCTCTTCCTCCCGCCGTGATGTTTGGGGTGTACTGCTGGCTTTGGTCCAGGCTGGCTGGCGATCCTGACGAGGCACTAGGGGTGGAAAGTCCTTTGCCGTGGGCACTGCTGCTTTGGGTTTCGGCGCTGTCCGTCGTCGAGGCTGCGGGATCCTGGCTTTGCATGAGCCTGTACCGGTAAGGTGGTTCCCACCAAAAAGAATGCATTTCGGCGTCCAAGTGTCTTCTTGCCTGTCGTGATTTTCTCCACATCGGGGGCAGAGTCCGCTTCTTGGGAGAGGGCACACATCGTACCTGTGACCAGGTTTCCGGCAGTTTGTACAAGCTTCAGGGCTGCCCTTGTATTTGGTGCATCGATGTACAACACACATGTACTTGATGGTGTGGGGTACCGGACCAGAAGCAAATATTATTAGAATTGACGACGTTTTCCCCATGCGTCGAGCCGCTATGATATTGGCCTCCGGGTTGCGATACTGCAAGTCCTTTAGTATTTCATCTGGTGCTTCATTCCAGTATGCATGGGAAATAACACCCTTGACTGCCGCTGGAGGTGCCGCGATATACGCGGCTACCGGGAATTTCTTGCCATCTATAGTGATTTCCTGCATGTTCACTAAGGCGAGAGCTGTTGCCCCCGCCACCGTCGCTACCGTGAAGGTATTATTTGTGGGATGAACTCTGATGTGCAGTTCGCCCATCACTGAGCAGCTCGGAGTTGCATGCAGTGCCTGCAAGAGACTTGGAGCTGGAAGCTTTTCTAGGGAGAGCCCGCCTCTCGGGCGAAATACGACTCGGATCGTGCCTGCCGGCAGCGCGGCAAGTTGTTTACTTTTGTGCACAACCGCGTGCGTCATGCGTAGTAAGTGCGGCGTCTCCTGGAGCGGGGCTCGAGAGGTTCTAGATGCAGCGTCCGACGGCGCGCCGGCGTTGCTTCCGTTAGGGTTGAAGTCAACTGAGGCCGTTGATGGGTTTTTTGAGGCCGCGTTTGAATCTGAGGTTTGAGCTCGATAAGCACGTAGGACAGTTTTCCACTCAGCAGGGCGATAGTCTTGTGGGTTGGGTATCTCTGCATCCACTGGTTCCTCCATGGTTGTTGGGGACTGAGGAACGCGGCGCGCCGGACAGGGTCGCCTCGATGAGGCGAGGCCTAGTGCGGCGGCGTGGCTATCAGAGGCGTTTTCACTGGATGATTCTCGAAGATCGCAGGGCACATCCAAAAGATGGCAGCGGTTAAGGTCCGTGTACCTTCCTGGATCCGTTGATCGTTTTGAAGTGTCACAGGAAAGATTGGCTGGGCACAAGAGCCAGAAATTGGCTGAGCTGTTGCGAACCGCACCCGCTCCACAGCACACGGACGCCACTCTCCAAAAGAACATGCACGGGCCTGCTACTGGCTCTGTAGCTGCGGAGGAGGAGGAAAAGCTTTTATTCTATATTTCCTTATCTTCCTGAGTGGAGCATTTAATCCGGGGCTCCATGTGCCGCCTCAATCCTTAGCCACCTCCACTGTCTCTTGTTGTGGCTGTAGGAAGAAGGAAAAGAAAATGTATGGGTCTGCTACTGGCTCTGTAGCTGAGCCATTTCCGCTGCCTCATGCGGACAGAAGAGAAAATATAGAAGAAAGGAACAGAAGAGGGAGAGAAATATGCGTGCCGCAACAACAGCTGTCGTCCACCACCTAAGATGTGGCGGGTGCAGTGACGCCCTGCAATAGATAAAAATTCGGTGGCTGGCTAGCCCCCGCCGCAAGCAGCGTTGACCTACCGTCCCAGCCCCGTAGGACCAGGAACTGCCACTCTTCATCACTTTCCTCGCACCTCCACTGCCTCAGAAAAAAAAAGAACGAAAGAAAAGGGCAGGGAGCGAAAGACGGGCGAGGCAACAAGCGTCGTCCTCCACCGAAGCGGTGGCGGGTGCAATGACGGCCTACAACAGATACAAATCCGGCGTCAGGTAGCCCCTGCCGCAAGCGGAAGTGACCTACCAGTCCCAGCCCCGTAGGGACAAGTGCGATGAGGCGGAAACAATTGCAGCCCGGTGGATCGCAGCCCTCCACTACGGCATCTCTATCTCTCGCTCTTCATTCACTCCCACCTTCATCGCTTCCTTTGCGGCGTTGTACAGCTAGAAGCGTTAAAGATCCCCAGGTGGTCTAAATTACTCCGTAGCCCTCCACTACGGCTCCTCTTTCTCTCTTTCCACTTTCACTCCCACCTTCCTCCATCCTTTCCCTTACAGCGCGGTTGCGGTGTCCACAGAAAACAAGTGAGACAGTTACCGCGCCTTTCTCTTCCTATAAATAAATCAGAAGCATTATGAAAGGGAACAAGTGAGCGCGTAGTCTTCACCATTTAAAACGCGCTGTCATCGACAGGTGTTAAGATTTGAGGTGTGCGGTCTGTTGAGGTGTGCCTGCTGGGCATCTTGGAGAGCTACTAGGAGTCAAGGAGGTTACAGCATGTTTATTGCAACTCGTCTCTTCTCACCGAAATACCCCCTGACACCTCATTAAATAGCCTCGTCAAACAAAGACCACAACGCTAAACCAATCGGAACGAAATAAACTTCCAGGGCGTGGCAACAGGCTCCAGCATGGTTTCTCCTCACACCTGTAGTGCCATCATTAATAAAAAGACTAGCGCAAATAACACAGACACAGACATAGGAGAAGACAGGACGAGGTCTGGGTCTGTGTTATTTGAGCTAGTCTTTTTAGAAATGATAGCACACCAACTAGCCCAGCTTTCTGCATCCGCTGCTCCTTTACACAAGAGGCTAGCACGCGTACACACACACATCCACACAGAGCAGATGATCTCCGAACCTTATTGCTGCTCGAATTGCCGACGCGCGGACAGGCGGCACGGGCGGCGTTGCGTCGGCGACTTGAAATCCGCTCCAGCCAGGCATTCAGTGGTCCAGGGCTATGGGAAACGAACGAAAAGGCACGCACCGCGCGCCGGCTCTTAAGTGAACAGAACATCGCCGCTGCGCTCTCGACGAACAGGCGCAGTCCAGAAGCCGGCGGTGTGGTGGTTTTGAGCGTCGCCGACTCCAGAGAAAAAAGAAACACAAAATGGCGCGGATATGACGCTTTCTGCCATGTGACTTCTACTGTCGATTTAGACGAGGGAGCAGCCGAGAGAGCACTCGGATGCTCTCAGAGGAGGAAAAGCCCACCTCCTCTACCATTGGAAGCCAGTGATTCTACTCCTGCTCTCCCTTTGGACGGTGCCCGCTTGTCTGAGAGCACTTTCAAAGTGCTCTTGAGTGCGCCTGCTTACCCACCCGAATTCGCCATTAGACGACGCGTGGGCACTCTTCACACAGACCACTTCAAGGCAACTCTAGTCTGGGGCCAGAGCGGGAGCCGGACAGAAAGTGGCTAAGTGTTACCGCCTAGGTCGACGGATAATGCCGCCTCTTCACCCGGCGCTAAATCGGGAGGAGATGGCCATCCTAAGGTAAATATAAACCGGATTCCTCCTCGCCGCGCCAGTGCTACCCATCCTTCACACAGACATCTACACGAGTGATATGTGCGGTGTATGTCACGTGGGCCTGGCGGACCAATGGCACATCATTTGGGACTGTGCCAGGTTTCCGACCGAAGCTACATCCAAGACATACCCGCCCAAACTTCAAAGTGCTGTGCAAAGTACAGACAAGGACATTCAACTATGGGCCGTCCAGCAGGCCCGGGGTGCGCTCGAAAAGCACAAGCCTCACGGCCCACCACAAACGGGCAAAAATGAGGTGATGCAGAGTAGGTCATAACCCCGAGTCGACGCTTGGCCAGCGTCACGACGCATTAAACCGCCGTTTGCCGGCATCTCATTAAAGTTATACATACATAGATCGAGTTTACATCCCCTCCGCCATGGCACCTGACTTGCTACAGTGTAAGGTATTCCCTTTCCCATCAGGCCTTAAACTAAGGGATCAATTCCCGGTTATGGTTATTCTGCGGGCGGCCCCGGGCCGTGCAAACAGTGCCCTGATGTGGCGCATAAATGCAGCGGTACTCCACGACGAACAGTGCATTGCTCATATACGCCAAGAGTTGTACTTGCCTGTGGCCGCAAGTTAGTGACACAGCTCCTGCTACCTGGGACGCACTGAAAATACGCTGCCGCGATGTTCTTGTGTGTGCAGGGAAGGCGCGGCGTGTCTGCATTACGACCGTGCTGAATGACGTTTTGCGCCGTATGCGCATCGTACGTGGCGGTGGAACGCTTATTATGTTCGCGATGCGCGAATTTCTCGAGAGGCTGCGCGAGCGTTATCACCGCATTCTCTAGGACACATCGCGCGCATCACTCTCAGAAGGTCTATCAATGCGCCGCTTGAGGATGCCGCGGACCTCGGACACGCTCGAGCCGTTGGAGAACGCACTAACAGGCGATGGATAGGATGGGAAAACATTTATTTTCATCGGCTTTAAGAGGTGAGGGTTCAGTTTAATTTTTGGCCGCACCAGATAGCCACAGTTGCGTTCTGTCGGCGATCTCTTCGGCCCACTCAGTGACAACAGACGAACTCGAGTGGAGAGCGTCATGCTTGCGGGCAGTACTACACTCTAAACACAGTAACCTGTAATGTAACTTTTAGACGTCAGTAACCTATGCAGCAAAGGTAACAATTCATCAGTTTTCATGTTTTGGTCATGCTTTATTTATTTCTACACAAACTAAATGTTACAACGGCCAATTGTCAGGCGTTTCAATGGTTACTATTAAATTATTGTCAAGTAACCTTTGCAGAGTAACCTATGAGCAGCATGGTAACCTATGTGCCGATAAGACGGGAGATAAGCCCATAGAGACACGCATGCGCACACGCGCGGCGCGTGACCTACCTGTTTGAAAAGCGGTGCATTTGCCGTACTGTTGGCTGTGTTGCACGCGGTGGTCTGGACGGTGGAAAAGCCCGAACGTAACAACTGTGCGGCAGCTGCGCGCCATTAGCGCAGTCAGTTCGAGTCCTTACAAGTTCTCATGAACCAAGCCGTTTGCTGGTGGCGTTTCTTGGGTGTATTGATTATGGGGATATAGAAGTCTTTTGGCCTGTGTACGTACTACAAACTCGCCGGTGCCGCTAAGCAGGAAGAGACTTGTGAGGTGTGCATCGCGGTAGCTGCAACGAACCTTTATGTGGCTGTCGGCGGTACGTCATTGCTCGTCGGGCGGTTTCGCAGCTAGCACGATTAATGTTTGACTGTCGTAGCAATTGTTCAATCGTTCACGGCCGAATCATAGATTTGGATGAGTGGCTCTTTTGGATTTAAAAAACAGTAACGACTGACGTAGTCGTCGTTTATTTGTTGCTTATCAAAACGTGTATTATTGCGAAAGCAAATTTACTCTAGGTATTGAGCCTTCAGGGTAGCGCGGCCGGTAGCCACCTCTTACCTATGTGACGCTGTGACGTCACACCCCACGTGGGCTGGCAGGAGCTGCCAACTTGGGTCTCTCGTTTCACATGGGACGGTTATGTCAGAATGAGCCTGCATGCTAGGAATCTGGCATTTACGTTACCCCTATAGGCCACTAAGGCACGTTCATACGGCTTGGTTAAAGCGGGGCTTTATATGTGGGCTGAGGAAGAAGAAAAAGAGAAGAAGAACGCTCGGTCACCCGCAGTTAATAGTTTCGCTCAATATTTGATTCAGCAGCGTTTAACTATTGTATTGTTTTTATCTGCTCGTTTGGAAAGTTCGTTGTGAACTGCACTTCGTACCTAAATCAAGTTCAATAACTTTCTACCAGTACATGACTGACTTATCACGCGAGAATTTGTGTTGATGTGTGTAGCTATCTGTGATATTGGTTCGGGTCGGTGGCTCTGGTCGTTAGGTATAATCTACGAACAGCACAGATTAATTTTTCACCGCTAGTGTTACCCGTTTGCATTCGTGTGGGCGCGTTGGTGACATGTGCGTTTTCTTATACTTTGAGATGAGCATGTTTGAAATGCACGGCTATACATGTGTTCTCAAATAAAATTTGGCAACTTTGTACGTCTTTTCACTAGTCGATTGACCTTTTCGCTGTAAGCGTACTACGCTACAACCAGGCACGTGTAAAAAAATACTGAATGTGTAGCTGTACCGAACCATATTCCGTGCACAACACGATATGTCAGACAGCCTATGCCTGTTTCAGTGTAGTACTAACGGCATGCGGCGACACTATATACCGAGACAAAATTTCACGCTTCTTGTCAATTGATTCCTTCGTGCGTTTTACTTCGTATCCGGCCTAGGTGGTTTACAGTAAGAGAGTGGAATTTATGAAGTGCAACAGCATAGTTAACAGCATGGTTGCTCGAATGGTTAAGTGGGTTGAATACACAAATGCCTAAAACAAAACGCAAACAAAAATGCAGAACAAGCACTTGAAGACACAGGAAATTGTTTCAGCGAGCACGATACTGTTTAAAGAAAACCTTTATATCTCCTTCAGTGCTTAATACTAAATTTCATGTACAGAAATGCTATACGTGTAACGCAACCAGGCGCGCGTTTACCCAGTAGCAAGCATGGGCAGAGGAGAGTGGTATGATTTACCACCCAGCGCGCACTGTCACTTATGGCCAGAAGTGATCATTGATTTTTTTTTAATTTCTACCAAAGTTGCTCTGCAGTTTGATTTCGCGTTATTAGCCTTCTCTGGACATTTGAAGCTTCATTGAGGCCCTTAGTGACGCACATTTATATTCAATGCTGATTCGTTGTATTTCTAAAGCAACCATTGCTAAAAGCAAAACATAGAAACAGCCATCACTGCATGTCGTCTGTCTTTTTTGGGGGGGGAGGGGGGTGGAGGGGGGGTGATGCACATGCATATACGCGGTTGAAAGATTGGACCGCATTATCTGGCCTAAATATCAGCAAGCACAATTTGCATGTTCTCTGTTGTTACGCAGATGTTGGATTTGTGTAACCAGCCTCCATTGGAAATTTAAAGCCTCGTGAAAACGACGAGAGATGTGGCTAGCATTTGGTCGCTTCAGGACGAACCGTTTGTACCAGGTTCTCATTCCACATGTGACGCCTCAGTTGCCTGAATAGCCTTATACACGAGCTTCCTCAAGTTGTGCGAGTAGCTTCTGTCTGACCTTAGATTACTTAAATGTTGCATTATCGCTAGTTTTCAGGTTAGAATGAAAAAACGAAAGTTCAGGCCTCTGGGAGTGCCCACCATGTCCGTGAGTCGCCTCTACACTGTGGCAAGCTTGGGCCGAACCAAGTGGTATCAGTTATCAGCGAGGACACGCCGGCAGTTAAAGCGAAGCTGCTTCGCATCCTTGCTTTTCATGATGAAAAACTCATATTTTCTAAATGATGAAATCCCCTTGAAAAATCTCGTGTTCTCTGTGTACCATATATATTTCACTCTAGTGAGAATATCAGCCATGCTTTAGGTGCGGATTGTTGCTCACTGACTAACTTAACATTCCACAGATCCCACTGCCTGAAGAGTTTCAAGTGATTGCACCTCATGTATATACCTGTGCTCAATACGCTTGCATTTACGCTGGAAGTATAGTAAAGAAGTGATCTCGATCAGCAACGGCAACCTTGTACCCTCATTTTCTGCTTGGTGACGTATTACTTAAATAAAACCTCGACTATCCGCCGGAATTTTCAGCCATACTCATTCTGCTCCTCATCCATCCCTGCCCGATACTGTAGTTACACATGGACTACTGACGAACCGACTTAACAACCTGTTTATGCTATTAAAGAAGAATAATGTGTTCTAATTTTCTAGAAAGGAATATTTTTCAATTGTTCACTTTCTAATATGTTGAAGTATATGAACACAAGTTCATGTACGCCCCGCAGGGGTGGCGCAGTGGTTACGGCGCTCGACTACTGTGCCCAAGGAAGCGGGATCGAATCCCGGCCTCGGCAGCTGCGTTTTGTTGGAGGTGAAACGTACTGGCGTCTGTGTGCTGTGCGATGTCAGTGCACGTTAAAGAACCCCAGGTGGTCGAAATTTCCAGAGTCCTCCACTACGGCATCTCTCATAGCCTGAGTTGCTTTGGGACGTTAAACCCCGCAAACCAAAACCAAATAACAAGTTCATGTACTTATGCGAGTGTTGTCCAGCTTATAGCACTGTTAACGTTACAAGTCAATGCTCATGCCATTGTTCATCTTTGTGAATAAAGTGACTGAACGAGTCATGAAGGGCTTTTGTTCACATAATCTAGGGAAGTTGTGCTGAATTCGTTGATGTTACGCACCTCTGAAAAAGCTGTTAGGTGCACGCATGTATGTGCGCTCAAGAGTTAAAATCAATTTCCACTCATCCCCTTCCCCCAGTGCAGGGTAGCTAACCGGTTGCTTTTACTGGTTAACCTCCCTGCCTTTCCTCCTCATCTTCCTTCTCATCCTCCTCCTCCTCCTTTAAATCGATTGATTGTTGTTTAGATATATATGTGGCTGAAAGTTTTAAAATAACTCATTTTATCTGCACTGCTTCTTCCCCCGTCTTGATCTTTTATTGTAGTCATTTAATCTTCTTTTTAAGAAGTGTGATAAAATATGTGATCACAATATTGCTTTCTCTGATATTGCTACCATTTATATTTTGTGCCTGTCGTATCCTTTAAACAGTATCTAGTTGACTAGGCGCTTGGTCTTGAATAATTCGGATTTTAATTTGTTCATTTTATTACTGCAATTAGAGTGCCTATTGCATTAAAAGTGATATGTTGTAGAAAAGTTCTTTTCGAAACAAGACTTCATCTGAGCTTTCTTTATTAAGTTGCTTGTTCAACATGGTTCTGCTTGGAATGCCAAAAGTAATACTGTAATATGGGCCCATATCATGCCAATTAATTGCAACACATTTTTTTTGTAATACGTCTGCAAAAATGGTGCCATGAACATACCTGCATCTGTTATATTTCTTATTTTTCTTTAATGTACACAACATTTGGGAAGTTTGTTGCTGAGTATTTCCTCTAGTCTAGAAGGTGTTGAAGTCCACGAGCAATTTCACTATCTTACCGATGTTTGTCATTTTTCGCCTTTCTAAACCATTGTCTTGTTTCGCCAATATTTGTTCCATTCAAGTCGAAATCCAGCAGACCTCTGTATTTCATCACCTTCAGCAAGTTGCAAGAAAATGTTTACCATATTTAGGCCAGCCAATGTGGCGCACAACGGTTACACATATTGGAGCATGTAACCTATGACTAACTAAATGATGTATGCTTTTGTAAAGGTTACAACGCTCAAACCTCTGCGTAACCTATGCATAAAAAGAAGTAACCTTTAACATTTGTAATTTTAGAAAGGTTAAAAGCGGAAAGGTTACATTGTGTAACATTTATATTATAGGTACACTTCAATGTGCAAATCTGCACCATTACAAAGGTTACCCAAAGGTTACCGTGTCTAGAATGTACGTCCTCGGAACCCACGGACATGCACAACTTGCTTAGCTTACATTTCACCGCCCTCTTTTCGTCGCAGGGCGTGAACCAGGAGGAGGATTTTTAAGAAGCTGTCGGCTTCTGTGAGCATCTTCCTCAGCTTCCAGAAGACAAATGTTCGGAGCTTAAGGAGCCAGCAACTTTGGAGGAGGTGCGTTTTGCCTCAGGCGGCATGAACCAGTCGACCACGCCCGGTCCTGACGGACTAGTAGCCGGTTTTATTCCACTTTCTTTCACATCCTCGGTCCTTCTTTACTTAAACTCGTAAATTGTTTCCTCGAGAGCGGCACCAAGCCACCTTCGTTCAGTGCCGGCCGTATCGTTCTAATTCTGAAGGCGGGCATGACGCCGTCGAGTCTCTCATCGTGGCGACTGATTACTCTCCTTAACACTGACTATAAACTCGTTGCCACATTGCTGGTCCGTATGGTGCTAACCTACCTGCAGGATTTAGTTGGCCCGCATCAATACTGTGCACTACCTGGACAATCGGTGTTCGTTTCGCTGACACTGACGGGGGATGTCTTCGAATATACGCCTGTGCCAAGCAGATCACTGGAGTTTTCCTTGCTTTGGACAAGGCAAAGGCCTTCGACTGCGTTGAACATGGTTACTTGTTCGCCGTGCTCCGCTCATTTGGCTTTCCCGACGAATTCGTTAAAGGGGCACTGCAGCACTTTTTTGCAAAAGTTGGGCTTTCAGCAGAAAGGCGTAGTTTTTCATGCTGGGAACTCGAATATCAGATTGAAATTAGGCAGAAGAAAGCAGATAATAGCCTTTTTCTTTCAGAAGGAATACGCAGCCCACGCGACGGGGCTCACCGCGGGTCGCGCCGCCCCCCGTGGTTGGCCGAGACGTCGGGTGACGACATTCTGAGGACCGGGGAAGCTGCCGATGCGGCTCCTTCGCTGCGCTGCGTTGATCGCAGCTCTCTGCGGCTTTGTGAATGTCATTTTGGCATGCCATTTCTGCATGAACGACCATCGGGATGTTTACCGCATGTATTCGTACCAGATACGCCCACAAACGATGCAGCACTTCCGTTGTGGGGAGCGTAGATTTGGCATGAAAACTTGCTTTTGTTACAGTGAGGCATTTTGAAAAGTAGTGCGCGTCATAATTAACAGAAACTACATGGCCCTCAGCGAAACCTCGGCCCGCATATTCCTGGGAAGGAAGGGCAGCGAACAATGCCCTAGCCGACTACCTCCGTCTCAGGCCTCTCGCCCCGCCCGAAAGGTCATTGTTGTGAAAAATGAACCCGAAGCTTGGTATACCAAATCCTGCTTTAAATGCCAGTCGTGGTATCTTGAGGAAACGAAGAATTTTATAGAAAGGGTGAAGCAGTACACAGCTGCCACCAGACAAATGAACAATAAGCGAAGCGCGGTTGCGGAGCTCTGCAATGCATACGAGGCATTGACGGGGACATTGTTCTGGAGACCAAGTCAAATTCGCGCAACACGGTGCTTGAGTTATACCACATTTAGCAGACGTTGAAAGCCTGTCATTTTCATCCTACTATCACAATACACGTTTAGTCGTTTAGGGAATTGACGGCTGACGTATGTTGAAAGCCAAGCTGCAGCTCCTCCTACCCCTTCCCTTTATGAGAAAACCGTATTCCGAAATGTTTCTTACAAGAGCTTCGTCGTTTTCATTTCCAACTTATTGTGCATCCCCAAACACGGCAGTACTATGTAAAATGACGAGGCAGCAACGAGTGCAAAATTGCAAGGCCATGTATGAACAACTTCGATGATTGATTGCTTGGACGCCACGAAGGAAACCTCGCTCTTCGCGCTCCTTATCTGAATGCGCCTATACCCAGCTGAGTGGTACACTCCTTATCTTTGAATAATGCTCCCGTAAGGGTTGCACGAACAAATCAGACACGTGCCGTGCTGGAAAGGATCTCGCAGTCTTCACTTCGACACAGCAGTGGGCTCTTCTTATTCATCTGCTAGTTCGCAAAAATCAGCGCGTGCTACTGATGAGTTGTCCATGTTTAGCACAGAAACCGTTGCGCGAAGCTTTTGAAAAAAAAAAAAAAAAGAGCCGAGACGCGCGAATATAACCAAACGCCGATGCTGTCTGACCGTCCCATCATGAAATTGCAGTCCATGAACGGATCGCAGATCACTGCCCCGACTGTTTTGTACAAGGAAACAGAAGGAACCGCGTCATGGATCAGCCATGTCTTTTTGTCAAAGCCCTATAGAAATCGCATTAGGAAGGAACAAACTGCATGTAGTCACAGTTACGAAAATGCTTCGAGTAGAATGTTTCCTTTGGTCGGCTTGAATTTATCTCTCTTCTCAACAACGCCGCATTGCGCCGCGAGCTTTTAATACAATACAGGAGTACATCGTCGCGTCCACAGCTGTTCGTGCAACCGAACACATGCAGAGCTGTGTTGTGCCAGGTGCACAACCCTATTGACGTGTTTTGTACGTCCGCAACGCACGCAAAACGGGGAACAGCGCACGCCGAAAACCTCCTCCGTTGGCTCTGAATGCACCGCGCTCCTCACGGTGACGTCACGACGGACGGAGAAGCGAGGTTTCTCCCTCCGCTTTCCACCTTTGTAGCAGTCGCGCGGGGCGCGAGAAATTTGAATCGCGCGCTTTCAGTCAAAGATTGCGTAGGTGTTTTATTCATAATCGAAAAAATAACTTCACAGGCATCTACTTGAAAAGCTTACAGTATTGGTACATTTGGAAACTGCTGCAGTGTCCCTTTAAGCTCCTACGCGGCCTTTACACAGACCTTAGCAGCGAACTAGTACTGAATGGCCAAATTGCCGGTAGCTTTCCGATTACACGGCGAGTGCGTCAGGGGTGCCCGGTCTCGCCGGTACTCTTCATACTTTCACTCGGCCCGCTGCTGCGCATTCGAGGTTTTCCATCAGTAGGACAGGAGACTGTCGTTGTATCTGCGTACGCGCACGACATTTCGCTCTTCCGGCATGAGAACGACAGTTTAATAGTCTTTTATCATCTTATCAGAATACGCAGCTGCATCTGGAGCACAGCTCAACGCGAAGAAAAGTAACGCACTCTGCTTCGGTTAGTTTAGGGGGTCTTTAGCCGCCGCCGTACCGTTTGTGGACGCAGTGCGTGTATTTGGCGTGCTGTTTGAGCCAAGCGTGCTGTTCGAGCCAAGCATAACTTTATACACAGATTTATACACAAATTTGCCACGCTGTTCTAGGGTGAGAACATGACGCAATTGGCTCAAGGAGAAAATTTCGCGTGGGCGAGATCTGTTCGCGCAATGTTCCGCGAGGTTCCGTGCGATATCGGCGGGGATCTGTCTACACTTTAAGAAATGAAATCATTCTCCAATGGGAATCAAACTCCTACCGTTCCGACCACCAGCCGAACGCATTAACCGACCACTTCATGCCGGGAAGGTGAGAAAAATGTCTTAGTTCTCTTTGTCTAGCGTTCTTGCCATCTCCATGGCAACGTAGGGGCGCGACGACGACGTCTAAACACTGACCTCCGGGGAGGGAGCGTGGCGTACGCCATCTTCCGCCAGCTATGAAGACCAAGCGCCGCAGCGAGCGCGCGCCATTGCCACCGAGTGCAGCTACTCGCCTCAAAATCTGGAACAGAAGCCGATGCCCTGCACGGTGTGATTGGCGAGCTTATGTCAAATCGTCACTACAGCAGAAGTAGCCCCAAAAGTTTTCTTTGTAGTCGACGCCAGTTGCATACCCTGCGGCTTCCCTAAACAGTTTTTCGTGCACAGCCTGCTTAATGTTGTTTGCGTCTTCACCGAGTTTCTCTTTTTCTTTCGGGACGTTAGTGAAGAAACCTGTAGCCCACTTGACGGTACGCCAGACAATAACATCAAGAGGTGTCAATAATTTTCAATTCAGAGCTGGGCCCCTTAAACAGTACCCGAGAAGCGAAATTATAAAGGGGAATAACCTCCGCACTGTACTGCGCGTCGAGTCTTGTTGGCCAGATTGTACCGACAGCATTTCTGATTTTTCGAGCTTAGATTTATTTTGACGTAGCTTCCTGCGATAATACCGTTAGGGGTGCATGCAAGGAAACATACACACGCACAGACACGCACATGACTCCGTAAAGTTATGGCCCTGTTAAGCCATCGATATGTGGCCGCAATTATATGACATCTTTCTGCCAGGCTTCAAAGACAACATGGGTTGACTTGAAATTAAATTTATAAACTGCGGGCACATTTCCCACTACCTATTTTCAAAACAGACCGGCAAGTTAAGGGGACAGGGGACAGCCAGCTTTACATACCCAGCGGACTGTTATACACCGTGCAAAAATATCGAATAACCTCAAACGGCAACTCGAGCCATGTTGCTCGATGTTTTCCGTCTGGTTATTTCGACCCGGGGCACTGAGAGCCACTTTACAGATTGCTGGGGGAACGTGCCAGGTACTCCTTGTCGTGCAGCATCTTCAGTTCAGTTCAGTTCAGTTAAACTACCTTTGTTACCTACCTTTTGTAAAACTACCTTTCAGTTCAGTTGTTCAGTCGTGTCCGACTCTTCGTGACTCTATGGAACACATCACGCCACGCTTTAAGGTCTCTCACTCTCTTCCTAACATCACATAACTTCATCTGCAGCGCCTCGAGGATGCCATCTAACCATTGCGTTCGCTGCCTACCTCTTCTCCGATGACCCTCAACCTTTTCCAACATCAAATCTTTCTCCAGGACCAAAGTAGCTGAGCTTTAACTTTAGAATTTGACCCTGCAATTAGCAGTCACGATTTATGGTCGACAATATCGACTGATTTGATCATCTGGTAGTCCAAGGAACTCTGATGTACGCGCATCAGACGTCTCTCGAGTTCCACTTCACTTTCTGCCATTAAAGTGGTATCATCCGCATATCTAAGGTTGTTGATACGTTTTCCAGCAATCGTAACTCCAGCTGAATACTCGTCCAGACCGGCCTTCCTCATGATGCACTCAGCATATACGTTAAATAGGCAGAGCGCCAGTATGCAGCCTTGTCTCACTCCTTTCTCAATCGGGAACCAATCAGTAAGACCATGGCCAGTTCTGACTGTGGCCTCTTGCCCTTCTCACAGGTTCCTGAGGAGACAGGTGAGGTGAACTGGAACTCCCATCTCTTGGAGAGCTTGCCACAATCTGCTATGATCTACGCATCCAAATGCTTTCGCATAATCAATAAAGCAGAGTTAGATGGGTTTCTGGAACTCTCTTGCTTTTTCCATGATCCAGCGAAGGTTGGCAATCTGGTCTCTAGTTCCTCTGCCCTTGCGAAACCCAGCTTGCCAGATACTGCTGCAGCCTACCTTGCAGGATTTTCAACATCACCTTGCTAGCATGCGAAATAAGCGCGATCGTGTGGTAGTTGGAACAATCTTTGGCACTGCCTTTCTTTGGAATGGGGATGTAAACTGACCTCCTCCAATCCTGTGGCCACTGCAGGGTTGTGCAAATCTTCTGACATAATGTATGCAGAATGTTAACAGCGTCATGGTTGAGGTTTTGAAGCAACTCGGCTGGAATGCCATCAATTCCGCTAGCCTTGTTCTTAGCAAGGCTGGCTAAAGCCCATTCAACTTCAGATGCCCGGCTCGAAAACAGTAATCACAACCGTCTTATGTTGGGTTTGCACATCCGGGTCCTTCTTGTACAGTTCTTCTGTGCATTCCCGTCTGTATCTCTGAGGCTTCAGTGAGGTCCCTGCCTCGTTTGTCCTTTATCACGCCCAGTTTAGCACAGAAGCTTCCTTTGATATATTTGATTGTCTCATACAGAGCTCTTGTGTTCCCTGATTGGTTATTGTCCTCAACTGCTTGGTACTGTATGTTCAGGAAGGCATTCTTATCTCTCCTTGCTATTTTCTGAAAATGCGCATTGAGAACCTTGTATCTTTTTCTTTCCCCCATAACGTTTGCCATTTTCAGATAACCAGTTTGTTTTCTTGCATTTCTTATGCTTTGGAACTACCTAAGTAGCAACTTCTTGTACTATATCACGAACATCAGTCCACATCTCTTCAGGCTCTCTGTCTTCCAGATCTAATTCTTGAAATTGATTCCTTACTTCCACAACATATTCTGATTGAATTTGATCCACTAGATCATACCTGAAAGGCCTTCTAGTTTTCTGCGTTTTTCTCAATCGATGCCTACATTTGGCAACAAGAAGCTGATGATCGGTGCCACGATCGGCTCCAGGACTTATTTTTACTGCTTGTATAGCGCTTCTCTATCTCTGCCGGCAAAGAATATAATGAATCTGATTCCTGTACAGACCGTCCGGAGAAGTCCTTGTGTACAGGCGCCTCTTGGGCTGTTGAAATTATGTATTCGCTATGGTCAGGTTGCTTTCTTGACAGAACTCTACTAGCCTCTGCCCAGCATCATTTGGCTCACCAAGCCCGAACTTGCCTGTAATTCCGGATATTTCTTCACTGCCCACCTTAGCATTCCAGTCTCCTATGAGAAAGAGGACGTCTGATGATGTAGTGCGGTTAAAAGCAATGCAGGTCAGCATAAAATCTCTCAACGTCAGCTTCTTCAGCAGTAGTGGTTGGTGCATAGACTTGGATAACTGTTATGTGAAAGAGTTACCTTGGATCCGAAGTGAAATCATTCGGTTGTTTTTGGGGGTTCTACCGCCCTATCATCAATGCTATTGTGGCCGGCCATAGGGTTTTCTCGACAGGAAATACTGGAGTGGGTTGTCATTACCTTCTCCAGTGAATCACATTTTGTCAGAACTCTCTGCCGTGGCGGCCCTACACAGCAGAGCTCACGACTTCATCGAGTTTCGCAAGCCTCTCCGCCACGATAAGGCAGTGATCGAAAACCAGCCAAAAATCGCCACCCGCGTTTTACACAAACAGTTTTCAGTGACGACAAATGAAAGAAGATTAATGTCAATCAGGTCATAACTACGGTCACACCATTATAGTCTCTATGTGTCTCACCGAGCGTGAAAGCTTCGGTGCAGAAGCGCGTGGTGACCACGGCGTCCGCCTCTGGTTTGTTTTGGGGAGATTTGGTGTCAGTGCTGACCGATTCATGTCTTTCCTGTAGAAGCGCAGTCTCCAAAACGACTTCTTTGTTTTCGTCATTGGATGAACGCTAAATATCCAGCTTCAAAATAAAGAAAATGTCAGTTGCCAACGAAACACGCCGAAGAGCGAATAAACTTCCGTGAGTCGCGAGTAATCCAGCTGCGTCTGATTATTTCTTTGGCTGAAAAAAAAAATATGCTAGCTATCTTTTCACAGTTGTCAGATCAGACAACCATCCCGCTAAATGTGAACAAAATATACGCTGAAAAAAAAAACTTTCAGATTAGAAGAGGCAAAGGTCTCAAGCAGGTGTCAAAATGGGACGCTGCTCGTCGCCGCCTTGGTTTCGAAAAATGTCGATTTCGGAGTCAATATTTTGCGTGCCGGTAAATGAAGAACGGGACTATGTAAAGGATAGAGTAGGGGTTTTGATTTGCAAAAAAAAAATAAAAAATTGATTTTTTTTTTTTTAAATTTTGCCACATCGTTTTCTTAACAGTGAGGGGATCATTTACTAAAATATTCGTTTTGCGCCTGGGCTCTGTGTTAGTATAACGGTGTCCAGAATTGGCCGCCCGTGTCAGACCAAATTACGTTGTGGTGAAGTTCTACACTATGAGTAACTGAGGTTTCTCATTGAGTATCCTGCGAGCCCCAACGTATCTTTGATTGCGTTTCGGCCCTGTTAGCTTCTTGCCCTCTTATTGTTGGTGCCAGCTCTGTTGCATTTAAGACGAGAAAACCATATTATAATGGGGTTGCGACTGACATTTTTATCTTTTCTTCCTTCCCTTGTTCACACAGAATTACGACTCCAAACTTTGGTCACCGATGGCACCTCCTTTACTTGTTTTCACTACGTGAGCTTCGCTAATAAAAAAG
Organism: Amblyomma maculatum; assembly: GCF_055883805.1. NCBI lineage: Eukaryota > Metazoa > Arthropoda > Arachnida > Ixodida > Ixodidae > Amblyomma > Amblyomma maculatum. Next base: position 116,301,323 of record NC_139352.1, on the reverse strand, counting down.
AAAATATGAGTAAACACTGTTACGAGGGCTAAGGACACCAAAAGGTTCGTAAAATGCATTTCTTTTATATGCTATCCGTGCAAAAGGCAGGAACCGAACAACGTAAGCTTTCCTGCTCCGTATGCTTTTTCCTTGTTGCCAGCACCTTCGCGTAAACTTAGTTTTGATAGGACCCAGAGGAATCAACATGTCTGCGACTTGAGGGCTTGCACCAAAGTATTCTCTTTGTTTGGGAACCACTTTCTCCCGGCAGCCTCTTCCCTTGGGAGCGGTTGTTCAGAAAGCATATGTTGTGCACTCATGTTTTGTGTCTTTTCTATTGAGGACTTCGAAACTTTCAGCCAAAGTTTCTTGCTGAACAGTGCTTTATAAGGTGCATGACCTATCACAATGTATTTTGGTTTGGAGCATCGTAAAACTGCACTGCTGCATATGTCTGGACTCCGTGTAGCTACGCCCAATCGACTTCCGCTCAACAGAATCGCCCTTTTGCTTAAATATGTTATATTTTTATTGCGCCGAGAAATATATTTTTGAAAGTGGAAATAAAAAAATAACCAGCAAAACGCCGGCCTGAAGGGATTCCCGCTGTAAAAGTTGCCTAGCTCTGGGCTTGGAAAGTAAGAAAAGGTATCGCAAGGAAGAAACCCTACCACCAAAGCCTACCTCGACATTTGGGAGACATTATTCTTACGCTTTTCTTGTGTTCTCTTCTGTATTCGACTGCTCCAGGTTCCTCAAGAAGAATCAGGTTCGCTTTCTTAGACGTCGTAGACGCTGTCATCCTTTAAGCTTCATAATGTTTCAGATATGTCTAATTTTTTGTTCTGCATTTCGGCTTCCAGATCTAGTTTAGAAAGGGTGTCGTGAAAGGTATTGTATTCAAGCGCTTGCTGCGTATGTGTTTTTCTTACAAGCGCACACTTAAATCTTTAAGTACACGTTCCTATTAACGCTTCAATACTGGAGCACTTAAAATGCAATAAAAATTCAAATAATTTTTCTGTATTGATACGCTCACCAGAATTGGGGCTCAGACATGCTACGCTTGTTCTTTGTTCTAATTCTAATGTTGATTTCTGGCGCATGCGCGTTGCCATGACCAAAGGTCTTTTTCGTTGAGGTCACGAGCAAAATGTCTCGTCATCGCCTTTCTCTCTAACTCTTTTTTGTTTCGGTTCTTCAAGTATACTGTAGCCAGTTAGACCTACACCTTATAGGCTGCACGCCTTTAATTTCTTTTTTATTTATTTATTTTTTTATTCACAAATACCTTGACCACCCGGAGGCATTATTGTAGCGAGGATGTACCACGAAATCAAGCATTAAAAGTGCTATGTTGTCCCGTAGTGGTGACATGGCCGTACACGCACGCCAAAAGAAGACACAGGCGTGATGGTACTCAAATAACTTTTTATTGGGGCTGACTTGCGCCCGAAAAAGAACTAAGCAACTCAGCGGCGGCGATAGCAACAAACGTGCTCGTCGGTCGCCGGACAAAGAATGCCCGTCACACTCGTCAACGCTCAATTTAAAGGCTGCTCAGAACAATCTAGATAACGTCGCAAACAGCTACCAGCACAAGCTGTAACATTGTAGAAAGACACACGAGTGGCCAGAATTTCGGGACAGATCTCGGTGCATCTTGCGCTACAACGAAACTGATAAAGGTGTGACTCGCGACATCGAGCATTAACAAACAAAGAATAAAGAACCGATACGCGATCCAGAATCAGAGTGATAAGGCCGTATGGCAGCGGCTGTTAAATAACAACAAATACAGTTTTGAAGGTTTCGCGACAATATACAGGTGATGAGAAGTTCAAAAACACACGAAACTGCCATAAAATACAGCGACATCAGGCACCCACTCTTACTCTGTGTCATTACCTCTGATTTGCCCAGGCAGAATATACCCCAGTTTATTTTGTGGGGAGAGTGTTAATTTGACATTTGGTGAGGATACGTAATATAAACAGTTATGTGTGGTTGACGAGGGCACTCCCCGACAGGCTCACGTTAATCGTTGCAACAAGAGTAGGCGTACTGATCTCATGAAGGCATTCTTCGTAGTCGACAAGGACGAGATGCCAATCTCAAGTGTTTCTAATTCAAAAGCCGCGAGCAGAGACTGACGCGACTGCTCGCCTCCCGTACGTACTTTTCACAATTCTCAAAGCTATTGTGGGGAAGGAAAAGGTCTCGGGAGACCGATTGGAACACGAAATCCATGCGGATCCAATAATGATAAGTAACTGGAAGAAGGGGAGAAAACATTGATCAAAATATTGTAAGGCTTCGGCTCCGCCTTGAAAAATGAGACGACACGATATATTCTTAATGACTACTGCCTGCAGGTCCCATTGTGATTCCTTACTCGCGAACAAGTCTCTGATCGCGTATTACCATTTCCTTGACTTGCGCCCCTCATATCCTAATCTACCACGGTATTCGGGTTCCGGCTGTAAGACACAGTCCGGAATATGCCTAGAGCCCCGCTTTAACCAAGCCGTATTAATCTACTGTCGCGATCACAGTAATGAGGGACGTCGGAGAGCGTGGCAAAACTGCGTTTTGCGCCCTCTAATGGCACACGCCAGCTCTGCTGGCTATCGCAGGAGGAGGAGAAAAAAAAGAGAGCGGAAGGCAGGGATTTTAACCAGAAATAATTCCGGATGGCCACCCTGCGCCGGGGAAGGGGAATGGGGGGATTAAAGGGGGAGGGTAGAAGAGAGGAGGAGGTGAGTAAGTCACAGTCTGTCAATCAGGCTAGTCTCTTAAAAAGCGAAGTGCCTTGTAGGCTTTGAGCGCCGATGAATTTTGTGGCCATGTTCCCAAGATCTTCCCTTCCGTTAAGGGGTGAGCGTCCAGACGATCCAATGCAGTACGCAGCGTATGTCTTTCAGTTGCAAAAACAGGGTACTCACAAAGGAGGTGCTTAGTCGTTTCGTCAACGCCACATCATTCAGAAGCAGGGCTGTCAGCCATCCCGATCAGGAAGGCGTATTTGTTTGCAAAAGCAACGCCAAGCCATAGGAGGCACAGTAACGTTGTTGTGTGGTGCTGTATGCGCAGACGCAGACCGCGCTCCAATGCCTTGGGGCGACGATTGGAGAAATCTTCGGAATTCCACGCTGAATGTGTCAGCTCCACAGCCAAACATCAACCAGGAACTGCCCCAGAAATGGTCAGTTTTCACTGACCCAAAAGCAGCCTACGGGCTATCGCAAAAATGTATGCATCGTCACTCTACTTTAGGCGTGTCGTGCTAGATCGGAACCGGCGCCAGGTGTTGCTTCGACATATTAGGCTAGCGTGCGATCCAATCACTGTGATGGTTAGAGCAGATTGTGTGGGTCTTTTTCGGTGCCGCAACTCTGCGTGACGGCCATGCATGACGCCTGCAATCATGTTTTCTCTCATTCTTACTGGCTTGGCACCTCTAGTGATGGATTTTCAATGCGCGCACGCCGATTGAACGTTTCCACATTATCCCGAATTTCAGAATGGCTAAATGCTCCTGATCGGGAAGAAGCTTGGAATACCATTTCCTTTACGAAACATTCCGTGACGCTAAGCATAGCTGCAAAATACATGCAATGTTTGTCGCATGCAAGACAAATTAAAAACATAAGAGTTCTTCGCATCATTTCTGTCAGATGCCTATGCGTGCGTGCCAATTTGAAAGAGCAATGCCCAAATTGGAGTCGGCGGCAATCTTCGGACAGGTGTGGTGGGAACCGGAGCGCTCTATACACATGTGGGCCACGGGTTGTCACTCTGGAAATTTGAGTAAGCAGGGGTTGTAGTTACCCATTCAGTTCAAAGTTCATTTCTCTCTCATCATATCTTCAATTTCAATTACCAGCTGATTTTTTCGTACTGGGCATTCGTAGAGTGTCGTTCGTGTACTTTAGTGCTGAGTGTTATGAATGTGCGTCTTCAGGAGGTGGATATGGGAGGTTTGACGCTAATGGAAGACTATGGTGGGAGAAGAGGTGACGTAGCGCTTCTGAAAGAAGGGGACAGTGGGTGGAGGCGGCATCCTTTCTCTAGAGGAATTAGGGGTCGCTCTTTTGAAAATGGGCGGGAGTTAGGACGGGCGTATAAGGGGACAGTACCTTATCCATACGACGGGGAGTTGGGCGTGGCCTTTCTGGAAGTTACGGCGGGTGGGGTGGTTGGTACGTGGAAGGGGGTGTACCCTATGTAGCGAGGGTGGCGGTTGTTGGAAGGTGGCGCTTCTGGAGGGTGCCGATGAGTGGGCAGGTGGGTAGAAGAAAACTGCACTATATAATTTGGGAAGCTCGGAGAGGAGCGAAGTGACGGTTTGGTAAGTGAAGGCTTCATTCAATAGGACTCATATGAAGCGCAGTGGAGCCTTCAAGTGCCTCTGGCTTTGGTGAATGTCGCTCATACTCAAACGCAGTGAAACATAGAAACCAATATTTCCACCCCCTCTCCCTTTCATCCAGTTTCTGCACCGGCGGCACGTGATGTGCTTCAAGCCTTCAGCTATCGCAGCAGCTGGGGCACAGACATGGTCGGCACCTGGCGCCGATTTAGATCTCGTACGATGCATGCGCGTAAAATAGGGGTGACGATACAAAGATGGTTGCGATAGCAGATAAAGCTGGTGGGAGCGTTAGATGGCGCAGAAAGCAGTTTTGCAGTGCTCTCGCACGTCCCGAAAATTGTGATTGCGACATAAACTGCATGATCAATATCTAGCGATAGCATGTCTGAATTGGATGGCAAGGGTCTTGGAGGGTTTGATTCCCCTCAGCGTTGGCAGCTGCTAATCGTCTGTCATGCGGTCACGTGACGTCGCCCAGCCCTAAAACAGATCAGTGCCTGGTCATGTTACCACCAGCCATTGTCTGCCATAGCAATGCCGGGATTTTTCGCTCACAGCAGCCGATTCCAACGGTGACAACAGCAGCGCTGGAGTTTCTAGGGAATAAGGCCCCTAACGCATTCACGTTAATGATATCGCTTCCTGTCGCGAATAGAATACTTGCCCCCATAACACCGCACATGCTACGTCGTATTAGGAATGAGTGACATTGCAGGTTTCAGTTAGTAGCAGTAAACTACAAAACCCATCGCGAAAATATTATGAAAATCGCTATGAGCAGTTGCGTAGTAGGAACCGGTGTATTTATTCTTGGTAGTGTTGATATATCACGGACTTCTAACGATGGGCTTGAGATCAGCAGTTCCGGCAAGATGCTTACCTGTTCGCTGTGCAGTTTATTGCCTGCCTGGCTGTACCGGCTCTGTGCTGTGCTGCATCGCCCGGTCAGGGCACGTAGGACAGTGCGTGCCTGGACAGCCCTATCACTCTGTGCGATAGCTTCAGCTCGTCCGAAGGCACGTCTGTCATTCACCCCCATGCACATTTCCGACTGCTATAACTCTGAATGTATCAACGCATCGCTGGATGAACCAGTCATCCACAGCGGTAGCACGGTGACGTCATCTGTCAAAGATAGAGACGCGGTACGTGCTCCAGGAGCATTTCTTCGGTTAGTTTGAGAACAGCAGTGCTGCCAAGATGCTTACCTGTCCGCTCATGTTTGTGCAGCTATGTTACCACCAAGGTGGTCGCCGTATTAGATTCGACGATCGGATTTTAATCCTGTTCTCAGGCCCACATATTGCTTCTTGGTCGTCGTGAATGGTGTATTGCTTGCATCGGCTCCTTTGGAGCGGGGACGTGGAGCACACCCCGGTCCTCAGAAGAACAAACCTGCTCATACCTCTAGCAAAACTCAGAGCTCGGGTAGTGTATTGACACACGCTCAGACAAGTGCTCATGCTGCTGAAACTTCTGACGGTGTTAAAATTGCTAAATTGCTTCCCGAATTACTAGAGGGTCAGAAACAGTTCGACCATGATATTTCAAATATAAAACCTTTTCATAAATCTGTAGATCATCGGTTCGATGGTCATGAATCTCGTGTTGCAGCGCTTGAGTCCTCACCAGCTGACCTGTGCGACAAACTGCATTCTGAAATTGATTACTTAAGCACTGCCGCAGCAGAGCTGACTAAAAGAGTGCCGAGTTCGAAAACCGATCTCGGCGAAGCAACATCCTTCATGGCCTTCCTGAGGAATCACGTGAAAGATTGGAATGTTTATTAGACAAAGTTTAAAAGCTTATTCCTGAGAAATTTAGGATTGAATGACCGAAAGTAGGATCGGTCGGCTACGAGATTATCGCCCACGCCCTGTCATCCTGAATATGTTAGAATATTCCGAAAAACTCACGTTACTAAAAATTGTTTACCACTTCAACAACACTGTCTATCATGTAACCGAGGACTGCTCTATTAAAGTTTGCTTACTCCGCAGAAACCTTTGTGAGGCTTGACAGCCATTCCGTGATGGTGCATGGCTTGTATACTGTAAAGCTGTTCTTGATCACATTTTCAATGCAGTTAGTTATGTCTGGAACACTTTGTCTAATTTTCTTGAAAAGAACCGTAGCTTACTATCCTGGACCGCCCGACACGTCGTCTGCTGCCTCGTGGTCCCCTTCAGCACTTTCATCACCGTCTGCTGCTATACCTGGCTACCCTAATGTGCGCATGAAAAGTTATCTGTTGTGAACATTAACGCTAGAAGTACAGGAAATAAATATGTTGATTTTCTGTACCTAATTATTACTTATTCCCCTCATGTCAGGCCCATAACGGAAATCTGACTGCACGAGGGCATCTATGACTCCGAATTTACGCCTCTTGGTTTAGCGGTGGTGCGGGCGGACAGGCAGTGTGTCAAAGGGGGAGAAGTTGCGCTCGTTCGCTCGGACCCAAAAATTTGCCGTCTTGCCTGTCCCTTCAGAAGTTGAATCCATGTGGTGTAAACTGTTCATTAACAAGCAGGCCATTGTCATTAGTGTAATTTACCACCCTCCTAGTTCTTCTGTCGAATTGTTGCACACACTCAACTATTATTTGAACAAACAAAACTTAAATTTGTCTAATTGAATTTTGATGGGCAATTTTGACGCTCCTGGCATCGAATGGCCCACGCTTTCCTTCTCTGCTCGCGAAGACAATGTTTGCCGTCAGCCTATAAACGTTTCCATGTTCTTCAATCTGAAATATATAGTTGACGAAGCTACAAGGGGTGATTCGCTTCTTGACTTCATTTTTATGAAATGTAGTGTTTATGGGAAGAGTTATGAATGCGACGCTGTCGATGGCATTTCTGACCACAAAGCAGAAGCTGCCTCGTTTGATATTTTTGTTCCTGTTCCGCTTACACTTTCACTTCATTCCCTGACTTTACACGAGCCGATGACATTGCTATCACTGATTGCCTTGCAGATGCCTTCGAAGAGTTAATCACGCTTAGCCACAGGGGCGACATCGACACTCTAGCTTCCTACTTTTCAAACTTTGTTAAAAACTGCATGCAGCGCGTTTTGTTTCTTTAAAAAAAAAAGAACAAAAACCCCAAGGCTCCTTGGATGACTCGAATCATTTCGCATGCATCACACCGCGTTCGTCGCCTAAGACGCACAAAACGCTTGTTAACTAATCCGATTGTTAACTAATCTGGCGAATGACCGCTTTTTCAACGGCCAGCTTGGCGATCATTTGAATACCAATCGCCGCCAATTTTGGCAATCGGTTTTGCCAAAGCAGTCTGCCTCTTCATCTTTCATTAGTAACAATGAAGCCACACTAATGATCCGGAAAAAGTAGATAATGCATTCAAGGCCCATTTTCAATCTGCATTTCTATCTGATACCGACGAAGTTCCTTCCTTTCGTCCTCCTCACATGGCAACCTCGAATGAATATCACAATCAGCTAAAAGGGTGTACTTAACCTAATACTAAAGTTGGAAACAAAAACGTCAACCGGGCATTATGGTATACCCAACTCATTTCTCGTTCGATATTCATTTTGGACAGCTCGATAATTAACCATCATCCTTGAGTCGCTAACTTCTATGTCGTAGCATCGTCATGGAAGCTAGCGAAGTTAATTGCAATGATCAAATCCAGTAACATGCACTTTTACCGAATTACATACCAATCTCATTACCATCGTATTCATGTAAATTCTGGAGCACATAATCTACAAACATGTAATAGAATGTTTGGAATGTTATAACATGTCTCATTTTCCACACGAATTCAGACAACGTTTCAGCACCGTAACAGAACTAATTGAACTTTCGCACGACCCTTCCTGTACCCTGAATATGGAGATCAAGTGGATGCTATATTTGTAGATTTTTCCAAAGCTCTCGACCCTGCACGCGATACTATGGTAGGTCTGGAATCGGACGCATAGTCAGACTCTTGTCTCAACTTATAAGCATACGTTTTACATACAGAACATGCCTGTACAAACATCCGATATCAGTGTTAATTCCTGGCCAGTACACTAGGCGCAGTGCCCTTTCTTTACATTTGTTATTTCCCACGTGGCCTTAACGAATTGTTGCCAACATATCACGCTTCATACTGGCCGGAATGACAATGTTGCAGCCTTTCAAGAGAACCCCTTTTACTTCCGATAGCTCAGTGGGAAAAGACTTCAGGTGTCCTTCAATCGGTTTCCAGTTCTCCAGGTGCTTTAGACCAGCGGCGAGCTGTGTGTAGGTCCGCATCTCGGAAGCCAGTTTTTTACACATGGTTTGGCTGACTAGAGAATCGACTACACTTACTGCGTGCACTTCGGAGGCGTCATTGTGTGCGTTATCTCTGCTCCCTTGACGGAAGCCCTTGACAGCATGTCCGCCAGCAGAAGCTGTTTTCCTGGAATATAGCGCATGAAAATGTCATAGCGTAGCAGATGCAAAAACAAATCGCGGTAGTCATTGCGGCATGTCACGGATCGCTTTCCGCGAGATAGAGATCAATGGACGATGGTCTGTCCAACGACAATATTCCGCCCATACACAAAATGGTTGAATTGTTCGCAGCCGAAAACGATGGTTGTTGCTTCCTTTTCGTGAATGGCATTGCTGCGTCTCTGTAAGCCCTCTGGAAGCGTAAGCAACCTGCTTCCATGCACCGTTGTGATACTACAGCAAAGCAGCACCGATTCCGTTTTGTGATGCATCGTAAGATACCCTGGTTTCTTTTTCAAGGTCAAACCCTGATAGCAAGGGCTGCTTGCTAAGGTTGCCCTACAGCACCCTCCACTCCTTTTTCGTGGTTTGTAGACCCTTCAAAAACAGTGCCTTTTTTTTTATAAAGCTTCAGAGAAGCGCTGTCCTTTTCGCCACTGCTGGCAAAAACTTCAGCAGAACCGAAAACTGGGCGAGTTGGTGAACGTTCAACATTACGTACAGCGCGAAAATTGAAGTCAGGGGAAGAAACACGCAAACAAACAAGCGCTGACTATCAATTGAAATTTTACTAGGAAATACTCGTGGTTATAAATGCTTCAAACCCAGCACGCGTATGCGCACAAAGAATGAAACACATTGAAAAACAAAAACAGCAAAGTAAACCACACGAGCGCATTAACCTCATTGCACTGCAGCATGAGTCTCAAGATATTCCAGTTCTACCTGGTGTAACGCCACCGAAGGCTTCGCAACGCAGGGGGTGCGCTATGTGGCGATAAGACAAGCCTCCGCTATTTCCCGGCACAATTGATTCCTGTGCCTAAGACAACGTCGGCACACCCCAAATCAAGAACACACGCGCTATCATTTTCTTTGCTGCATCCACGGCAATGTAGAATAAGATTTGATGAAGCGGCAGAGGTCCCCAGCGACCTCTCGTGCTCTCTCATGCGGACGTTGAGGCACCTTCCAGTCTGCCCATAATAAATTTCTGTCTTCGTTTTTTGCGCTGTACATAATGCTGGCAAAAACTTCCCTAAATAGTTCACGACACCCAGCATGCGTTGAACGGCTAGTTTATCACTAGACGGGTGGCATCTGCGGCATGCGCTCGACAAGGGCTGAACTTGAACGGATTACATCTTCTTTTATCACGGTAACCAAAAAATTTCTTTTGTTGAACGCCAAACGCCCAGTTTGCTGGATTGAACGTTAGGCCTGCTCGTTCTTCCGCTTCTAGCACTGATCTGAGACGTCGGTCGTGCTGGATATCCCCCACAAGAGTATGCCATCGACATCCATTCTCACGCCAGGAAACCCTAAGTGAAAGTATTCACTTAGGGTTTGCTGAAATACTTTGGTCGCTGTTGATAATCCGAAAGGCAGTCGCTAAAATCGATAGCGGCTGAGAGGTGTTGCGAAAATGCATATTTTAGACGTGGCCTTATTTAAGGAAATTTGGTAAAACCCTGCGTTTACGTCTAGGCGAGCGAATAGTTTTGAGCCGGCCAGCTCGGCCTCTATGTCCTCCCGCCTCAGCTTCGTGTAGTGCTCGCGCTTGAGGCACTCATTTATTTTCCTGGGGTCCATGCAAAGTCGCAGTTTCCCGTCTTTCTTTAGTACGATAACAATGAGACTCACCAGCCTGTTGACTCAGTGACTTTTCTAATTACTCCGGCTTGCTCCATGCGTGCCAACTCGTCCCAAAGTTACTCCACTGAGGCCAATGGTACCCGACGCGGTCTCTGAACCAATGGCGTGGTGTCCTTGCGAAGCACCATGCGGTAAAATCGTTTGAGGCAGCTGGTGCCAGTGAAAATGTGAAGAAACCTGGCAACCACTTCTTCAGAGCTGTTTTGCGACACGTTCACGAGTGAAATCAGCCGCTGGTGTTCAGTCGCCTCAATCCCTAGGATGGTTTGGCGCCCCTTCCGTGCCACGAAAAAGTTCAGCACGCTAACGCAACCATTTATAGACCTCGGCACGCATGATGCCAATGTGTTTGATTACATCTCCGCCGTAGGAGCGTAAAACTGCACTGTTAGGGTAAAGGGGCGGCTGTGGGTTCATTTTGGTCTATATTTCACAAAACAAATTTTTCTGCGATCCAGTGTCAACATTTAACTTAACTGCACCGTTCTTGATTTGGACTTCCACCTTCCAGTTATGCTTGCTTGACACGTTGCTTGCGGATATGTCGAGTACCTCGAAATTTTTTTGGCCGCTTTGTAACTCGCTAACAGCTGCCGTCTATTTGCAACATCTGACAAAGTGGTTTTTCCGCTGACATCTTCGACACGTTTATTCAAAACCAGGGCACCTTCTTGGGGCGTCTTTTCCGCCGCAGTTTTGGCGATCATACCGTCTCGGTTTTACTCGGCTTTCGGGGCTCGCGCTAGCCCGGCTGATAGTATGCACTTGGTATTCTTGGTTCCACATTTCCTTGTGGGTTGCTGATGCTTCAACTGCTTTACAGGCTTGTTCTGCTTTCTTCGGGGTCAAGTTGTTGTCCCTGAGGAGGTTTTTACGAGCCGCGCGTTCATTTATCCTGAATAAAATTTGGTCCCCCTCACCATCGATTCCGTCAGACCACCAAAGTTGCAAGCAAGTGCTTGAGTCTTCAGGTCTTGTTAGAAATGTTTCACTGGTTCGCCATCTGTTTGGGTTCGTCTCCTGAATATGTACCGCTCGTGAGCCTCATTGGTATGTGCAATAAAATACTCATCAAATGTCATCACTGTGGCATAGTCGTCGTTCTTCTCGCCTTCTGCAAACGTAAATATGTTAAAGACTTCAATTGCCTCTGCGCCTTCGATGCTTAAAAGCAGCGCTGTTTTCTTGGACTCAGGTCGAGGCTTTTCTGCAACCTCTGATGCCATCAGGAAAATTTTAAACCTTTGTTTGAAGAGCTGCCAGTTCTTGCGCAGATCTCCTGTTGTAAGAAGCGGCTCCGGTGGCTTGAGGAAATCTATTTCCCTGCACAGATTCGATGGTATTCGCGCGTTGTGCAGCAAGTGCATTGCTATGCTAACCACTTCTGACACCACGTATCGTGCTGATCTGTCGACGATACATCGTGGGTTACTTGCTGAAAAAAGTGAACCCCAGTGTTTATTCAGCTCTGGTTTTATACACGATATGAATAGGAGGGTAGCGCCCTTCCACATCGGGCGTATCTTTCCATGAACACAAAGGCTGCTACACACGGCGCCGATTACGATGCAGATTACGATACAAGTACAGGCAAGATGCAGATAAACAGCAAGTCAATGAATGGCCTTTTCTAAGGTATCTATGTCAAGAAGTGATGGTAAGATTAAGAAGTTCGCAGGGGTCAAGTGGATGCAGCTTGCACAGAACCGGGTTAAGTGGAGAAATATGGGAGAGGCCTTCGCCCTGCAGTGGGTATAATCAGGCTGATGATGATGATGATGATGATGATTTCATTCGGTTATGGTGTGTGGGAAAGTTTTTTTTTAAGATGTTAGTCCTGGCAAAGTAAAGCGTTAATGATTCGTTTTGTGTATTTCTTGTTGCCCTAGACGTTTCCGGTTTAAAATACGAATCAGGAGCCATTGATAATTTATTATTTTACGAACGCACACATCCTTAATTTGTCCGGTACTTCAATATGCATCTCCAGTCTAGAAGCCTCACAAACGTCATGAAATTGACATAACCGAGAACATTAAAAGAAGCAATCAGTTCACATAACATCGGTACTCTCGCCATTTCTCCCTTTTTGTGCCGTATCCGCTTTGAATCTAACACCCATTCCTGTGCGCCGTCACATAGGTTCATTGAATTTTTTGCATTACATCGTTGATTCAGTTTATCATGTAACACCTAATGTGTACCTTATCCCCGATATTCCCAGATCAGTCAGCGGTCGCCATAGCCTTAACGTAAGGCTATACGCCCGTATTAATATATTCAAATACACATTTTCCCCCTGGACAATTAATTCCTGCAAGAAAAGCGCTCTCTTCCACAGTGGACATTTTTATCCGCCATCGATGTCACATGATTCTTTTTTTTTTGTGTTGTGCTTATTGTGTATGGGTTAATTCTCTTTTTTTTATTTTTTCGATGTCTGTACCATATTATATCCATTTTGAGCGTAAACACATGTTGCTCTCGTTTGTTTGTAGCTAGCATTATGTATGTATTTGTTTTATGGGACTCCTGCAATAGCCCTAGCCGGCCGTTGCATAAAAAGATAAAAACTGTGAGTAATGGTTATATTTTAACTAGAGCTATTGATCATAATAAAGAGTACTGAGAAGCACAGGGTAAAATGTATGTGACCGAAGCAGGTAGCAGTTTCGCAAACAATCCAGCCAGCCAAAATATGTTGCATGGCTAGAATGCGGTCGAAAAATAACGAATATATTTCGAATGAAACAGGGGTTTCTTATAAAATAAATGTGAAGAAAATAGCATGTTTAAAAGCAGTATGTAGAGCTATAAAGCGGGATCAAATTAAACTTGGTGCGAATAGAAGTTTTTATTCCGAGCTAGGTAGCCATCCATGATCGGCGGAACTCTCGGACATGGACGCCTTTAGTTGACACGATTCGGCTCGCCCGCTAGACCAGCGATTGCTGGTCGCTCGGCTCCTAGCCGGATACGGCGAACTTCTGGGAAGAGGGCGAAGACTGCGACATTAATGTTTTGATTTAAGGTGGAGTTTCTGCACTGTGAACAGCATATGGGGTATAGCGTGGTCGAAAAAAAACGGTTATGTATATGAGAGCCTGAAGCTCATGCGAAGCAATAGTGTTGGCCGAACAGAGGGTTGGGTGTTTTTTAGTGTTGGAATTTCTCGCTGCATTTTTCAGTACATACTCCGTTATGTTTGTGTGAGAGGGCAATTTAAGCTCCGCCGTAAGTGTTCAACACGACAGTACCTTTCTCATTACGCACATGCAGTGCTAGCGTACGTTCTGTCCCTCTACTTTCTGTGTACATCTTCCTTGAGCGCTAGCCACAATGTTCAAAACTAGCAACTAACTAGCACAAATAAGAGTCTTGGCTCATATACAAATTTTCATGCAATGTTATGATACCCGTTCATAAGATATCATGCAGAAGTTCCTCACCTGATAGTCTCTGACATGCGTCAAGGCAGGACGCTTGTAGACGGTAGCTGGCCGGCAACGTTTGCGAGCATACATTGGTCGATAGGTTATGTGACAAAATGATTCCACGTGCGGTGACAAAGTGGGAATGGATCTGCCTACTCGGTGGCTCATTTAAGGAGCTAGGATTGCTTAGTAATAAACCTTCCAGGTCGCTTGGATGCTTAGTAAGGCCCTCTGTCCAATATAAACCATCCAGGCACGTTTACCAGGCTTGGTTAAAGCGGATCCCTCTAACTTTGTCTGCCTCGTTCGTTCGTTCGTTCAGTCGTGTCCGACTCTTCGTGACCCTATGGACCATGTCACGCCACGCTTTCCGGTCTCTCACTATCTTCCTAACATCACATAACTTCATCTGCAGTGCCTCGAGAATGCCATCTAACCATCGCGTTCGCTGTCTATCCCTTCTCCGGCGACCCTCAACTTTTCCCAACATCAAATTTTTCTCCAGCGACTCCTCTCTTCTCATCAGATGACCAAAGTAGCTGAGCTTTAACTTTAGAATTTGACCCTCCAATGAGCAGTCAGGGTTTATGGCCGACAATATCGACTGATTTGGTCTTCTGGCAGTCCAAGGAACTCTCAAGAGTCTTCGCCAGCACCACAATTCAAACGCGTCAATTCTTCGGCTGTCAGCCTTTTTCACAGTCCAACTCTCGCATCTATACATCACGACTGGAAAAACCATAGCACGAGTTATACGGATCTTGGTTGGCAGTTATACGGATCTTGGTTTAATGCTCTTTACTAGGCGGTCAAGGCTAATCATTGCTCTCTTTTCCAGGAGCAGGCATCTCCTAATTTCATGGCTGCAGTCTCCTTCTGAGGTAATCTTGGAGCCCAAGAATAGAAAATCGGTCACAGCTTCCACTTCTTGTCCATTGATGCTCCAGGGCTTGATAGGGCAAGACGCCATGATCTTTGTCTTTTTAATGTTCAGTCAATTACAATTGGCAGCTGAACAACGTTCCAGCATAGCTCTACATTCTAATAAAGATTGGGGGCTTGTTAGAGGCACAAGTTAAGGGGTAGGTAATTAACTGACCTGGCGTGAACTACACGTGCACGAACGAGAAACGGCAAGTGAAGCCGCAGACGGGAGCAACTAAGGTTATCGCGTCATACCACTAAAGGCGGCGCTTCGGTGTTCCGCACAGTTATAGACACAGAACGTTACCGATGCCGCGGTGAGTACCAAGGTTGAGATGAACGAATGTTTGTATAACAAAAGAACGGCCGCTCGTCCATGTTAAACACTAACCATTTTTTCACATAACACGGTAGTTTACGACTGTAAAATAATGAGTATTTCTGAGATAGCACACGCTGAGCTTGGCAGAATAATAATTAAAGAGGTCTGTCACAAAACATCCTTAAAGGCGGAAGTTAAAGACAGCAGTTCCACAGCAGAAATTCATTCACGACTTCGGAAAATTTGCACAGCCTAAATTATTTGTATTTCTTAAAGCGAAAGCATTCATAGGCTATGTTGTTGAGGCTAGGACGCAGCCTCGCCGCGGTAGCTCAGTGGTTAAAATGCCCGACTACTGTACCGGAGTACCCGTGATCAAAACCGACTGTCGGCGGCTTCATTTCGACGGAGGTGAAAAGGAGATGCGTCTGTATGCTGTACGGTTTCAGTGCACGTTAAAGATCTTCATGTTGTCGAAATTACTCCATTGCTGTCTCTTACGGAACCTGTTTCTCTCTTTTCGCTTTAACTGCCACCTTTTTCCCTTCCCTTACGGTACGGGGCAGGAGTGCACAGAAGAAAGTGGGGCAGATAATCCGCCTTCCTTTCTTTTTTTTTTTTTTTAATTTTTTTTTTAGTACATACTGCAGGCCGTGAGGCCCAAGCAGGAGTGGATTACAAACAAGTTATTACGAGTGAGCAATAATACCAAGATGCGAACAGAACAAAGCACAAACAGCGGTAAATGAAAAAGATAATGGCACAGCATAACCAAAGCTAAACATGGTCATAAATCAGGTCAAGAGACTGTAGGCCGGTAGCTGGCAAGTTATTCCAATCACTGATGGTTTGCGGAAAGAAAGAGTGTTGAAATAACCTAGTGTTAGCAAAGTACGGGGTAAGAGAAAGGGGGTGAGAGTGTCGGGTTTGTCTGGTGTTCGATACTAGCAGGTACGGTGAAGAATCTATTCCAAGTTTATGGTTAAACAATAAGTATAAAAATTTCAGTCGAAGGAATTTTCGCCGGGATTGAAGGGTAGGTATTGAATTCGATTGCATCAGTGTAGAGACAGAGATTGTTCGACAGTACTGCGAAAACATGAAACGGACGGCTTTCCTTTGGATCCGCTCTAGAGCGTTTATGTTGGTGACAGTATACGGGTCCCATACAATACAGGCATACTCTAATTTAGTCCTTATAAAAGTTTCGTATGCTAATCTTTTAACTTTGAGAGGGGCATCCTTTAGCTTATGGCGCAACAAGCAAAGTTTTCGAAATGCAGACGAGCAAGTGTTAGAGATATGAGTGTTCCAGTTTAAGTTGCTTGTTAATGTCACACCAAGATATTTAAATTCGTTAACTTCAGCTATTAGACCTGAATCCAAAGAAAAAGAGTATTTTAACGGATTATGTTTTCTTGTAACACGTAGTAACACCGTCTTTTCCGAGTTTAGTTTCATTCCCCATTTACAACACCATGTGAATATGTCGTTAAGGGTCATGTTTAGTGCTACCTGGTCGTCAACTGACCGGATCTCATTAAAAATAATGCAGTCATCAGCATACATGCGGATCTGCACAGGCTCATTAACTATATTGACAATATCATTGCAATATATCAAAAACAGCAGCGGCCCAAGAACACTGCCCTGAGGGATACCAGATGTAACCGGAAGAGCACAAGAACTTTCTCCGTTAATTGTAACATACTGTTTGCGTTGCAATAAATACATAGAAACCCAGGCAACTAGGAAATCGGGCAATCCTATCATTTGAAGTTTCTCTATTAGTTTGTTATGCGGTACTAGGTCGAACGCCTTGCTGTAATCCAAAAAAATTAAGTCTACCTGGCCGGTCCTATCCACGACGGAAGCAAGAAAGTGAAATAAAGTGACTAACTGTGTGACCGTAGAAAACCCTTTCCTGAAGCCATGCTGGTGTTCCGACAAAATGTTATTATCTTGGAGAAATTTAGAAATGAGGTCGGCTACGATATGCTCCATGAATTTACAAGAAGAGCATAATATAGATATGGGTCGGTAGTTAGATAATAAAAGTGGGTCCCCCTTCTTCAGGACGGGCACCACACGCGCAGTCTTCCAGTCTTCAGGTATGGATGCAGTTCTAATAGAAGCTCGAAATATCAAAACGAGAAACTTGCACAGTGTTTCAGCAAAACGGCGAAGGAATGCGCCTGGTATACCATCAGGTCCTGGAGAAGATTTAACTTTTAGTCTAAGCAGCATGTTCAATACCCCTTCGTTTGAAATCAAGTCGGTAACATTAAGGAAATGCGAGGGGAAAGTAGAAAGTGAAGGTCCAGCTGAAGTAGAGAAGACACTGTGGAAGTATTGGTTAAAGTTTTGTGCAATAATCTTAGGATTAGTTAAAACTGCACCGTTATGAGATATTTGTTGTACACTCCTTTTGTTTTCCTTCATAAAGTTCCAGAACCTTTGAGGATCCTCAGAAATAAAGTTCGGGAGAGTAGTATTAAAATAAAAAGACTTTGCACGTACAATGGCAGCAGACAGAGCTGCGCGAGCTTCGCTGAAAGCATGAGATGCTGTTCTTTTCTTTCGTAGGCGTTTGGCCTTTCGTTTTAAATGTATTATATGTCTATTCATCCATGGTGTGTATTTGCCTGTTTTCTTTGTTCTATCAGGCACAAAATTGCTCAAGCAAAAGTGGCATATCTTCTTAAATTTGTTCCAAAGAACAGCAGCATCATCTTCAGAGAAGTCAGTAATCTGCGATTCTAAGTAATCTAAAATGGCATCATCATCGGCACGTTCAAAATCCTTCACCGTTCTAACCACTGGATTATTTTTTACACGTTTGGAAACAAATTCCAAGCAAACAGATACTATTTTATGATCGGATAAGCCTGAATCGACCGACACAACATAATCATCAAAACAACGATCAAGAAAAACCAAATCAAGGACAGAACTAGACGGACCGTCTACACGCGTGGGCTCATTGACAATTTGAACGAGATTATTTTCAAACATGATATCGAACATAGCATTGGCTTCATTTTCAGAGTCGGGCCTGGAAAACAAGCGGTTCCAATGAATGCACGGAAGGTTGAAATCACCAACCAATATCATCTTGTGTTTACTGTAATCCCTCATATGATCTCTGAGCTTTATTAGAAGGTCGGGAATCGACTCTGGTGGTCTATATACTGCATACAATAAGAAAACATGCCCAAATAGGTTCACTTTTAAGCATAAACATTCAACATCTTTGACATCTGGAAGCAGAACGGTTTCTATATCAGATTTGGTTATTACAGCTACACCTCCGCCCCTAGTTGGTCTGTCTTTGCGATAAATTTTGAATGCTGGCGGAACTAGATCATCATTGCTGACCGCACTATGCAACCAGGTTTCTGTAAACCAATTCAAAAGAGGACACAAAAAGTAAAGCCGCGGCATTAAGATTTTGTTTTTCCTTACGATGCGGTCATGTGTCCACAAATAAAATGTGACAGATACTTGGCATTTCCTTTCCTGCCAACTAGTTCCTAAGGCAAACGTATTAAAGTAAATAATGATAAATATACATGATAGTTATTAATGATAAGTATATATAATGATATGATAATTCATAAAAATTCTAAATGAAAACAACCAGCTCAATCGTAAAAAACGCAGATTACCATAAAAATAAACAAAACAACAAAAAATATATACAAAATAAGTAGTAAAATTGGATGTAAGAAAAAACGTTGCGGCAGCCCGAATCTTTTGCATTCTCCCAATGCAGTTCATATAGCGACCTCAAATTTCTCTTAACTTTTGGGGAACATGATGAGGCTGTGCTGTTTCTGAGAAAAATACATACTGACGTATCTACTTTTCTGAAGCCTACCTATCGTCAAACCTATTGGAGTCAAGAAACAAGAGCGAGAAAGAATCCATGTACGAATAGTGAGGGCTAAGGAGCTACCATAAAACCTCAAAAAAGCCCTCAGGCTGTACTAGTTTTCTCACCACAGGCTTCAACGACCGGACGACGCAAACGAAAATAAAATGGTGCCCTTTCCCTCGAAAGGCATAAAGGTAAACACAGCCAAACACAGAGCTTTCTTTTTCTGTCTTTCGTCGTTTCCTCGTAGGGAACTTGTTCTTGTCTTTTACTGCCGGAAGGGCAGGAACTCCCGGCAAATCTAAGGCACAGGATTCGTAACCGTTTTATCCTGGCGCCATGTCGGGATGCCCGACGTCTGCCTTGTCGTGTGAAACTAATGGCGCATTGGGTTGGGGGGACCAGAGCAGAGACGCCGACCAGTACAGAGCAGTACAGGAGCACGCCGAGCGAGGGTGTAACTGTCCTCCCACGGGAACGTTCTCTGCGTGTCGAGAGCAGAGCGCCACGACCATGTGACCGCACTTCTCTCCCCAGCGTTCTCCGCCTGCCAGCAGCGGCGGCAGTTGCACACCGAGGAGAGGCCAACGCTCCTTGTAGAACCGCTTGTTTTGAATGTATTTGTTCTCTCAGCGCGGCGACCCTTTGGCCCTTTCGATGCCAGCAGCGACTCTGAAGCATGCATAAAGCACCTGAGCAATGCTTTCTGCTCGCCGAACACTGACGCTTTGAAGCCGCCATTTTAAGCGTCGCCTACTCAAGAGAAAATAAAAAAAATATGGCACGGATATGAAGCTTTATGCCATGTGACTTCTTCTACTCCTACTTTAGACGAGGAAGCAGCCGGGAGTGCATTCGGGTGCTCTCAGCGGAGGAAAAGCCTTCCTCCTCTACCATTGGAAGCCAGTGATTCTACTCCTGCTCTCCGACTGGAGGGCGCCCGCTTCTCTGAGAGCCCTATCAAAGTGCTCTCGAGTGCGCCTGCTCGCCCACTCGAATTCGCTATAATAAAACCACGCACTGGGCCAAGCCCGATGTATGTACTTAGAAATACAGAAACGCGCAAGGAAAGCCAAGTTTTTGCGGCCATCTTCGTGGTAGGCGCTGTGAAGTCGCACAGCGCGACGCGCCCGAAAGTAGACAAGGCGTAATATCAATAAACAAAAATACAGAAGCAACAACACGATGGAAGCACGCGCGTTGAAAATGTGCAGAAATGGAGGGAGCATACACGGTGTAACCCTCATGGGATGCCTGTGGATCCAGTGCTGATTCATTTTCTAGAAGTCCTAAAGACGTCCTTCAAGCTTCTAAGCCTTTGAGCGACATGGTTCGTTCAAACCAACCTTGTGCAAAATACATCCCCATAGAGATCCGTATATGTCCTTATCTTCACATGGATGAGAATGTCAAAGCTCAGGGAAATGTGTGCAACTGGTCATCGCTGCAATAACTTGTCAACCACTAAAAATTCGAAGGCTGAACAAATGTTTACATTGTGAAGAAGAAGATGTACCGTTTCGCTGGACGCTGATGAGAAAGACGAAGGTGGGGAATTGCCATCGCGCAGATCGTGTTGGTCTTGATCGCCCTGCTTCCCTGTAGACCTCGACGCTGTCCTGAACGTCCTTCTTCTACATTTGGTGGAGGTGCAGCCTGATATACTTGTCTCACGCTGGAGCTTCGCACCCGCACACTCCCGGTAACTCGTATGGCTAACGAAGAACACCCCTCAGCCAACCCGATGACCCCGCCGATTGTCTGCTCTGGCTGCTTACGACAGCGAGACCCTGCGCTTTTCAGCGGCACTGACGACACTGACTGCGAAGATTGGCTTGCTTCGTAAGAGCAAGTGAGTTCGTACAATAAGTGGGACGAAGCCACGAAGTTAACAAACGTCATATTTTATTTGACCGGCGTTGCCAACTTGTGGTATCGTAACCACGAAGTCGATATCATGACTTGGAACTCATTCAAGGCTAGTCTTACAAGCGTCTTTGGTCGTCCAGCAGTACGAAAGCTCCGCGCCGAACAACGTCTGCAGGATCGAACACAGCGGCTCGGGGAGACGTTTACAAGTTATATTGAAGATGTTCTCCACCTGTGCAGTCGTGTAGACGCTCAGATATCCGAGCCACAGAAGATAAAGCACATCCTGAAGGGCATCGAACATGAAGCCTTTCAGATGTTAAACTCCCGGGATTTGACTACTGTTGCTCAGGTTATAAACCTCTGCCAGAGTTACGATGAGTTGCGCAAGCAGCGCATCCTCCCTCGACAACCTTACGCGCCTGCAGAGTCACTTTCTGGCCTCTCCGCAACATCTGAGACCTTCAGAGTTGTAAGTCAGCGCTCGTGTTGTACGTTTCGTTCTCTTCTCGTCCCTGTTCTTTTGCGCTTTTTAGAATGTATACATACCAACTCACCCAAACTTCTATTTTGGCTAACCTGAGACCTCCTCACTGCTGCAGCAGCTCAAAGACTTCATCCGCGAGGAAGTTGCTCGCCAAATATCCCTGCTGCCAACAAACTGTGAGCTTTCCCGCAATTTGGCGCCCCTCCGACAAGTCATCGCCGACCGAGTGGCGGAGGCCCTTCAGTCTGCCCCTCCGCCAGCGCCCATGCCTCAGACCGCGCCGGCCGCGGAGCCCCTCGCATACACCGACGTCACTGTCACTCCACCATTGACATGCACCCCCACTCCTGTCGCAGGTGGTGTACGCTACGCCTCCAAGGCCTGTGCAAGAATTTCTTCAGGCACCACAGCCTTTGGTTCCACCACGTCCGCTGCGCCGCAATCCATGGCGAACCAGTGATAACCGTCCCATCTGTTATTCCTGCGGATTTGCTGGCCATATTTCCCGCTACTGCCGAAATCGCACTCCAGATGATTTTCTACCGCGCCGAATGTCAGCTGTCTGGCAGCCGCCCCGAGGTCAGTACGCCGCCGGTGATCCATCTGCAAGTTCCGTCGCGGATGATCGTGCCACCTTTTCTCTTCGCCGCTCAACCTCGCCGCGTCGCCGTTCTCTATCCCCTCTGCGACGGCGTCCCAATCTTGCGCAAGAGGAAAACTGAATGCCGCAGTTACTGAGGCGAGAACTGCGCAACGAGCGAGCTGTCAAAGGCCTCACGCATCTCCCGAAAATCTGCTTGAAGTTTCTGTTGACGGCGTTATAGTACTGGCTCTGGTCGACACCGGCGCTGCTGTTTCTGCCATGGCTGCAAGTCTTTGCCGTTCATTGCACAAAGTGACGACACCAATTTCAGGATTCTCACTATGCACGGCAAATGCCTAGCCTATAGAGCCTATAGCGATGTGCACAGCACGAGTCGTCATTCAGGAAGTTGTGTACGCAATAGAGTTCGTCGTTTTGACTTCCTGCTCACATGATCTCATCTTGGGCTGGGATTTTTTATCGCGTCATAATGCGGTGATAAACTGTGCTCGTGCCGAACTGAAGATTTTTGCGCTAGACGAACCATCACCGGACGTTCTTTATCCCAAAGTCGTCGTTGCCGAGGATACTGATCTTCCTGCCTGCTCTTTCGTTCTTGTGGCCACCGCTTTTGCTTTTTCCCGCAGTACCGATGTACTTTTCACCCCATCAACTATCTTTCTAAACCGCAAAAGTCCCCCCTGCCTTATGCCGTACTTTCTATATCAGCTGGCCTCACCGCGCTCTGGATTTCTAATCCGTTCTCATTTCCCGTATCCCTGCACCATCCAGCTCATGGATTGTATTCTCACCGCTGACGAAACACCCTCTTCGCAGACCGCTGACTTGGCTGCACTCACACCGCCTGTTCTTGCGCTGGACCAGTCTTCTGCCGACGTTTTTCTCCGCTCCATCGATGCCAGTCTTCCTGGCCCTCAACGCTCTGAACTCCTCGCACTGCTTCATCAGTTCCACTCTTTATTCGACTCTCATCAGCCTGCTTTGAGCCGCACATCAACTGCTGCCCACCACATTGACACCGGTTCCCATGCCCTTCTGCGCCAGCGTCTTTATCGAGTGTCTGCCACCGAGCGCCGAGTTATTGAAGCCCCAGTTCATACTATGCTTGAGAATGGCGTTATTGAGCCGTCTAACAGTCCGTGGTCCTCTACTGTTGTCCTAGTGAGGAAGAAGGACGGTTCTATAAGCTTTTGCGTCGACTACCGTCGCCTGAACAAAATCACGAGAAAAGACGTCTACCCCCTTCCGCGTATAGATGATGCATTGGACTGCTTACAAGGCGCTGAACTCTTTTCATCGCTCGATTTACGATCCGGCTACTGGCAGGTACCCATGGCTGCGGAAGATCGTCCTAAAACCGCATTTGTCACCCCCGATGGCCTCTTTGAATTTACCGTCATGCCTTTCGGCCTCTGTAATGCCCCTGCTACATTCGAGCGTATGATGGATACTATACTGCGTGGCCTGAAGTGGAAGACGTGCCTCTGTTACCTTGACGACATCGTGGTGTTCTCGCCGGACTTTGCGACGCACATCTCTTGCCTGAAGCAGGTCTTGGCATGCATTGCGAACGCCGGCCTGCAGCTCAACTTGAAGAAGTGTCGTTTCGCTGCTCGTGAGCTGACCATTTTAGGCGACGTTGTGTCCAAGAAGGGTATACGTCCTGATCCCGCCAAACTTCGAGCTGTGACCGAGTTTCCGAAGCCTACTACTATCAAGCACTTAAGAAGTTTTTTGGGCCTGTGCTCATACTTTCGGCGTTTTATACGGAAATTTGCTTCCATTGTCGCCCCGCTGACTCAGCTGCTCGGCAATACCTCAGATATTTCGCTGTGGTCACCAGCATGCGAGGACGCCTACAACACATTGCGCCGCCTCCTCACAGCCCCGCCCATGATGCGCCATTTTGACCCTCAGGCGCCCACCGAAGTGCATGCAGACGCCAGTGGTGTCGGCATCGGCGCTGTGCATGCTCAGCGCCCCTCCGGCTTCGGTGAATACGTAGTTGCGTATGCCAGCCGTACTCTCACAAAAGTCGAAGCGAACTACTGTGTAACGGAAAAGGAGTGCTTGGCCATCGTGTGGGCCCTCACAAAGTTTCGCCCTTACCTTTACGGCCGTTTGCTTGATGTAGTCACGGACCATCATGCCCTCTGCTGGCTTTCATCACTCAAGGACCCTTCCGGCCGCTTGGCACGGTGGACTCTTCGTCTAGAAGAATATGACATCCGTGTTAGTTACCGATTTGGTCGCAAGCATACAGACGCCGACGCTTTGTCTCGCTCACCGCTGCCAGCCGACCTTGCCAGCCTCTCCGTCTCGGAAGCTGAGGTATCTTCCCTCGACATCAGTGACATGCCCGCTGAACAACGAAAGGATCCATGGATCGCATCCCTTATTGACTACCTTTCCAACAATTCAGCGATTGCTCCTTCACGCGCTCTTCGCCGTCAAGCTTCCCAATATGAGATTCGGGATCACCTCCTTTACCGGCGGAACTACAACTCGAGTGGACGGAAATGGCTCCTCGTGGTTCCGCGCCATCTACGGACTCAAATATGTACAGCTTTTCACGCAGATCCGCAGTGCGGTCACGCCGGAGTTTTCAAGACTTACACTCGAATCCGTCTTCGCTACTATTGGCGCGGTATGTACACCTCGGTACTTACGTACGTTCGATCGTGCTTGACTTCCCAACGCCGCAAACCTGCTTCTCACCGTTCGGCTGGTGAGTTACAGCCTCTCACATGCCCGCTTAGACCCTTCGATCGCATTGGAATTGACCTCTATGGCCCTCTTCCGTACACAGCTGATGGCAATCACTGGGTCATTGTCGCCGTCGACCACCTGACGCGATATGCCGAAACCGCCGCGCTCCCAGCAGCAACACCCAGTGATGTGGCCGGTTTCTTATTGAAAAACTTCATTCTCCGTCACGGTGCTCCTCGTTGATTACTCAGCGACAGAGGCCGTGCTTTCTTATGTGAGGTTGTTCAAGCCCTGCTCGCTCAGTGCAAAATCATTCACCGGACTTGCACCGCCTACCACCCGCAGACAAACGGCCTAACTGAACGATTTAATCGCACCCTCGGTGATATGCTCGCGAAGTACGTCGGATCCAGCCACACAAACTGGGAGATTGTCTTTCCTTACATCACCTACGCGTACAACACTGCTACGCAATCCAGCACGGGTTTCTCTCCGTTCTTTTTGCTGTACGGTCGGCATTCATCTGCTCCCCTTGATACTGTCCTCCCCTACAACACTGACACATCAGAATGTACCACAGTGGCCGAAGCTGCACAGCACGCAGAAGAATGCCGCCAGATTGCACGGACATTCACAACCGACTCTCAGTAGCGCCAAAAATATCGCCATGACACCAATCAGAAGAATGCATCACACTTCGAGCCCGGCTCACTCGTGTGGCCATGGGTTTCATCCGGCAGCCCCGGCCTCTCAACAAAACTGATCTGCAAGTATCATGGGCCCTACCGCGTCGTCGAGCGCACTTCACCAGTGAACTATGTTGTTGAGCCGCTTACGCCATCTTCCGATTTGCGACGCCGTGGCCGTGAAACTGTTCATGTGCAGCGCCTTAAGCCATTCTACGACCCCATTGTGTCTTCGTCCCCTTAAGTCGCCAGGATGGCACCTTTTCCCCTGGGGGGGGCATTGTGAAGACGAAGATGGACCGTTTCGCTGGACGGTGATGAGAAAGACGAAGGTGTGGAATTGCCATCGCGCAGATCGTGTTGGTCTTGATCGCCCTGCTTCCCCGTCGACCTCGACGCCGTCCTGAACGTCCTTCTTCTGCAACATTTTCGTTTTTCAGTGCAATTGAAACATTAGCCATTCATAGCTTTTAATACTGTAGCCGCATTTCCCTGCATTAAGCACAACAAGGCATGTTGCTCCCTCTGAAAGCTAACATCATCTCGCCCAAAAGAGAGGAATATGGAGGAATATTAAGATGTCAATAAGGTAAACAGTGGAAATCAAGAAGAAGACAGGGGCATGTGCAGGACATGTGCAGGACATGAAGTGCGAAGAGAGAATAACCGATGGTCGCTTAGGGTAACAAACTGGATTCCAAGGGAAGGAAAGCGTAGCAGGGGGCGGCAGAAAGTTAGGTGAGCGGATGAGGTTAAGAAGTTCGCAGGGGTCAAGTGGATGCAGCTAGCATCGGAGAAATATGAAAGAGCCTTCACCCTGCAGTGGGTATAGTCAGGCTGATGATGATGATGATGATTAAGGTAAACAATACGAAACAGCGGTGAAGACGTCTCAAGAAAAAGAAATTGACAAGAAGCAAAGGCCAAGATAACGTAGAGCGCACTTTGAATAGACTCACGTATTGCACGAAAGGACGGATTAGAACACACATAACGAACCTGGTTTGGGTGGGCTTACATTAAATAGTTTGAGAGGAAGGGATAGAGGAAAAAAGCGGGGGCTGTCAAAAGGTGCTGCTCTCGCATCCGGTGACCCCTTTTGCGACAGTTATGTGATGTCAGCTATGATAGCTGACACCCAAATTTGAACCATTTTTTTCTCGGACGTCGGCACTTGGGCTGCCGATGTGCCGTCCTGGCCGCATGCGACGAAGAGACCGGTAGGAATTTTCTGATCGACAGCTATGCCTTGCCATCTCCACCCGAAAAGGGCTACATCAGGAGGTCAGGAAGAAGTCGACACACGTTGACGACACTGCAGTGACGGCTCTGTCAAGAAAGACGTCGACCTTCCTCACACGTAATGGAGATGATCTGCCAACCAAGGAGCATGAAAAAGGGTCATGACAATGGACACAAATGTCGCATTGAGGTGTTTGTCGGTATTGCCCTTCATTTATGTTTCTCGGTAGCTAGTTTTCAAAATGTCGGACGTATTTCCAGCATTTGGCAGCTATATTTTTGGTGCATTTTTGCAACATTTTTGTAATGCATCAAAAATATGAGCGCATCACATTTTTCATGTATTTTTAGTGCATTCCGAGAATGGTATAAATTTATGCTTTTAGTATATTATTAGTATATTTTTCTTGGTTTGGAAAATATAACTGCAACATATTTGTAATGCTCCAAAAAATATGAGCGCATCCTATTTTTCATATATTTTTAATCCATTCCAAGGGTACTTTCTGCCAGCATGAAAAATAGGTCAAGTACATCAGTAATACTTTCAAAGTACATTGTCAGTCTATTGGTGGAAGATTTTGTGAACCCTGCCAAGCTGAAGAAAGTACATTTTCAGTATGTTAGAAATATGCTCAATAGGCAAAAAGCATATTTTAAACATATTTATATTAAGATATGCAGTGTTGTACTCCTAGTATCTTTATAACATATTTGTATGGCATTGGGACAAAAAAATGCGAAATTAATACGAAATAAATACAAATCGTTTGAAGTAAATTTTTAGTGTGCCTGTTTTTTGCTAAGGGGAGTTATGCAGAAAGCTCCGACGTCAGCAGGAAAGCCTTGGCGCATCACTGAGAATCGTCAGTGCTTACGCGATGCTCTGCGTATAGAGCTTGGCTGTCTGAATGGGAAGAGATATTGCAGCTTCCATTTTGCAAATAAGTGGACCCAGCCTTTTTAATTAACATTGTTAGGCGTTGCCGCTTTCTCGCACCTTGATGTAGATACATGTAGGAAGACGTCGCGAGCGACTACTTTCCTTGCTTTTTGAATAGGCACCCGTTTCATGGGCATTAATTTTTTTAAGAGTGATTTAAAATAAAAGCTCAGGAAAAAATATATAATCTCGTTTACTCACAACTAATGAGTAGCACTATTTTGTCCTATTCGTCATTTTCAACTACGCGAAATGAGCATGGATATGAAGTTATGGAACTAAGTAGAAGTTAGCATTGCCCGAAGCGTGGAAGAATGTTCGAAATATGTATTTATCAGCAGAACGTTCATATTGTCGTGTTCTTTTCGGCCCTATAGTTGAGGCTGCAACGAAGGTTACATGATTTTGCACACTTTCTGTAACAGGCATCTGAAAGGAATAAGCATGCATTGCAACAAAGGTTTTGCACCAAAGAAAAACCTGCCTCATCGGTGGTTTATTTACATTCCTTTAAAGGCCACAAAACGAAGCAGGGGAAAGGGAACGAAAGACAAAAGGCGAAGCCCATCGCTCTCAGACCGATAACCTGCAGTCTGATACACTTTCACAATCAAGGGTCTAATGAATCAAGATACTTGCACCTTTTTTTTATATTTCTATACACTCAGCATGCACGAGTAAGTAGTAAGCCTTAACCCTCTTAAAACTCACTAAGGTGGCTTTTCATGTTTTGTCGCGTAATTGAATGGAATTGGTCTGCTTAATGCAATTCACAAACAACATTTGTTTTTGTGACATAAAAATGATATCAATGGCGTCTTATAAATATTTATTGGGATCGGGAGAACCTAAGGAAGTTTCAGGAGCGTGTTCGTTATATTAATTATTACGAACCATACTAGAAAATAAGTAAATTTCCAAAGCTGACCGCATGTTTAAACCTGACAGCCTTCGTTCTAGCCATATAGCTGTGCCCCATAAAATCACGAATGTCAAAGATGGGAAATTATTTCCATGTAAATTACTTTGCAGTTAAGAAAAAATTGTCCTGGCCGTGGTTTGAACCCGGGGTCACCGCCTGTTCAGTGCATTCGGTCAACCAAGTGAGCTAAACCAGAATTATTTTAAGTCTGGGATTTATTAGATTGAAAATTTCTTCATTCCTTGAACTATTTACAGAGGTGTTATGAAACGCCACAAAGGACACCTCAAAATACACTGTAACAGAGCACACAGCAGATACGACAAAGATTTTCAAAAGGAGACAGCGCCACTGCGGTTCATGTCGCTCTGTTCATGAACTTTGTCCATTTGAACAATCACTTGACAGAAATTGAAACAACCGACTCACAGTGTCGATTCATCATTCTAGTTTCCCATAAACTGTGTAAGCTATTTAGAAAACATCATACCTTGAGGTGCATGGACGTGTTGCTTTCAGCGAGGTATCGAATGGAATGCGAAGTTAGACAAATTCATTTTCAAGATGCGTTGCACGACATCCAGAACGGAATTGCGCCCTTGCCATTGATGAAGCATTGAATATTGTTTGAGGAATATTAGAAAGGCTGTAGTTCACAGATGACACAAAACTAAACTTTTTTGAGAAGTCAAGTTTTCATAGCCATTGTATCCGATTTAACTAATGTTTTCCGTGTGCCCAGATGAAAGTAACATTCTTCCAACCCGCGTAAGGACTTCATCTCCTGGCAATCCATTGTACTTCTAGCGGTAAAGAGGAGGAAGGAAAAGCGCCGATATCAATTCTTTGTACAAGCGTTCTCGTGCCACTGCAAATAGGAACTCTGCTGAACAAACGGACTGTCAGAAAACGTACAGCAAAATATACCTCATGTATACACCATCATCAACAAGCACGAGCATATAGTAGTACATATAGTAGGTGCTTTTAAGCAAGTTAGTTCAACTTGTTTGAGCTAACTCGCGCCGAAAGAATAGACAAAACTGGACGCAACAGACGTAAGGAAAATTAACAGCTGGTATTTGATTACCAGAAATGCACACTATATCTTAGCGGCCAAGTGATAAACATGAAAGGTTCACATTATACAGCGAAGTTAGAGGGCGAAATCAACCTGGGTAGGGCATGAACTAAACTTGTCAGCAGAAAAGCTTGAAGTATTAGGTGGGAGTAATCTCTCCACACATAAAGATGAACAAACCTAGTTCACCGGCATTAAAAGGCAATCGCGTAACAGTGCGTTCCATGGAAGAGCCTCAAGCAAAAGTTGCAAAACTCTGTGAAAGCGCCGATGAGAAGTACTTGCTCAGAGAACATTTTGCAAAAGAAAGGTTTGTTACTAAAAAAAGTTACATACGGAAACTTTGCCAAATATTTAAATACCACATGAGACAGACGTCTGAACATAGAGCTGTGCAGCCGAAAAACGATCCTTCCAATAGATTTACTCACTGCGCTAGTACGCTATTCGCATCGAGGAACTTGGACAGTACACATCTCAATGTGACGACGAGATAATGCCGCATACCATTCAAATCTTTATTTGTTACAGCCGCTGCATTCGGCCTTAACAGTGCGATTGTAGCGCACAGATCAATTTTATATTCTTTGTCAATACATGCTCATTGTCGCGAGACGCAGATTTATCCGTTCTTTGTCGCGAAAGATGCGCCGAGATGTATCTCGAAGATTGCAGCCACTCGCGTATGTTTATGCAATATTCTAGGTTGTCTAGCCACTGTTTGCGGCTTTATCTATATGTTTCTGCGCCGCCTTTATATTTAGCGTTGACAGGCAAGACAGGTATTCTTTGTTTGACGACAAGCGAGTGCGTTGGCGGTTGTCACCGCCGCCGAATCGCTTAGTTATTTTGCGGGCGCAAGTCATCCCGATAAACAGTTTATTCCAGTGAATTTCCAGCATCCTCATTTGTCTCCAATGATGTTGTCCCCACTACCTGACATCTCGTGAAGGTACTGAATCCCGTCAACGTGGAATACCCTCCAATATACCGGACAAACAAAAACAACCCCTGGTTCGTGCAACGCCGGGAGCACCCCTTCTTAGAAGACGGGAGGACCGCTTCGACTGCGTGGCAGGGTTCAATAGCTGAAACGACACTGCAAAGCTAAGGCAAGTGTACTTTGATCTTGAAGGATCTGCCGGAATATGGTTTGAAAATAATGAGACCTTTTTGAAGGATTGGGAGACATTTAGGCGAAATTTTGACAGCCTTTATAATCATCTCTTTGTTGAACAATGTAACAGTGCAATGAAATCCTTAGAGGAATGGTCAAGAGTGAATGCAATGAAGATAAATTAAAGCAAAACAAAAGCTATTATATTCAGGCCGAAAAACAAGCTCGTACTTCCGCATCAAGATATTAAAATAAACTCACGATGCATCGATTTAGTCGAGAATTTCAAATGCCTTGGTGTCACCTTTTCCGCTAACCTGTCCTGGGAGAATCATGTCAAACATGTTCTCAGCAAAATAAGTGAAATAACTGGTGTAATAGGTCGGTTAAAATATATTCTTCCCACGCGCATCAAACTTCTGCTTTATAATTCACTCTTTCAATCACACTTATACACTTACTTAGTTAGTATGGGGAAACACAACATCCACTAATATAGAACGCATTCACCAGTTACAGAAAACGTATCTCTGACACACATATAATGCTTCTTATACTGCTTCGACGTCAACTTTCTTTACGAACTCTGTTGTAATTCCAGCTTGCAATCTTTATAGATATCGCTTAAGTCGTATGTATAAACAGGAAACCCACAGGAATGTGAACAATCTACGTAACCTATGCCAAATACAGGACAGAACTTAAAGTTACATCACGAGACATTTCGCAGATTGGTCTATACCGACGTCGCGTTCAAATTACGGGAAACAGTATTTTAAGTACAAAATACCAACACATTTAAATTATTATAATTCTGTCCGTTTTGATCTTTTTACGGCATCCTACAAAGACCTCCGGGAGATGTATTTGATATCTATGTAGTATTGTCTAGCACAAAGGTGTTTTTTTTTTTTCATTTGTAACAATAAGTTCCTATGTTTTTTTAATGTTTAATAATGAGTGCTTTGTTTACATAATATTAAACATTATGTGTATGAGTGTTTTAATGAAGAGTATCTGTACATATGTGATGCTGCCATGCTGCCGAAATAAGGGATTGTGGACCCGTCAAGCTGTCCATGGACAGCTTTTTTTCTACAATCCCCCCGTCTGTATTTGGTGGCAAATAAAAGATTTCATTCCTCGATCATTCCTTTGCAAGTGTCGTCCGGAAGAAAAGAGCCGATCGCCCTACATCATTCAAACCTTCAACTCTCAAATAAGCCTGCCTTGTCTTATATGAGGAGGTGAGCGCCTCTTTTGCCGTGCCAATTTTCTAACATGACCGAACAGGAGAAAGTGAGAGGTTTTGTGAGAGACGAGAAAGAGTTGCTTTTTGCAACACTTTGTCAGGAATCCTCCAAAAACCGTGGCCGAATTTAATAGCACAGCGTCCACTATGGAGAAGAAGGTAGACACACCGGATTCGTCACTATGATTGACCACTAAAACCGGCCTGCGCAAGCCAATACTTTCCTTCTTCCTAGAGCCGCAACAACCACAACCAATACAGCAGCGCATCTGCGAGCGGAGACACCATTCGGAATGTTATACGCAAAGTCGTCCGCGAAGAGCTTCCCCAGCTGCTACCGCCACCTCAACAGCCCCAAGCAGAGACTCTAGCGGACCTCGTCCGCGAAGAGGTACAGCAGGCCTTTGGTACAGCACCAACCAAGACAGCCGCTCCTGAGCAACCACCAGCCGTGAGCTACGTCGGCGCGCTACGTAACTCGCCTCCACGACGACGTGCGACACCAAGCCTGCGCCACTGCCATCCTGTTTTCGAACGCTGCCCTTGGCCCCCTCCCGTCAAGCCTCCGACCAACGTCAAAGCCCCAGAAAATTCGACGCCTGGAGCACTTTCAGCAACTGTCCACAATGCTTTCATTGCAGTGAGGCTGGTCATATCCTTAGGCATTGCCGGCACAAACTGATTGGACTGCGCGATTTTTCTATTGACGCCTCACAACCCCGTTCTGGCGACAGACCACAGGAAAATGACAACTACGTTCGCAGCGGAGAGTCGCCAAACCGCCGGTACCGCTCCCCACCGCCGTTCAGGGCCCGCTTTGCTTCACCGGGTCGCCACTACAATGACACCACGCAAGGAAGGTCCCCCAGCCCCCGTGAGGAAAACTGAAGAAAGCAACCTTTGGAGGTGAGGTTGCTCAATGACTAAAATAAAGATTTTCCGCCACCGACAACGAGTAAGGACGACGTAGCTATTACGCCAACGCTTCTTATGAAGATGCCCTCGACAATCACTGGCCTAGATTTCTAAGTGACACCGCTGCTGCCCAGGACTGCAACATCGAAGATAACACGGCCAGACTACAAGTTGACGCCGCGCCAAGTGACGTGATAATTGTGTACCTCGGACGCGACCTCGGCACACGACGAAGTAAAGCTCGAGCACCGAAGCCGACATGTTATACGAGCACATGAACAAGGGACCGATGTTGCTGTCGATGGGCGCACGGTTACCGCATAAGTGGACAGCGGAGCCGACTTTTCTGTCGTCAGTGGAGCGTTCATCGCCCAGCTCATGAAAGTGAAGACCACTTGGGATGGCCCGCTAACCCGTACCGCTGGTGGTAACCTTATTACGTCGTCCGGGCGATGCATCGCAGGAGTAACAGTGAATGGGCGTATCCTATTAGCTTCGTGGTCATACATAAGTGCTCGCGAGACGTTATCCTGGGTATGCATTTTCTCACTGAACATTCTCACTGAACACCAACATTCGCTCAAACCTCATAAAGCTTTCCATGGGCAATACCATACCTTTTATGATGACGTCAACGCAACCTGTTTCTCTAAACTTCCTCGATGAAGAATTGACCATGCCGTCCCGATCAAACGTGGCAGTCAGTGTGGGTAGCGCAGACATCGAATCCGTCCGAGACGTCGTCGAAGAAAACACCCAGTTGCTCTTGGAGCGGGGTCTCGGAATAGCAAGAGGCATTGCCAATTCCAGGGAGGAGGGGGGGGGAGGGGAAGCTCAGGTTTTGGCGACTTACTTCACCTAAATATACCGGCACCTTAACAAGGGCACAACAATCGCTTTCCTCGACGCTCTAGCGGACACCCGAGATGTCTTCGTCCTACCCGACAAGCCCGCAGACGACGCACCTACCCGAGGAAATCTGGCCACTTTAGACGTCAGCACAGCACTGCACCGGTGCAGATAAGACTAAATTCGCACTGTTCTTAAAAGCTACAGCAAGTGGGATTATTCAGCGGCGAAGATGCGAAAAAATCATAGCATTATCACGGACGAACACGCCCGACTTCTGCGCCAAACCCCCGACCGTGTATCGCCGTGGGAACGCCAAGTCATGCGCGAGCAAGTCTATTAAATGCCTCGCGACGACGCTATCCAGCCGTAAAGGGGCGCTGGCAGCACCGGTCCCGGTAAAGAAGACGGGACACTTCGTTTCTGAGTCGCTTATTGCCGCTTAAATAGCATAACTAAAAAGGATGTTAACCCCCTCCCTCCCCCCATCGCATCGACCACACACGACGGTCTCTGCAACGCAAGGTACTTCTCATCGATGGACGTAAAGAACGGCTACCGACAAATTGAGGTCGATAAAATAGACCGCGAGAGGCACCCGCGTTCATTCAACAAAACGGCCTCTTCGAGTTCAAGGTAATGCCATTCGGCCTCTGCTCCACACCCACGACGTTTCAGCTAGTAATGGATAGCGTACTAGCTGGCTTGAAGTGGCATATTTGTCTGGCGTACTCAGACGACGTCATTGTCTTCTCTTGGATCTATGAAAACCACCTGAAAAGGCTTCGTGCAGTGCTGGACGCAATGAAGTCGTCAAGGCTAACAACAAAAGCAGAAAATCACCGCTTAACTTAGGAGGAGCTGTGAGGGCTTTCACCGGCATGAAAACATGCAAGAGTCACTTTTACACCAAAGCGCGGTAAGACGCTGAGCATCGCAAATTTCGACCTGTTTCCCTTACGTTGTGTCTGGCTAAGCGCACGGAACACGTGTTTCTCACGCGTTTGAAAACTACGTAGAAACCCATCGCCTCATGCCGCACACATAGATCAGATTTAGGCCGCATCTATCCATGCAGGACGTGATGCTTTAACTCTAGAGAAATCATAGACCTGGGGAACGGTCACGGTACGCGGGCCATCGCGAGGTTGGATTTAAAGAAAGCGTTCGATAATGTCTCCCACGAGGCTATACTGTCCAATCTCTCGGAACTAAACGTAGGGCGACACATCTACGAGTATTTAAAATTAATTATTGTTTTTTCCAACAGGACTGCGGAGCTAAAGGGGAACTCAAGTCGGAACGCATACCGCTGGCAACCAGGGGCATGCCGCAGGGGCCGGTGTTATCCCCTTTTCTAATAAACGCCGCGCTGATCACTTCCTAAAAACGCTTGACGCCATAGACGGTATTAGACACACCCTATACGCTGATGACATCACGATTCGGACGAGTCTGGGATCAGACGGGCAAATCAAGGAAGCCCTAAGAGGCGGCGGACGACGTATACGCCCATGCCCATTGGGCAGGACTTGAATGTTACGCACAGAAGTCGGAACTGTTAGTCATCCGTAATAACGGAAGGGCTTGCAAAGAAAAGCCGAACAAGATACAGCTACAAATCCAGGGAACGCACATTAGGCAACGGATAATCATGAAAGTGGGCCTGCGGTGGAATCGCGATAGTGATTATGAGAAATGGGCAATGGACAATCGCTATACTGCCAACCTTCTCGAATACATAAGCACAACTGGACTGCACTCCTTCTTTTAACTTTCTATCTCCTGCATCCCATTCCCCCTTTCTCAACTTATGCCTTGTGGCAAACTCTTCGAAAAAAAAATCCAGGGAAACGAAATCCGGGAGTTAGAAACTATGCGGGTGCTTGGGATGTTTATACAGTCCAGCAGAAGCAACAAGGTAGCGCTAGAAAAGTTGTCCACATTGACCCAGCACGCCATGCGGCCAATTAAGCATGTGGCGACTAGGCGGCAAGGTATGGGGAGCGCGATTAATTTCGGCTCGTTCAGACTTTTGTCCCCAGTCGGCTTGTGTATGCCGCCCCCTACCTGGACCTCAAAATGGTCGATAGTGAAAAGTTGAATAGCCTGATAAAGCAGGCATACAAAGCGGCTTTCGGTCTCCCCAGAAACACGACCACCGCGCGACATCTGGCAGTAGGGGTCCAAACAGCCTCCAGGAAATCATTGAGGCACAACTGACATCGCAAGAGCAGCGGCTCAGGCAGACTGAGGCGGGGCTTTATATCCTGATAGTATTAGATATAAAGGGCGAGGAACCTTCAAGCCAGGTGATGTGGTCGGTAGAGATATGGGAACGCATTCGGATGAAACCAATCCCCAAGAACATGCAAGCGGATTGCCACGAACGTCGGAGGAGGGCCAGGGCGATGACGTTAGGCAAAAATTATCAAGGGGATGATAGTGCCATGTATGTTGTTGAGGCAAAATACAACATTACAGGAAGGGACGCTTTCGCTGTGAGCGCGGTGAGCATGTCCAGCAGGGTAGCAGCCACGGCAGTCGCAGGCCGAGTAGAAGAGGCAAAAGAGGCCGCAATAGCATTAGGAATTGTCCAAAGCAGAAGCAGCACTATTCTCATTGATTCGAAAACAGCCCTTCGCAACTTCGCCAGGGGCCGTATTTCTGCCACTGCATACAAAATTCTTAGCGCGTAGTGGATCTGGTACGAGTCTCGGATCACTAGGGTGTACCGGGAAACGAGGCCGCTAACCAATTTGCTCGAGGTTTTGTCAGCCGAGCTGGTGAGGGGATCTCGGACGCGGGTGCCTGACGGGGTGAGTAATTGGATACGCATCAGGCCATTGCCGCTTGTTACAAGGAGCTGACAGCGAGCCTGCCTCCACAGCACGTTTCGCTCAGCCGGGAACAGGCTACCACGGGGCGGCGGCTGCCAACGCGGTTGCAGCCAAACGCTTGAACGTATGACAAAATCTTTCCCGGCATAGGAAATCCGTACTGCCAACTCTGCGGCGAGCCTGCCATCTTATACCATATAATCTGGGACTGCGCGAAGGATCCGCCTCCGCCAGATCTAGTACCATCTCCCTCACTGAAACACTGGGAAGCTGTTCTCGCCACCGCGACTCGGACGTCTTGTCACAGGCCTTGGCAAGAGCGCAAGCCCAAGAGGTCGCTGACAGACTTAAACTGTCGGCCACCTGGAGAAGCTGAGTGGACCAACACTTTCTAAATCATTGACAACGTTTCTTGTCTCTTCTTGGCCACATCGTAAGCAAGGGCGGTGTTCGTCCAGACCCAAATAAATTAGCTCCGATCACGCAGCTTCCCCAGCTAGGTGATAAAAGAGTTGTGTACCTATTATTCGGACAGTGCGCGTATTACCGACGATTCGTCAAGAACTTTTTGCGCCTTACTGAACCTTTGACTCTGCTTACAAAGGGAGACGTACCGTTGATTGGAAAGCATCGAAAGCAGACGCCTTCGAGGAACCCAAGCGCCGCTTACAGGCCCCACCCGTGCAAAGTCATTTTGATGAAAACGCTCAGACGCAAGCAGCGTAGGTCTATACCTACGCTGCTTGCATTTAGAGAAAAAGTTATAGCTTACGCTAGCAGCTCCCTCAAAAGCCGAAACCAATTATTCGACGAGCAAAAAAGAATGCCTCGCGATCATCTGGGCCCCGTCGAAATTCCATCCGTACCTGTACGGTTGATTGTTCAATGTAGTAAGCAGTTACTATCTGCTCTGCTGCTTTGTAGTTTGGAAGTCACCTTCGGCCTCCTTGCACTATGGAGCTTACGCCTACAAGAATTCCCCATCATGGTGGTGTATAGGTCTGGTCGCAAGCATTCTGACGCAGACTGCTTGTCGCGGGCCCCTGTTGACGGAGAAGGTACAGATGCAGCCAGTCTGTAGTCTGCACACCACCAGACTCAGTGACTTCATGTATGGACCAGGTATAACTAACAGTCCCGACAGAAGATGCCGGAATAGGCGGACCACGCACAACTCTGAGAACTCCCATGCACTCAATAAAGTTTTCAATCAATCAATCCCGACAGAAGATGCTTATGATATTCCATCAGTCGAATCAATTATTTCGGCAGCATCTATAGGTTGGGCTTAAGGGCTTTATCCACAGTTTGAGGATCATCCGGCAAAGTGCCCTCATAGAAACTGGCGAACTCCTCAGTAGAGTGACCAAAACACCTGCAGTCCTTATAGCGCAGAGTACGTCAATGGCGACGGATACGGCCTACTTTGTGGCAGCGTAAGCAGAACGAGGGCCCTCGGGGGATAAAATCAAGAAATGGAATTGCACCGGCAGCTCAAAAATAAGTGACATCGTTGATTGTTACCCCATCAGCATTCATCAACACAGTGTCTCCATTCAATGTCCGCGTCTGCTCCATTTCAGTTACCCTTCAGTTTTCAGCCGTAGTTATGTCAGTCTGCCGCTTGAAAGTTGCGCGTCTTAATGTACATATAATCTAGATGGAAGCCACAGTAGCTTCATCTCTAATACCTTCGGCTCAGTGTCATTTATCTCGCATCGGCTGTTTCCAACTTGCAGCTGTTCTGCCTTAACGACTTTTGTCGTTGCTAACGCTGACTTTCAGACAGGCATCCGCATGTTTGCCATCCGAAACTATCCTATGGAACTAATAATATCAGTAAACTCAATAACAGAAAGCCGAGCGTCTCGAAAGTGTTGACACGATACAAATTCGGACATACATTATATTCGGCGGACGATTAATGTTACTGCTTGCGGTAGCAACAGTAGTACCATGGCCCAGGGTCTATTGACATTTTTCGGTCACATCGATTAGCGAGAAAGTGACCGTTAAGAAGGCCATCGTCATCTTTCCCTCAGCTGAACGCGAAAGCTAGCAGATGGTAGGGTGAGAGCGGATTGATCAATAGCTCGAAGAAAGAAATGTGTTATCCCATCTTACAGCAAAGCCCCTTAGAAGGAGTAGAATTTGTAGTAAAGGATTGGTTGCTCACGCGCATCCACTTAAGCCATATGGCTACAAATAATAGCTGCACAGCTTTCTCAAAAGTATTTTAGTTGAAGAAAAGTTCCTTCTGGAACCAACGCCTTTCCGGGGCTGTGGTCGCGGAACGCTGCATACTATAGAGCTTATTCACGTGACGTCATTGCAGGTTTACTGATTGATTTATAGGAAGGGAAAGGCGCGGTAACTGTCTCACTTGTTTTCTGTGGACACCGCAACCGCGCCGTAAGGGAAGGGAGGAAGGTGGGAGTGAAAGTGGAAAGAGAGAAAGAGGAGCCGCAGTGGAGGGCTGCGGAGTAATTTCGACCACCTGGGGATCTTTAACGTGCGCTGACATCGCACAGCACACGGACGCCTCTTCGTTTCGCCTCCATCGAAACGCAGCCGCCGAGGTCGGGTTCGAACCCGGGTACTCCGGCACAGTAGTCGGGCGTCTTACAACTGCACCACCCCGGCGGGGCACAGGTTTACTACAGGTTTACTAGCAAAAAAACTGATTTATTTATAGGAAGGGAAAGGCGCGGTAACTGTCTCACTTGATTTCTGTGGACACCGGAACCGCGCCGTAAGGGAAGGGAGGAAGATGGGAGTGAAAGTGGAAAGAGAGAAAGAGGAGTCGTAGTAGACCATCGCACGCACAACACATCAGAGGGAGGGAAAGAAATAGAAAGAGAGGGCCTATGGCGAATCATGACACGGCGTCGATGAAATCCGAGCTCTGGTTGGACGGCGTTTCAAACGGCGTCTCAAGTGTCCAACAAATGAACGGAACGCAGCTGGGAGGACGCCGGTAGACCTGCGTCGAGTTTCGAACTACCCAACATGGGGTCTCCACAATATGGGGTTGCCACAACTGCTAACCTTGAGCGTAAATAGGGTCTATAAATCAGGAACAGTAAATCTATTAGTGCTGCGCAGGAAATCACTATTCTAACGAGAGACGCTGTGCAGTAGTAAACTGCCAAGGCCACCTGACTACAGAAGCAGAGTTAATGTAATGTTAAACAGAAGCGGGCAATTGCCATTTGGTTAAATTTTAGCCCTGTATTCTACTATAATTCCTGAATCGTGGTGAGGTATGCAGGGGACGTCGTCTAAACGAAAGCTCAGTCTCTAATACGGATATAAACCAAGTGTTAGCACACGAAGCAAGGAGGTCTTAATGGACAAACGATGTACTTGGGCAGATACGTACAAATTAAGCTATTTCTTCTCTAAAGAGAAGCAAAAAGTGATACCATTTCACTTTTATACATAGAGTACCGCTGTCTAATGAAAGGAAGTCGCCTTTGTGGCAAAGTGACTTCTCATAAGCTAAAATTAAATATTTAAGCAATTGCGTCGCCATCATCAGCCGATTTCTCAGGTAAAATGCATGCGTCGGCAAAGATTCTAGGGCATAGATTCAAGAGGAAACGCTCTAGGTTAAGTCACTTCGAAATCGTGGGTACTCATCACTTTGGCACGAGAGCAGTTCGATTAAGCTGGATTCAAAGTTTTTTTAAATACAAATTTCTTGGCGACAGTTGTGCTTTCCGCTGCTCTACTGACGCCAACATGACCAGAGAGAGCTAGAGGATTTACAGAGACATTATACTGCCTCCTATTGCCTAAGTGTTCATTTGAAGGAAGGGAAGAGTTTTTGTGAGGAAATATTTTATTTACAAGTAATCCCCTGAAATCATTGCCATTACTAAATCATGACTTGCTTCTTTCTAGTACAGGCGTGTTGAGTTTTTTGGTCGCACTGATGATGAATATCGTGTTTTCGGGTAAATTCTTCCTGCTTACTGCCGTTATCCCAGGAAAGAGCGTTAGTGGTCGAGTATACGGCCCGGGAAGCGCCCAACACTTTGTCATAGTATTGTTCCATGGAAAGCGCCTGCTGACACTACATTATTTAGAGCATAGCTTCCTTGTGGAAGGAAATGCAGGAGGCATGGGGAGGAACAAATGCTTTATACCTCTGCTTCTCTCTTTTGCCGTCTCCCATTAGCAGTTTTATGTTTTAGTTAACAAGATTTTAACGCTACTTAAAACCTACTTTGCATTGGCACAAATACATAGCAGCATCGTTGCTAAACTAAATCATCCTAACTAAAGCAGGTTGTCGCAAATTTCTAAGATCAAAGCGAGGTGAGACAATAACCGCTCAATTTAACGACAGTTCTGATATTCTGAGTTCTGGTCAACAAATGTGTGTAGTACCTGAGCCTTACATAGTGCAGATATACGCGAACACAAATTACGTTCATGACTGTGCACGCAATCCACTGCTCAGTTGTTGCTTACGAGCCGATGGTGCTTAATAACACACTCCAAATCAAACCAGCGTACAGAGAAGAATGCTGTTCCCGCAACACATTTCATAAATACTGTGAAAACAACTCCAACGAGCGACCTTTGTGTCCCGTGGGGCTTGCATTACGCAAGCTAAGCATCCAGCAGCTCAGCTAGCCTCGCTCGACAACCGAGTAAACCAGCGTTGGTCTCCCTCGAGGGCCTTGGTCTCCATCAAACAAAAATGTATCTCTTCTTCCAGTCATTCCCTTTGTGGAGCATTGCTGTGCTTCCCTCGCGCTATTTATGTTAGTCCTGTTCACCCTAACGCCTATTCGTTAATTTATAGCTGGGAGTCTGCACGCATACAGCCGCTTCGTTAAAAATATAAGCGATGGCTTTCCCGTGATTAACGACCGGAGCTCGCACCGAAGCTCGAACTCTACCGAGAGTTTGACGACAAGCCGCCGCTACTCCTGCCGAACGCAAGGGCGAATGAAGCGAACGAAAGACCGCCGCGCCAGCTTTGAGCGAGGTCTTCTCGCTTCTCTTATACATTCCCCCGTTCTAAATCCGCGCTTGGTGCGTTAAC
This sequence comes from Amblyomma maculatum, assembly GCF_055883805.1. NCBI lineage: Eukaryota > Metazoa > Arthropoda > Arachnida > Ixodida > Ixodidae > Amblyomma > Amblyomma maculatum. The sequence continues at coordinate 116,259,719 of NC_139352.1, read as the reverse complement.
TGCCATGCTGTCAAAGCAGCCAAGAGAGATCGAGTGTGTGTATTGTGTGTTCTGTGTGAAACAGGGGCAACAACGACCCTCCTGAAACCTGAAGTCTGTATAAATGATTCCAAAACGGCCGTCTGTCAAGAAGACGGCCGTGCCCCGAGGGACACGGGACGGCGGGCTGCGAGTTGGAGCTCGAGCTTCGGAGGCGCTTGTGCGTACCTAGGTGTTAACGGCACGCTTTAGGTGATGCTCGGTTTGTTTTCTCAAGAGTTCTTTTCACGAGCTCACCCGTCAAGCTTTCGAAGCCTGACTGAAACTGGAAGAAAACAGAAAGGAAGGAATCCGATGTGTCCTCAAAACGAAAAAGAAAACACAAATTCGTCAGGAGCTGCCAGGAGCTGTCAGGGTTGCTAGTTGGCCGCACAGTATTTGAAAGGCTGAGCCGTCCTATGTTTTAAAACTGCATGTAGCTGGCATTTGGAGCTAGGGCGAAAAATATTAAAACGCAACTGACGCTGATAATAAAAACGAAATCAAAACGTGTAAAGGAACACTTGTGGGGGTCAAGGCGTGGAATCGCGTCTAAAAGAGTGATAAGCTCTTTGATAGTTCCTGTCCAATAACCCCGTCGGGGTGGCGCAGTGGTTACGGCGCTCGACTACTGTTCCCAAGGACGCGGGATCGAATCCCGGCCTCGGCGGCCGCTTGTCAATGGAGGCAAAAAGCAAGGCGCCCGTGTGCTGTGCGATGTCAGAGCACGTTAAAGAACCCCAGGTGGTCGAAATTTCCGGAGTCCTCCACTACGGCGTCTTTCATAGGCCGAGTTGCTTTGAGACATTAAACCCCACAAACCAAACCAAACTAGTTCCTGTCCAATGATATTCATGGCTCTCTGAATGGGAATGCATCTCTCGAGATGGTCTCAGGGCTAAATCTCTAAAAAAGAGCATGCTCGCGGAAAGAAGAGACGGCGGGAAAGGATGGCGCAGTGGGAAGCGACAAACCGTATTTTAATGCATTAAGCAATAAGAAATGCAATAATACGTCGTGTGTGAGGCAGATTGGACTTCAGAAATATAACTTTCGGGAACGTTTTAGCAGGCTGGGTGGTGCATTACTGAAATTGACTTACAGCGCAGACGAACACAGGAAGGAGCGAAGCGACAGGAGAGAGCGCTAACAGCTCAGGATTTTACTAACCGATCAGTCGCTTCATACAGCAGGTGCTCACAAAACGGAATAGCAGGAAAACGGAGAAAAAATCTAAACAACTGATGTTCCGTCATCCCACGAAGTGAAGAGGTGCAACTACTTCTATTGCAGCGCGAGATACTTCAGTTCTCTTTCTCAGGGCGAAATTGAGGGGTTGCTGACACATCAGCTATCCGATCACACTTTGCAACCTGATGAGGCTATTAAGAGGTAATGAAGGGTTGCAGTTCCTGGCCCTCCGGGGCGGGGATGGTAGGTTAACGCCGCTTGCGAGGGGGCTAGCCAGGCCCCGAATTTTATCCGTTGTAGACCGTCATTGCACCCGCCACTGCTTCGGTGCTGGACGGCGGCTTTTGTTGCGGCGCGCGTCTTTCTCTCCCTCTTCTTTTTCCTTTCTTTTCGGCAGCGGAGGTGGCTCAGTTACAGAGTCAGTAGCAGGCCCGTGCATTTTCAAGAGTACCTGCATGCCCACACACGCCAGGAGAAATCAACATTTATTAGGCCCGAAATGAATCCGTGGTGCATGCAGGCACCAGACGGGGTGGTTCCCTAGTTGCGGGACTCATATATTCCCAGCAGCTCCTGGCCCCTGTCCGTCAGTGCGAGCTGAATCGGTAGGGTGGGGCTGGATAACGAGGTCTCCAATCGCTCTAGGGGTTGGGATTGGGGATTGACTGGAAGAGAAGGAGGGGGGTCTTGAGTTTTGTGCATTCTGTCAAAACCTGCGGCATGGTACCCTTTTCATTTTGGCAAAAACAACAGAGCATATCATGTTCCGCAGGGTACATGCTGTTCATCAGCATGAAATGCGCAAGCGATCTCGCTTCCACTCGACGCAGATCGTCTGTTGTTGCCTGGTGAGTTTGGGGTGCGGTTCTAGCAGTCTGCCCCTTTCCTCTCCGTACATCCGGGTAATCTCCTAAAGCTGGTAACAGGATGCGGTAGCTCTTCCGGCTTGTGTTTGCCCCGGATTGACAATAGTCTGACATGGTAGTCTACGTTGGTGTAGACTGCTCCCTGCGAGTGAGCCGGGATCCACACGAGCTCTATAGCTCTTCCCGGAGGCTTGCACTTGGATAAAATGGCTCGGGCCGCGGAGGAGATTACCCCCCTGCGGAAGCTTCTGTAGGCTGTCTTTTAGTCGGTGACCACGGCGTCCACGCTCGGCTGTGCGAGTGTGAGTGCCACGGCCGCTTCTTCGGCAACCGCAGGGCCTGCCGTCTTCATGGACGCGCTGACGATCAGGTTGTCGTTTGACGTAACCACCACCGCTACACGGTTACTGTGTTTTCGGAGTGAGGCATCCGGATAGAGGACCCTGGATTACTCTTCCAGCTTCCGGGCTATGGCTTTGGCCCGCGCGGTGCGCCTCTCGTCGTCCTTGCCCGGCGTCATGTTAAGGGTAAGGGGTTTGGTCTGAATGGTTGTCTTCCAGTCTTCCGGAAGGGCCGCCTTGTTGGGTACTGGTACAATCTGCCATCCTATCCACACTGCCAGCTGGCAACTCTAGCCATGCAGTTATGGCCTACGGGTAGCACCTCGCCTTTTAGGCCACCCGTATACGATGAAGTTTGCTATTCACAACTTTTGGAGGCCTGGCATCTGCCTCAAAAAGCACAGTGATTTAATTTCTTGTATGCAGGCCCGCTTTGTTCACCCAGTAGGCAAATGTTCGACTTACACTGTGTGTGGACACCTACTTTCAGGCCACTCCTTCATGTCACCTGTCTATTTGATACTATGTGGATGGTTATGAGCAAGCATTCTCCAAATATAAAGCGAAGTAAGTCGCCTCCATGCTTGAAGTACAGAAAGCACCGCTTTTTCTCACTTGCCCGTACGCGCTCTTAAATTTCCATAGAAATATTTTGCTTAGTATCTTGTTATGAATAAATTTAAAAGTTTATTTTTACATTTCAGTCTTACAACATAGTCATTTCAGTCTTAAAACATACACAAACTCACGAGATTTTGCTAAGTCCTTCTCGGTGCGGGTGTGGCGTTTGCGATTATGTGCCGGTAAAACACAAAAGACGCTCGTGTGCTGGGCGATGTGAATACCCCAGATGATCTAATGGTGTCTGCGGCTAAGTCGCACTGCCTCCGCGCCGGTGCGCAGCAACTGACTTCAAACACTGCACGAGTAGGCCATCTCTATGTGCTCCAGCTGAACCTGTGGAAGACAAGGAGGTCGCCGTCGTTCTTTGTTCCGTCTGTTCTCCGTAGCCTCCGAGATCCTTGACTGTCTCGGAGGTCATCCTACGTTCGTAAAAATGGTATGTTAGCGAGTGCGACCGAGCGACGCCGGCGCATGCTGGCGAACTGTTGCGATTGCAGCGGCGTACGTTTGTCAGGCACTACAACTGTGTTGTGTTTACCGGTATCTATTTGTAAACTGCCGCCCGAAAACTGCGCCGGAGTACCCGGGTTCGAACCCGACCTCGGCGGCTGCGTTTCTATGGAGGCGAAACGAAGAGGCGTCCGTGTGCTGTGCGATGTCAGCGCACGTTAAAGATCCCCAGGTGGTCGAAATTACTCCGTAGCCCTCCACTACGGCTCCTCTTTCTCTCTTTCCACTTTCACTCCCATCTTCCTCCCTTCCCTTACGGCGTGGTTGCGGTGTCCACAGAAATCAAGTGAGACAGTTACCGCGTCTTTCCCTTCCTATAAATAAATCACTTAAAAAAAAAAAAAGAAGTGTGACGGATACTGCGCCTTTCCCTTCCTGTGACCCAATTATTATTATTATTATTACATTATAGACTTTCAGCTACGCACGGGTCGTCAACCGTACGCTGCGTATTGGCAGTTTGCATTGCAGTTGCTAACATGGTTGTTATTTCTTTACTATACGCCCGCCTGAAATGCGATTCCTCTTTTCTCTTCGTCGAAGCTCGCTATCGGTCGTTGCAGAGTGAATACTTGGCCAATAGGGATACGATGGCAGCGTCGTCTGCGCGCAGTGTCTAAAAGCACGCGCTGCACGAAGGAATTACACCAGGCACCACTGTCGGTCCCCTCGGTGGCACGGTGCCGTACACTCGTGTCGTGCTCGTCCCAGCCGAAAGTACGGTACTGCATGAGTGGCGACCAGCCGAACGTGTGGCAGCGCACAAGTGCGCAGAAAACTCCACGAGTGCCGCCACCCGAAGACACCGTAAACTATCCAGAGCTCTATAATACAGCAGTAATCGTAGCCTGAGTGGTTTTTGAATATTAGATCCAAAATGTCTCATTTCGCAACAGCTTGTGATAAGCCAACACTTGGACCTAGTGCTTTCACCAGTACAGAGGAAAGTGTTACATTTGTCATTGTTTTATGCGCAACTTCCTTCCAGCGTCTGAAACAAATATTACACCTTGCAACGAAAGGAAATACTTGGTAAATAACTCTTCACAGCAAGCTTCGAAATTCATGTGCTGTTTAGGTTGCATGCGGCACTCTGTTCCTGATAATATTTTCTCGACCTTCACCCCCATCCTGCGCGGCACTGCACATAACGCTCGTTTTGAAATATCTCGCCTGGCTGTTTCAGCAGCTCTGAGATCTGTGATCGCTGTCACGTGTCGAACTAAAGCGGGTGCCACATGTCTCAAAAGTGGCGCTTCTGCTTTAGCTATATTTGGCCAATCGCAACCTGCGCTACAACGGAGTAATTAACTCCGGATTGCTAAGTTGTTGAGTTGAATCAAAAGCGTGTGTAGAAACCAGCACATATTTACCAACATCCTGGCCGCCGGCGCTGCCTCTTTGTCGAGAACGACGTGCGCGCTTGCTTTCACTGTACCAGGTAACTCTAAACTTCATCCACGATTACTGGCACTGTGCGCAGGAGTAACAATGAAAATTTACTTCAGCACGCCTGATCTCGATGAAACTAACGCCGTTATCACCAACGCCGGTGACAAAAGCGACGAATACAGGGGCTGGGTTGGATTCGGCGTATATACTGCTCACTTATCCCTCTTGCGACAATATGAACGGCGTATCAAGTCCAGCGGCGCCACACAAGTTAAGTGAAAAAGGTATTTCGAAATAGGGCGCTTCGAAGATCACACAACAAAAGCGCTAACGTGCGACTCTCAATGCTCAGATCCAAAAGTGTTGGCATAACCAGATCTGACGCTAGGCGTCGTCTGTTTTAGGTTGGTTTGTGGTTTGGTTGGTTTGTGGGGTTTAACGTCCCAAAGCAACTCAGGCTATGAGAGACGCCGTAGTGGAGGACTCCGGAAATTTCGACCACCTGGGGTTCTTTAACGTGCGCTGACATCGCACAGCACACGGACGCCTTGCTTTTCGCCTCCATCGAAAAGCTGCCGCCGAGGCCGTAGACAATGGCGCTACCCAAATGTCGATTTGTGAAAGGGCTTACATTCGGGTACCCCACGAGAAGGTGTCAGGCTGAGAGCTCACGTATGCGTCAAGCCGGCCACTATCATCCACGTCCCCTTTGCTACCGTATGCCTTTGTCGAATCAAACGAAGCACGTTTCCCATACCGCTTGTCTGCAGTAACAGAAGCAATGAATGTTGCTTAACCACAAGAAAATATGTTTACTTGCGTGTCTGTTTTCCCCAGCGTTGAATTAGTTTTTGTACAGTGGTGTGCTGGGAAATACTTGAAGCAGGAGCGCCAATGGTGGGCATTTGTTTCGAGATCGATAAGGGTGCAGTTGCTAGAAGAATGGCTCTCCAAAGGAGGGTGCATTTGCGAACCGGTCTTTTTTTGTTGCAAAAGCTTCACTAGGCTAGTAGAAGTACATTTCGCGGAGCTGGGCAGAGGCCAACCCTGGCAATTAGTTGCGCCGTTCTACAGGTGTCCCGCCGCTACGCTCACTGCCCTTACCTTTCCCCTTTACTCCTTTCCATTCCACACGAGGTGTCTGATAGCGATTTTTACAGCAGCCACCAGAACCACGCACTTGAACATTTTCGCATGAGGGCGGCGCCGCTTCACGGCACGGTCGGACGACGCCTCTGCGGCAGACAACGCCATTCACGTGTTTTGAACTGCTTAAATGGACGAAAACATAAAGGCGTAGATTTCAAGATAAAACATTTCGAATGAAGTAACTTTTGGCTCTCATGAGCTGTTTAAAAGTTTTTAAATGGAGTTCATATCGTTTGTGAAGACTATGTTGGCAAATATATATCCAGAAGTGCATGTACACGTCGGCTGCCTGCTGCCGCTTGGAGCTTGAAACTGAATCGTTGTTTTGGCAAGCATTACATTTACCTTTTCTGTGCGCGTACTGCGAGACGAATTCAGTGCCGAAAAGAGCGATGCGCTATTGCTGCGTCCCACGCTGGGCTTCAAAGCGAACGGAGAAAGGAGCCAGGAGTGTCGTCGCACAAGTTACCTACCGTCCGATAGTGTTACCCGGGAACGATGGCTAAGTGCAATGGCGCGGAAGGACTGGCTACTTAACTGTGATTACACAAAGCCATATGTACAGCCTGCCCTTTAAACTATCTGATTTAAGAGAGGACAGGAATCGACGTCTACTGAAGTGAGGTGTGGTGCCTAGTGTTTTCAATGTCTTGACAGCGCACACGGAGGAAACTGAACACTCTGATTGAGGAAGCAGAAAACGCATGCGCAAGCTTTAGCCGAGTGTTTAGTGCACACCTGTATTTGAGGATTGTCAAAGTGACAGTGTTACCTCAGAAACTAAGCAGCAAATGTTATAGGGCAGCCTCCAGAGTTAACGACATTGTCAAGTCCTGCTGGGCCAACCAGCCCGAAATTCTCGATGCACCAGCCGGCACATGCACCGATCTCTCCAATACAAGAGCAGACTGCAGAAAACAGTCAACAGACCATGTATATAGTCACCGCTGTGGAAAAAAAGAACAAAAAAATGAAAGTCTATCTTAAGCGGTCATTCGAATCGCAGACATCACCAGCACTGTCTTTTTCGTTTTTCGTGTAAAACAAACTGTAGCGCCAGAACGAATGCGCATTGAAACTAAAAATTGATAGGCTAACAGAACTGTGGATTCGCACAAGAAAGAGCTTGAGAAGTTGATGGAAAGCTGCTCCGCCAGTGCATTTTTAGTATTTGCGAACGATGCAGAAGAAGGAAGGACAGAAGCAGGGCTGCTTCGAGACAAGATAAGGAATTACAACAAGAAGAGAGTGCAGTGGTCTGAAACAACAATCAGACACTGTAATGTTATTCGACACCTATTAACAAAGGCATACGAACATATCAGGTACGAGCAACTGCTGCGACTGCCGTGTCGAGCAACTCTACAAAAGTAAATTTGGAGCAGTCGCTGGAAAAGTTGTATGTAATGACTCGGTCTTCTTCTGACCGGAAATGGAACTGCAATTTTTGGACACCCTTCTGTTCAAGGCTTGCATTCTTGTGGTAGATTAAATGAGAATCTGGGAAAAGTTCATCTACGAAGAGCATCAAGATGCGCTTGTAGTAGATGTTAATAGGGGCCCTGAACTGCAAGATGTTGGTCCTAGCTCACAAGAAGAATTGCTGGCGAACTGCTTTCTGTGGGTTTTACTGTGCACCATGGAGCTAGAATCCATTAAGAGTGGAAACTCCGCTGTTTACGGCGACCAGAAAAGGTCACAAGCCAGCGGCGCCACTATCATGCTGACGGCGCCTATCGGCATGGAAAGACATTACCGCCGCTTCGGTTGCCAAGGCAACCTGTTCAGGTTTCTTCGGGTGGTCAAGGATTACCTCGTCTCCTAGCTCATCGTAGTACTTATCACGTCTCGTCATCTTGCTCGTGAAATGCTTCTTGCGGACGTAATCTCTCAAAGTGAGCTGACGGCTGCCCCCAGAAATTGCCGCAGCCCATGCTTGCAGACGCTCATAATCATTCAGTTCTTTGAAGATGCGCACCGTCTCTCTGCAACACTTGTAACCGCTTTTGCAATTTTGAACAAAACACCTGCGTCCCATCTTAGTCTAGTAAATTCCGAAGGAGGCCGCACCGCGCGTAGCAGCGCTGTTAGTATTGCGGCCCTCGAGCAGACGCCGGCAAGACCTGTTGCTGTTTGGCGCACAAATTAGTTATACAGAACTATCCGTAAATTGACTATCGATATAATTGAATGGCGGTGCAACGCGGAAATGGACACAGACAAGAAAGAGACACCACATGCGCACGCTACCAACTATTTAATAAGCGGAAAGGTGGCATATTTATACGTCCAGCTATAGTGCCATTCTAGGCACTATAGTCCAGCTCAAGCATGAGACTCATCGCCAAAATCCGCTACAAACCCAACACGTGAACGCCAGGCGGCAGCATCAGGATATCAGACAAGATATTTCTAACCCCAGCAGCTAAACCATCACAAAAAGGAAAAACATTTTTTTTAAAAACGGAAGGCGGGCCATCTGTTAGCAAATGTATTGTGGATCGAACAAAGCAAACAGCAGAGTAAGACATGAGAAGCAAACTAGCCCGAACCCTAAAAAAAATAACAAAATAAAACGAGAAAACAATCGTAGCAAAATCAGAGTAAAAACAAATTAAGCAAAAGCAACAGAAACCTAATAAAAACCCTAAGCAAACAACAAAAGACGATCGTAGCAAAAGCAGTCAAAACCAATGAAGCGAAAGCAGTCAGAAATCTAAGCCAACAACAACAAAAAAACTAAAGATGATCATAGCAAAAGCAGAGTCAAACAAAAGATGCAAAAGCAGTCAAAAACCTAAACCAACACCAACACTCGCCGCTCAAGCAGAGTCAAAGAAATGAAACAAAAGCAGTAAAAAAAAAAACAATCGCATATCAAATGGCATTGTCAAAAAGGGAGCAGAAACCGTCAGGAACCTAAAAGCAACAACTAAAAATGATCTTAGCAAAAGCAGAGTCAAAACAAAAGAAACAACAGCGGTCAAAGCTAAAACAACAGCAACAAAAAGCTGGTTTCCTGTGTTCTGTTGTTTGCAGCGTAATGGAGACCCTCCTAGAAAAAAAGGAAAGGACAGAAGAAGAAATCCCACGCTAAGCCGGGATCAAGGCGACCACAAGTGGTCCCCTGTGTTCACCGAGTGCCGCATAACGAAGAAGGTTGCCGGCTGGTACGACGTACCTATTGTTTTCTCCGCGCCCAAAAACCTGAGTGCATTATGCTCGCAAATCGGGCAGAAGAAGAAAGGCCTGTGCGAAAAGAGGGACGGCGAGCATTACTGTTCTTGTGCCGTCGGAGTGGTCTACGAAATCCCACTAACGTGTGGAGGGGTCTATATAGGCCTGACGGGTAGCCGTATTAACTGCAGAGCACGGGAGCATGAGAAACCGTTATAAAACGGAGGTAGGTCAAATTTGTCTACCCATTGCAAAGAATGCAGTTGTGAGCCAATGCTTAACGGCCGTATAAGGGTTCTGGGAAGGAATCGCGATTAAGTGGCACGGGAAATTCTTGAAGCCTTTATGAATAAAAAGAAGGGTAGCACTTGTGTTAGCGACTCTTCTGCATCTCTCCGTAGAAGTGAAGTTTCATTTCTTGATAATTTTATTTATTTTATTTATTTATTTGAACATACTGCAGGCCCTTTTCGGGCCCATGCAGGAGTGTTTACAATGCATCACTGTGCTCAAACAGAGTAAAAACAAAAAATACAGAGATGTTCTCTGATCCACACACAAAGAAAGTGTAGGAGAGAATTAAACAGAAAAGTCAATTTTTTCGATATAATTAAGAAACATTTCCACGGACGTACACTTCACCGCATCTTCAGGTAATTTATTCCAATATGATGTAGCATCTGGAAACAGGGAGTACTTGTGGATATTTACACGGCTGACTGGTTGACGAAGTGCTTTACTATGGTTAGTTGTGAAAGTATGCACTGTGCAACTTTAAGCCCGGAATTTTTTTAGCGGCCTTGTGTTGTTTGGTTAGGCGGGTTGCTAATTTCGTCATTCGTTTGATTCTACCTTTGCTACTAGTGCTTTTTATTTATTTATTTACATATATCTTGCAGGCCTCCAGAGAGGCATTGTGTAAGGTGGGACAAATACAAAGATATCCGAAAAGTGGGTAAAAAACTAAATCACAATCTCAAGTACAGGACAACAGTGGTAATGATACAAATCTATAAACATAATAAATAATATATCGCAATGCAGAGGGAGATATACGAAGTACTAAGCAGAAAGCATATAAGGCAATCGAGAAGATTGCAAGGTATTATACAGATGCAAAAAAAAAAATGCACATTGAACTATACCACAGAACTACTGCGCATCACCAAAGCCCCTTCAAGGAATAGTGGCATAAATGACGGGAACATACATGATATGCTAAGCGTTATCAATGAAGTGCTTCAGCATATTGGCCTCGAGATCGAGCAGAGTCGCCACCTAGCGGCTCAGCGGCGAAACCTACTCAGTGTGGATATGGTGGCTGTTCATGCAGAACACATGAACATGATTTAGCTGAGAGAAAGCAAAGGGGCTAGGCGAAAGCACAGAACCCTGCATCGGTACGAAACGCGCCGCCACCAACACACCTGCGTCCTGTAGCGCCATCTGTCATCGTCATCGCTACACTGAGCAGCCCTTCAGCCCCGGCCGTCACACTACCCCCTACAGCACCATAGTGTGGATGCGTTTTCACGTAGCGTGCCAGCCCGCAGCGATTTACGCGCGCGCATGCGGCGTGTACAGAAGTGTTTTGTTTGTTTCATGGTTCCTGTGCGCTTTTGCTTACCTATATTCCTCTAGCAAAAGAAATATATTACCCCATGCTCCCTAAAAAAATACTTGTCCGTATCGAGTATGTCATGCTGGACATCATCCGTCGCGGTCTTCGGCGCTTGAGAGCCTTTGACACGCGGTGTCTAAACGAAGTGGTACTCTCGTTAGCGCCGTATCAAAGCAAAACAGGTCGCTGCGATCAATAAAAGTTAATGCAAACGCTCAGAAATCGCATATTCCCGTTTTTGTTTGGAATACCGCAGATACTGAAACATATGCCACCGCAGACTGCTTCATAGCACAATACAGTTTGAACAGGCCACTATGCCTTCTGTGTGCATGATAGAGTTGTGTGAGTACTTTTTTTCTTTTTCTTTTCTTTTTTTTTTTGCTTTTGAGCCTCTGTCGAGGTATCTCAGTGGTAAGGGTGCTCGACGGCTGATTTCGGTAACGACCGTTTTGAAAAGCGGTCCTCTGCTGTGGGATTTGACTGCACATTAAACAATATCACGTGGTGGATGTGGTGGTAATAATGAAAAAAAAAAAAACGACACCGAAACCAGCCTCTGCAATCATCTGTCATAGCTGATGCGCTTCATGCATTAAAAACCGTGCCAATATGCTTTTTTTTTGCTGTTGAAGGCTTCTGCACATCCGTAACTGTGATAGTGAGCACATCTTGCTTTAGAGAAATGCTCGAATGTTTGGGAAACATCTTCCCTGCACCTAATTGTTACACTAAATGTTAGAAAATACACCTAGATCAATGTACTTTACTGGTAGACTATTATAATCTTTATAATCCCTTTTCGTCTAAGTGCTGTCTTCCGAGCGAACTCGTCGTTTCTGACAAGGGGAATAAAACAGCTTCATGCGGGGTTAATTATCAGTGTTTAGTTCGGGAATAAATACATCTTTATAGTCGCATGATAAGATGACCTCCATTTCTTTCGAAATATTTTTATATCCGGCACCTGTTTTGGAATTAACCCTAATATTTTACTTCGCATAAGATTCAGTCACTGCTCAATAATTAGTGATAAAGAAATTTTCAGCATTTAAAATTGCTTGCCAGAACATGACAGTGCCCATGCGCAGTTTATGACGATGTCTTCGAAGCGAGTGATTCGTAGCTTGCACTATAACATTACTGAAAGTGCTGATTATCGTAAATTTCGTAAACTGTGTAAAAGTTCTCTCACACGGTGAAATTTTTGGCATTGCAAAACAAAATAATTACACTACTAATTTACCATTATATATCAACATCACACAGATCAGAAATCCCTTATATTTTCCTCGGTTTCAGAAATCATTTACAGTTAGTGGCGCATGCAGTAATACACTATCACATTCTATGACAGTGGCCGCAAAAAGCATCCGCGTCTTTGTGAGCTCGTAAAGTTCAGTCCACTCAGCGCTGTACATGTAAATAATCAGCTTTTCTGTGCGGCGAGGTTTCCTATATACAGTGTCGGCATGATCTCATTTTTGGGGAATACTTGTGCGTAGTTGTATAGCCAGAGTTGATGTGCACTCAGTCTAAAGCAACTCGGCATGTAGTACGCTGTCAGTGCTACATTTACCTGCTTAATCCTCGACTCAAGCACGATATAATGAACCAGGCTTTCTCGATTCATTCTAAAGTACTGCGGGTCAGAGCACGAACCTTGTACCTGCGTGGGCTTGACACTAAATTCGTCTGTCTCAGTCGCATGAGACACGCGCACAGTTTAAATATCGATAAGCAAAACGAAGCTGTTATTAGGCAGCCCAAGTATTATGCGGGTGAGCGTGGTACAGCGCAAAAAACGAGCAAAGTAAAAATAGAAGACTGGTGGTTGCATGCCTTGTTTTAATAAAATCCGCGCTTCTTCTGCTGCATTGGCGGAATCCTTGGATTTTTACTGCAACATTGCAGAAATACTGCATAAAACACGTTTTCATCGCCAACAAACCCACCGTAAACTCAGAAGCAGACCTACGCCGCGTGCGTTTCTGCGAGCGCCGCCGGCTGCCGACCCACACTACCTGAGCGACGGTGGCGCCACCTCTAGGTCGATCCCGCGTCGAATAGTCGCGAAACGCTTCATGATTGTGGAGCGATGCGATTGAATTAGGAAGATCATTCTACAGACTGATTGCGCGCGGGAGTGATGAGAAGTTAAATGCGTTAAAACTGCCATAAATGCTCGCATAGCTGTAGTCGCAATGCAATCTATGCGATAGGTAGGAGGGACGTTGTAGATGACTTAGGGATGACCGAGGTCCATGGGCGTATTTATGAAAAAGCAATAAAAGGGTGATATCACGATGGACATTTAGCGGATGAAGTGAAAGTTCAAGCTTGAGCTGGATTACGCTCAACTGGAAATTATAATTACGTGAGATGAAACGACAAACCCTGTCTTGTATTGCTTCCAACTTCTGTGGTAAATATTTCCGATGTGGTGACCAGATAGAGGAGGCGTACTCTAGGAGCGGACGAACAAAAGTTATGTAGGCTAATCTACGAAAGTGAAATGTTGTGTTTTGTAGGTTGCGGGGAAGAAATCCTAATGACCTGCAAGCGTGAGCAGAAATGGTCGCTATATGATCTGCCCAACAAGGATTTGGAGTGAGGTGGACGCCTAGATATTTGTACCGTATAGTCCGAGCCAATGTAACGTTATTATGCGGTAGAAAAAATTCGAATTCGCCGATTTTTGTGAGAAAAAAATTATGTAAATTATGTTACATTTGAAAGTGTTCAAAATCATCAGCCACGTTTTGCACAAGTCGTTAACGCGGTTCAGATCATTTGAAGTAAAATGTGGTCTTCAGTGTTCTTTATTTCACGATAGATAATGCAGTCATCAGCAAATATGCGTGTGCAAGACGGGATGTTATTCGGCAGGTAATTAATATTAATCAAGAAGAGTAATGGGCCAAGGACGCTTCTTTTGTTTTGACTCTGCTTTTGCTACGATCGTTTTAGTTGTTGCTTTTAGGTTTCTGACTGTTTTTGCTCCCTTTTGACTATGCCTATGGTATACGATTGTTTTTTATTTATTTTCTGACTGCTTTTGTTTTATTTCTTTGACTCTGCTTGAGCTACGAGTGTTGGTGTTGGCATAGGTTTCTGACTGCTTTTGCCTAATTGTTTTTGACTCTGCCTTTGCTACGATTGTTTTCTCGTTTTATTCTTTTATTTTTTTAGGGTTCGGGCTAGTTTGCTTCTCATGTCTTACTCTGCTGTTTGCTATGTTCTGTCCAGAATGTATTTGCTAAGAGATGGCCTGCCTTCCGTTTTTTAAAAATGTTTTTCCTCTTTTTTGATAGTTTATCTGCTGCGGTCAGAAATATCTTGTCTGATATCCTGATGGTGCCGCCTGGCTTTCACGTGTTGGGTTTGTAGCGAATTTTGGCGATGAGTCTCATGCTTGAGCTGGATGTGTAAATATGCAACATGCGCATACTACCAACCATGGAAGTGTGCGCATGTGGTGCCTCTTTCTTGTCTGTGCCTATTTCCGTGTTGCGCCGCTGTTCAATTCCATAATGCACCAACTCGCTCCCCAGGCCATTATTCTGACTATCGATAGTATCGATAGTGCGCAGCTCTTTGGCGCCCGTTCCTGGGTTTCGCGTCGTCGGCGTTGGCGTCGGCCGCGTCGGCCTCGTAACCAGCTCCGCCCCCCTTTCATTACCCCAGTTCGAGCGAGTGCTACGGCAACCGGAGCCTAGCAGGAAGAGGGGGGGAGGGGGTACACTGAGCGGCGAACGATGGGGGCAGGGGCGCGCGCAGCAACCGAACACGAGGAAAGGAAAGGGGGGCGGGGGGGGGGGTCGCCGGAGGAAGTGCTAGCCGCGACTCACTGATGCCGCTGCCGCCCCTCGCCAGTCAAGACAACGTGACTGCTTTTTTTTTTTAAACTGATTTATTTAACAGATTGATTTATAGGAAGGGGAAGGCGCGGTAACTGTCTCACTTGTTTTCTGTGGACACCGCAACCGCGGCGTAAGGGAAGGGAGGAAGATGGAAGTGAAAGTGGAAAGGAGAAAGAGGAGCCGCAGTGGAGGGCTACGGAGTAATTTCGACCACCTGGGGATCTTTAACGTGCGCTGACATCGCACAGCACACGGACGCCTCTTCGTTTCGCTTTCATCGAAACGCAGCCGCCGAGGTCGGGTTCGAACCCGGGTACTCCGGCACACTAGTCGGGCGTCTTACCACAGCACCACCCCGGCGGGACTGACTGCTTAGAAAAAAAAAACTGATTTATTTATAGGATGTTACGACCAAGCATCCGCATTTGCGCGCTCTATTGTTCGCCTGTGGGCATGGATAAGTGCTGTGAATATGTGGTGATGGTCCAATGGCTCTAAGTGAGCCTGTTTCCAGGAATCCTGTTTTGTAAGCCTGTTTTGCTTTGTGGACACTCTGCAAATGCCAAATTGACCCTGCCAAGAGAACGTCTGGAAAAACACAAAGAAACGTCCCCCTGCGGGAAATGCAGGAAGTGCTTTCTTTCTTTTGTTCACCCTTCCAGTCGATAAGCCCTATCGTCCAGTGAGGAATGCCTACTTTCCAAAGGAGACGACAGAGTGACATGTCCGCTGACGTGCAGGACAAGAAAGGAGCATGACGCATACAGCCATTAAGTGATTTCCCAGGAATGCAGGAAAGATTTGCAATTGTCGAAAACGGACAATGCTGGGAGCGGATGCGGCGCCACGTGCACTCGGGTTTCTGAGAAGTAAAACCACTTGTCAGAACCAGCCTGTGGTTTCTTTGCTGAAGAATAGAAATGTACCTCCTCTCCTCGCCGTTCCCAAGCTTTTCCCGCCAACAAGTGATCACGCCCAACGAATGAATGCCGGACCAGTCAGTGCTTCAGACCATCAGTGCAGTGATGTGTTCGATTGGATGCCGATACCTGAGGGGCGTGCCCTGGATTTGGTTGGTCAGCATCTTCAGAGAGGGGCTGGACATAGGGGGTTTTAAGGACGCTGCAGAGCACGAAATGTCGCTCTGAGCCCTGGGTAAACGGCTCATCCAGTCGCTTCTCGCTATGAACTCTTAACGCTTGCCATTTTGCTGATGTACTCTTCTTTTTCTTGTAAATAATCTTGTAAATAAGTTTCTCAAAGTGCCATTAAACCTGCTTGTACACATTTCACCAACTTCGAGGATTCAATCCTACTTCAACCCCGAGTCTCTGCACGCTACCAAGTGAAGGCCGGGTCGACGTAGCCCCAGCGTCACGACAACTGGTGACCAGCGGTGGGATCTGAATCTACAAGCTACAACAACTGGTGATCAGCGGTGGGATCTGAATCTACAAGCACAACGACTGGTGACCAGCGTTGAGATCTGGATCTACAAGCTACATCTGGTGATTCGAGGTGGATCTGTATCTACAAGCCACATCTTGTGATCGGAGGTGGCATCTCAAGCAACAAGCAGGCGCAACAATCGGCCAACAAGAGAGCAGCTCGGAAGATCGATCGCATGTGTGGGTGAGTGCTTGGCTTTTCTTCTGATGTGGACCAGGTTCTAGAACAGGGTTAGATTTTAGAACTGGTAAAGAGAGTGTGGAAACGCCTTTAGGTTTGGTAGTTTGCACTGTTGTTTTGGAAGTAGCCGACACTCGGAGCGATCATGGACCTACAAAAGCTGCAGAAACCGGACCTGTTGCTATTGTGTGAGGAATTGGGAATTGATACAAGTGGTTTGGCACGAAAACCTTTGATTATAAAGGCAATCACAGATTTGGGAGCCGATGATGAGGAGCTCAGTGAAGCATGGAACCTCATCGCCCAAAAAAAGGAGGAGCAGCTCAGACAGCAGAAAGAGCGGGAAAAAGAAGAAAAGAGGCGTGAGCGCGAACTTGAGAGGGAAAAAGAGGAAAGGGAGCGCGAACGTGAGAGGGAAAAAGAGGAAAGGGAGCGCGAACGTGAGAGGGAAAGAGAGGAAAAGAAGCTAGACATTGAGCTCCGGAAATTAGAACTAGAGTTGAGCAAGAGGTCGGGCGATTGTCCCCAGCTAGCGGTACCTCGTCTCAACAAGGAGGCAGATTTCAAGATGTCAAAGTACATGCAGCCATATGTGATATCAGGGGATATCGGTCTGTATCTGGCTAACTTTGAGCGAACCTGCGAAAAACTGTCCTTCCAGC
This sequence comes from Amblyomma maculatum, assembly GCF_055883805.1. Lineage (NCBI taxonomy): Eukaryota > Metazoa > Arthropoda > Arachnida > Ixodida > Ixodidae > Amblyomma > Amblyomma maculatum. The sequence continues at coordinate 116,242,676 of NC_139352.1, read as the reverse complement.
GAGACACTTGGTCTCAGAGATTATTGACGGTTCTGCCCTGCGAGGCAGCGGAGGTTGTCGCGCGGCTAAGCAAGGAGGACGCGGACAACTACGAGAAGGTCAAAGCTTGCCTTCTGAGAAAGTATAGGCTTAGCGCCGAGGCGTTCAGACAACGTTTTCGGAACGCTACTAAGTCCAGGGACGAGAGTTACCCTGAATTCCTGTACAATTTAAGAGTTAATTTGGGCGAGTGGCTAAAGAGCACTGATTCCTACAGTGATAGGGACGCTGTAGTCGAGCGAATTCTTTTGGAGCAGTTTTATAGCTGCCTCCCAGAAAAAGAAAGAAATTGGTTACAGGACCGAGGCGAAATTAAGTCGGGAACTGAAGCTGCCGAACTCATTGAGTACGCTTCGCGCCGACAATTCAGCAACCCAGCAGTAGATAGGCTCCGCAATCCCAAGTTCAGTGTAAATAACCGTCAGAAAAGGCACTTTGCTAGAGTTGGAAACGAAGAAATGAAGGTTTCTTCAGGCAAATTCCCTAGAAAGGACGGCAGTGAGAAAAGTGCGGAAGTGACCAACGCGCAGAACACAAAGAACAAGCTTGGGGCTAGGAAGCCGCTCACATGCTTTAGGTGTAAGGAGCAGGGTCACATTGCCGTCAACTGCCGGAAAGAAAAGATTGCTTTCTCGTATGTCAGTGACTGCGATGAAAATATGCAGCTTTTGGAACCCTACCTGCATGACCTAGTAGTCAACGGGAAGCCTTGCAAGGTACTGCGCGATTCGGCCGCAACGATGGATGTTGTCCATCCGGCGTATGTATCGCCTTCCGACTATACAGGACAGTGTGCATGGATCCGACAGGTAGTTGAGGAACAGAGTGTGTGCTTGCCGGTCGCGAACGTGGTCATCGAGGGCCCTTTCGGCGAATTAACAACCGAGGCTGCCGTTTCAGGAAAGCTTCCTAAGTGCTATCCGTATTTGTTCTCCAACAAATCGGACATGCTGCTGCGAAAGAGGGGCATCCTTTTCGGAGACAGAGTTGTGCAAGCATTAACACGTTCAAAGGCGCGAGAACTAGCTACACTGCTCATTCCAGAAAAATCCACAGCGGAGGAAACGGCAGTTAAAACAGTGGTAAATGCGGAAGATAGCAGGTCAGAAAACTTTGAGAGCGAGGCATCTCAGATATGTCAACTTGAAAGGGAGCTTGATGAGACGCGGAATGAGGACGTTCTTGAGAATAACCTCTTGCCGCCAGTGTCTAGTAATCTCACGAGACTTTTAAGTGGAACCCGAGAGGACTTAGCTATGGAGCAAGCCAATGATCCCAAGAATAAGCTCGAAGTACAGTGGGAAGGACCTGCTAAAGTTGTTGCAGAGCTTTCTGACACTAACTACGCAGTGAAAATCCCCGATAGGCGTAAAGCAGTGCGCATTTATCATTGCAATCTTATGAAGCCTTATGTGCAGAGGGAAGCCGTGGTAAATCTAACGTTAAACCTTCCCGAGGAGATGGGGGACAACTTGATTTGCCTCAGCGGAAAGGGAAGCAACGCTCAGGAGCTTCTCAAAAAGACGGAGCAGAGAGGAGAACTAAAGAAATCCCAGCTGTCCGATCTGGGCGAGATAATAACAGAGTTTGAGGCCTGCTTCGTGGACAGGCCAGGCAGAACTGATTTGACTGAGCACGATATTGAGCTGACTTCAGACGTGCCAGTGCGATCAAGGTGCTACCGATTTTCTCCAAGGCAAAGAGAAATTCTGGATAGGGAAGTAACTCGCATGCTGGAATTAGGAGTAATAAAACCCTCGGAAAGCGATTATGCTTCGCCTATGATCTTAGTAGAAGCTCCAGGTAAAGACCCTAGGCCTGTGGTAGACTACCGAAAGCTAAATTCTCTCACCAGGGATCAAGTGTATCCTATTCCGAATATTGAGGAGAGAGTAGAACAGGTCAGTAGAGCGGCATATGTGACTACGCTGGACCTTACTCGAGGATACTGGCAAGTACCGCTCACTGAACGCGCCAGCAGATACGCGGCTTTCGTCACTCCGACGGGCAGCTACCAGCCAACAATGATGAGTTTCGGGCTCAAAAATGCTCCATTTTGTTTTTCCCGACTCATGGATAGGGTTTTAAAGGGGTGTGAAACATTCGCAGTGCCTTATTTAGATGACATTGCGGTTTTTTCCGACTCATGGGCGGACCATATGGTACATCTAAGAGCTGTACTGAGCCTTTTGCGTCAAGCTGGACTAACCGTAAAGGCCGAGAAATGTTGCCTGGCAAGGGCGACCGTGGACTACTTGGGTCACAATGTAGGTCAAGGTTTCAGGAAACCCAGCGAGATTAAGATTTCTGCGGTAGCAGACTACCCGCGGCCGAGCACGAAGACGGAAATTCGAGCATTCCTGGGTCTGACTGGGTACTACAATCACTACATCCCTAACTATTCAGCTTTGGCTAGCCCTCTGACCGACGCTCTCCGCAAGACAGAACCGACAAATGTAGTCTGGGACGAACAAAAGGAAGCCTCCTTCGTAAACCTGAAGGCTGTGCTGATTAGCCGTCCGGTATTGCGAGCTCCAGACTATGGCCGAGAATTCACGGTCCAGTGTGATGCCAGTGATCGAGGGTTAGGTGCTGTTCTCTGCCAGAGAGATGACGACGGTAATGAGCACCCCGTGCTCTACTTGAGCAGAAAGCTGAGTTCTAGAGAGAGGGCTTATTGCGCGTCAGAGAAAGAGTGCGCTTGCATTGTATGGGCCATTCAAAAATTGCAGTGCTATCTTGGAGGGGCCAAATTCACCGTAGAGACGGACCATTGTCCCCTGGCTTGGCTGCAAACTGCGACATCGAAGAACAGTCGCCTTCTTAGGTGGAGCTTGATTTTACAGCAGTACAATTTTGAAATAAGATACAAAAAGGGGAAGTTAAATGGGAATGCGGACGCGCTTAGCCGCTCTTTCTAAGCGGTCCGAGATGTTCCTCACCATGTATCCAAATTGATAATCAGGTTTTTTTTTTTCGTGCGCTTGTATATGTGTGGCTATGTAAAGCAGCACGTTTGGTTTTCTAGGAATACGTGGGTCCCGAACGTCTTGAGAGTGGGCTTTTCTCGAACAACAATGGCAGTTTTCTTTTAACCTGGTCTCTTCAGACGGGAGCCGAGTGCTTGCTTCGACATGTGGTTGAGTTTCAGACAGCTCGAGCAATTTGGCCTACAACAATCGAGACAACGCGACAAGCAACAGCGAGCTTCAAGCGTTCACGTGCAGGCCATTAAGTCGTCTCTTCATGCAGCAGCTGGGACTGCTGCCCTCCGAGACTCTTCTGGCGGGGGAGGAGGCTGTTACGACCAAGCATCCGCATTTGCGCGCTCTATTGTTCGCCTGTGGGCATGGATAAGTGCTGTGAATATGTGGTGATGGTCCAATGGCTCTAAGTGAGCCTGTTTCCAGGAATCCTGTTTTGTAAGCCTGTTTTGCTTTGTGGACACTCTGCAAATGCCAAATTGACCCTGCCAAGAGAACGTCTGGAAAAACACAAAGAAACGTCCCCCTGCGGGAAATGCAGGAAGTGCTTTCTTTCTTTTGTTCACCCTTCCAGTCGATAAGCCCTATCGTCCAGTGAGGAATGCCTACTTTCCAAAGGAGACGACAGAGTGACATGTCCGCTGACGTGCAGGACAAGAAAGGAGCATGACGCATACAGCCATTAAGTGATTTCCCAGGAATGCAGGAAAGATTTGCAATTGTCGAAAACGGACAATGCTGGGAGCGGATGCGGCGCCACGTGCACTCGGGTTTCTGAGAAGTAAAACCACTTGTCAGAACCAGCCTGTGGTTTCTTTGCTGAAGAATAGAAATGTACCTCCTCTCCTCGCCGTTCCCAAGCTTTTCCCGCCAACAAGTGATCACGCCCAACGAATGAATGCCGGACCAGTCAGTGCTTCAGACCATCAGTGCAGTGATGTGTTCGATTGGATGCCGATACCTGAGGGGCGTGCCCTGGATTTGGTTGGTCAGCATCTTCAGAGAGGGGCTGGACATAGGGGGTTTTAAGGACGCTGCAGAGCACGAAATGTCGCTCTGAGCCCTGGGTAAACGGCTCATCCAGTCGCTTCTCGCTATGAACTCTTAACGCTTGCCATTTTGCTGATGTACTCTTCTTTTTCTTGTAAATAATCTTGTAAATAAGTTTCTCAAAGTGCCATTAAACCTGCTTGTACATATTTCACCAACTTCGAGGATTCAATCCTACTTCAACCCCGAGTCTCTGCACGCTACCAAGTGAAGGCCGGGTCGACGTAGCCCCAGCGTCACGTCAAGGAAGGGAAAGGCGCGGTAAATGTCTCACTTGTTTTCTGAGGACTGACTGCTTAGAACACCTTCTCCGCTATGAAGAAAGAGGAGGAAGGGGTCCCCCCCCCCCCCTCTTCCTGCGTGGCGGCGATGTTCTCCGCTTGCCCAAACGCCGGCGCGATATCAGCGGATCACGGTGCGTCCCGTTCTCACTCGCTTCACTCGCTAGCCGCTTCAGCGGCATCAGATAGTCGCTGCTATCTGTTCGTCGCACAACGTTCCTGCTTCCCGATACCTTCCGATAACACAATTGCCGTCTTCATTTCTTCTACCAAAAAGCTTCTTTCATGACAGCCAAGAATTGTTAGTGAAGTGTTTCTTAATGAAATACCTGTGAAAAATTAAAAAAGTTGTAATTATGCATACGTGTCTTGCTCGAAATATTTGCCTCAATCTATCGAAAAGGTGAAACAGCTGATGAGCTGCGCTCAAATTTTGCATATAGGAAGTAACGTAATCGTGGGCAATTTTTTGAAACTATTGATAGCTTAAAAAGCTATTGATAGTACTACTAACCATAAACTATCGATAGAGTATTCGATAGTGTAATTGATAGCACTATCGATAGTGCAATCCATACTACTATCGATAGTTCGATCGATTGCAAGCTATCGATGGTGCTGTAAATAATTACGCAGTTTTTGCCAAAATATATTGCCCAAACTTTTGCTATAACCTACGATCAGCAGTACTCATTTCGCGTACTTTATGATCAAGTTTAGTAGAAGGAAATAAATATATTAATTTCGCAAAGAAATTGCCGGATTATGTCCATCAATAAATTCATACTGAAAAGTAACCAGTTAAACCCAACCAACAAATTCACCGCTTGACGTTTTTATTCTTAAATCCTAAAATGCAAATATAAATTTGATGCAGCCCGCCGGGGTGGCGCAGTGGTAAGACGCCCGACTACTGTGCCGGAGTTCCCGGGTTCGAACCCAACCTCGGCGGCGGCGTTTCGATGGAGGCGAAACGAAGTGGCGTGCGTGTGCTGTGCGATGTCAGCGCACGGTAAAGATCCAAGGTGGTCAAAATTACTCCGTAGCCCTCCACTACGGCGGGTGGCGCAGTGGTAAGACGCCCGACTACTGTGCCGGAGTTCCCGGGTTCGAACCCAACCTCGGCGGCGGCGTTTCGATGGAGGCGAAACGAAGTGGCGTCCGTGTGCTGTGCGATGTCAGCGCACGTTAAAGATCCCCAGGTGGTCAAAATTACTCCGTAGCCCTCCACTACGGCTCCCTTTTCTGTCTTTTTACTTTCATTCCCACCTTCCTCCCTTCCCTTACGACGCGGTTCAGGTGTCCACAGAGCAAGTGTGACAGATACTGCGCCTTTCCCTTCCTGTGAACCAACCAACCAACCAGGGGATCTTTAACGTGCGCTGACATCGCACAGCACACGGACGCCTCTTCGTTTCGCCTCCATCGAAACGCAGCCGCCGAGGTCGGGTTCGAACCCGGGTACTCCGGCACAGTAGTCGGGCGTCCTACCACTGCACCACCCCGGCGGGGCAGCTGAGCCACCTCCGCTGCCTGGTGCGGACAGAAGAAACAAAGTAGAGCGGGGCTAGCCAGCCACCGAATTTTTATTGGTTGTAGGCCGTCATTGCACCCGTCACCGCTTAGTTGGTGGACGACGGCTGCTGCTGCGCATGTCTTTCGCTCCCTCTTCCTTTTATTTCTTCTCTACTTTCTCTCTTCTTTTAGCTGAGCCACCTGATTGATTGATTGATTCATAGGAAGGGAAAGGTGCGGTAACTGTCTCACTTGTTTGCTGTGGACACCTCAACTGCACCGTAAAGGAAGGTAGATAGGTGGGGGTGAATGTGGAAAGAGAGAAAGAGGAGCCGTAGTGGAGGGCTACGGAGTAATTTCGACCACCTGGGGATCTTTACCGTGCGCTGACATCGCACAGCACACGGACACCTCTTCGTTTCGCCTCCATCGAAACGCAGCCGCCGAGGTCGGGTTCAGCTGAGCCACCTCTGCTGCCTGGTGCGGACAGAAGAGAGAAAGTAGAGAAGAAATAAAAGGAAGAGGGAGAGAAAGACTCGCGCAGCAACAGCCGTCGTCCACCACCTAAGCGGTGGCGGGTGCAATGACGGCCTACAACCGATAAAAATTCGGTGGCTGGCTAGCCCCGCCGCAAGCGGCGTTGACCTACCGTCCCCGTAGGGCCAGGAACAGCAACCCTTCACTGGCTCCGAGTTCGATTGGTTCGACAAAACGTACCTTCCTCCCTCTCCCTTTAACTCGGCGCTTGTGTACCCCGTAGAGGGAGCTTACCTTTCAAATCATGAAAGGAGAGCGAGCTGGGAAGAATCTCGATTGAGGAGAAGTGAAGGAGGGCTGCCTCTCTGGCTGCCGCTAATGAATGTCAGCAAAGGTGGTGGTGGTGAAAAACTTTATTTAGTGGAGCCGCGAAATACTCGTTACAAGGGCTGGGCCGGCTCCTGATCAAGGGTGGTGGCCAGCAGGAGTGCCTGACGGCGACCGCTTCAGCCCAGGCGACCAGTCTCCTTTGTGGAGCCGGTTCTGAGCTGGAGACCGCGATCTCTCAAGCCTCGTTGTCCGTAAGGCGCCATTCGGCCGGCGGTTGAAACTCCGGGCATCTGAACATATGTTCGAATGTAGCTCTCGGGGCCTCGCAGAGGGAACATACGGACTGATGAGTAGAGGGGGAGAAGAGTGCCAGCAGTGCTGGGGAGGGAAAGGTGCGGGCTTTAAGGTGTCTCCATGTTATTTGTTGTGGTTTAGTTAAGGAGGGGTGTGGGGGAGGGTAGTGAAGTCTTTCAGACCGGTAGTGTAGTGTAATGTCGTTGTAGGTGATCAGCCGATCTCTGGCACTGCCTAGGTCCTCGGTATCTGTTGCTCGGTCGACGTATGCTCGAGCAACAGAATTGGCCGCTTCGTTACCGGGGTTGCCGGAATGGGCTGGTACCCAGACAAGATCTATGGGTCGGGGTGTTTGAACGTTGGTAGTTAAGATTTTGTGAGAGGCAGCATGTAGCTAGCCTCGGGCGAAATTTTGTATGGCAGTTTTAGAATCGCTGAGGATAAGGGTGGCAGTGGAAGAGACTATCGCGATGGCTATAGCGGATTCTTCCGCTTCTACGGACGTTCGGGTAATGATAGAGGCTGATGTGATGTGTTCGAAGCGGCTGGATACCGCGCATATCGCATAAGCTGAGCGGTGTGGATATTCTGCGGCGTCCACGTAGACCGTGTCGGGTTCGTTCGCATGTGCTATGTGTAGAGCACGTGCTCTCGCTTTCCGTCTGGCCTGGTTATGAAGGGGATGCATGTTTTTCGGAAGTGGGTGGACAGTGAGGTGATCGCGGACTGTCTTTGGAACTGCATAAGTTTCTACTGGAGGGGCATCTAACGGTCTAAGTTGGAGAAAGGAAAGAATGTGGAGACCAGTTGGGGTAGTGGAGAGCCGTCCTAGTTGGGCGATGCGGTGGGCTTCCACCAGTTCGCTGAGGGTGTTATGAACTCCCATGCCTAAGAGTCGATAGGTTGGGGTGCGCTTAGGTAAGCCGAGAGCTGCCTTATAAGCGTGTCTGATGAGAGCATCCACCTTGTCGGTCTCTGTTTTTGTTAGATATAAATATGGAATCGAGTAAAGAATAAGGCTTATAATAAATGCCTGTACTAAGCGTCTGAGGTCATGCTCGCGCATTCCACAGTGCTTGTTGGCTATACGTTTGATTAGGCGGGTGATCTGATGTGTTGTGTTAGTCAGTCTGGAGAGTGTATCCGTGTTAAGGCCGTTGTCTTGTATGAACATACCTAGTATTCGAAGTTTGTGAACTTGTGGTACTGGCTGACCATCTACGGTGATGAGCATAGGGGGTGGGGGGTGTTTCCGCGTGCTTGAGTGGAGTATCAGGAGCTCGGATTTGGTGGAGGAACATGCAAGGCCTATTGAAGCTGCGCATCTTGACACCATGTCTGCCCCCTCCTGAAGAGTTTCTTCCATGCTACCTACATTCCCAGTGGTGGTCCACAGGGTGATATCATCTGCATATAGAGAATGGGAGAGGTTTGGGATCCGTGACAGCTTTTTAGCCATGGGAATAAGTGTGATGTTAAATAAAAAGGGGGAAAGGACTGATCCCTGCGGGGTGCCTCTATTACCGAGGGTAAAAGTGGGGGATTTTAGGGGGCCGAACCGAATTTCTGCTGTGCGATCCCGGAGAAATGCTGAAATGTAGGCATGTGTTCGGTTTCCCACATTCAGAGTGGATAGTGCATCCAATATAGAGGAGTGATAGACATTGTCAAATGCCTTTTGCAAGTCTAGAGCCAGCAATGCTCTTGTGCGTTTGCAGTGTCGGGGATGGAGAATTTCTTCTGATATCTGTAGCATGACATCTTGGGTGCATAGGCGGCTGCGGAAACCCAGCATTGTGTGAGGAAAAAGGTCGCGGGTTTGCATGTGTGTATGTAGCCGATTCAAGACAACGTGTTCAAGAAGTTTACCAAGACATGAAGTTAGCGAAATGGGCCTAAGGTTTGAAAGAGTGAGCGGTTTGCCGGGTTTAGGTATAAAGGTAACCTGAGCGTGTGTCCACTCTGAGGGAAGCGTTCCCTCTTGCCAGTGTTTGTTAAAGAGTTCTGTTATTGCCTGGATGGAGTTTTCATCGAGGTTTCTAAGTGTTTTGTTCGTGACCTGATCGGCTCCTGGAGCAGACGTAGTGCGGAGTTGGAGCATGGCTGCTCTGACTTCATACTTTGTGATGTCTTCGTCTAGCTCATGGTTTTGGGTTCCAAGGTACTGTGGTAAAGGTGTCTTCGGTGTGGTTGTGAGGTATGTATCTTTTAAGGATTGAATAATGTTGTCGTTGTCCATGTCTATGCCATGGATAAGACGTGTCACATTTTTCTGCTGTACATTCTTGGCGTGATCGGGTTCAAGAAGGCATCGTAGCAACCGCCACGTGTCCCTAAGTCCTAGGTTTCCAGCAAGGCGGTCGCATACTTGACCCCATTGCTGGTGACTGAGCTGTGCCGCGTGCGTCTCCATTTCCCTTATGAGAGCGGAGATGCGGAGCTTCAGGGCGCGATTGTGTTTGTTTTTAAGCCATCGCTTCTGTAAGCTCGAGTGAGCTTCCCACATATGGAGTAATCGGCTGTCAATCACCTCCGAGGATTGTGTGCACGGCATTTCCGATGTGGCCATGTTCACGTCCTTGTTGAGGTTAGCCAGCCAATTTGTAAGGTGGTCTATCTGCTTCGGGGCCGCGGTACGCAGATCGCGAAAGCGATCCCAGTTTGTGATTTTGAGTTTCCTCTTTACACGGGGGGTTATGGAGGATAGTGAGAAAGAGGTCTCAATTATATAGTGATCGCTACCAAGAGAGGTTTGCGTGTTTGTCCAATAGCATTGTGTTATGTTTTTCGTGAGTGTAAGATCGGGGGTGGTGTTGTTCTGTACACTGTTGCCGATGCGCGTGTACTGTTGTGTATCATTGACAAGGGTTATGCCCTCATTTTGGAGAAGTGTCCAGAGTCGGGCGCCTTTACTGCAAGTCGTTTTGTATCCCCACGCAGTGGACCGATCAGCCCCGAGGAAATTTGCTGCGGACGCATTCGGTGCAGGTCTTCCCAGCATCGTCGCGATGAATCCTCGCCGCGGGTGATATCAAAAGTTCTGCCCGTTCTTTCTATCGGCGTTTCGGGAGAGTTTTATCACGGAAACGTTTTCATAACCCAATCTGTGAAATGTTTCCTATGCCTCTGGGACCATGACACGGCTCCAAAGGCCACTGGTAAGAGTGTTCAGTATTTAGAGTGGATGCTTTTAGCATTCTCGTTAGGTATTACTCCTGAGAACAACATTATCTATTTATTATTCATTTTTTTAAACAGCGGTTCTTTTAAATTCTTGGGCAGAAAGGGTGGTGCGAGTACGTATAGTGGCGTTGACCTTAGCAAGTGTTCCCTAAACTGTGACTACAGAGGCATGGTAAGCGGAATATTCGCCGCACTCACGACGGTCACGACATAGCAGCCAAACTCTCGGCAGTGAAAAAGTCGTAAGTTCGTGCTTTGCGTGAATCCCTTAAGCGTGCGCGAGTGAGGCCAGTGCCTTCGAGCACATGGTTCGAATTTACCGGCGGCAGATCTTTTTTCAGGTAGCTTCGGGGACATTCGCCGTGTCGTACGCGTCCGCTCAAGTAAATACGCCTTGCTGAGTCGTCGGTTGCCAAGCCAGTGACCAGCACGTCTCTGTTCAAGTTCCTTAGATTGTCTGCTGTAATCGGATGGCGTCTGCAAAGAGTACCATTACAGAGAGGATGAAAGTATGAGCGCCGGTCTTTGGGACCGTCATCGAGATACCTCTTTGAACTATAGTTTAACGTCCTGGTGCGTCGATGGAGACGACCATGCCTAAATTAACTGCAACACTATGTTGAGAATGCGACAAAATATCCTGTACTTCCCAGGTTTACGACACAGTTCCTGCCATAAATGTCAGAGTTTCCTTGTGTCTTTGTGCCTGCCGATGGTACCTCTTTTTCTGTAGTTCTATTTCATGTCTCTGTTTTAACTATAGGAACTTCTGTGTGTTAATTACTACAGAAATTCTTGTTGGGACAATGAATTAAAATAAAAACTACACAGAAATTTTGTCGTGACCACAGAAAGGTTCTGTTGTTTTGTAGAGAGAGCTACATTCGGCCACCAGTCGAGCATTTCGCTTTGGAACCGCGTAGGATTGTGTGGAATGCGCCGCAGAGAGAAGGAGCAGATGCGAGGGGCGTGATATCAGAGCTTCGATGCCAGGTGCTAGCTATGCGGAACTGCATGTATTAAGAGAGGCGAGACAAAGAGGCCGCAGTACAGTCGTTTTCCATGGAGAAAGAGAGTCGGGCTCCTGCTCAGCGGCGGTATCGATAGGAGAAGCTCATTTCCTCGGATCCAGTAGTTGTCGCCTGGCTATTGGTCATTCAGCAGAGAGAGAGAGAGAGAGAGTGAATACCACAAGGACAAGCGAGCAGCAGAGACGCCTGAACAAAGAGAAGAACATCTCGCCAAGCGGAGACACCAGAATGCAGAGCGTAACAGGCGGCGCATAGTAGCTGAGATGGAATCTTCGGAAGATCAGAGGATCCGACGACAGCGACAGAAGAGGATGTAAAGGCCCGCCGTGTAACTTGGTTGCTCATGCTAATCGCCTTGAAACTCCAGAGTAGCGATGGGGCCTAATAAGAAAGCCGGAGTCTGCATATACGTGAGACATGGTGTCGCTGATGTCATACATCCGCCTTCGATTGCAGTGAACAATGGAGAAGCCTGCTGTTAGACTTGTGAAGAGCGGCATTATCATAAAAGGAGTTTACATGGCGCCGCCGACATCTGTCGAACCTACGATTAATGTGGTTGCCACCTGTGTACCAGCTTGCGGCACGGTTTCAGACTTGTACGTCACTTTGGGGACTTCAACAGGTAGAAGGACGCCGCCAGTAGTGCTTCCGCTCATGATGCCAGTCTCGATCCCGCGCTAATGATGCTCGCCGCATTGCTCGAGACAGACTCTTTGCCTCACAAGGCAACGAGCAATACCGTTATAACAGTCACCACCGCGATGTGCACTACGCTTCAGGCTCTATCGTTCTGCTTTGGCTCCCATCCCGCCAGGCGGGTATATGCGAAAACATTTCTACCAGACTACACAAGCCCCGACCGTATCTTTCGCCGAGTCACCGATGACAAATACGAAATAGAACCTCTGAACACGAAATCATCTGCACCACGAGCTTCCGGCATTGTGCATGTGACACGACTCAAGCTGCATTATTCACGCCCTGATTTGTTTACTTAGAACGCACCGGGACTGTGCTTCTGCGGCGGGGGTAATGTTATCTGATGTGCCACGCTGGCATTCAGCAAGTGAAGAACGAAGTGTCTGGTTGGGTGAACAAAGACGACATAGAGGGTTGAGTTGAGCCGTTAAGCAGTGCCCATCGTTTCCGGTGTTGTGTTGCTCACTGGTGCGTGTTTTCCACTCTTAACAATATGAAAAAGAAAGTCGGGTTCATTTAGGCATCCAATGCCAACGTTCAAACCACGCAATGGGAGACTGCCATTGGTCTCATATATCAAATATAATCTGTACACTCAAAATTCTGCATACACTCAGTCGAAACGGCCACGTGTTACTGTACTCATCACCAGGCCGTACTTCTTTTTGTATGTGCAATAAAACAATGACATGTAACGACCAATGTGTCTTCATTGCTAATATATATAAGCTCAACAATAGACCCGACAACATTCCTAAACCAAAGGAAATTAGCTCTCGCATGTATATAGGGGCGAAGCTCAATTAAGCCTTATTTTCTTACTGGGGCTATACATCAACTAAAACGCGGCAAATCGTGGTATATAGTCAGCAGGACAGCGAATTGAGAGACGCTGATAGGTCCCGGCTTTAAAGCTCCACTGGAATGGGTTACCAAGGAGGGTAAACAACGCCATAACATTGATAAATATTGAACCACCCATCATTCTCCCGCAAAATTTTTCGATCTATCTTCTGCAACACCAGAGATATCGGCGATTAAAAATGATCCTTCCAATTTTCCCTCTCCACTCGTACGCCGAAGGGAGCCATAAAAAAAAAACAAAGATTACAAGCAAGTTCAAAGCTCCGCCCAGAAATGCGTCACTTCGACGAACTTCCGGTTGCCGCGCGCTCGCTCGCTGGCGTACTCGCGTCATCCGTCCTCGCTCGCACACGCGTGAGGAGTTCGCCAGTTCGCGCAGCGACGGTTAGTGTAACCGCGAACCCGTGGTTAGCCCATGTTACACGGCGGACCAAACACCATTAACCACGGTTATCGAAAACCTAGCTAGGCGACCTAGGTTTGCACCGTTAACTGAGGTTATGGCGGCGTCTGTTGGCGGAGGCTACTCGTCGGCGCCCGAGTGCGAGAAACGTACAAGCGGGTCTGCTTCACAAAGTTATTCATTTGCCCACTGTATCACGTTTAAATATTGGTGTATAAAATATGGTGCCGCCCGACGTCTTCGATTACGGCCGACAGCGCAGCGACTGCGTACTGAATCCTTGTCTTGCCTGCAGTATCGTTTGAACGGCTTGTAGCTCAGCAGAACGTCAAAAAATGCTCGGGCTTAGCTATGAAAGTAAACGAGTTTGCAACGCTTGCAGCATGGAATGCCGCGAGCTGGCTGAGGTACGTTACACAGCTACCACGGGAATGGGGCGCGCGAGCGCAGCGAACGACGGCACCGTGTCTGACCGTCCCTAGTCGTCGCTATGCCTGAATTATTTCGCTTCGAAGCTGCGGCGGTCGGCGCTTTTGGAGCTGATTAATGCTGTCGTAAATCATCAACTTAGGAAGATAGTAAGAGACCGGAAAGCGTGGCGTGACATGGTGCATAGGGTCACGAAGAGTCGGACACGATTGAACGACTGAACTGAACTGAACTGAAATCGTCGACTTATAAAACTGCCTTATTGAGAATCCTATCCTGCCATAGTAAAATCATTACAGGATTAACTCTGGCGACGCATTAATCGCAGAGCTAGTACGAGCAGATCGGATGAGCCAAAATGCACCAGCGGCAGCTGGCTTGAGCAGAAACTTGCTTGTATCACGGCTATCGCTCTTACAGCAATTTGCTGCTGGTCAGCGATCCTCACGAGGGCTTAATACTTGATATTCGGTTCAGTATTCCAGACGCCAACAAATTTTAGCACGATTTATTTCGGACATCGGTGCTAACGATCCGCCGTGTCGTTCGCGTACGGTATGCGGGATGAGAGGCCACAGCGGCGGTGTTTACGGCGGTCGAGGAGGTGCTGCCATCGTGCGGTGCTTGACCGTGCTGTTGAAGCTTTGTCGGACGACACTCCGGTACTCCTGAAAGCACGTTATATAAATAAGATATTTGTAAATGCAGCTTCGTTCCGCCGATCACTGCGTCGCTTCGGTTCTTGTACTTGATGGGCAATGGCCGCCTAACCGATAAGAGCGGCGAGCTGTGTAACAGCCCGCACATAGTTGGAGCAGCACACGAGCAGACGACTTTCGCAGCTACCGGAAGTGTGTCCGTGATGACATGGCTGCAGTGGCCGCTGCGAATGGCAGCTTCTAGCAAGCCTTGCCAGTCCATGTTGTCAGTCAACTCACCCGTGACGTCACGGTTTAAGAAAATAGTTACATGCGACACCGCCAAGCGATGACCTCTCTGCCAGCAAATTTCAAAAAACGGTGCTTTTAAAAATTAATACTAAATCGCTGGCTTTATTCCAAGGAGTTATACTTTGGGTTAATGCCCAAAAGGATTTGATCTACACACTGAACACGTTTATCAGCGGCTTCTTGGTGGCCGTTTCATTGGACCTTTAATGGCCGCCCTTCTAAAGCAGCACGTATACCTCTTCGGCATCCATGGCGCCATTGTGGCGAGGCCTGCTGCGCCTAATGGCGGGAGGAGGGAGGGGCATCGGTAGCGCCTCGAGGTACACGGTGTATACCGTAACACGCAACGTAAATGTCTTCAGATCCATTTATGAAGGGAAGAATACGTGGTGTAAAACCGAAAAGTTCCTGTTTTACGTGAACGCAGTGCGTGATACATTCGACAGTGCACTCTGGTTCCGGCTCAAAATGTCGAAACTAAAGAAATCTGAACCATAGCTGGACAATTTGGAATTGGAATGATCTATTAACTCCAGTTAACAGTGCACCAAGGATGTGTAAAGATACAAAAGTTCACAATGCAAGTTCAGGAAAACATAGCTAATGAATCGGCTGAGAGCCAGTGAGGTAGATGCGATTAGGGCATTCGGTGAGACTAAGCAATATTGAAACAATGTTGCAAGTCACCCAACGTATCATCCTTCATATTCATGTTTGCTGGGACATAATGGCGGCGGGACATAATGACGGCGAGAGACACAAGACAAACGTATTCATGGAAGAGTTATTCAGTTTGTTATTTGAGCCAAACACAAAGTTAAAAACTCTTTTACGTTATATGGCTAGACGTCTTGGTGCCAGCAATTGGTGTATAACTTTGGTGCTTTTGACAAACGTGAGATATATGAATAATCCAAAAGCTCACTTCACCTGAAAGCAATACTGAATGAAATGAAATTTGCTCATTATACAGAAAAATATTGTCCTTAACTTCTTCGCGTTGTGAGCATGAGAATAAAATGTAAATGAATGAGCTCATCAGTGCACAATTTACACACATGTTTTTCTGTTTTGTCAGTAAGCATTTGTGCGTTATAAACAGTCATGCGTAGCCAACACAAGGAAGAAAGAAAAAAAGAAAGAAAGACGGAAAGAAAGGAAGAAAGGAAAGAAAGAAAGAAAGGAATTCAAGGAAGGATCGTTAGCAAACAATTTTTCTTGTTTTGTCAGTAAGAATTTGTCCGTTATGTATAAAGGTCATATGCGAAGGAACGAAGGAATTCAAGGAAGGACCATTCACAAACACGTTGTTCTTGTTTATTGAGTAAGAATTTGTCCGTTATGTATATTAGTCATATGCGAAGGAGGGAAGGTAGGAAGGAAGGAAGGAAGGAAGGAAGGAAGGAAGGAAGGAAGGAAGGAAGGATCATTCACAGACTAGTTTTTCTTGTTTCGTCAATAAGAATTTGTCCGTTATCAATATAAGTAATATGCGAAGGAAGGAAGGAAAGAAGGAAGTACGGAGAGAGGGAAAGAAGGAAGAAAGGAAATGTAAAAAAGGCAGCGGGTAATTTGCAGTGGTTAGGGAGAAAGTTAATTAGGCGTAATAGCATTTTGGTTGCACTTCGGTTTCATTTCGAGGCTCAGTTTTAAGGTAAAACAGCTTTTATACAACGATCGGCGAAATCTAGGAGTGAAAGCCTCAGTGAAATCGAACTATAAAATTACGGGGCCGCAAGCAACAGCGCTAGGTTGTCGACCTAATGCACTCGGATGGAACTTTTTGAAGTCGTGAAGACGACATCAAATGCATCAATACACTGCCCGTTAAACAAGCGGGGTGTTTAGAAGAACTTCTTGTTGGGCGAGTTGGTGCATTGCTTTAAAGGAACCAAGATGCGCTATAAAAAGACAGCCACAGGAAAAAGCCAAGGAGACAGACAGAGCGCAAACTATCAACTGAGTTTATTTGTGTGAAAGTGCCTTATATAGTCAGAATCACAGCAAAAGAACAAGGGGAATGAGAGAGGGGGGTACAGCCAATCAACTCCTGGTCAACAACAGGTGCGCAGAAAATGGTTTTCCTTGTTATACAGTTTGACAGAAGTGTCGCTTACACATTTATCACCGTTTTCTTTTATGTGATAAGCCTCCAAAAGCTACCGCGCTGTTTTATTTTTACTTCTTCCTAGAATATTAATCTTTTTAAGCAAAGGCTTGCATCCACTGCAAGCGAGGCAATGAGCAGGCAAGTTTGCTCCTTCTTTATTCCGAATTGATCGGGCATGTTCCCCTGCGCGTTCATTCACGCATCGGCCTATCTGGCCCACGTAGGCGCCTCCACACTTGAGTGGGATTTCATATACCACACCAGTGGCACATTTTACATACTTTTCGGCATGTTTTATGTCGCATCCACTGCCTCTAGCTCCTTGGTTCCCGGTTCTCGGGCACAAGGCTGCGAGTTTCCGTGGGGCAGAAAAAACAACAGGGACGCCATGCCTCTTGGCCACATTTTTACATTGTGCGCCACTTTGTGAATATATGGCACCACCACGATCTTCTTTTTTGGAAGCGGCTCATCCACACTTCTTCGACCTCTTTTTATCTTCCTGAGAAGATTCTCGGCCACGGCTGATATGACGTCGCAGGGGAAGCCGACTGAAAGCAGCCTTTCAATTTGATTATTAAAACTTATATGCATTGCATGCGGGCATGACTTGGTAAGTGCGGATTCCAGACAAGAGCTTGCAATTGCTCTTTTGACTACCTTCGAATGCGCGGAATCAAACGGAGGCAACTCTTTCTTTGCTCGTGGTGCGTAGTACCAGCAGGCGTGTTGTGCGCCGAGGTTAAGGTTAATATCTAAAAATTGCAGCGACCCATTAGAAGGAAGTTCATGCGTAAAGGTCAAACCTCGCCCATACTGTCTAAAGGCAGTTAAAATCCTACTCACTGAATCAGTGTGGGTCAAGGTTATTTGTTTGGATAAAACAATCAAAAAATCGTCCACATATCTAAAACACTTACATACCCCCAGACTAGTAAACTCGTCGTTTAGGGAACGGTCAATGGCGGCTAAAAATATGTTACTAAGAACAGGGGCGACGCAAGAACCTATACAAATCCCTTCTTTCTGAATGTAAAAGTTGTCTTTAAAAGATATGAAGGTGGCTTGCAAATAAAATTCGAGCAATGACATGAAGCTATCAGCTGATACACCAGCAGAGTTTTGGAAGCCTATTAACCCACTTCTTTCAATGCAATCTCGGACAGCGCCAAACAACCCTTGATGCGGCAATGAATAAAACAAATCTTCGACATCTACTGAAAAGGCATAGCCGATATGGTCATTGGAGTTGAAGAAGGTTACAACATCAGTCGAGTTCTTTGTAAAAAAGGGGTCTTCAATTTGTAAAGCATTAAGGTGCTTCAGTAAATACTGGCTTATTAAGAACTGCCATGATCCCTTCTCGCTAACAATTGTTCTAAAAGGCATAGACATCTTGTGCGTTTTGGCAGTGAAGAATACAGACAGCGCTTTTGTTTTACATGCAGTTATTGAGCTTGCGAGTCTGGACAGATTAAGGTCACTACACAAAGCAGCAGCTCTGGTCTTGATCCTTGTAGCGCTGGGTTTCACCTGGACGATGTTCTTTGCGATAGCTTGGCCCGCCTTCTCGTTGAAATCTTTATCACGTAGTACGACAAAGCCTCCGTTTTTGTCTGCCTGAAGTAATCGCAGTTCACTTTGCCTAAAAAACGACACCACCCTTTTGGTTGGGTCTTTGGCACGCCTGGTAGACGCCGTGTTGAGCGTTTTGGTCAAAGCTTCAACACCTTCCAACAGGCACCTTTCTTGATCTTCTTGGTCAGCCTGGCTTGAAATCCGTCGGTTGATTGCTAGCAGGTCGTGGGCTGGGACTGAAGGCTCAAGACTGTACTTAGAGCCTTTGCTTAGAACACATACAACATCTTCAGGCAATACCACGTCATTCGGGACCACAAGGCTGCTGGTGCCAGCTGTCTTGCTCGTTGTTCTATTGTTCGTCAGAGCCTGCTGAAGACACTGGGCCCACCAAAATTCAGTCATCTGGGCAGCAACTTTTCTGGCAGCACGCAGCTTAATTTCTGCTAGCCAGGTCGGGTCCATCGCAAAGCAAATCGAGCGCAAAAGGTCTTGGAACCTGCGTACTTGGCTCCAAATTTCTGATCTCAAGTACCTGCAAATGCGTTTCAGAATAGCCGTTCGCGGTTTGATGATACCGAACAAGGAACTTACTTCTTCGGGAATAAATCCCTTCCGGAGGCAGAAGTAGAAGTACCTGGCTCGACATGTCACACTGGCAATGAAGTTGACGCAGGCGTTGACTTGTAAAGGAGAAAGAGGAACATTCATGAAAGGGCCCACGGTGCTCATCAGGTAGTTTAGAAGAACTTCTTGTTGGGCGAGTTGGTGCATTGCTTTAAAGGAACCAAGATGCGCTATAAAAAGACAGCCACAGGAAAAAGCCAAGGAGACAGACAGAGCGCAAACTATCAACTGAGTTTATTTGTGTGAAAGTTCCTTATATAGTCAGAATCACAGCAAAAGAACAAGGGGAATGAGAGAGGGGGGTACAGCCAATCAACTCCTGGTCAACAACAGGTGCGCAGAAAATGGTTTTCCTTGTTATACAGTTTGACAGAAGTGTCGCTTACACATTTATCACCGTTTTCTTTTATGTGATAGGCCTCCAAAAGCTCCCGCGCTGTTTTATTTTTACTTCTTCCTAGAATCTTAATCTTTTTAAGCAAAGGCTCGCATCCACTGCAAGCGAGGCAATGGGCAGGCAAGTTTGCTCCTTCTTTATTCCGAATGGATCGGGCATGTCCTCTGTCTGTCAGACAGAGCATGCGCTCTGTCTGTCTCCTTGGCTTTTTGCTGTGGCTGTCTTTTTATAGCGCATCTTGGTTCCTTTAAAGCGGGGTGTTCTCTGCGGCGATAGACATTTGAAAGAAATTGCACAAGCCTGCACTTTCTGTTTCCATGGATTTATCTGCTTGATTCAGTTGCGTCACAAAGAAAAAACTTTCGACATATATGTGACCCACTTTTACCCGGTCATTGTACAGGACCAAGTGCGGCACGGTGTCAGAGCAAGCCAAGTTGAAAAGGTTTTTAAAAACTGCCAATTTCTAATGCCGAAAAACCCTGCTTTTCTTATCGTCACGTGGTGGTGACAGGGCCGTAAACACTAAAAGAGAATACAGCGTAATCACACTGAAATCAAATCTTTATTGGGCAAAAGAACTAAACTCGGCGGCGGCGATAACAACAAACGTGCTCTCTGATCGTCGAACTGAGAATGCCTATCGCGTCCGTCGGCGCTCAAATTATAGGTGGCGAAGGAACATCTAGATAGACAAAGCCGCAAACGATGACTCGCATAACCGGAAACATTGTATATCACAATCTTCGAGATACATCTCGACGCATCTTGCACGACAAAGAAAATGTTGAGGTATCGTTTCGCAACGAACGTAAATAAACAAAGAATAAAGAATTTATCCGCGTGCTAGATCCCCAGTGAATGGTTCGTGGCACTATTATCCACCAGAAAGCTGGTTTCAATAGAAGCGTTGATTTGTGGTAATGAGAGTTCATGTTTCATAAGCAAACACTATGAAAGATTTAAGCACGTTTTTATTTTTGAAATTCTGCGAGGCCGCGTTTCTGGACATCCTCGGAAATCCTTAAGAAGATTACTACTTTTCAAAACGACGTCGGTGTTCGACACGATCTTAAAATGGCTTTGGAATTTGGTATACGTGGAACGTTCATAAAGTCCGTGTTATCAGCAGCATAAATATGTACCAGCAGTACACGAAAGGCACCGAAATGAACATTAAAGGTCCACAGAAACGGTCACCAAAAAGCCACTGATAAACGTGTTCAGTGTGTAGAACGAATCCTTTTGAGCATTAACCCAAAGTATATCTCCTTGGAACAAAGGCAGCGATTTATTACTTTTTTAAAACAGCGTTTTTTTTTTTTAAATTCGCGTTTAGAGAGGATGTCGCTTTGCGGTGTCGCATGCAACTATTTTCTTTAACCTTGACATCACGGGTGAGTTGACTGGCAAGGCTTGCTAGAAGCTGCCATTCGCTGCGGCCACGGCAGCCATCTTTTTTTTTCTCGTTCAGGCTTTCGAGGTGTGCGGATGTGTCCCTGCTCGCCTCCCACGAGTGGGTTGGGCTTATAAAAGCAACTGAACCACCTGTTGGGGTTACGGCTGCATCTGTGTAAATTATACAGTCATCATGTGCTGCGCAAGACGTTATTGGGAATGATGATGAGAGCTGCGACTTCTTGGTGAGTATTGGCTTATTAGAAGTAAGGTGGTAGTAGTCCCATGGAGGTGGTTGGTTCTCTAATTCAAGACGAAGGGAAGCTTTTCTTGCTCTGTTTGTCTGTCTTTGGGCAGTTAATTCTGCCAGCGAGTTAAGGTGGGCGTACTCCTGAAGCAGACGGATAGGAGTTGATCGAGGCAGTCCCGTAATGACTCGCATGGCCTCGTGGTTGAGTGCCTCGAGTGTAGACCATTGCCGTTTTGTCAGTTTCTGAAACTGTGCCTGGTATAGGCCGCGGTTGAAAGACAGCACGAACAAGTCGGCGAGCGGTATCTGATCGGGCACCACCAGAACGATTTGCTATTCTTCGAATTAGTCCCAGTGTGTTCATGGCACTTTTGCGTACATCGGATAGCCAAACTGTGCCTTTTCCTGAAGAATGTACATGGAGACCCAACACCTTGGTATGTTCCACTTCAAGGAGGGGTGTATTGTCAATTGTCAACGCGAATGGATTAGCTTTGAAACTTCTGCGGCCGGCCTTATTGCCCACATGGACATAGCATGTTTTAGTGAGGTTGAGGGATAGGCCTGTGTTGTTGAGAAAGTTTTGAAGGATATTTATGGCATTTTGCAGGGAGTCTTGCTGCACCTGCACTGAGCGGTTTGTAGACCACATAGTAATGTCATCTGCGTATGCTAGCACTTTAATATTAGGAATTGAGGCAAGTTCATGTATGAGAGGAATAAATGCAATATTAAACAAAGTTGGGGCTAAAACTGAGCCCTGCGGTACTCCACGATTAGAAATGAAATGTCCTGTTGGTTTTCCATTTACACGGATAGCAAACGTTCGGTGGGAGAGGAACGCGTGAATTGCACGACAAAGCTGTAAGGGCATTCCAAGTGATGACATAGTACCTACCCTCACCTGAACACCAATCGAAGTTACCTTACCGACGCCAAATCAACTCTTGCATTCGAACTGCAAGCTATCTTAAACGCCATAGAAGCGTTACCTGCCGACCCTACGTTTAAAAAAGTACAAATAATGACTCACTCTAAAGAAGCCTTAAAACATTTAAAGAAAGTCCATGGCACTCTTAGGGTCACACAGACTATACATGCTGCTTGTCACCGTTACCCAGTGACTATAACCATTCACTGGGTTCAAGACAACAAAAATTTGAATACCATAACGGCAGACGTGCTTCCTCATGCAGATGATGTGTCACAACCTATTCATGATTCCTTGCCACCGGATCCACTCCTGACCCATTTGACATCATCAGCATCCCTCCGGCAGCGTACACGTGCTCTAATTCCTCCGTGTACGTACCCCCTTCCCCCCAATCTAACAAGGGTGGAGGAGGTATCTCTGAGACGGCTGAGGGTCGGAGTGGCTGTTACGCCCGCCGTTCGACACCAGTGGCAAAGTACTACTATTCCAGTTCCCGACAAATGCCCACACTGCGAAGAACTGGCTTGCGACACCACTGTACGGCATCTAATATGGACATGCCCAGGAACTTCGCATATGCTCAACACCATTCTACAAAAAGCTGGACTTTCACCAAGTAATGACTCTCATTTCCACTTATGGACAACAAACAACATTTATGCACGCAGTTTGTGTGACTTCTTGCACATGGCTGCACTCCACACATTCCTGTGACGCTATACCACCACCTTTTATGCCGTGTGGCAAACTCAGCGCCATAAATAAATAAAAATCGCCTCCCGCGATATCGTCGCGCCTCGCTCCGTCGCGCCAGCTTCGCTGCCGCCGAGCACCTTCGCCTGCGCCCGCTACCGTCCGTAACGGCAGGCGTACGTCCTCGCTCGTCGCGCGCTCCCCAGCGCCGGCGAGTTCCTTCTACTAGGAGGTCTTCCCAGCAGTCGGCCGCGTCAGCGGCCACCCGCTACTTCTCCTAGAGGCCTAGCTCGGCGGGCCGCTTCGGCGGCCGCGGCGCCCTACTCCTCGAAAAAGGATTTCCTCGGGGCCGCCGTCGTTTGCTGCGGCGGCGGCCCCCACCCCTGCTTCATGGACAGCAGCCTGCAGAACCGCCCGCGGCTTCCTGCAGCTCCTCGGATCTGGGACGCACCCTGGCTAACTCTCGCTGCACCCTCGTGACGCGAGAACCCTGCCTCCCCCATCGCCACGGACCACGTGTTGCTGTGGATCCTGGCGACCTACCCGCCGCGCTGCTGCTGCTGCAGCAGTTCCCGGCGGCCTCCCCAGTTGCCGCCCGACTTCGTCGTCGCGGTGACTCCCTGCTGGCATCTTTGTGATGCCGCAGTCCTCGCTGCGCTCGCGCTTCCAGCCAAGCCAGCATGCTTGCCACGTGCAAGCCACCCGCCATCCTCGCAGCACCACTTGTGTGCACCGAGGCGGCTCCACCTCGCCGCCATGGACCACGTGTTCTCGTGAATCCTGGCACCCCCTCCTGCTGCTACCTGGATACTCCGGGACAGCTCCCCGTGGGCTCCCTGCTCGCGGGCCTCGGCGCGCTGTCTACGGACGGTCTCCTCAGCGCCACCCGCCGCGCTGCTGCCTTGGCAGTAGTCTATCGCGGTCCCCTCCTGCTGCGGCGGTTGCCCCAATCGCCGTGGCGTCCTGCTGTCACCAGCAGTCCTTCCTGTGCCTCGCAGAGGCGCAGTACCAGGCTTCGCCTGGAACACCCGCAAGCGCTGCTGCATCGGAGGCTGCGCACCGACCTGCCGACGTTCACCGGGCTGTTTGCTTGGTGCGGGCCAAGACGACAAGACGATCTCCCCCCCCCCCCTCCCCACATCCCACTTCCCCATCCCCCGGACACCAAGAGTGCCACCGCGACATTAGGCCGGCATAACCCATGTCCGGTTCCCCCCCCACCCCCCGTGAATATCCCAAAGTTCCCAACCAACCAACCAACTGCAGCCATGACGTCACGGACACTCTTCGGCACGAGTGCCGGGGGCGGGGAAGAGGACGGCTTTTTCCGGTGGAATTAAAAGTTGTACAACTAACCAACCAACAGGTGCTGCGAAAGTCGTCTGCTCGTGCGCTGCGCGAGCTCCTCAGGCACCTACTCAGGCAGTCAAACACCCCACGATGGCAGCCCCTCCTTGACCGCTGTAAACACCGCCGCTGTGGCCCCTCCTCCCGCATATCGTACGCGAACGACACGGCGGATCGCTAGCGCCGATGTCCGAAATAAAGCGTGCTAAAATTTGTTGGCGTCTGGAATACTAAACCGAATATCAAGTATGAAGCCCTCGTGAGGATCGCTGACCAGCCGCAAATTGCTGGTAAGAGCCACAGCCGTGATAAATGCAAGGTTCTGCTCAAACCAGCTGCCGCTGGTGCATTTCGGCTCATCCGGTCTGCTCGTACTAGCTCTGCAGTTAATGCGTCGTCAGAGTTCATTGTGTGATCCCAGGTAACGTAAAATGTCACTGGAACGTTATCTGAACGGCCACAAATGTCAGAGAGAAACGTTGCCTAATTGTTGCTAATGTCACTATTTTTGATCCCCAGGTAACTTTATGCACTAATGTTTCTGCAACGTTCTGAAAACATTGACGTTATGTTATTTCAACGTTATACCGACAAAAAACGGTGAAAGAGACGTTGCCTGTACATTACTTTAATGTATTCTAAACAATGCATGCGGTACCTTCCTCAAGGAGCACCTAGGCAAAAGCTACATAACCAGCACCATCTGTTCCTACTAGACAAGGTGCAGCCATAGCTGATGAATCGTGCATGGGTGCATTCTGCCTTCCTTAAGTGACTAATGTATGCTTATATGTCGACAAGGCACCCACCAAAAGGCAGTTACACAGTAATCATGGTCTGCGCAAGCATTATTCCAGCACTGCTAACTGGTCACTTGAATGACACAGCCACTACAGTGAGCAAAAATTACGTCAGGTGCACATGTGAGATCATTTACACAATTTATTTGGCATGATTGTACATCCGTTGAGTCAGCAATTCCACGAAGAGACGAGCAATCACATAGCTGTCAGGTCATCCATTCCATGAATTAGGTCACTAAATTAAAAGAACAAAAACACAAAAAAGGTTATTATTCAGCCAAAATTCTAGATAGCACGTACAAAGTAATCAGACATCTAAAACTGAATTTGTAGGACCAGAATTACATTGGACAGATAGTACAAAAATAATGAAACACCAGGACACCCACTGAATTTCCACTTTTAAAACCATCAAAATTACAGCTCATGCAACATTGATGGCCTTACACTATATCCTAGAAGTTTACTTTTATGTCCCATAGGTTTTGCCTGTGCTGTCCCATATGATATGCTGGAAAGCTAAGTGACTGTGACAAGTCCAGTTTTTGCACAGCTTGATGCACAAGCAGACTAAATGATAGTCCAGCTACCATATACAGCATAATATACGTACCGTTTTTTGCAGCGTGTTGGTGCATGGCGAAAATGCTCGCCAATGTCATGTCTCGGGTCCACTTCCTTGCCCAACGGGCAAGACTGCCGGAGGGTCACTGCGCAAACAAAACATCACAGACTTAGGGCAGTAAACCTAGACACTGATATTGTAAAAGAAGTCTAGGTCGAGACGGCGAGGTCGTGACTGCAAGGACAGCGAATCCTTGTCTAGCGTTTTAATCCGATCACGAACCCAGGCGCGCGCCGGAGCCGGCGCCGCGGGACGATGATGATGGTATGTACAAATAAAAGAAGAAGATCATGGCATGTACAAATGAAAGAAGGTCCACAGAAGGCTCACATAATCTGCCCGGGGGGTCGGAAGCGGCCAGCCTGGCCGCTCCTAATTAACCGATGTACCGCGGCGCACAAACGGTTTCAAGCGAGAAACATGAACAATTTCAGTTCCACGGTGGCGTCGATCGGCTGGGGGATCAACAGGCGTGACTTTTAGTTAACTGGAGAAGTTTGGCTGATGATCTCGTAGGGACCAAGGTAGCGGTGGTGGAATTTGTCACTAAGGCCAGGGGTGCGCAGTGGTGTATAAAGCAGTACTTCGTCACCGGGATGATAAGAGACCACGAGATGCGTAGAATCGTATAGTGAATCTTGCGGTCTTCCTGGGACGCTACTGTGTTGAGGCGGGCAAGATGACGACATCTGGCCACGCGAGATAAGAACTGGGTAGGTACTGATGTGGAGTAGTCGGGCGTAGATAAGAAGGAAGCGTCGAGAATTGTAGTGGGAGGACGGCCATAAACGAGGAAAAATAGGGAATAACCGGTAGTCCGCTGTACTGCTGTGTTATAGGCGAAAGTGACGAATGGTAGAATAGTGTCCCAATTTCGATGATCCGGTGTGATGTACATGGAGATCATATCTGATAAGGTGCGGTGAAATCGCTCAGTCAGCCAGTTAGTCTGGGGATGGTAGCTTGAGTGTGGATGACGCGTGAAGAACTTCGGCAACGACTGCCGATAAGAAGACCGTCAAGTGGTCACTTAGGAACACCCGAGGAGTGCCATGACGCAATACAATTGATCGCAAAAAGAAATTTGCTCCGTCTTGAGCGGAACCGATCGGTACAGGTGCTGTCTCAGCGTAGCGTGTAAGGTGGTCGATAGCTGTTATAATCCAATGGTTACCCCCATCGGAGAGAGGTAGGGGACCATACAAGTCGATGCCGACTACGTCGAATGGCGTGGCGGGACAGGGAACAGGTTGTAGAAAGCCAGCGGGCGAAGATGTCGGCCGTTTGCGACGTTGGCACAGAGGGCAGGATGCGACGTATTTGGCAACGTAGGAAGATAGGCCAGGCCAAAAGAATCGTTTTTTCACTCGGTCGTAGGTTTTGTCAAACCCAAGGTGACCTGCAGTAGCGTCATCGTGGAGAGCCGCCAGTATACGTGGGCGAAGCACAAGCGGCACTACTGGGATCCAGCGAGTTCCATCAGGGCAATACACTAAGCGGAGTAGGATGCCATCTTCGAGCTTAAAATTGCGAAGTTGTCGGCGAAGCCGAGCATTGGGTGGGTCCGAAGCGCCAATAAGGCGGTCGATGATGGGTCGGCAGTAGGCATCGGCTAATTGCTGCGAGCGGAGAGCGTGTTTGTTTTCAGAGTCATCAAATGAAACTGTTGTGATATACGTCGGGGAAAGAGATGGTAGGCTGTGGTCATAGGTGGAAGTGCATAGGGAAGAAAAACAGCAAGCCGATTCCGAAAGTGGACAGCGAGAAAGAGCGTCGGCGTCTTGGTGTTGGCGACCCGATTTATAAGTGACGTCGAAATTGTATTCTTGCAGGCGTAGAATCCAACGGCCAAGTCGGCCTGTCAAATTTTTGAGCGAAGACAACCAGCAAAGAGGATGGTGATCGGTCACAACTGTGAAACGCCGACCATATAGGTAAGGGCGAAATTTTTCGACAGCCCAGACGACGGCAAGGCCCTCCTGCTCGGTAATGGTGTAGTTTTTCTCAGCTGGAGTCAAGGTCCGACTGGCGAAGGCAATGAGTTTTTCAAGCGAAGTTGCATCGCGCTGCAGAAAGACAGCGCCAAGACCGTGACCACTATCATCAGTGTGCAGGATGGTAGGAGCGCTGTCACTGAAGTGGCCAAGAACGGGATCTGATGTGAGGGCGTGCTTTAGGTCAGTAAAATCAGTGTTGCACTGTTCAGTCCACGCGAAAGAGCTGCGCGCTTTAAGTTGTTCATGAAGTGGAGCAGCAGTACTTGCAAAATGCCTTATAAAACGCCGGAAATAAGACGCCAGGCCGAGAAAACTGCGCAATTCTGTAATCCGTTGTGGACGAGCAAAGTTCAAGACCGCTATGATTTTTTCAGGGCCTGGACGAATGCCGTCATGGCTGAATAGATGTCCCAATATTTTAATTTCCTTCTGTGGAAAGTGGCACTTCTTGTTGTTGAGCTGAAGGCCCGCTGAAGCGAGACACGTGAGGACCTCATTCAGGCGCGTGAGATGGTCGTTAAAAGTTGACGAAAAGATGACAATGTCATCCAAGTAACATAAACAGGTTCTCCATTTTAGGCCACGAAGCACAGTATTGATCATTCTTTCAAATGTCGCTGGTGCGTTACAAAGTCCGAAAGGCATATCATTAAATTCGTAAATGCCATCGGGAGTTGAGAAAGCGGTTTTTTCTTTATCGTCCTCATGCATAGGTATTTGCCAATAACCTGAGCGGAGGTCCAAAGTCGAGAAATATTCGGCGCCTTGGAAAGAGTCAAGGGCGTCATCAATTCTTGGCATTTGGTTTACATCTCTGCGGGTAATTTTGTTGAGTGCCCGGTAATCAACACAAAAGCGTACCGAGCCGTCCTTTTTTTTTAACTAACACTACTGGGGAGGACCATGGGCTTGTCGAGGGACGAATAATATTGCGATGGAGCATGTCATTTACATTTTCTTCAATTACTTTTCGTTCAGAGAGGGAAACCCGATAAGGCCGTCGGCGAACGATAGAGTTACCTTCAGTAATGATGCGATGGTGCGCAACACTAGTCCGTCCCAGTGGTGGGGAAGTGGCATCAAAAATGGCTTGGTGGTGTCGAAGCAATGTCAGCAGTTCTTGGCGTTGGTTCGGCGCGAGGTTAGGATTAATAGTCTGTGAGAACAGAAAGAGAGACGTCTGGCGAAACACGGCACTGAGGCAGAGGGGCGGTGAGCACCATCAAGGACAAAGGTTGAACATCCACCATGCAGGGGAGAGAAGTTCCTTCTGGGAGCACGAGGGATTCACGTGAAGTGTTAGTGGCCGCTACTTTCGCTGAGCCGTTGCAGAACCTCACAAGACTAGACGGGAAGGCGATACCGCGTGCAAGATGACGATAAGATGGTGCGATGAGTACGTCCCCGTCAGTGAAGTGGTCAGAAACAATTGTAAGCAGTTTTTTGCACTGAGGAGGCAAAACAGTATCAGCGGCGGCAACGAGGGGATGATGTCGTTCAGAAACTTCAGATGAAAAATCGCTGTCTGTCATATGGATAACACGGTCGCCACAAGAAATTAACGCCGAAGCGATTGGCAAAAAATCCAAATCCTAAAATCATCAGATGCGCACATGGTGAGAGCGCCGCAAACTGCACATTATGGCGAACGCAGTCAATAACAATTCGTACGGTGCACTTCGCTAAAGGGCGCGAAGTGCGATTGGCTCCACGGAGTTCAGGCCCATCATATGGTGTTGTCACATTTCGCAAACGGTAGCACAAATCAGCGTGAATGACAGAAATTGCAGCTGCTGTATCAATCAATGCTTCGACCGGTAATCCTTCAGCGAAAACAGAAATCACATTATACGGGCGATCTGGAGGACTTTTGGTAAGTTGGCAGAGTGCAGTTTGACCTCCGGAAACTGCAACGCTTAGTTTTCCGGATGGCGGACAGGGATAGTTGTTGCGGGTCGGAGAGGGGAAACTGAGCGGCGGTATGGGGATAGGGACCGACGTCGGGATGCATGGGTTCCACGAGGCTCAGACGAGGATTCTGGATGTGGGGATCATCTTCAAGGTGGGCTTGGAATAAACCGGCTTTGATAATATGACGTTGAAGGGATGTCACTTTCAAAGGTATCGTAACCACGGCGCTCGTTCTGGAGGCGGCGACGACAGACGCGGGATATATGTCCTCTAATGCCACAGTAATAGCAAATTGGTCGGGAGGGGCGCCAAGGTGCGTAATAGGGTGGTGCAGGTTGAGCCGTCGCTATTGCATTGACGTGATTGTAGGTTGGCGCCGGTCGAGGCGGGGGAACTAAAGGAGGGGGGGGGATGCTGCGACGTGCGCGTAAGTCGGTACTGAGCAGGGTGCCAGAGGGCCAGATGTCATATGTTCGGTGATTGTTGCCAGCTCGTCTTTGATGATGCTGCTGAGACCAGCGTCATTAGATGTTGAGGAAGAGTGATCGCACCCGTGTCGACAGACAGGCTTGAGGGCCTGGAGCTCCTCGCGGATGATGGCTCGAATAAGTGCCCGCAGGTGGAGATCAGCATAGGTCGGGCCAGTAGCGTTGGCGGGCTGCAATCGGGAGGACTGCAGCTGGTCGATGCGTTGGCAGGTCGTAATAATGAAATCAATAGTTGAAGGATTCTGAGCAACTAGGATGTTATACGCCGTAGGATTGATTCCTTTCAAGACGTGCTGTACTCGTTCAGGTTCCGCCATGGTGGGACTAATATGCCGGCAAAGTGCAAGTATGGCCTCTATGTAAGACGCATATGACTCATGAGGACCTTGAAGGCGTGGAGCGAGCTTGGTCTTCGCGATCTCAGTCCGAACTGCCGGGTCGGCGAAGTACTGTCGGAACTGCTGTTTGAAGGTGGTCCAGTTAGTTTCTTGGGGCTCGCGGTTGATGAACCAAGTCCTGGCGACCTCAATAAGGTAGAAAGAAACGTTGAGAAATTTCAGAGCATCGTACCACCGGTTGTAGGCACTGCAGCGTTCATAGGTGTCAAGCCAGTCATCGACGTCTTCATCGCGACGACCAGCGAACAGCGGCGGGTCGCGCTGTCGTGTGGGCACAGTCGGAGGGGGTGGTGCAGCCGAGGTAGAGGGTCCGGCTTGTTCGTGGGTACTGTCGGTAGACATAGCGATGGTGGCAGTTGCCAAACGGCGACCGGAACGTAGCTCCAGCGAGAGGCAGGGCCCAAGGCAGCAAGGGGATCAAATTTCGCCTCCGCCACTTTAAAAGAAGGCTAGGTCGAGACGGCGAGGTCGTGACGGCAAGGACAGCGAAGCCTTGTCTAGCGTTTTAATCCGATCACGAACCCAGGCGCGCGCCGGAGCCGGCGCTGCGGGACGATGATGATGGTATGTACAAATGAAAGAAGAAGATCATGGCATGTACAAATGAAAGAAGGTACACAGAAGGCTCACAATATTTGCTACAAATTAACAAACCACATTAAATCTGTTATGAACTGTGAACACGCTTATGCATACATTGAATTGTGCATCTCAATCTATTATACGACTCAATGAATCCACACCATTGCACAAGGTTTTTCAGAATCCCTGAAATTAGCAAAAGAAAAAAAATGGAAAATACGTTAGAGCGCAGCAGCAAAAATGGACTGCTGGCCAGAATTTAAAAACTAGCCAAACATATATTTGTGCCAGAATAAAACCACAAACATAGAGCTATAACGTGCACAGCACAGTAAAGTGTTGCTTACAACACCCACTACAGGCACAAGGCAAGTTTTTACCTTGGATTCCGCTTTCTGCTTGTGCTGGTCTCGGTGGAGGACGGCCAACAAATGGTAGCGGCTTGGCTTGTTGTGTAGGAACTGTTGATGGTAGGCGATGATTATCACAGCTTTCATCGCTTTCGCTTTCCTCGCAAACAAAAAAGGCCTTCTGTTCCTTTTTTTTTTGTTGGGACGTTGCTGCCGTCTTCATCCGACACTTCAGTTAAAAATGTTTCAATTCAGTTATTTCAATTGTGGCTTGCTAAAGTAAAATTCACAAATATAGCAGCAAAGCAAATTGAATATGCATGATTAATATAGAAAGTGTAAACATATCAGGCAAAAACATTTTAGCAGCAAAACTGGACTCATACTTCCATACAACGCCTTCTTGGCCTTTTTGTCAGCCGTTCCTCATCAATTGTCAAATATGACACCTCTTCAGCTTTCTTCTTTCTTCTTTTTGCGTCAGCATATATGTTGCTGCAAGCCAAGAGTTCAGTGTAGAAAGATTGAATGACACGGCTAAAGGGAAACTGAATGAAAATAGTAAGCAGACCATTGAAAAGGCAACGTTCACAACCGCCTAGCAACAATTTAGGCTGTCGATAGGCCTAAATTGTTTCGCCGCAGCTTCGAAGCGAAACAATTTAGGCCTAGCGACGACTAGGGACGGTCACGCACGGCACCGTCGTTCGCCGCGCTCGCGCGCCCCACCCCCGCGGTATACGTGTAACGTACCTCAGCCTGCTCGCGGCATCCCGTGCTGCAAGCGTTGCAAACTCGTGTACTTTCATTACAGCTAAGACCGCGCATTTGTTTACGTTCTGCTCAGCAACGAGCCGCTCAAACGATACAGGCAGGACAAGGCTTTAGTACGCAGTCGCTGCGCTGTACGCCGTAATCGAAGACGTCGGGCGACACAGTAGACACCGCATATTCTATACATCGATCTTTAAACGTGATACAGTGGGCAAATGAATAACTTTGTGAAGCAGACCCGCTCGTACGTTTCGCGCACTCTGGCGCCGACGAGTAGCCTCCGTCAACAGACGCCGCCATAACCTCGGCAAACGACACAAACCGAGGTCGCCAAGCTCGTTTTGCGATAACCGCAGTTCGTGGTGTAACCATGGTTTGGTCCGCAGTGTACATGGGCTAACTACGGTTTCGCGTAACCGCGGTTACGCTTCGCGAACTGGCAAACTCCTTAGTGTGCGAGCGAGGACGGGTTGAGGTAGGCTATGCCCGAGTACGCCAGCGAGCGAGCGCGCGGCAACTGGAAGTTCGCTGAAGTGACGTATTCCTGGGCGGAGCTTTGAACTTGCTTGTATTCTTTATTTTTTTTACTCCCTTCGGCGTACGAGTTGAGAGGGAAACTTGGAAGGGTCATCTTTAATCGCCGATATCTCTCGTGTTGCAGAAGATAGATCGAAAGTTTTTTCGGGAGGCTGATGGGTGGTTCAATATCTCTCAGTGTTATGGCATTCTTTACCCTTCTTGGTGACCCATTTCGGTGGACCTTTAAGCCCTCTACGTCAGCAGAATATAAGAAGTGTGTTCGACATAGTCCCGCGCAATAATACGGGAGCAGCCAATGAAAGGCGGCGGCATCCACTATAAAATTGGAAGCACTCTCCGATCTGCAATATGCTCTTGAAAGACCACAATTTAAATAATATTCTTGCCGAACTAATGGCTGCGAAGAACGATAACGCTCCAGCTTACAAGAAAATCTTCAGACGGCGCACATCATTTTAACTCACTCAACATAACTGTTCGACTAAGAATGGAGGGGCCGACCGACGCTTTAGTTTTAAGTCTTTACTTATTTCAGACATGTTATTCATATAGCTGAGGAGGAGGGGAGAAAATCCGCACGACGATGGCTTGACGGTGCTCCTTCCCCATTGACTACATCGGTGGGAGAGTAACAGAGAGCAATTTAGCTGCAATGAGACATTTCCACTGTGCACGGTTTGCAAAAAAAAAAAAAAAATATATTAAATAACATGAAGGCACATGCTTATGGGAAAGGTAGAAGATGGGAGGGAAAAAAGACAGATGATCAGCGGTCATCATCATCATCATCAGCCTGACTATACCCACTGCACGGCGAAGGCCTCTCCCATATTTCTCCACTTAACCCGGTTCTGTGCTAGCTGCATCCACTTGACCCCCGCGAATTTCTTAACCTCATCCGCCCACCTAACTTTCTGCCGCCCCCTGCTACGCTTTCCTTCCCTTGGAATCCAGTTTGTTGCACTAAGCGACCATCGGTTATCCTCTCTTCGCACTACATGTCCTGCCCATGCCCATTTCTTCTTCTTAATTTCCACTAGAATGTTGGTAACTTGAGTTATTTCTCTGGCCCACTCTGCACGCTTCCTATCTCTTAATGTTAACCCTACGATTTTTCGTTCCACATGATGAGCGGTACTGGAGGGCAAAGGCCCACGCGCTATATATAACGGCTTTCGCCTCATCGCGCTTTAGTGGTATGAAGTTCCTCATATACTTTTTTTTCCAGCATAACGCAGCTACCGACTGTTTTCGCAAATCGGATGATGCGGGAAACCAGTGGAGTGTGAAAAAATGACATCGGCAATGCCAACCTAAATGTTTTCTTTCCACTGATTGTTTTCGCACCCTTTAGAAGTGAGCTGACCTGTAGACGTTTGGTCGACAATCTAAGTCAATATTTCCGGTTAGCTAATCGACGACCAAATCAAAGAAATTATTTATGACAAACTACTGATTCGCAATGCAAGCGAAAGGCAAGGTCACAGTCACTCGAACAGGCAACATTGACACGTAATCTCGACCAGACTGTCAGGAAACCACCCATCCCCCCTTGGAAATCTTTTTTTCCGCAAGCCGCGTCAGACTGGAACGACCTATCCCACTCCGTCGCTGTCATCACCTGCCCATCATCCTTCAACGCCAACATTGAAATGTGTATATCCTGTGAAAATCTCTGAAAAGTGTAAAATTCGATGTTTATTTACCCCACCCCTTATGTAATACCCCGAAAGGGGCCTTTAAGGTTAATAAATGAAATGAAATGTCTGTACATGGATGCAATTTATAGGATTTGAACAACCAGGACGAATCGACTCAAGTGTGAAAGAAATATATTGCGCTCTACTTCGAAAGAGAGCAAGAAGATGGTATACAAGGTATGAAGGAGCACTGAACAAGGGTAAATGGGGTACGGCTCATTTTGCAGGTAGAGCTCGACCTGCGAACTGAGGCGTACCCCCTTTACCCTTGCGCTCTACTGCGATTTACGTGAAGTGGACGCTTAAGATTGAGTATAGCGGCTGGCATAGTTAACAACGCTTGAGGATTTCCTTTCTTGTTTGAGATTTTTGTACTTGTCAGGGTTTAGGGCCCCATATGTATTGCGCTCCTCACCGGCTCGAGCAATCGAATTGTCTGCTGCTCCGACCCAGCATGCCCCCTTCATGCCCTGGTGAGTTTGTTATGGTACTGAAGGCTCCGCCTTCTAGAATACGGGTACGCGAGCCATGGGCTCGCCCGACGAGTGAACAACCAAGTCTTTCTTTTTTGAAAAACACCGGTTTATTCCGGACCAACAGAAAAGTATTAAATAAAAATGAACAATATAGGCCAAACTGTGCTGAAAACTTGCCGTCGAGGTGCGCGGCAAGGGACTATCAAAGGTAAAACGGAACAAGGGTCAGGGCTTTACCGCGGTAAAAAAAACACACTGCTGCGTGAATAAGGCGCGTAATGGGGCCAAAGCTTTAACGACGGTACAAAAACATTGCTTTTTGCGTAGCAGAAACTCACGCTAATACTCCTAAGCCATTCTTGCAGGCACTGCTTCTGTTTTTGTCTGGCAGGGCCCCGCTCCGTCGTCCGTGTACATCTAGCACCGCCTAGACCGCTGGTCTAGGTGGTGTTGGATGCACCCGGACGACTACTGGTCTAGGCGGTGTTGGTACATCCCGCCGGCCTGTGACACCCACTGGCCGCCCTTCACTCGCTGGTCGCCCGGCGAAAAGCCCCGAGCCTTGCTTCCGACGCGCTTATCTACCCTCGGTTTCACGCCGATAACATGCCGCCTTCGCTCCAGGCAGCTTGCTAATGCGTACTCGCGCTACCCGGGCCACGGCCGGCCTCGAGGGAGAGGGCGCGCGCTCTTTCTTACGGCCTTCTCAATCGCCGCGGGAACAATGGGAACTTTTCTCCTTGAGTTACGCTCTCCGCCACCGCAAGGGGCGCGACCTGCTCACTGCTCGCTCCGCGTCTGCTTCAGCGGCGGCGGGTGGTTTTTGCCTGGTTTCGCGTTGTCGCTCGCGAGTTTCGTGGTGAGTGCAGCCCCGAAATTAAAGAACACAGAAGGTAGATGCTGCAGCGGCATGTCGTCAACGTACCACACGTGAACGGATATAAAAAACACTGTCGTTCCGCAAACGTTCGACAAGCATGGCATACATTGCGGCACAGTAGTTACTTTTGTCCATTTTAATCAGAATTTTTTCCCAAGCCTGTACAAGAATAGGAACAAAAAGAAAACTGAATGAGCAGTGATCAAGTCGAAGCTTCTTCAAGGCTAACATGACAGCAACTTGTCTGCAACAGCAAAACCGTCTTTCAGCGCTAGATGCGAAACCATTCCTGTAGCACAGAAGCTGAAAATAATTTCATAAAAATGCAATGTAAATTGCAAAATGCTTGCATGATATAAAGTATTAGTATAACAGTCAAAGTAACGCTGTAGGGTTGAGTTTTAAATGCTATTACAATTCATATACTAGGCAATGTGTGATTCATGCACCAATTCATGCTTCCAGGTTATTTGTAGAAGTGTATCTGTGCATGACACGCAAAAATTTCTCCCTTTCTTTATTTCTTCTTAACACTGTTTTTGCCCATCCTGCTTGGACCAAAGAGGTCTGCAGTATCATGTAAATAAATAAATAAATAAAATATTATAAACATGATTTTAATTTTGCAAATAAACATTGTTTAATGAAATTTTTACATGATATTAGGCTTATTATGAAAACAAAAAGTGGTTGATATCAATGACACATCTTGTACTCGCAGTGGTAAAAAAAGGCCAATAAATGATGAAAGTGATACTCGATGCAGTGACTTACAAATGAGTTCACCTGCTATATCGAAAGTATGCAAGAAACTTCTAAAGCGTTAAAGAAGGACACTCTCACTGAAGACTCATTTCAACCCTTATATAGCGACCCATTGAGGCTCTCTTCGGGAAAGTAAGGTTAATGTGCGGAAGGGAATGGCATATGCCCGATGCGAGGGCCGTAACTGCTAGAGGCACATGACTACATTGTCAAGACGGACGTTTCATCTGAGAGCAAAATCAAGGCACTGAAGGAAGTGATGGCATCTCCTACCATCCCATTTTCCACTATCACATATTCCGGTTCACCTTACGTCACTGGATACGTTTAGTTAATCAACTTCGAGTGTGAAGCTTGCGCTATTCTTCTCGGAACTAGTGAAAGAAGCAGCCCCATGTAGTACGCTCTTCTACGAGGACAATGTTCTAGTGGACTGCATTATCCGAAACCAGAGCTTGTTGCCTTATTGGACAATTTTTTTTTTTCGAAAAAGCTGCCGTGCACTTACCACACACAAATGTTCTCGAAGTACTTAAGATCCTGATTCAGTCAGCATTTCAAAACTCAACACTGAGTTACCCGAGCTTCTTTGATATTTGAAATTTTTTTCAGAATTCTTCTTCTCAATTAATTATACCAGGAAAGTGACAGAGAAGACCGAGAGGCCAACTCCTTATGTGCACAAGCGGTACAGGAAGATTTTTAGCCTGAATTTTCTAGACGCAGGTCGCATTTTGATGAATTGATGAATGTATAGTGCAATGTGTAACTTTGAAGGACAATTTTTTTTATTGTTTGCCGTTCTTTTCGATTCTGCTTAACTGTTTATGCCCATTTCCTTGATTAAAAGTAGTCGCGAGACTACATATACATCTTCGGTCTTTCAACCGACTGATATGTTTTAAACGAAGCTACCGAAGCCCACTCCACTAGACAAGTGAAATTTTTATATATGAGTAAATATTTGTTATTTACTCTGAATATGAGACGCGCCATGAATTTTTGCCGGTGCCTCTTCTGATCTAAACGAAAACGGTAGCGGTTGACAGTATCTCCACCCAACAGTTCACCATGCACTCACATCAGGTCGCGCTACACCTGCTTAAAACATTGAAAGGCAGATTGCATAGCCTGATAAATTTATTTTTGTACAAAACGTAGAGGCAAAAAATGTTGAAGTGTACCCGAAGCTTCATTCGACCGTGCACGGCCGCACTGACGAAGGAGCGCGTGCGTGAGCGGATTGTTGACTGTATTTTATTCCTCGTACACGATAAATGTTCGATGTTGATGACGGACTTTGTATAAACCATAAGGGGCGAAATGTCAGGACCTGCCGGTTGCAACTGACGCGGGCGAAGCTAAAAGTGAGCGCGCGTTTCTCTTGCGCGTGAACGGCTGTAGCGGAGGAGCAGCAGTGGGGCGGTGGCGAACCCACCGAGGCGCGGCGGGCGGTGGAAACAGACCCCATTGGAGAGGCCGTAAGAGAAGAGAAGCGCTCTCTCCCTCGAGCGCTCTCTCCCTCGAGACCGGCCGTGCCCGGGCAAACAGCAGCACAAACAGTAAAAAGCGCGCGTGGTTTGAAACACTAAAAGGGGCCCCACAATACATAAGAGCAAACATATTCCGTCCAAGGCGACATTATATTTTCCTTTCTATTTAAAATTCAATTCACGCTCACTGCACTGGAAACGAAGTTTGGGCCCGAAAAAAGTGGTAGTAGCAAAATATGCGATCATTGCAAGGAAAGTTTCGATTAAATTACGTTGACAAGTCAGGATTACCGCAAACTTTCGAGGCATCTGTAGAAGCAAACTAAACTTAAAGCAGTTAAAAAGAGGGCTTTAAATTCGGTGAACGGCCACTCACAGCATCAACGTCACTGGTTACATTTAGTATGTATTTTTTTATAAGAAAAAAACATTCATCAGGTTGCTTTTTTCTTCGAAGTCATGCCACCTATACTGCCGGAAGAGATTATGCATATCTTGTCTTGGAAGCACGAAATTAGAAAAGCAAAATTGTTGCGCGTGATAATCCTGTAAAGTTAGTAAAGCCGATTTGAAAAAGAATTTTGAACATACTAAATTAGCCAAGTAATTAAACATAAAGCGGAAAACTGAGTATTCACTGATGCAAACTTAAATGTATTTAGGCATGTATTATTTCCGGACAAGTGTTCGCTCGAATATGAGTACCAACGAGTCTCGAAAACATCCCACGACCTCTTATGAATTCCTGAAAAATGCATAAAACGTGTACAAAGCCCTCAAAACTTTCTACTTTCAGCTAAGAACAAACATCTCAATGAATTAACTCTCCCAGTCAATGTCGATTCAAAGAAAACCCAGAAAAGCGTACCCTAATCAGAATATTGACAGACACTAGAGGTAAGCAGGAAAATGCTTTGTGTATGCGAGCTAAACCAAAATGTCAATAAGAACACTCCAAAGATATAAGGAAGGCAGGCACGGCTCTCAATGATTTATTGTAATAATTTAAAATCTTATTCGCATGGCAACGCCTGCACTAATTATAACTCGACCAGATTAATTTCCCCTGAGCTGAACTAACTCCTCAAAACATCCTAGTTAGCACACACCAGATAAAATTTGGCTAGTTGTAGTCACATCACAACTGCGACAGAACCTTCGTTGCCAGAAAAACATCGTTAGTCTGAATGATGGCGCAGCGGCCCTCGTCACAGGGACCTCATTTGATGGCGAGGTTCTGTGGAGGCTTAGCGATGTTCCAGAACAAACAGAGGATACCATGGCTCGTCTCGACCTCGGCACTTGATGCTTAGAGCCGATCGCCTCCCGGTTGCGTGTGTCTCATGTGAGGGAGAAGGAAAGGGCTGCCGCGCTAAACTTGTTAGTCTTATCGACCGAAGGCGGCGAAACAGGGTGTTTATTATTCTTCGAACCAAGCTCGCTCAGCTTTCTCGTCCGCTTAAGCCCTGGGTCTCTTTCTGCAAAGGCTCGATGATCATTTTTTGCGCTTCTGCTTTCTGCGTAGCTTTCAATGCGTTTTCTTTCCGTTCATCATTCGTCATGATATTCTCATTTTTTTTTTAGTCGGGCAAGAATGCCCCCGGGGAATGCTGCAGAGGCGCTAGTCCTATTATGCTATTGATAATAGAATGTGATGCTAATAAAGAGGTACCCGGAAGAGATCGACGTAAATTGTAAATGGTGTCAGTAAATGGCAATATACAACCAAATACTATAGAAATGTAGCATATCACCGCCACAGGAGGATGTGGTTAAAGAGCGCTCCTTTTCTCGTAAAGTGGGAGGCCGTGCTCGCCAGCACCGACCCGGCCGTATGGATGAGTGGAGCGCCTTAGTAACTGTGAGCTACTGGCTGATGACCATTTAGAACGGGATCATAAGGACAAGTGGCTCTGACGCAATAAATTTGTGTGTCTTGCCCTAGGTCTTTCACGTCCCATTAGATGCGCCTTCGTCATCGCAACATGCTTACTTCTTTGGACGAGACAGCCCTGTGCACTTTTTCTACGAAAACTTCAGTCTTGTGAAGCCTGGAGCAAGCCTCAAAGATTCGAGAGGTATAGAAGTTTGCGATATTCCTGCTTAAAAACTGACTATGGCAGAAAGCTCTTTTCACCCTTGCAACTATCTTCAGAACCGGGCAGATTATTGCCTGTCGTTCAACTTTGGTTAACGTTCGAACAATTTTGTACACTGTCTAAGCGCTCCGGTTATCGACGGTAGTTTTTGCAGCATGAAGCTGCAGAAACATGAGTAAAATTAAACGTTGAGAGAGAACATCTGTTTATGATTTGATCAGCACATGTTAGTCGGCTCGCAGCACTTCTGTTCTGGTCTC
This sequence comes from Amblyomma maculatum, assembly GCF_055883805.1. Lineage (NCBI taxonomy): Eukaryota > Metazoa > Arthropoda > Arachnida > Ixodida > Ixodidae > Amblyomma > Amblyomma maculatum. Next base: position 116,202,669 of record NC_139352.1, on the reverse strand, counting down.
TGAACGATCGCTAGTAAACAGCTTGATTAGCTCATGTTTCCCATGCTGCGTTGTGATGTCTTCAACAGCCATAACTCATACCGGACAATTTTCGTAAAGAGGAAAGGTGTTGTATTGTGACAACTGATTGAGGGCTGTTTTAGATTGTATTTGGAAAACGTCCCAGGAGTCTCCGATTACCGTAGCCACTACAAATGCATCACAGTCACGTGAAGATTGAAACATTTGCAAATAAAACCAGTGATTCGTGTTATAAAAGCCCTTATTTTCGGTCTTTCTGAAGCATGCACCGCGTGTGTCCTTCTCGATTACTTCAACTTACAGAGAGGCAGACCTGAAACTTACGCACCCTGATTGGTAGCTTGATCACTGCACAGAGTGAGCATGCTCTTTTTGGCAATAATCTGAAGGTAATTTCGCGGTGGTACGCATTGAGAGACATAAGCTTTGAGTTCAGCTTACGACATCTCGCCTGCATACTTGCCAAACTTGGTTCCGTAGTGAAACATCATGGAGAAAGGGGTTCTAGAGATACACTGGACCAATACTATTAGAAATACGGGAGCACCAAGTTTAAAAACACGCAAGACATTCATATTGGCTTCAGGTGCAACGTTCAACATAGTTAAATTGCGATTATCTTTCGTTTATAGCTTCTGGGTCCGTGTTCCTTCTTTCCCATAGTCTGTTCAACTATATGAGGCCAAACTTGTTTTTTACCGTTCCGCTGGGGACATAATCGTAGTATCGCCATTCAGCAGCGGTTATGTGGAAACAACTATATATATATATATATATATATATATATATATATATATATATATATATATATATTGTTACGGTACGCAGTGAAAGAGACGATGACGAAGTGCCGGGCTAGTATAAAAAGACGACGCTGCAGCTACGTCTGGTTCTCCTGTGAGTGTGTCCCTGACGGTGAACTGTTGCGGCTACGACGTACCATCGCCTCCTAATATCTCGACGTGCCTCGTAACATCTTGGTGGTAGTGCGGGGTTAGACACCAATACCACAAGCTGGATCTCTGTAGTGGCCGCCAACTTGGTGCTAGCACTATCCAGTCCGACGCAGCTACCTCTACAGCGGCACAACCAGCGCCCACTGTCGTCGTTGCGCAGCCTCGTGATCCGGGAACCTTTTGCGGCACCGATGACATCGACGTCGAAGACTGGCTCGCTATGTACGAGCGAGTCAGTAAGCACAACCGATGGGACGCAACGTTGATGCTTGCAAATGTCATTTTCTACCTGGCTGGGACGGCGCGCGTCTGGTTCGAGAGGCACGAAGAAGATCTAACATCCTGGGACATGTGCAAAGAGAAGCTTCGGGATCTCTTTGGCAAGCCAATGGGACGCAAGCTCGACGCTAAAAAGGACCTGGTATCGCGAGCACAGTCGTCGACCGAATCATATCTGTCGTACATACAAGACGTACTAGCTCTATGCCGCAAAGTGAACAGCGCCATGCCCGAGTGTGACAAGGTGGGCCACATCTTAAAGGGCATTGCTGACGACGCTTTTAACCTTCTATTTTGCAAAGATTGTACGACGGTTGACTCCGTCCTCGAGGTATGCCGGCGGTTTGAGCAAGCTAAACATCGTCGTATTGCTCCCCGCTTCGACCGCTTGCCAAACACAGTTGCTACGTCTTCGTGCGAAGATCTGCCAACACTGCAGCAGCCGTCCCATGAGCCAAAGTTGACCAGGATCGTTCGCAGAGAGCTGGAGGCAATGGCCCCCGTCGCATTCACACCTCAGCCGGCGGATGCTACTACAGCACTGATCCAAGCTGTCGTTCGCCAAGAATTCGCGAACGTGGGCCTTAATGCGAGCGTAAGCCACAGCTCTGGTCAGCCGTCCGCACAACCATCTGTCCAGCCCACCGTTCCGGTGGTAGCTGCTGCGGCTCCGACTGCGCCCTTCCCGACGCGATACCCCGAATCTACCCGACGCTACCGCAACCCAGAAGAATGGCGGACCTTGGACAACCGACCCATCTGCTTCAACTGCTCACGGACCGGCCACATTTCTTGCCATTGCCGCAGCCGTTGGGTTCCGCCACCTCGACCTCGCTACTATCATGATCGCAGCACCGCCTACGGACCACACCCAACCTCTCTCCGTTATACGCCCTCTCGTGACTTTAACCCGCCATCCCCGCGCATGTCCAGCTGATCGCCGTCTCCCCAGACCCGCCGTTCCCGCTCGCCCCTACCTCACCGTTCCTCGTCCCCTCACTTCTCTGGCCCGCTCCCGAAGAACTGATCAATGCAGCTCCCGGAGGTGAAGCTGCATTGACGACCCGGCCCGAAAATCCTCTGCTGACCCTCGCTCATCGCCGTAATCTTCTAGATATCTGTGTAGATGGTGTGCCTGTTACCGCCCTCATTGACACTGGTGCCCAAATTTCCGTCCTCAGCTCTTCGTTTCGCCGCCGACTCAAAAAAGTTGTCACACCCGCCTCTTCATCAGCCGTTCGTGCCGCCGATGGAGGCGTCGCTGCCGTCGTGGGACTTTGCACTGCACGCGTGAGCATTTGTGGTCGAACTACCCCTGTGCTCTTCACTGTAATCGACCGCTGCCCTCACGATGTGATCCTCGGCATCGACTTTTTAACGGCGCGCTCTGCCCTGATTGATTGTTCAAGTGGCCTCCTTCGCTTAGACCTGCCTTTCTGCTCCGACCGCACAGATATCAAGCCACGCCTCTGCTCCGTCGAGTTTGTTCGCCTACCGCCCGAAGCTGCCATGTATGTTCCTTTGGCCCCGTTTCCTGCTATTCCTGATGGTACATACGTCACTTGTCTAATCACCAATGTTGTTCTCCACCGTAACGTCATACTCCCTCACACTGTCCTGACCGTCACGGATAACAGAAGCTATCTTCCCGTCCTTAACTTTAGCCGCTCTGTCCAAGTTTTGCCCCATGGCATTGTACTCGCTGACCTGCTTCCGTTGGCTGACTGCGAAGTTTCTGCCCTCAAGCCTGTGCCTCTGTCTGAACCCCCGTATCAGCTTCTCGTTCGACCCTTTTTACTCCCATGATAGCACCGGATTTGACACCTCAGCAAGCCGGTGCTTTCTCCGACCTTTTGCTTTCGTACAAGGACATTTTTGATTTTGTCAACCGACCTTTGGCCCAGACATCTGTCGTTACCCATCGCATCAATACTGGTGATGCCAGCCCTATTCACAGAAAGCCTTATTGAGTCTCTCTTGCTGAGCGCCACGTGATACAGAAGGAGGTCGACAAGATGTTGACAAATAATATTATTGAGCCTTCCTTCAGTCCCTGGGCGTCTCCTGTCGTTTTAGTCAAAAAGAAAGATCAAACTTGGAGATTCTCTGTAGATTACCGCCACCTCAATCAGATCACTAAAAAAGACGTTTATCCGCTCCCGAGAATTGACGACGCCCTCGACTGCTTGCATGGTGCCAGCTATTTTTCCTCGATCGACATGCGTTCCGGCTACTGGCAAATAGCTGTCGACGAACGGGATCGAGAGAAAACCGCATTTGTCACCCCTGACGGACTATACCAATTCAAGATCATGCTATTTGGCCTCTGTAACGCTCCTGCGACCTTCGAGCGCATGATGGACTTGCTTCTCCGTGGCTTCAAGTGGACTACGTGCTTATGCTACTTAGATGACGTTGTCGTTTTCTCTCCCACGTTCACAAGTCACCTTGAACGGCTTTCTACGATACTGGCAGTCTTTCGCCGCGCCGCTCTTCAACTCAACGCAAAAAAATGTAGCTTCGGCCGCCGCCAGATCAAAATCCTGGGACATTTGTTTGACGAAAATGGTGTGCAGCCCGACCCTGATAAAGTTCGTGCAGTCCGCGAGTTCCCTACACCACGTAATACTAGTGATGTGCGAAGTTTTCTCGGGCTCTGCTCTTATTTCTGTCGCTTCATTCGGGACTTTGCTGACTTAGCCATCCCCTTACCTCCCTTTTGCAGAAAAACGTGAATTTCTCGTGGAGCGGTGAACAAGCTCAGGCCTTCACAACTCTCATTTCCGCGTTCACCGCTCCTCCTGTACTGGCGCACTTCGACCCGTCTGCGCCTACAGAACTGCGCACCGACGCTAGCGGACATAGTATTGGCGCCATCCTTGCCCAGTACCAGCACGGCTACTCTCGTGTGATTGCCTATGCCAGCCGCCTTCTATCTCAGTCCGAGCGCAATTATTCCATTACGGAACGCGAATGCCTTGCAATGTTGCCCTTCAGCATAGTGACGGACCATCATGCCTTGTGTTGGTTGTCATCACTTAAGGACCCTACTGGCCGCTTAGGTCGCGGGGCCTTGCGATTACAAGAATACACGTTTACTGTTGTGTACAAGTCAGGGGGCCTACATCAAGACGCCGACTGCTTGTCCCGCCACCCCGTTGACCCTCCTGAACTTCCTGACAATACTGCTGACGACTGCCTTTTGTCCATTTCGAACTTTCTCCATATCGGCGTCGAACAGAGTCGTGATCCTTCCCTGCGCCCCATTATTGATCACCTGCGCAACGACAGCACCGATCCGCCCATCAGTATTTGTGCTGCTTAATAACACATTATACCGACGCAATATGCGCCCAGTTGGTGTAGACCTTTTGCTTGTTGTCCCGACACATCTACGCTCTGCTGTTCTTGCGCACCTTCATGATGCTCCTACAGCAGGGCACCTAGGAGTGTCCCGCACATACGACAATGTTTGACGGCTATTCTACTGGCCTGGCCTCTACCGCTCTGTTCGTCGCTACGTCGCCGCCTGTGAGCTGTGCCAGCGCAGGAAGACACCGTCTCTTCACCCTAGTGGGCCCCTGCAACCACTCGCAGTTCCAACTGAGCCCTTTTCTCGAGTTGGTCTCATATATATATATATATATATATATATATATATATATATATATATATATATATATATATATATATATATATATATATATATATATATATATATAGGGCCTTCGGTTCAATCTAGATTCGAAAAGCCGTACAAGAGTAATATAACCAAAACAAATTCACGTAGGAAGTCTTCTGCGAGGAGCCTAGTGATATTCCAACCTTGTTTGGAACAGGCATCGGGACTCCCCCCGGCTGGGAATCACGGGCTCCCGCGATGCCGGCATATGTTCGAAGGAATAGCGGAGCGCGCTGCGACCATGCGGCGTTCCTCGACAAGGTCAGGTACAAGATGCATTATTCACAAATGAATTAATGAATGGCGTCACATTGGAAGACAAATGAGTTATAGAAACAACAGGATGTTTTCGGAGAGGGTGTTTTCATGGTTCTCTAACCAAGTCTTAGAAGAGTCTTTGAGCGCAAATTAAACGTTATGGAGCTTACAGTCGTCGAGCCAATATTTAAACACTGTTATGAACTTCCTGATAGGAATGACTGATCTTGCTTCTGTGCAGCAAAGGTCGCTATAAATTGGATTTTGGACGATACACAGTAAAACGCTATTAGAGTCCTATGCGAGGAACTCAAGATGTTTTTATGCTATGGTCTGGTATTAACGATGTAAAAAATGAGCAATACAAAACCTCCCGTTAAAAAAGAAAGCGCTCTTTAAGAATGCTAAGAAAGAAAAACACAAATATGAAAAAAAGAAAAGGAACGAAGGAACGAAAGAACGAAGGGAGGAAAATGAAGGAAAAACAAAGAATTCAAGGACGAAAAAAAGGACAAAAATAGAAGCAAAGCAGGAATGAACGGTAGCTTGAAATAAATAAGATGGTTTATTAACTAGAGCTAACTGGCCATCAGTTAGTCAAATATATCTTCTCAATAAACTAAATTCTAATTTCGATTAATAAAGGGCTCCGCAAAGCCAAGCTTTCAGAACTAATCTCCTTCTCAATCGGATATTCAACTATTTAACTCCATTTCAGCCCTGTAATAACTGTTATAAGTATTCTTTTTTTTTTTCAAAAATGGTAACTTACTGCAATAACCTTCGTGATAAAAGTTGCAACCATCACATACATCATTTGGAACCCTCCTTAGTTAATAGTGTTGTATTAGAACTCTGAACTATCTCTTTCTTTTAATCCATGGTCAAATTTATCATTAATACATAACACAATTTTGCAATACACTCCAATGAGCCATCAAGACATCGTCATAGTATGTATGTTCCTGTGCCGCTTTCTCATATTGATTGTTTTAAATACACTTTTTTTTCCTCGAGTGACTAAAGAGTGGAACATAATGTTTTACTTCATTGTAAAAAGTAATACACTAGATGCGTTTCATGAATGCCTGAAAAAATACTTTGAACATAACGTACCTATATAAAAGGTGTCCCTCTGCATAATCGTTTTCCTTTTTTTGCTGTATTGTTTTATTTTATGCTTTATGTCCATTGCGGTTGCTTGTATTTTTGTGTCGTACTTTTATAAATATTGAAATGTGCTCCGTTTTTGAATGTGCATTTTGTTTACTCCACACTCCTGTAATAGCCTACATAGGCTGACAGTATTAGTAAATGAATGAATGCTTTGTTACATGCTTTGCTTCAACCTGCCACTGTTCATTTGTACATTGCCATTGTTTTGTGTCTGATATTTTGTTTACCTCCTGCTAAAATCTCAAAATGTATGATTCCATTATTTATAAATAAATAAAATGAATAAAACGGCTAGAAAAGATTTTAAGAAACCTGAAAAGAATTCAAGACAAGAAAAAATGAAGGAGCGAAAGGAAGGAAGGAAGGAAGGAAGGAAGGAAGGAAGGAAGGAAGGAAGGAAGGAAGGAAGGAAGGAAGGAAGGAAGGAAGGAAGGAAGGAAGGAAGGAAGGAAGGAAGGAAGGAAGGAAGGAAGGAAGGAAGGAAGGAAGGAAGGAAGGAAGGAAGGAAGGAAGGAAGGAAGGAAGGAAGGAAGGAAGGAAGGAAGGAAGGAAGGAAGGAAGGAAGGAAGGAAGAGAGGGAACAGTAACATTATAAGAAAGGAAGAAAGAACAAGGCAGTATGCCGTCACCAGAATGCTCACAAACCTTTGCGATCACAGCATACCATAAGGTCCGCCATATCACTTATAGCATGCATGCACGTACTCCGCACAGCATGGTCGGATGTTCTCTCCTAGCAGCAGCCGCTCCTCCAGCACAGGAGAGGTCATTACGGTTTCCTTGGGCCAAATTAGCGTCACTACCGAGCTCCGGCAGTCCCTGATCGCCCACCGACCGGAGTCACCACCGTTCTGCAACTATAGCAGGGAACAGTGGACTGCAGCTTCTCATGCGCCTGCTCTCGGCAATTCCAGGACGTTCTAACGTTCTCTTCATTTATTATTTCCACTTGATCCGACTGCGGCGCCCTGAATCCTCTTAACGTATGGATTAATGCCGGCTGCTAAATGCACAGCTACTAATGAGAAATAGGCACCATGAGACCAAAATGTTCTACTCTTTCACTTTTTCTTTGTAAGAAGCAATCAGTTAAATTTTGGAAACAAAAAATTATTTACATGAACAAAATGGTACTAATGTGATGCTTCTGTCTAGTAAAAGAAATTCAGGGCCACTTTGCATTAAACGGAAAAGGTTCTCACGCTAATTACCTATTACGCTGACCCATACAGGCGTCTCTATCAAATTGCAGCAGATAACTACATGAAGTAGTAAAAATGGCAAGTGGGAGTAAAAATTGACAAAGCTGACGATTAATCCTTCGGTCATTCTTTCTTGTTCCTGAAATCATATAAAACACCTTCGCTTTATCCTAATAACATCGTAACAAGAGCATTCGTAAAAGAAGCTTGTTTATAACGCGCTCTGTAAGGCTGATGTAGGGAAACTGGAGCTAAATTCACTGAATGTTTCATTTTGTAATAAACTAGCAATAGGCCTAGAGCTTTCCTGTGGCATCCTTGTCATCAACTCCAGTGCAGATGCTGAGTAGATAATAGATAAAATAATTTGCAACAAATAAAAAATAAGCCTTGAACGCTGTGAATACATTTAATGGTACCACTGATATTCTCAAATTTCTCAGAACATCAGATTAGTATTGGCCTTTTTGAGAGTAGGTTGCGCTACGCCCACACGTGTAAAATAGCGGCCTTTGACACTCCACTTCCCATTATTTCCGTAAGGAGGCTAAATGGACTGCAACTTTCTTTTTCACCCTTGTTTTCCTCATGGAAAATCCTAATTCTCCGCCCGCCATAAATGATGTGGCCTGCTTTTTTACTTTAAACATGGAATGCTTTTTGCTCCTTTCCTTTTCTGCGATCTTGAAGTGACGTCGAGCTAACGCCGAGAGAGAACATCCGGACACCGAGTCTGCTTCATCCGGGCACCTACTTTCCTTCATCTTGTCACCGTGCGATATTTAGGAAGAAGAGTTCTCCGCTCTCTGCCACGCCCTCTTCAAGGATAGCGCCATATCACGCACTATCTCTCGTGTCACACTTACGGCGCCGGCGGTCGAGGTGGGTCAGAGTGCGGTAGGGTGTTTGAAATCATCGTCCATTGTGGTGCGGCGTGAAATCATTGCGTGTCCCCCTTTAGGAGACGGATGCACATACGCTCGGAATGCACAAAAACAAGCTGCTTCTACGTTCTTCTTAAGCTTGTTTAGGGAAGTGGGCGCCTACTGTTCTGCATCATTTTGCATTTAATTGCCGTCATCGGCACGACTGCTTCAAACGAGCATGAAGTTTATTCTAGGAAGAGGCAGTAAGCGCCATCCATAAAGCGCTCACTTTTCGAGTTATACGGCAGAGAAAAAGGCTGCTTGCCCCTGCCGACAGCGTGCTATGCCTGTAGCCGATTCATGCTTACCTTCGATTATGAGAGCGGCAATAATATTTTATCTAATGTCCAAGTGCTTAAATGTGCTTTTGTTTTTCACCGGTGGCACCGTGCTCTAAAAAGGTGCGTTTGGAAGGAGGGGGATGGAGCCATTCGCTATGTGGTGTATGTGCTGCTTTTCGGCATTTGCCCACGAATACTACGCACGTTATTTGCTGCCCCCTTTTTGTCTGGGCGTGCATTGCTGCAATGCATAGTTCTTAATTTTTTATCTCTTGCTGCAAGAGAGGAGAACTCACGTTGCCGTTCGACTAGAATGCGAAAAAATTCCGGAACAAAACAACCCCAAGACTAGATGGAACCTTGCATGTTTGTACCACGAGAGAGTGTTATGAATTTTATGAAGAGTTTTTGTTTCGATTTTTCCTTTTGCTTTAACCTTTGTGTGTCATGTATTTTCTTGCATATTTCCGTGTCATCATATTGTGGTCATGTTTTTCCTAATTGCCTCTTCTTGTATATTTAGCACTTTTACATGCCGCCACGTTACTGTTCCGATTTGTTCATTGTGTTTATTTCATGACGTTACCCCCCCCCCCCCCCCTATGTAATGCCCACTTGGGCTTTTAGGGTAAATAAATGAAAAAAAAAAATGAAACAAAATGCAGGAAGAGATAGATGAACTCGAATATTCTCGCGTTTCTCACTTTCAGGGGCAATGCCTGTAGGGACAACTTCTTAGCGACAAAAAAGTACTACGGGAATTTAATCTGTCGTTACATATCTAAGTTGATGAAGAGAATATTTGCGCTTCTGTCCGATGTTCGCCGATCTGCGTATATATTTTCCTTCTTGGTAGGTCACAAAATAACAGTTACGATAACCATTTATTAAATTGGGTAGGCTGAATTTGATCAATGTATTAATTAACGTAACATTTACGATATCATACAGTTCAGCCCAGGATGCTGAACCTTAGGATGCTCATTTATTCGTTCAGTAGTCGCGAATCACTAGATTTTCACATTATCGCGCTTTAGTGTGGTCAGCGCATTTACTGCAACTGTAATCTCCAAGAAAATAATAGGCTCGGCGTTTGATTGCATTGTAAGGCCTGCAATAATTCGCAATGTGAGCGCTTCTAGAACGGCTTTCCAGCTGACAATGGAGCCACCACTGTGGCCCATTTCGTAGGCGCGTTCCGTCACCGCGTTCTCTCCTTTCAAGACAAGGCGGTGCACTGTAATTACGAAGGGAGGAGACACTGAGCGTATTAGATTGTCAGCTCACTCCACCCCAAAGAAGAATCCAACATCTCGGCTCTCAAGAAGCTCAGTGCCGTATTATTTCTCCTACGCGAAGTGCAGCCGCTCCCCCCCCCCCCCCCTCGCTCCCTCCCTCCCTCCCTCCCTCCCTCCTCATCCCCAGACTGCTGGCATTCGACCTGCTCTCTCGTGGGCCATGAGGGCGGATAAACGGCGACGGCTCTGGGTTGCAATTTACCATTGCCGTATGATAACCCTCGGATGCACTCTGGTTTCACTTCTGAGCTTTTACAAAGAGGGCACGGTTATAATATATAGGCGCCAGATCCCGCTTGAGACCTGGGTGGATACTGACTTCAACGCTATGTGCTTGAGCTTTTCTGTTGTGTATTGGTTAGAAAAGAACGTTCTACACTTTTATCGACTGCTTCCGCCATTATCTTTCGCAGAATGCGTCGTGAGAGGTCAGGATGATCGGTAGCCGCATGGAAGGCGGTTGTTGTGCTGGGGGCTTTTGTCATATCAACTTAAAACAAATCTTAAATTGTCAGATTACATTGTTTTCGAAGGTGCCAAGAACAGATTGTGTAGTTTCATTTCGCTATGATCTAAAAAACCTCGTGTTTGAACGAAGTTAACGAAGAATATGCCACTGGTATCTGTGCGCGTGCCCTAGTAGCTTTCACCAGTATATGTTGCATGCTTCTGAAGTTGGTTTCAATAGCTGAAATTACTAGTTTACCGGGATAGTTAATATGGAAGTTTTATCCGTTAGTCAGTCTTGTTTCGCGTTAGGTTCCATTTCTCAATGCTCAACCTGCTTCCTTTATTGGACAGCCCAGTTGTTGTATGCTGCTGTAAATAGCTCACCTCAAAAGATTACAACACCAGGTAATACCGCTAGATTTGCAGGATATGGTTTATTTAAGTTTAAGCTTCGGGAAGCTAAAAGATGTAGTGAATAACTACTCCTCAAAAAGAAAAGAAGTATTTTTTAGCGTAAAGTGGACTGCTGAAGATACATTAAGAATCGAGATTTTTTAGCGTTGTTTTTTGTGCGTGTGTATGTGTGTTTACCGTACTAAAGCTGGCATTATACCGAGTAGTAGTAAAATGTTCTTTGATATACAGTGGTTCCTGCGTTACTGAGCCGTCGATGCGGCTTGCAAGTGAAAGGTTTCATTCAGAAGTCAATGCCACAACCGATCTGACTGAAGTGTCAAAGACGTATCTTCCTTCCTACCCACCCTGCAATTTTTCATGACACTGCAAGACACATTTTGCATTTTTGTTGGTAAAAACGCATTCGGAGATCATATGTGTGCCGCAGATAATCGTTATTGAGCCAGAAATTATTAAAGCCGAGTAGTTCTTGGCGTTAAATTAAACAACCCCGTTAGAAAGAAACTTCTTATTTCGTCTTTTTTACACCACCGTTCCTTGCCTCAGTTCAACAGCATTCAGTGTGGCGCGATTCACTTGTTCTGAGCGCATCACGAGAGATTAGGTTTATGTTAATAATTCAAATGGAGGCCCGGCATCCTGTCGTGGCTTACTACAGGCAACGCTTCAACGTCACTGTCATTTCGCTGATGCGTAATTTTTCGAATGTGAACTAGCATCGCATTATTGCTATCGCCACCCGTTCCGACCGTTCTTAAATCATCCAGTGATAAAAGCATTGCCAGTGGTCCTTATAAAGGCATACCTAGTAATGTCCCCCCCCCCCCTCTCCCACCCGCTGATTATTTTTTTCCTGTCGTAACGTCATTGCTTCACACACAAAACAAGGCGTGCAAAGTGCTACGGCGCCTCGATCCTGCGGAAAGCAAAATCAGAAAAAGGAGTACTAGGAAGACAATATGCATGGGCAAAGGAGAAGTGAGTGCTAATTTTACGCTTCGAGGGATTATCATTTGTTCAGGCAATGTTGTCCAATTCGAGAAATACGAAATATCGTTTACACGACATACTATACTAAGAAAACATTGGATGATAGATGCCGCTTAAAACGTGCCCTTTCCATGCAGCGGTCTTGTTGAGAGCGGCTGCAGAATAGAACGACCCTGTAAACATTGACGGCCCCGGAGAAAGTACCCTGGCTTTGCGAATAGTCACCGAAGTGGCGCGATTCAGTAATTGTTCTAACTACAGCCTAATTTTTCCAGACATTTGCTGCTTAATCAGAGCTGGAGATTCAACTGAGGCGATTCTAATAGATGGCTATGATTGTGTGCTTTCCTATTGTTTCTGGCTCTGCGAAAAGATGGATTGTTTCTTGGCGCTTGTTTGGCGATAACGGAGAGAACAAAGGCCGAAATGCGGAATACGTATTCACGAGGAACAGTACAGATCTTTTCTCCTATTAAAAAATGAACATCTTCAAAATACCTGCGTCTATTTTATTATGTGGTTTTGTTATGCTCTCAATTTAGCTGTATCATTGATGTCAGGGGTAACTATTTCTGCCCTGGAAACCAAGTGGCCTATCAAGTAACTCTATTTTACTCTACTAAAAAGTAAATGGGCCGCACCGGCCACTCTGAACTTGTACTTCATGAGATTAGGTCCGAAAAGGACGACAAAGAAGAGCGCGGCTTCCCATGTACGAAGGCTACGCGCAGAAATCATTTTTCGTAATCTCATACCCTAGAAACTACCCTCATATATGGCGAGTGACGGCTAAACAAATGGACCCGTTGAGAACTGTGTAAAGTGCTAATTGTTAAGTGGTTTTCTTGAGCTGTTCTCTTTAGGCATATTTTAATGATGCTTTTGACGTTCCTCATAAGGAAAGCCATGCTTCCACCATTAAGAACATTCATTTATTAAATATCGAATAGTAAGAAGAAGAGATGCGTCGTTTCAGAACAGGTGTAAGTGTGGGCCATTTGAAGCTTTCCTTTTGAAGCCCTTCTTCAGTCATCCACCGGATCACCAGTCGTTCACCGTTAAAATACCGGGGTTTGAGGGTACGTTATGACGTTATAATGAAAGGTGTGCAGCTGAGAAGCGTGTGGCGTGTCTTTTTATTGTTCATTGCGAATACATGAAAGATTGGTACCTAAGACAACGCATTTTATGTAGCGCTATTACAAACAATACCCGACTTGTCGCATTGACTTTGTTTTACATTTTTAGTGTTCTTGAGTGCAGTAGCATCCATTTACCGCTTTGGCCTTAAGATGAATGACATCTATCAGTCCTTTTCGCTCTTCTTCAATCAGAGAATGAACCTTGATTTGCCCTTCTCACCAATGCACTCATATCTCCCTTCGTTATTTTTAACCAGTGTCTACCGCACCACAAAACACAACCTCCCCCTCACCCCCATCCCGCTTCTTGCTCTTTTTGTGATTAAAAGCCGTATTGACCCAAAGGAAAGCAGGCTAGAAATCAACAAAAATGATGAGAGGCAACTACAAATTGGAACCACTAGCGTGGCAAAATGTCTTGACATTCCACCTCACCGGCCGAGTGATTTTTTTTCTTAAAGAAAACTGGCTATTTCTGGAGCTTCGTCACCTTGTTTTTTTTTTTTTTCTCTTTGCTCCCCTACTACTTCCCATTCCACTCGAAATGAGTTGAGGGGCTGTTCCGTCACATGCACCTGACGCAGGTGCTCTCAGAGGCTCAGCCACCGTAAAATCGCGATGAAGGCGAGCCGCACCGCACATTTTACCTATGATCATTTCCCACCGAGAATCGCTGCAGAATCAACCTATGCAAAAGAGCCGAGGACTGGCTGAGAAGGTAAGAAGTTCTAGGCACCGACTTCTTTAATCATCAAGCTTTAAACCTCTCTGTTTATTCCCTCCCTATAGGCTTCTACGCGTTTTCTTGCATGAACGTCTCATATCCAGGTTAAGCCGTGCTCTACAGTAGAGTTGCTTTGCATTTCGCGCTCAATCGTTACCTTTTTTTACGCTGCCGTCGTCTAAGAGTTTCAACCGGTGAAAAAGACTTCTTTTTTTTTTAGAGAAACCAAGATTTCTCTAGGCCGAATTTTTGTTTGCTCCAAATGTTTTCTCCGAGATTGCGCGACTAGCCTTCTTTCTATGGTGCCATTGTTGACTGTTTTTTATTCTTCTTTTTGCGTGCAATCATTAAGCTAATGGGCCCCTATGACTACACTGACTTGTTCAGTGAGCCATAACTCGCAAGTTCTTCAAGCAACTATAATCAAAAATGGGAACAACGGGCCTTAATCATTTGCAAGTCGCATCACAACGATTGCGTTGCGGCGATAGCCTATGCTCGTTTTAGTCTGCCCTGCATAAATAAAAACATAAACAGAGACAATATCTTTGTCGTACTGAATACTGTCGCAATATTCTAATCTAAAAGATAGCATGGTACCGCGTGTGCAAATACTTGCATTATAATATCGATTTTACCTCATGCATTTCATTTGAATGTCTGATCTACACTGCAGAAAGGCATGATGCATAGTAGAGGCTGAAGATCTCGCAGTTGATGCCCCTCCTTAATATTAAATTAGGTCCTTCTATGCTGTGCAACACATAAAGTAGTGCAAGTATTTTGATATTGCCTATGTGCTGTTTTGTTTTTGTTTTTTACTTCAGGCGGGGCGCCAACAAATACAACCATTAGTATGTTATTGGATATGAAGAGATATTCTGTAGGTTTATTCAGGTGTATAGGAAATAGATGCAGCTGTTGACACGAACAGAGCAGAACAAGCAGCAAATGTTTTTTTGTTTTTTTTTTTTTTTGCAAGGAAATGGGTGCCGTAGTTATGGAGCAGATGCGTATGTTGGAGTGAGACAGACAGTTGATGTTGAATGAAAACATGTTGACGCGGGAGTCCAATGTTATCTATCGATGAGGATGTTTAAGATAATTTCTCTGCCCGGAAAAAAAAATTAGTAAAGCTCAAAGCTGCTGAACCAAATAGGGAGCGAAAGCATTAGCTGCGGTTTACTGAGCGTTCTTCTTCTTCTTCTGTTGGGCGCAGCGCCGTCTCGGGGACCACGGACACGGACACGGCACACAGCTACGAGCGGTGAGACCTTGCGTAGTATTGGTTTCGCAATAAAAAGCAGTTTTAGAAACGCGTTGCTGTATATCACTCCTTCTAGTCATATACCGACAGCCGCAACGTTCGTAGTTCCAGTTTCGCGGCTCCGCTTGAAAAATGGCCATAGCGGGGGTCGCGTGAACTAATGCAACCACCAAACTTGTCACCTAACTTAAGTTGACGTATACGCCGTAATTTGCAGGTCACTTTGGCAGCGACAGTGCCGGTTCGTGGATGATAGCTGTACAGGCTTTCCTGCATTTCCCAGTTTGTTCCTGGCCAATGGCTTCCAATATTCTTCCTGGTCTATTAGCATGGGTGCCGACACTGTAGCGCCTCCTCGGACTACTCAGCGTCATAGAACTCGGGTACGACATTCTACGGTCTTCGTGCCGCATTACGAGCATCGCCTTCTATCAAAGCTCACTTGCGTGGACATTCGTTAATCTGGCGTCTCTGCCTTTCCAAGCTTTCTGGAAAAATTCAAATAGTTCGCTTTGCTTCATTTTTACGCCTTATTTCTACCGCTGGATTTGCCTTAAGTGAGCTATCTTTTGCCGAAAGCAGTGGGTTTCTTTCACGTGTGCTTTGCCCAGTCGTAGTTAACTTGTGCCTGTAATTTCATGGTTGTTCAGCTCAATCTATACATAGATATTCCAGACACTAACTTAAGAGACACTGGCGAGGAGACTAAAGCCATTGACGACGGGCAGTCTAATTCTATTGAGGAAGTTATTAAAGCATGCACTCACTGATTTGGTTCTATGATTTGAGACATTAGCCGGAGAAATGAAGAGCGACGCGGAAAGGGGGAAGAGTTCAACTGGAGAAATTCACTCTGAGGTCGCAGGCACACGGGAAACAGTTACCGCCATCAGCGAGGCGTTTTAAGAGTTCAAGAACGATGTACAGAACTTTCGCAGAGAGCTAACCGAAGTAGAGGCGCAAGCCAACGAAGTTGCTTCAGAAAAACAGCACGTAAATAAGTACATTACAAACGCAAGATGAGAATTCATAGGACTCGAACAGTACAGCCGGAACTGTATACATTTAAACAGGCCCGGCTGTACTGTTCAGTACATTTAAATAAAAGGCCTGCCGGGTGTTTCTAACGAATACATCGAAAAGAACTGTGCAGAAGGTAGCCATATGCCTTGGAACGACGGTTGCTGAAGGCAGCACTGATATAGCGCTTAGGGGGCCGTCTAAAGACAAGACAAAACCAAATGTGGCCATGAAGCTCTCTCGCTCTGTTCGTCACTCTTTCTGTCACAAGGAAAATACACCTGAATCTCAGCCCCCTCGGCTTTCAGGGTGATGACCCACTCTATGTAAATGAGCCCATCTAAGTTGAAAGCGAGATATTGCCGTGTAAAGTCAGCAAGTTCAAGAAAGAGAAGAACTGGAAGTTTGTTTGGACATCTCAGAAAAATAAAAAAAATAAATGAAGACTAAAAACGCAGTCGTCTTCACGTGAAATGCGAAGGCGATCTGAGTAAAGTTGTGTAAGTGTTAGCCTCATCTTGGAGTAGACTTCCCAAGTTTTTCTATATTTCACTGTAACCTCCGTGGTGTCCGAAAAACCTAGTTGCCCTACTAGCTTACTTTTAGCGACATACATTTGCTTTCGATGCAAATGCGTTCTGTGAAACTTTGCTTGACGATAGTGAATAAGTGTCTATTCTAGGATATAAGTCTTTGCTTCAAAGCAGGTCACGCAAATGTGGAGGTGGCGTTGGACTATTTCTGAAACACAAACTTGAACGTTCTGTCTACTGCGTCTGTTAGCGATAAGACACTGATGCACTGTTCATAAAACTTTGTTTCGGTCTTATTATTGCTGTTTACTGCCCCCGAGGGCTACAGGGACATCACTTTTACGCAGTTCGAATCAATCCTGGCTAGATTGCATTTCTAACGCTTCTCAGATATTTTCACGCCCCTTTTTTGGGGGGAGGGGAGGGGGGGGGGGGCGGTTTTCTTTTCGCTTTTTTTTTTTTGCTTTGAGAATTCACACATTTTTCTGAACTTAATGATTTATATTTGATATTTTCCTTTGGTTTTATGCACTTCAACTTCACCTTTTAGCTTGGTTATATATGGGCTTTATCGTTTTTGGTCATGTTCAGTTCCTCGTTTTTTATTTTTAGCTAC